>NC_142252.1:1340531-2010796 GCF_052056855.1 Sturnus vulgaris | reverse complement strand
GACACTTGGTATCTGCCAACCCCAGCATTTCACTTCTTATTTATCCTAACAATCACATCAACTAGAGAGCCATTTCCATTTGTTTCCAGTCGGGTAAGGCTGCAGGTATCAATGACAGTGAACAGGAGCACTAGCACAGCATCTGCAGGGCAATGCAGCTACAGGGGACAGTGCCACAGAACTGCCAGTGCTGCCAGAACGGCAAGGGAGGGACTCAGGGCTGGGCTGCTCCCATTTCCAGTTACACTGTGTTTGGAGGATGACTTGACAGTGCTTGTGGTGGTTGTGGTGTCAATCTTTTTCATGGTTGGTTTTGGTTCATTTCTGTTTTCTGGATGGGTTTTCTTGTCCTTGAGTATATCTGAAAACATGGAAGAAAACACGAGATTAATCACTTATCTTTTAAACAGTGCTCAAACATATTTAAATATTGCTATTAAATATGTTGTACACCCACTCTGAATAACTGAAACATGGATGGAGACTGATGGGGCACTTGCACTCATGTTTTAGTTGGGCTCAGCACGGCTGCTCTGTCCTCAGCACCCACTGTTTTGCTCAACAAATCTTCTCTGCCTGCCTGGCTCTCCTTGGCTACTCACAGTCACATCCTGAGCAGAGTAATAGGTATTCTGCATTGTAGTGGCTGGGCTCAGAACCTCATCTTCTCTCACAGGAAGTACCTTCAGTTTCAGCTGGGCTAGGAACCAGCTCATGCTTCAAAACGTGCTGTTAGGATTGAGAGCTTTGAAACACGTGCAGTGAAACACCCTCCAGGCTGCTGGGTTGCTGCAGGAGATTGAATATTGACTTAACAGAATCCCAGAATGGTTTGGGTTGGGAAGGGGCCTTAAAGATCACCTCGTTCCACCCCCCTGCCATGGGCAGGGACACTTTGCACTATCCCAGGTGGCTCCAAGCCCCTGGCCTTGGACACTTCCACGGATGGGGCATCCGCAGCTTCTCTGGGCACCCTGTGCCAGGGCCTCAGCACGCTCTGAGTACTCTGAGTATCTAAGCTAAATCTCTCCAATTTTCATTTAAGATCACTACCTCTTGTCCTTTTCACTGCCTATGTAAAGGGTCACTCTCCCCCCTTTTTGTAAGACTCCTTTAACCACTGGAAAGCTTCTCCCTCCAGATGCATTTTGAGGCAATTCCATGTATTTTTATATAAAGAGCTGGGTTCAGAAGAAAGTAGGAGCAGCAAAAACATGGATTTTTTTTTTTAAAGGAAGAAAATAAATCTTCGGTTATGAAAACATTTCCAAGCTATTTGCAAATATTACTAAGACCATATTGCCCCTAAACCCTCTCATTGGCAATATGGAGAAACAAACAAACAAACAAATAAATAATTTCATCTGCTGAAGGGATGATGATCTTATATGCAATCTGTAAAAGCATACCTGAGTGCTCTGAAAGAACAAATGCCCACCTGGAAGAATTTATAATTAACAATAAATGTTCGGGTCTAAGTTTAAAGGATTTGTGATACTAATGAATGCAGTGCACATACAAAAGAAAGGAAAAGGCATGGATTTGTAATGCAGATGAAACAGCAGTCCAATCTTAAAATGAAAACTCTGAATCACAGAAGCAAGTTCCTGGCAGAAACTGGAAAGATGGAAAGTATTCCAGAAATGTAAATGCAATCTGAGATCATTGTCTGCATATCAGTAGCTCTGAACAACCATCAATAAATTCACTTGATACTAAAAATGAGCTATTGTATTGGGAAAGCACATATTATTCTTTTGCCAGAATAAACTGTAAAAGAAACGCAATTAATTCCTCCATTTTACCATAATATCAACATTAATCCTGGAGGAATGTGTGATTCCTACACCTGACTCAAGAGGGACTGCAGTGAAGGGACAGCAGCTGGCAAGGCATACTTTGGGAAAAGGGTACTCTGACATTGTGCTCCAAATTCCTTATGGCAAAGTGCAGGCACAGCTCTGCTGTGATTGCAGTGGAGCTCACAGAAAGGAGGGGGAGAAAAAGCATGCTCGAAATGTTTAGAAAATATCAGTATTCTGAGGACATTTGAAGAAAAATGGACAACCTTCAGACTGTCATTAAAGTAAATTAAGAATAAATCATGGAAATACGTGTGTTCTGACACTGCCTCGAGTCCTTTCCATCACTGTCACTCTCCTTTGCAACTGCAGTAAAGGCACTATTTCTCTGCTGCCTCTTATCCCAGCCTGCTGACTTCAGCTCTCTGGGGCCAGCTGATTAAATTAAGACCTCACTCAGGTAAATCTATTCCCCTCTTTCAGCTGGCCATGTCCAGCATTGTAACTTGATTGGCGTCTATAAATCGGGCAGACTGAAATGTATTAATTCGTTTATTTTCTTACTATTGACTTTAACAAAAATCTAGGGTAAGATTTAATGCTATCAGAGAGACTGTTGGTTTTTAAAAGCTTTCCTCTCAGTGACTGCTTAATGCACTACATAACAAGCATTAAATAATACATTAGAAAATTCTGCCTTTATCCTTTCCAGGGAAAGGACTCCATTCTGAATTCTCTCTCTGTCTTCACAGCAGAGGATCTTCTGATGCTATTCATGGCCCATTCTAATTTGGGATCTAATTGTGCAAAATTGGCATTTTATTCAAAATGTTCTGTTTTCTTCCTTTCTTAAAAATAAATAAAAATAGCTTAACTTTCAATTCAGCTCAGAATCTTTTTCAATCCTTAATTTGGTTTTTAAGGCACAAATTTCAGCAGCATAAAGATATCCTGTTTTATTCCAGTTTCCTCAGAGTTCCTGTTGCTTACTCACTCCACGATTTTGGCTGAGAGACTCTGAATTAAATTAGTTTTTCCTCTTAAATCTTTTTCTCTGAGTCAGAGATGGCTATGTTCAGTCTACTACTGACATTCAAAAGGCAAAAAAGTACTGATCATGCTAGGAGAGAAAAAAGTGTTAGTGTGAAGACTAGCACAGAAATGAAACTTCAGTCTCAACACAGCAAAATCCCAGATGTACAGCACCCATGAATCCAGCCCCTGGAGTGTGACTTCATGAAACCAACCCACCAAACCCCACAGCTTTGGTTTGTTCTCCTATTTACCTTCTGTGTTTTAAAGGCTTTAGAGTTGCCCATTGGAAGCTTTCTCCACTGCTAGAAACTTCCTTCCATCATCAGTCCGTCTCTCCTTTCCAGAGATGGAATGGTGAAACTCTCTGAAGGCTTCAGCTCACCTCAGCCTGCCCATGGGATGGCCTTTGGACACTGGCACACAAACACTGTTCTGTGCTGTTTATTTCCCACTGCACCATGGTGGTGACACAGCCACTGCAGTAGTGGCTGTGCTGGTCCCTCACGCAGGCTCTCAGTGAGAATATTCAAATCGTGCCAAGGAGGGTGCTTAGTGCAGGCAGCTGCCTGCCAAGGCTGCCTTTCTGAGCAGCCTCTGGGGACTCCTGCCGAGGACAGGGTCTGCTGGGGTCACTGAAGATGGCTCCGAGTGCCTCCAGGCCCTGCCATTACAGCTCAGTTAGTCCAGGGGATTGAGTCCACTTCCTCAGCTGAACTCTCGTCTGTGTTAACTGCTGCTAAACTCCCATCCTGACAGTATAAACAAAACACGGAATGAGAATGACTTGACCTCGCTGTTTAGAGTGTTGAGGATTATCTTCACCTCCGAGATGGAACCGCAGATTGCTGCCCAGTAATGCACGCGCCGCTCCGACCGCACCGAGCTACTCATAAATACCTCTATGGATCAATACTATTCCTCAGAGAGACCAGCTGAGGATGGCAGGAGAACCAAAACTGTCACTGACATCTAATTTAGGAACAGGAAACCTCCCCTACAGTGAGGGCTGATGATGCTTTTCAAATGCATTCAGTGAGTCACATGTTAAATCGGAGGCAGTCACCTGAATCGGAAGCAGTAAGGATACTGGGGCAAAACAATGCCATTATAATTTTTTTAGGTTATTACTGGGTCATCAGACAGAAGTTCAAGTCATATTGGCACCCAATCTATCAGTTTCCCCTTCCTAGGCCAAATGATTTGCAGTTTGCTACTGCTAGGGATTATCAAAGATGTAACTATTTATTGGTGTACTCGCACACTATTGCTCTCCAGTGAGAGGTATCAGCAGGGTCTGCTTTAATCTGTTCACGTTTCCTACTGCCCTGCCGAGGGACGAACAAGTTCAGCTATTTAACAGAAACCTCCTTCTATTTTTGTCCTTCTCTTGATCTGATTTGTGCTGAGTCCTTTCTCTGTGATGGTAAATGACTGACCCCTGCTCCTCAGGCACTGCACTCGTGACTGCCCAACAGCCTGCGTGCCTCTAAAGCTGCAGATCCTCTCACCAGACAGGGGTACAGCCCCTGTGAGCAGAGGCTGAATAAAAACAAACCAGAGAGATTTGCCAGACCAGTCCTGTAAATGTTAATTACAGCAGCCTGGTTTCTAATGGAGCAGGGCACTGACAGCAGAGAATCCATGCTCATCAATCCACCGTGCCCACAACGTGGGGATTCTGGACACGTTTCCATCAGTTTTAACCAGGAGCTGCTGGAGAGAACTTTCATCCCAGCTATTTGGGGAGACAAAAGAAGCAGAGATTGTTTATTTCTGCTTTCCCCATGTTAATTACATCAAGTCAAACCTGTCCATTTCTTTCTAGACTTTCATGCAAACACTGTGCTTTGAAAAGACAGACTGTCAGCATCTACGATAGCAAATTAATGCCTTGGTCTTGAATGCCTCATCATGGGTGTAATGACACTCATAATGCAGATCTGAAGTGAACTGGTCAGCACCTGCATCTCCTCTCCACATTGCAGCTCAGTTGTTTGATAAATTTCCCTTCGATCACAGGCTTGGGTTTGGCTGACAGCTTCATAAGAAAATTAAAGCTAGGTGCAACTTGGTGGAACAGGCTCTTAAATTACAGTAGATGCTGCAGTGTTATTATTAGCTTTTTATCACCTCGGGTAGCAAAAGCTGAAATTACTTTTACATATTCAAAGGAAGAAGCTCTGAAATTGCAAAACAATGCTGTCGCCATAAAATGTACCAACAATTTCCAAATAATCCATTATCTTGACATTAAGACCAGCACTAATTATTTCCAGTTACAGCTGCAGCAGACAAATGGAAACAGGACTGCTGTGGAAATGGGAATGTGAGAACTCTTAAAGTATGATAACTCGTGATGCAATTCTCCAAATTCTGGAGTCTGTTATTGTGGTCTGTGTAATACCAGTCAGTAAAAGGTGGGTGTAATGTATGCTTTGTGGAGCCAGAAGAAGGGAGCAATGAACAGCTCTGCATGTACTGTTCTACCATTTTCTATTTCAGCCTGGGAACGTGGTGTCCAGAGAAGCCTTTTCCCCACATACCTTCTTATGGAAACCTGGTGTTAGGAGGAAAAAAACCTTCTTTAATCAGAAAATGAAAGAACTCCAGGAGTTTCAAGCACATAGACCACTCTCCCCTCTGAACTCCTGAGAGGCATTAGGTTCAGACCAGTCTTTCCAGAAGATCTGTGGGACACGGTTATGGTAAGCTGATGTGTCCCAGTTCGATTCTGAGATCTTTCAATTTCTCTTTTTAAGAAGTTTCTCTTTTTTTAAAGAATGAGTGGGAGGATAATGATGAATTGGGACCAGGATTATCTACGTCCAGGTTTTAATTCAATATTTAGGTCTGTGATGTTTGTGTGATCTTTGGCAGATTGCCATTACCTGTGGGCCAGTGAGAGAACTACTTTATTTCCTGCATTATTTCGTGCATTTTGGATAGAAATTCTTCCATATGAGAGCCACACCCCCTCTCCTAAAGAAATAACATTGGCTGGAACTTTCAGGAACTAATTCATATGCAATAAAGAAACGTCAGGAACAACCATGAGACAATTTGAGATGTCAGGTGCCTAGAAACCACACTTATATGAAATGGCAGCTCCTCCCCCTTTTCCCAAGCAATCTTTTAGTCCATACACATTTGAGTGCAAGAAATATGTGTATAGAGAGAGCAGGACATTATCTCAGCTGTCCTGCTCTAAGGAAACCTGTCATTGTATGTGTTTGGCTTTTGATATACAGTGGCCATAGCAAACCCTGCAGGATTTTCAGGAGCCACAACACAACTCTATTAGTTCTGGGTTTAAAAGTAAACCTGCACTTAGAACTGCCTCAACTTCTGCCATGGTAAATGCCGAGGAGGAACAATCCATCTTTTCCTTGGGAAGAAATAATCTAACCTAACAAACCTCTTGTGATTCAGCAGTATTTCCATTAATCAATCAGTCATTTGCAAGAAAAGGTTTCATCATTTTGTTTATATTAATATGGGAACTTATTCAAATGCAGGCAAGCTGAAAGTATAAGTTAAAACATGCCAAACATCTTTTACATTTCCTGGAAACATCTGTTTTTAGTCTAGTCCTAAGCACATGTTTGTGGTTGCATGTTTATGCTTGTTTAGTTTGCCAGATACCTTGTACGTAGTGCAGCACAGCTGACATGATATCCTGAAACACAGCATGGAAGTATCTGTAAAACATGATGTTCCCAGTAAATCTGGGGAACATTCGTTGTAACTTTCTTGTAATAAAACAACTCAAAGCCCTGTGACAGCCGTCTGCCTTCACTGTATGGTGCAATTAATTAGCTAAGTTTGGAAATTGTGTACATGCCTCACTGGCAATATCAGGAAGACTGAGAGCAATCCTGATGCATGCCTTGCATGCTCCAAACTCCTATTAAACTTAATGGGAGTTTGGGGGGACGTGAGGAATGCAGGGCTGACCTTTATGGTTAAAGATGAATGTGAGCTCCAGACTTCAAAGATTAGGTGCCCCTGCCAGTCTGCAGTGAGCAAGTGATCAGCACGCCAAGTGCTGAAGGCATCTGCTAAATATCATGCCACAGCTCAAAGCTGTAATTAAGAAAAATATAAACTGGCTCGAGGAAGAAAAATATTAGTAATAATTGAAAACGCTTTGGCTGTTGCTTTTGTCCTGATGATCTCATTAGTTTTGGTAACAGAAATAGTTCTCACACTGGCTGACGTGGGGCATACTTTGTTTGTGCTCTCCTTCTACCCACATCTTTCCCAGTTAACTTTTATTGCTCAATACAAAGGTCAAATCGAAGGCTTAATTAAATTGTATGTGAGGAAACTATAAACTTATTTTGGAAGGGAGTACAAAAATATTTAAAGCCATCCCCAGCTCCTCCCCCTCAGAAACTCCTTAATTTCTCGAGAAGAAAAGGAGCATGTGATATTGGCACTCTTTCCCTTAAGGAGAAACTGCACCTTTTCTGGCTTCAAAATTTACATGTTACGAATATCCAACTTTTTCATAACCTGCTAATTGTACTTGTAATTGACATTTGTAATGAGGATTTTAATTTAGCTCTGCTGCTCTAAACACAGAGAGCTCCATTTTGTAAAAGGCCTGGATATGATCTTATACTTCAGCAGTTTAAGTTCAACTTACAGCTGGGATTGGAAGTTCTCTTAAACTTTGCTTAACTTTAAACAGAACTTGGAGCACCAGGATAAATACTATTACCCACCTGATTAAGTTAACCTGATTAGTTATGTCTCTCAGCACTCAGGTCTAGAACTGAAAAGTAGTTCTGAAAACACTCACAGGTCTAACTAAGCAGCATTTCCAGTTTCTTCATGCCATGAGAAGACAACCACATAGCTTGAGAGTAAGGTCAGGTTTGAGTAGGCTACAACCTGTGTACAGCAAGGCCAATCCCCAGGGCAGCTCAGGCTTCCTTGTGCCCGAGCTGTGTTCATGCACCAGGGATATTCTCAATGCTCCCAGTCAGCTGTCCAGCCCTAGGGGCAGAGGGATTCTCTGGATCCTGCTCCATCTCCAAAAGCCCTCCATGGTTTGTGTTGGTGCAGCTGGCTGCACACACGAGCCCTGGGAGGTGGAAGAAGCTCTGCAGGTGTGCTCTGCTCAGCCAGACCTTGCCAGCACAGGCCTGTGGGATCACACTGAGTGACAAGAGAGCAGAGAGCAATCTGCCAGCTGGAGCAGCCGAGACAGATGATAGCAGGGCTCAGACCTTTCTGTGAATAATTTCCAAGGGCTGCTTGCACCCAGCTCTCTCCTGCCCTGTCCAGTCAGAGGAGTTGTGCAGGGAGGAGCACCTCAGCCAGAAGCAGGCTCTGCTTGGACTACCTGGGTCTACCCTGAAAGCAAATACACTGGAAAGAACTAACCAATTAACTAACAGGGTGTCAGCCCTGTTGGCTGAAAACAGAAGTGATAATAGAAACTGCTCTGTGCCACTGCATGGGATGTGTTCATAATTCCCCAAGGAGATGGCAGCGAGGGGCAGGAGCATGGACTGCTCTCTGCTCAGGGAGACATCCTCACATTTTAGCATAAGCAGATCTTGTATCTGTAAGAAGTGAGCAGGAGAAAATCAGCCACTGCAGAACTCCCCTCCCACCAAAGGGCTGGGACTCAGGGCAGAGCCCTTTTAGCTCAGCAGCCTTTAAAAAGAGGAAGGGAGAATTCAACACAGACACACTACAGGCAGCTTGGCCAAACCTGGAGTGAATGACCACAACTCACATCAACTTCCAGCATGGCACCCAAAGGAAAATAATCACAAGCATCTCTAAAAGATATCTGAAAAGGTCTTTTCACCCTGCAAGCAGGCTGCTCTCATCATTCCTCATTCTTTAAAAGCCAGTCAAATTCCTCCCGTTATTCCCATTGCTCCCTTAGAAACTTGGGCAGATACAATTCCTGCTTTAACATTCTGAACTCACCAGATCTCAATGACAACAGGGAGGGTTTCGAATGCTTCCTGTATTTCTGTCATTTCTTGAGAAGCCATAGAACCTTATACTAAAAATCTCTTAAAGAGATTAAAATGAGATATAATAACTGATGTTTAATTATAGAAAAAACATTGAAATCACCTCAACACACATAGCATCTGATTGCTTTTAATCTAGATGATAAAAAGGATTAGTTGAAATGCCAAACAATACTTCTAGTCTTTCCATCAATCAGTAGGAAATTTTTTTTATTGAATCTTTCCAGTATTTAATTTCACTCAGAATTGAAATCAAAAGAAACTGTGGCAAGATATTATCCTGGATTAATAATTTTAGCCTGAACATCAGGAGTAGTACAGAAAAACATCATGGCATTAGGCTTGCTTCAGCTCTGCTATGGGAAGCTTAAATTAGTCTCTTCTCCTGCTCTAGTCTGGCAAGTCTTCAGCACTGCACATCCTCTATTTCACATTGCTGGTTTATCCGGCCGGCCAGAACCCAGCTCCATCACAGCTGACAGCTCCTGACAGGGAGGGTGATTAAAGCCATCACTCTGCTGAAGAGCTGCAGCAGCAAGAACATGTTTCATGTGAAAATACCAAAAGGCTTAAAAGCATTATCTTATTAGTAGCATGCAGTGAAACTGATGAACCCTTATCACAGACAGCAGGATGATGAATACCCAAATCAACACAAACGGAAAAGAGATACACAACCAGGGTAAAAAATAAACTTTTCTAATAGAAAGTCTTACAAAACGAAGCCCCATCCATTAGGGTATGTATAAGGCTATGTTCTGTCAGTGTTCAGGCTGTGGGGCAAATTAAAGGAAGGAAATTCTTGTTTGGAGCTGGCAACAATCCCTTTCCCTGCTCTGTTTTTGTAAGGATGTGAACTGCTCCCTCCAATTTTCATGGAGTCACGTACAGCAGAAGCACCAGACTGAGATGAACAAGTCTGCCAACACTGGTACATAACAGACTGAGGGCTACAAACCATCCCCTTTCTGGGTAACAACACTGATCAAACTTTACCTTGGCCAGGGTTCTCTCACTTGGCCAAAAGGAAAAACACTGCTGCCATTAGCCCTCATGGGCTAAATCCCACTGAGGCATTATCTCCATCATGAGAAGGCTAAAAACACCATTTTGTGAGTGATAAACCCTGCACTGGAACCCAAAGGTCTGGCTTCTCTCTACACTGATGTGCTCAAGCTTGACTGCCCAGGTGACACCAGTGCCAAAGCCCAAGGTCCTTCTGCAGGTGCATGGATCCAGTGGATCACGCCAAGGGGCTTAGGCTGGGTGGTGGTGAGAAGAGCTTGCTTTTAAGGAGGAGGAAGCTGCAGACATGCAAGTGTCAGGGTGCTGCTGGAAGTGTGTGGAGAGCAGTGGGGACCCCAGATGAGGGAATTCAGTGGGTTTTGATGACCATGAAGGACCATCTCTGCTGCCTCTATGCACAGAACTGGCAGGAACATACACAGAGCCCTTCTCAGGTGACTGAGCAAGAGGCTTGACCTCCATGTGCTTCCAGCCAGCCAAGAAGCTTTGACAGGCCCTCAGTCTGCTCTGAGATGTATCAGGTATATATATTTTCTTTACTGCCACTTCTTTCTGTCACAGGAGCTCCAATAAAGGGAAAAATGCACTGGAAGTTCATGAGAGCTGACACCATGTGCTGCAATGGATCTGTTGCCACTGCTGTGCTCTATTATGCAAATACACATCAGTGGACTTTGTACAACATAAATTATGTAAATACCCATGCAGAGACTCTTCAAAATGCAGATTACTTGCCTGATGTTTGGAGACAATAATTAAGATCTCTGATGTGAACCTGTATGGTTGGGCCAGCCTGTGGAGGTCTAGGCCTAGCAAACCTCATTTCACATGAAGATTCCATCTTGTTAAGAAGAAATTTGCAATCAAAGTTGACTGCGTCATAATCTACTTAAGCCACATATCACTGACACCACAGGCTATAAGAGATCCTTGAATTTATAACTGCAGAAGGGTTCCATAAGATCCCATCTGGAATTTAGGTATACACTTGTTCATTTAGGACTATGAAGGGTTTTCTAGTTTTTAATTAAGAATTTGAATTTTACTTGATGCACACCAAACATCCACACGTCTGCATGATGGCAGGTGGCTCATCCTTCTGTGGGGGCAAGGGTTTGGGTGCTGCACTCAAACCTGCAGTCTGCTCCTGGCCCTGGCTGGGACCTGGGACCAGCACAGACAACCTGGACTTGGGCTGGACCACGAGCTCAGGTCACCAGTTTGACACAGCAGGTAGAGGTCTGCTCCTCAGGGCTCCCCTTCATTAACCAGCTCAAGCAGTGTTGTGGTTTAATCCTAATTGCCAGCTGAGTACCACACAACTGCTGGCTCAGTCCCCTGCCACTATCTCTGAGGGCAGGAGAATTAAAATAAAAAAAAAATATCTAAAAAAGTAAACCTAACAATCATTGTAATAAAGAGGAGAGGGGAATAAAACTCAAGAGAAGGCAGTGATGCACTGCACAGTTGCTCACCACCTGCTGGCCAATGCCCAGCCTGTCCCTGGGCAGTGACCACTGCCTCCTGGGCAGCTCCTCCCAGTTTATACACTGGCCACGTGGCATGGAATCTCCCCTGGGCCAGCTCAGCCCAGGTGTCCTGGTCATGCTCCCTCCCAGCTCCCTCTGCACTCCCTCACTGGCAGAGCATGGGAAACAGAGAAGGCCTTGACTCAGGGTAAGCTCTGCTTAACAACAATCAAAACATCAGTGCCTTATCAACATTATTCTCATCCTGAATTCAAAACACAGCACTGTATAAGATGAAAATTAACCCTATCCCATCTGAAAACTGGACAAGCAGTTAGATTTTTTTTTCCCAGAGAACACTAAGCATCTTGGATTGGTCTCAGCAGGCCCATTGTTGTCATCTGACATCTTACAAAAATGTAGGCCAAGGAGCATAGCCTTTGCTGGAAAAGAATAAAGAATCACAGACTGTCTACTTGGGTAAAGAATTTGGAAGAACTAGGTTTTCAGGAATAGCAAAGTGAGCATCTGTTGGACTTCATTAAATTCTTATTTAACTTGAGATCAGTGAAATTAACCTTTATACCTCAACTATGCTTTTCCTGCTTGAAGCAGCTTTATCAGAGCAGCTTACCAAGGGCATCTTTCTGCCTTATAACTTCAAAGAACATTTATTCAGAGATAGCATGTGAAGATCACATAACTGGAGCCAGATGATGGAGAAAGAACTACAAACTGAACTAGCCAGGAAAAATACCTTATTTAGATTAGAGATCTGAAACAAAGGTTCATAAAGATTGGTGTGTTACAAAGCAGAGGCAACAATTTCCCAGAGAGACAGGGACAGTGCAAGGTGAATGGAAGAGTCTTTCTAACCCCTGCTGCTGAGTAGTGGTCCCTGAGCCACGGACTATAAAAAGCAAAGGAGCTCAGAAGATGATTTGAAACCATTCCGTTTTCTTTACTGGCCTGTGGTAGGCTCTTCAGGACATGGACAGTAATTTCTGTGCACCTACAGTAGCCAAGGTTGTGATCTTGACTGAGGCATTCATGCACTTCTGTCAAATCAAAAATGGGAAGATACAAACAATGGTAATTAAAGGGCAGCAAAGAACAACAGTGGACATTTTAACATTCAGTTAAACCCCAACATTTACTGGTATCCAGAACAGTTACCAAGTTACCAGCCATCCATAAGGTTGTAATCAAACCCTAAACTAGAAACCCCACAGATTTACAGCCCTCTAGTTACAAATTTACATTAGAACCATTCAATATAATTAGAAGAGACAGAACTGATCATTTCACGGACTCTTCTCCAACTGACCTCGTGTGTATCCCAGTCTGGGATATGCACTGGCACATCCCTCTATCACTGACCTGGCACATTCAACCACTACAGGCTCCTGACACCTCCAAAGCTGAAAGCAAGTCAAGGCTGTTGGAACAGGCAACAGAAATACTCCTGCAGTGTCTCACTCAGCCATAAGAACCCTACAGTTCTGCCATGGCTATTCCAAAAAGCAGAAGATATTGTGACATGAGACCTTGTAACGCTTAGAGCATTTATTTCTAGCTACAGAGTGGGAGAAGATACAATCTTGTATCTGTTTCTCTGCAACAAATTGTTGTACCTCACTGAATATCAAAAGGCAGTTTAGTTCTGCCAGTGACAGTAAATGAAAAAAATTGCTGTGGAGTGACAGTGGTCACGCAACTCTGTGCAACTTTAATGGAACTAATAACATAGCTTCCTTGTAAAGCCTTGTTTGTGCAAGGATTACTGCAGTATCTTCCCCTAGGAGCAAAAAAATTCCTTGTACATGGGCTGATGCACAGTCTCTTCCCCATGCCACATTTCCACCAGCTTCCATTAAAAAATTAGAAGCAAATTGCTTGACTTGAGAGCTACAATCCTTACACCAAAGTGCATTTGGAACTGGGTTGGGAGAAATGCCTGAAGTTTGTACCCAGTTATACAGGGAAGCTTTTTGGTAGTAGGTTTTGCTTAGAACTGACATCGGTCAGAGAGAAATAATTTTACCAAACTGTCTCCAGTTAGTGTGGCAGAGCATGGGCAGGCAGAGCAGAAGTGGAGCACACTCAATCAGGTGTCCCCCTGTTCAGGCAGACAGGAAAAGGAGAGGCAGAGGATGGTGGGATGGGGCACAGGGTGACAAACAGGAGAGCAAAACCTCCAACTGCACTGAAAGGGGCATGGATGTGAAAGGCCACAGGAAAGGCCCATCACCAGTGAAAGGAAGACCAGCAGAAATATGATAAATGGTTCAGGGTGACAGAGGACACTACAAAACCCGAGGTATTAAATGCCTTCTGTGCCCTGGCTTCGCTAACAAGGCAATTGCTCAGGTTCCCCTGGCTCAGTCTGGAGAGTGAAGATTCCCAGGGCAGAGGAAAATCAAATTAGGGACTGTGTGCTGGCAGTGGGATGAGGACCAGCATTAGGACTATGTAGGCAGCTGCCTATGGGATGTGTGAAAACCCTCTTGGTGAAGGTTTTAAAACCCAGACAAGGCACACAGGGTAGGGTTTGTCAGAGCTGACTCTGGCCCGGGACACTAACCCATCCTAGATAAGTTCCTCCATCACTGTTTCCAATCTTCTGATGATCCATTCACTTTGATGAATCTACTCCATGTAAAAAGCAAATGAAAATGAAGTATTCAATCAGTTTGTGACTAAATTTGTAACTATCTATAAAAACCAAGGGTGAACATCTTGTAAAAAGAATATACACTGGCAGCTATTGCTGATGAAGTGCTATCGATAGGCATTAAAGCTGCAAATGGCAAGGTGTTGGCAAAGTGAGAGGAATTGCTGCAGAAAGTAAAAAGCCAATCTGTATGATGAACAGAGTGTACATAAAGTACAGCAAATTACCAGACACACAGCCATGAGAGTACAGAGGCATGGGAGCTGATTAAGGAGTCCTTGTGAAGAAATCTTGAAGGCTGGCCAGTTCCCCCTAATTCCCTGGCAGGCGCTGCAGCCACTGCGCCAGTGAAAAGAGCACTGTCTGTGATGTGAGCACACGCAGCCGTGGATTACAGGGACATGATGGATGTGCCATACCATGGCAAATGGCTGCTTGGAACTGCCACCCCCCTTTCAGAACAATCCTGCTTTTCAAAGCCTCAGCACTCTTGGCTAGATGCCACGGAGGGAGACTTGAGAGGCTCAGCTCCCGGGCTCCTTGGTGAGGAGCGGGCGCGTGGCGGGATGTCACCGGCACCTCGGGGGACATCGGGGGGCTCTGTGCTGGGGCTGTGCCTGCTGAACACCTCACCCCGTCCATCTGTAACCCGAGAGGGATGGGATGGCTCTATGACCTCAGCAGCCCAACAGCTGCTGATTTTCTTTAAACCCAGGAGCCTGATTTGTGTTTATTTTTTCACTTCCTGGGTTTTTTCAAGATATTCCTTATTCCTATTTCCTTCTAATTAAATACAAGGGAGCCTTGCTCTTTAACCTGCTAACTAGAAAAAAAAAATTACTTTCTGGTCATTTCAAGAACCATAGAATTGTTTAGACTGGAGAAGACCTTTAACATCACACATGAAATCCAACCTCTAACCCAGCACTGCCAAGTCCAGCACTGCCAAGTCCAACACTAAACCCTGTGCCTAAGCACTGGGGCAGGAGCTCGGACTAGATGACCTTTAACAAAGGTCCCTTCCAAGCCAAGTTTTTCTATGATTTTATGAAAATATGAATTATTTGAGTACTGTTAACAATGACTTGTGCCAAGGAAAAATTAACTGGACTGAATTTGATGTAACTGAAAGATGAGCCTGGCTTAGAGTCACAAAAGGACTGATAAAGCTCAGGGTTTGTTATTGGAAGACTGTTCTCTGCTTTACCAGCTCTCCAGGAAAACTTCAAGGCAGCAAGATCACAAACATGACTAAACATGACTACCTGTCCATTTGAAAATTACCAGTGCTTTACCTCTTTCCTTTTCTGAGACAGTCTGCTTTAAATGAAAGCTGAGTAGTCAGAGGTAGCCTGGTAAAAAATTCATTACTGTCTTTTTGCTTACCTATTGAAAAGGAAAGACTCCCCCACATTACAAACATAACTGCTTTAATTGGGGATTCTGGGTGCAGCAGCAATGGAAATAATAAAGCATGCATGAGATTAAGATTGTTGAACTTTCATCAACTTACTTCACTGCTCTAAAGTCAAAAATAATCAGAAATAGGCAATTGCAAACATCAGCCAAATGCTATTCCAAGGGCGTGTCTAAGTAATTTGTCTTGTTTGCAGACAACCTGAGTATCTGTAACTCCCATTAAAATCACGACTTTGAACTGCATCTCCAGGAAAATTCCCCACTGTGGCAGGGCCAGGGAGCACAGCTGAGCAGTTTTCACTGCTGTGCATCACCAAAGCAAAGCAGCAGCTGCTCCGTGCCCAGAAACACTTCCAGGTGTGCTCCACTGCCTCTCCTAACAGGGACACACAGACACAAACGAGGGCCACTTGTTCCAGCCAGCTCAGTACCTGGGACAGCTTTCCTTGGAGAGCCCATCCCACACACAGGATGGAGCACAGATTAACGTCAGCATCTGGGGACATTCTGGCAATGTCCTCACGTGTATGGCAACGCTTCTGCTCTTCCTGTGTGGAGTGGAGGAAGAAGGGGATTGTGGAGGAAGAAGGGGATTGTGGAAGGCAGTGGGGATGGCATTAGGATGGGAGGGAAAAGCTGCAGCTGTTTTCTGCACCTTCCAGTATGACCTGTGTTGTGGGCTAAAGCAGCATGGCATGCTCAGTTGTGGTTTTCTTTTAAAAACCACATCTTGCACATGCAGCTGAGGGGCTTTTCCACTTCTTTATGTCCTCCTGCAGTCACATCTGCCAGCCTGCCAAGCACTGCTCAGCACTGTGTGTGCCAGGAAAGTTGGGTTTGTTCTTGCAGGGCTCTGAGTGACAAAGGTCAAAACATTTACAGGTATAAAGTACTTTTGACTCAGGTGTTACTGTGCCCTTATGTAGCCTTTAAAGCCACTAAATTAAACCCCTGTTTTTTCAATAGTTCTGAAGCTGTGCTGCAAGTGTATTATGTGACTTCTGAAGGAACTCCCTGCAAAATGTGACAGAAAATGAATGCAACTAAACCAAAACAAACCCCTGTCTCACTCCCAGAAGCGCAGTATCTTTTACACCCTGGAATTCTTCAGTGGTTGAAGTCATACTTCAGTTGAATTTCCACTGTTTAGGTAAAATTTATGATGCAGCAGCCAAGTAATTTATATTCTTGTTCGTTATGAGATTTCTAAATTCTGCTTTACTACAGATGTCAGCCACTATACTATATTCTATCATTTGCCAGTGCAAGCTTTTCTTTAGAGTTAAGACATTCAGATGAATCATGTTTTCTTTGCATCTTTTTAAAATGAAAGGTTTCCTTGTCTCTGTAATTCCCACTCCCCATCCTCCAGTTTCTGTTGCTCTCACTCTACAGAGACAGATTGAGATATTTATTCCCTTACTTAACAATGAATAGTACAACATATCAGTGAAAGCCTTTCTGAAATCAATGAGACTTTTTATGGAGTGTGGTACTACTCATTGTGAGGAGTGTTTCAGTTTGGCCTGAAGAAAGATCCAAGATGACATAAGCTGGAATGAATAGAGTTACTCAGCACTACCATACACGTGTTAAAGAGACCTGGGCAGATGGAAAACCATTTCAGCAGCTGCCAAGAGTTCTGACCCCCTAGAGCAGGTAACAAGAAACCCTGGCAGTTCTTAAATCAAAGCTTGACTGTCTTGACAGTAATTTCAGAATAATCAATGGATGAAGTAACTTTTTACATTCCTAAAAAGTCTTTAGGTCGAGTCTTAACAGATATTACAAACAGCAAATATGGCAGCAGTCCTGGGAAGTATCATTCCCATTTTTCAGATGAAGTAACAGACATGAAGTGGCTAAAATGATCCAGGTGGTGTTCACAGCAGAAACCTGTAATGGCCTTCACAGTCAGCACTATACTTCCATCCTTCATTCCAGAAACTGGTGCAGCCAAATGTAATTTCATTCCAAATACAGCCATTTCCTAAAAGCTAATTTACTGTATGTCTGAATCAGAATTAAACTATAGGTGATGATACATTGGCTTTCAGGCCTATAGCTCACATGTAGCTCGTGGTTCTTAGCCCACAGTATCTGATGAGGGATTAGATTGTCTTTGTTCTGTTTGTACAGTCTGATCTAACACCAGGGCTCCAGGAATATTTGGATCATTCATTTATTGTAATTAGCTAGGGTGTACCATAACCGAATGCCTGTCTTGGCGAAAAGCAGGATGGGCATCAAAAATAAAAAATGTGGAATGAAAAATCAACAGTAATAATCAGATGTGATGACAGAAGTACACAACAGCTGCTGCTCCTGTGAGGTGCAGTGAAGTCCAAGCTGGAAGTATCAAAGCAGAGTTACAGTGGAGAAAGCAAACAGACATGAAACAGTGCAAGATGAAATAATAGATGATGCAGTCTATGAGAAGTTTCACATGTGATGTGATACAGGTTATCATATGTGATACAGTGAAAGCCCTGTAAGTTCAGGATTTCTGTGTGTGGGTGTATGATTTGGGGTTTTTAAATACCTCCTACAGTGGAAATGAATGGTACCAGGTTCCTGAAGCAAAATTTGACAGACTTACTACAAACATCTATTTAATTCAGACATTCTCAGCACCTGTGAGAAGTTACAAAGCCATCCAACCTGCCTCTAAAAAATAAAGGTATCCAATGACAACATATGCCTCAGCATCTGGAGATCACCATGCAGCACACACACCAAACCTTGCTTGCACAGGCTGAGACAGGCAGGAGTTTGCTTTTTATCCCACCTGCTACACCGTTAGATTGCTATCCTTGAAATACACTGAAAGATTATGTAAAGAGAACTTCATGCTTGACCAAGTATACAATGCAATTAACATTTTAGAGCCACTTTGTACATGTCTCATCTTACTGCTGTCTTCATCTTTGTCCCTGTTCCCGTAGTGACTTGTGACTTATTTACTTGTGTCTTGGTTTGAGACACTTGCTCCAAGTTTGTGGAAGGAAGGGGAGGTTCTTTCCTCAAGTATCTCTGAGCAATTTGCTTTTTCCTCTGACGTTTCTGTCCTTCTGCAAGGGCTATTTATCCTGTGTGCTCCAAACACTTTTGGGTTCCCTGTGTGCTAAAGGGAACAGCACAAGTTCTCTGCCAGGGAGGGCCCAGCCTGACACTGTCAGCAATAACAGAGCATAGAAACAGAGCTCAGCCTTTTTCTGGGACCGGGTGTCTGTGCAGGGAGCTCTGCTGGAGGGCACTGTCCTGGCACAAAGGGACCTTCATGGACTGCTGCCATGCAAAACCTTTACACCTGCCTTGCATCCAGAACAGGAGAGAGCGCTGATTCATGCACAAAAATATTGACTATCATCTGGTCTAGAAGACAAAAGATGGTTAAGCTTTAGAGGGAGGCTGGGCAACCCCAAAGCTCTCATTCATATCCCCTCTCCGTGGAAGTGAATGGAATGGCCTTGCCCATATCCACACACGACAGGAGGGACTGCCATCCTGCACAGCCACAGGCTCTTTCTGGCAGCAATCAGCCCCTGGAAGTGGAAGAATTCATCTGTACACGCAGAAATGCAGCATTAGGAATGTGCAGTAGCAAGCAGAGCAGTCATTTCAATTTTACTTGTTTATGTACCTCTTGTAAAAATAATCATTTATGGTCATTATAAACCTGCTCTAATGTAAATCAAATGAACAAACCAGTACTTTACTGCTGTCTGCTGTGCTCAAGTTTATTTGGCAGCTGAGTTTGTCAGCACTGTCAGAACCCAGGTAATCAGTCACCCATAGACAAGGTGGGGGTGAAGAAGAGGAGGGTGCCACGCTGAGGTTGAGTATGGAGAGTGAAGGGCTGCTTGTTCCTCTCTGTGCAGGAGGCAGAGTGGGGCTGTTCCTATGATGCCTTAGGATTTTAGCTTTTATATTTTTCATTTATTTGTAATCCTGCAATTGTTTAGTATGTAACTCTAAAGCTCCATAGCCTGTCAGCTACTGTTCTCCCATTTTATTCAGAAAAAGCAATTCTTCTCTAGGCCTGGCAGTCAAGCACAGTTCACTGTCTCAGGCCCCAAAAAGTGTGAACAAAAGTGAGTTGGGGGGAGCAAACTTGGATTAAATTACTTCATTACCTGAAGCTGTAATTGGAGAATTAACCCCTGATATGCAAATAAACCAAAACTGTATCTGTTTGAAAAACTCGTGACCACCCTTGGGTATAGTCCCTTGGGGAGGCTTTGTCTGCCCTTGATGTACCTGAAGCCCTTCATTAAATATATCCACTTTCATCCCTTTAATTTTGTCTGGCCTCTGTTTCTAGGTAAGCCCAAAATAGGCCTCAGTTCTGTGCTTCTTTGCACTCTGAAAGCAAAGGAATTACAGAACTTCACGTGATACCAACCCCATCCCTTGATAATCTTCTCCTTATCCCCTCCCAGGTGACTTCATCCAGTGACAAAGTGGCAAACTGAAGAGAGAGGAAAACGTGGGGAGCAATGCCTAAATCAGAAGAAAGGCTTCATGGAAAAATCTTTCCCTTGAGACTTCTGGCATCTCAAAATATGAATTACTTATTTTTACTGGAGAGCTGCCTGGAATAATCTGGGGAGAAATCAGGGCCTGTGACTTGCTCCAAGTTATAAACATTGTTGAGAGGAAAGCTGAGGGCACTTTTTGCTTGTCCCCAGTAACTTTCCTATGCAGTCTGATAGGTATCACGTTGTGTTATGCATGAACACAAAAGAGAGCACAGAGGAGCCCACTCCTTTAACAGAACCTCAAAAATAAAAGAGATTTGAAAGGAGATTTTTTTCCCCCTCTTGAAGAAGTCACTTATCGGTTCAAAAGAGTCCCCGTGGGGGAAAAAACCTTCAGAATCCTCCTGTAAAAAGCTCCAATGCATTTAATCCTTCTTGAAATAAAACCTAGGGTGCCAAGCAGGAAAAGAACAGGGACAATGGGGAGGAGAAGCTCCCATACCAAAATACCCCTGACAACAACCTGGCCTGTGCCCCAGCGTGATGAGCTGAGCCCCTGACAAATCTTGGTGGGTTTCAGTTTCCTATGGGAATGTGCCAGCAGGCAGAAAATCCTCAAACCAACCACATTTAGAACCTCTATTGTGAATTTATCTCTATCAGAAATATGATCTGCACCTTGGTCTGGCTCAGAAATGAACACATTTGTAAAGCAGATGAAGCACCTCTCAGTTCTATGGCCTTTAAGGAAAGATGTTATGAAATCCTGCAGTTCTCTGTATTCCCTGGGCAACATCCTGAACAGTGGTGTTACCTGCTCAGCATCCAGCTCAAAATGAGTACAGACAGGTATTTGCTCTCATAATTACCATTTGGTAGCAGGGATTATGTTCTGTCCTGAATCTGCCATCTCCTCTAGAGCAAACCTGCCTGGATGAAAAGCATTCATCAGGAATGAACTGATCAGGAATTTCACTTGACATCAATGCTTTCCTCCCTGGCAGCTCACACATCCTTTTCTGTGTGATGGGAACCAGTAACTCACAGTGTCCCCAGAGCTCAGGGATTCATGGGATGAGATCTGTGAGTGCAGAGCAGAGCACTGCACACACATCTGGGCACTGAAGTGTCACCCTGCACAGTTCCACGCTGCCAGCCCAGAAGCCTCACTGCTCCTTTCCCTGCTTACTGCCATCCCTGCTGGGATTTATCTGCAATTTCTCATGAAGGGCAGCACTCTGGTCGTTCTCTCACAGTCTTTGGGCACAGTGGTGATGGAAAAGAAGTCCTGTAAATTGGGATAGCATCATCTCTGGGTGATGTCTTCTTCAGTGCTGTCTGGGAAGCACAGAAAAGCCAGGCTGAAAGATCTAAAGATGACACCTCTGGTAGAAGGAAGCTGTGACCCAGCATGGACAAGGCCACAGAACACATGCAAAAGGACTGGAAACTTGCTCTCCCTAGAAACATTTCTTGTACCCCAAACACTGCCCTAGAAAATCAAACTTCAAAGCAAAGCAATTCCCCAAACAAACATCCCTAACTGGCGTCTACCAAGAAAATCAGCCTTGCAAATTGCCAGAGTATTTCAAACCAGACATTGAACATTTCAGGCACGTTTGAGGGAACATTCCTCCCCAGCCTGCTCAGGAGTGTGTGGTGACAGGGAGTTTGCTGGACCCCACTGCTGTGAGCCAGCAACTCCTGCTCTGCTTTGCTAAATGTTTCCACAGCAGCAGTGAAATAAAGCCCAAAGCTCTTCCAAGGACGTGGTGAACATTTCAAATGAGGCTACAGGAGATGTGCTGTGTCCCACAGGCCGTTCAGTGGGTGTGGATTGTGGGGACAGGACAAGCAGGGCACAGCCTTTGCCTCAGCCAGGGGCAGCTCCAGTCACAATCTGGCAAATCTGATCCCTTCTGGATGCCACTGCCAGCACTGTGCAAGGGATTTATCTTCTTTACAAGGCTGGTGAGGGAACAAAATCACTGTGTAAGTGTAGATGCTACAGTGACAAGTTAACCCAGTTCTTTAAATATGTCCTACATCCTTCTGCATAGGAAACAGATTAATCCTGAGGGACTGACACTAAAAGGTTTCTATGAACTAATCTTTTCCCTTAAAAACAGAACAGAAAAAGCACAGCTGAGATTCTTGGTGTTTGGTGATGATTGATGAAGGTTTTACTGAATCTCCCCCCAAATTTTACATGTTAGCATTTGATCAAAAGGTTACTTTTCTATACTAATAGGGGATAAATTAATATTTTTTTGTTGAAGGTAATTCCATATGTAGGGATGTGTGATTCTTCAATGCTTGTATCAAACTTGTAAGAGGAAAATTACATTTTTCTAGCAATTTCATAAGCCTAGAGGAAATTTGGAAAGTTTGATGCCTTAAAACTTCTGTGTCTTTTAAAAATAGATAGTCTTGACAGGAAAATATTGTTGTAGTTTATTTACTATATGTAAATAGACCAGCTAGCTGAGAAGTTGTAATTACTTTTCAACCAAAAACAAACATTCATCAATACACCAAAAAAATCTCATGGATTTGATTCTTTGTTGTAAAAGACATCAAAGTGATGATAAACTTGAACGAATGAATGAATGGATGCATGCAATAGAAAACTCTTCCAATTTTTTTTCAGAGATTTGCTAATGTAGTGGAATCAAGAAAATAAATTAAGGTTTGCATCTGCACTAAAAATCATAAAGTTCCACCACATATTTACAAATATTGTGGGAAACATTTCTTCACTGAAGTTATCCAAGAGTTTGATTTTATCTAAGCCACACTACTGAAGAAAGCACATTTTAATTAAAATTTTTACTGCACCAAACAATGCAAGTGAATATTTACATCCTATTAACATCAAAGAGATGCACTTCAGTGCCCTGGTGAATAGGGACAGTCTGGTCATTTTGGGACATTTCTGCCACGAATCAGATGCTGCCAGCTCCAGAGGAATCTCCTGAAAGCTTGTCCCAGTGCTGGACAGCCAGCAGAGACATCAGCTCTTACGGCTGAAATCTCAGGAAGATACTCTTAATGAAACAAAAGAATTAAAGAAAAAAAAAAATGGGGCTGCACAAAGTTTGAATTCCATGAAAAATGCAAAAAAACAACTGTTAATAACATATTGCAGTTGCAACTATTTGCATGGACAAGATTAAGTTCTGCACAGAAATAAAAAGCATTTGACTGCACTCACTACAAATGTTAGTGCCTGTGTCGCATGAGGAAAGGAAAAGAAGAATTGGACAGTTTTAGGTTGAATCACCTCTTATTTGTTTTAAGCCAGCTTTACTGGCTTCAGTGAAAAGTCTCCTGCCACTTAGCTTTGAATCAAAGATTTCAGGATTTCCTTGGATGTGAATATCCAATTCCTCGGACTTTGGCACGCTTTCTTTTCAGACAGCCAACTTTTCTCTCTCTTGTCACTGAGGAGGTGGCTGTTCTCTGCCACTCCGAGTTTGTCACTGCTGTGTGTGCCCACGATGGGCTGGACATCACTGTGGGAGCAGCAGAACCTCAGAGCAGCACAGCACATGTCAGAGGGGCTGAACAGCACCCCCCGGCTGTGCCTGATGCTCTCACACGGGTTCCTGCCCAGGACATGCAGGCTGCAAGCAAACAGATTGTCCTTAGGGGCATCGGCTCCATCAGCAGGGCCAGCGGGGTCTCAGCACCTGCCACCATTGTGCCCATCCACTCTGCAGCCTGGCATGCCAACAGAGTCTCTAGCACATCCCTCCTCCCTCACTGCTGCTCTCCAGTGCCCCAGGAAGCAGTGGTTCAGAGTTCAGACACAAATCTGGCACAGAAGCAGCAGCTGACTCAACAAGCTGCTGGGGGAACAGAGCCCTTTTGCAAGCCCGTGCTGGCAGCTCCTGAGGTGCAGAGAAACCATCCTCTCCAACAAGGCAACTGCTGTTTGCTTTTACCACCACAAATACAGAGAAATGCAGCTTCAGTTGGAGAATCTGCTGAAAACATTCAGCACAATTTTCATACCAAATACTTGAACTCAACATGTGCCCTTTTCCTCTCAGCAGCACTGCAGTGTGGAGTAATGGTCTGTGACTGCAGAAGTTCTCAGGTGAGCCAGAGCTCTCTCAAGTTCACAGCAACATCCTCCAAAGGTCCATTTTGTGTATATCTTGCTCCAAGAAAACATTTAGAAGAACAGTTTAAGAGATTAATCAATTTTTTCATGATGTGGGATTTTTCACCATGTGCATTTTCCTGTCGTTTAGTCTTACAAAGATGACAGTGCTCTGATAAACATGGATTGACTCCATGTAATTCATCAGGAATTTCAATAAACTCTCTCTCAAACTTCTAATTCCCTTCTCTTAAACCCTGTACTATGGAAATCCAAGAGCAGATTTTGCTTCACTGAGCTCTAATAAAGTGTCTCTGTACAACATTTATATACAAATCCTGAACCAGACCAAAGTATGTGATTTTAATGGTCTGAGGTCATATTACTGTAGGTGCAGAGCTGACAGTTTACACGGTCTGCTGGCTGCCTTGTTTATCGAAATATGGCTAATTTTGTTTTATATGTCTTGGCTGGGCTGGGGTGAGGGTCAGCTGGAGGAGACAGCCTGGGGCTGGTGGTGGTCACCAAGGAAGGGACAGACGGACAGAGACAGCAGCCTGTGACACACAGCCGTGGGAACAGGGCAGAGGAGAAGCTGCACAGAGCACAAACGGGGCACGGGGGTGAAGGCACAGGAAACCCAAAGCCCAGACAAGGAGGGATGTGCTTTCCAAACTCATCTCCTGCAGCAGGAACCACGGCAGGAGAATTCCAGCAAAGAAACCAGCGGCCGAGGCAGAAGACAGAGCTGAGAAAGAAAACCCTGGGAAAGCACGTGGGGCAGCACAGGGTGAGAGGAGAAGGCCCAGAAGGCAAAAGGAGGGGACAAAAGTGGAGGGAGGCAAAAAGAAAAAAGGCGAGGAGAGCGTAGCCAACAATGGCACAACTGTTGCCAAAGAGGGCTGGCCGTGACAGAAACATTTCAGCCTTTGCAGGCAGTCAGCCACATTGCAGTGCCTTGTGCAGCCTGAGCTGGGCTGGGGCCAGGGCAGGCACTCAGGGCCCGATGTGCTCCCTGCCCTGTGCCCACCCTGGGAACAGCAGCTCTGGGAGTGGGATGGCTCCATCCACTGTGCCAGGCTCCATCACCCTGCCAGGCTCCATCACTCTGCCAGGCTCCATCCACCCTGCCAGGCTCCATCCCCTGCCAGGCTCCATCACTGTGCCAGGCTCCATCACCATGGCAGGC
The DNA here is from genome assembly GCF_052056855.1 of Sturnus vulgaris. Taxonomy (NCBI): domain Eukaryota; kingdom Metazoa; phylum Chordata; class Aves; order Passeriformes; family Sturnidae; genus Sturnus; species Sturnus vulgaris. The sequence continues at coordinate 1,985,594 of NC_142252.1, read as the reverse complement.
TCCATCCACTGTGCCAGGCTCCATCCACTGTGCCAGGCTCCATCCACTGTGCCAGGCTCCATCACCCTGCCAGGCTCCATCCACTGTGCCAGGCTCCATCCACCCTGCCAGGCTCCATCTACCCTGCCAGGCTCCATCCACTGTGGGACCTCAGCACCTCCCAAGTTCACTGTGTCTGAAATGCCCTGTGGGGGATTTCCCTTCCTGAGTTTATCATTGCTGCAAAAAGCCTGCCCTGGATTTGCTTTGGTGCTCCTGAAAACCCTGTCTGCAGCTAGAAAGGCCCTTGGAAAATTGACCCCAAGCACAGATCTGCATGGCTGTGTTCTGGCCTCGAGGTCTGGAAGTGCTGATGAAGTTGCCCAGGATAGTGCTGGGAGACTGGCTCAGATTCAGTCTATCGAGGAATGCTGGCTTAATTCTGCTACGAACCTTTCGAGCCAGGATGTACAAAAAATAAAATTTAAAAAAAAAAAAAAAAATTACCTCCAGTTCCCTGTATGACATATGTTGAGGTACTTTGTACCAAATCCTTTTTCAGAGTAATTCTGGAAGGACAACCCAGTGCAAAGATACACCACATGTTGGTGCACATTTCCTAGACTAACCTGTTCCATTTCAGCTCAAAATAAGAGGAAAAGATAAGAAATCAGAGAAAAACTACATCCTTATGCATTTGTTTGCTGAAAGCAAGGAATGGAGTTTTGTTTGTTTCCTATAAAAGAATTTGAGTAAGATCCATTAAAACCAATTTTTTAGACCCCACAGAATGCATTGCACAATATTACACACTCAGTACTATAAAATCTTTGCATACAAGCCCAAGTACACAAGTACAGGTACGCATGCACAAAGAAAATAACATTTATCTTCAACAGCTGCAATTTAACTAAAAGGGAGAAGACTTGTACTCAGCCAAGTGGATACTCTGGGTTTGCCATTTAATATCTGTAAAAATTTCCTGCAGAATCCCTTTTTTCTTTCCAAAAATCCTCATGCAAAGCACATTCGAGCCACCCATTTAAAGAGAAACTGTCTACTTGAGATAAGCTGCTCCCTACATGTTCCTGCATTTATCAAATATGACTTAACTGAGAAAACAAAATGAAAATCTATTAGCTGCAATTCAGAGCTGTGACTGCAGTGTAATGGCTTCATTATGAGCAGGATGATAAACATTCCCAACTGCAGGCTCTGTTTCAGCAGCAGCCACCCAACAGGAGCTACACTGAGCTCAGTGACACAGCACACAGTGCCCGACCCTACTGAGGGCAAGGACCTCAGGCTGGAATTCCCAGGAGGTGCATTCCATGCCCTGCCCTGCAAGATTTCCCTGTGGCCTTTGGAAAATGAACCCTTTTCTGTGTCTCTCCCTTCCCAGCCTGCGGATGGGAGAACAAATGCAGAGGAGGACTCTGAGGCCCGGGTTTATTACAGCAACTGGCCATGAAAACATCTTCAGAGTGACAAGGATTTATGCCATATATAACAGCAACCCTGCTTTGCTCAGGATTTTCATTTAGCCCCCATAAGGGGTGTGAGGAGACATTGCCATGGTTTGGGCAAGTGGAGCTGTTTGCTGGGGACTCGTGAGAAGTCACAGAGCTGGGCTTTGTTAGGCTCTGATGTGGGCCTGTGCTGAGAGGATCAAAAGGCACCCCCTTGCCCGGTGGCACACTGTTCACAGCCCCAAACACAGAGCTCAGGGCCAGAGGCTGCTCTGTGTGAGCAGTGAGCTCCCCCAGCAGCAGCTGCAGACATTCCCTGCTTGGAGAATCAGTGCGAGGTGCAGGAACACACGGAGTGTTCAGCTGCCTCCACGCACTCCCTTTGTGCTCAGCTTGAATTCATTGCTCAAAAATCCAAATATGAATTGCTCACATATTTGCCTATAAATTAGAAGCTTTCACAGCAAACACGGGCAAGTTATTTACTACCCACACGGAGCTCAAAGCAACCTTTAATAGTAGCCACAAGGCCAAGTCCTGAGCTAAAAAAGCATCAAGCTTATGAGCTTTACAAACACAGAGTTAAAAAAACCTGCTCCTAATCTGAAGAACAAATAGGGGATTTATTCAGAGAATGCCAGAGGGACTGTGGTAATGCCAGCAGACTGCTGCAGCCAGCCTCATGGAAGGTGAGCAAAGTTCAGACTTGGTACACTAAAGCTTTTAGTCTAAGTCAGGACAAAAAAAGGACACGAAAAAAGGCAGAAACTCCAGAAGGAACTTGAACCAGCATGGTTAGAACTGACCAGGGAATAATCAGGCTGCTTTAGGTAAGCACAGCATAGGAGGCCAAGTTTAGACCCAGTCTGCCCAAAAACACAGTGACAAATGAAGCAAAACCACATTCCCTCTGTAATGCTGTGGGTTTATGCTGTTTGTTAGATGATAGCCTGGTTTTGCCCCAGGGCTGTGTTCCCCTGGCACTGAACTCGTGCTCACACTCAAGTTCCCACCTAGAGATGCAGAGACACCCTTCCTACCTGCCAGCAGAGCTCCTGACACACGGAGCAAGGTGTGGTGCTCGTGGGATGGCCTCTCCCTGACCTTTCTGAACAGCTTAGAAATCATGAGAGTCTTTACACAAAGATTTTTATCTTTCTTAGATTAAAAAATCCAAAACAAAAACAAAACCCCAAGAAACCAACACAACCAAAACTCACACAAATTATTATTTTTTTTTTTCTGGAATTGATTCCTCCAAGTGGGGCACCTTTCCCAAAGTTCCTAATTCCTGTTCCCCAGTGTTTGGTGAGGAGGAACAAGGTGAGTCTCACTCACTAGGGAAAACTGATGTTTCACCCTTGTAATTAACTACACACAATAATGCAACTGGAGTTTGAGAAATGGAGCGTTCAGGGATCAGGAAATGTAGATAGAAGGTGGAAAATTTACTGTCTTCAATTTTAGGCTTTTGCCATATATTCTGACTTCTGTCCAAAAGTCCAAAAGAAGAAAAATCTAAAATAAAGTTTCTCACAACACAGAAGCAATCCTAGGAAGTCCCCAGCATAAAGATTGATGGAATACACCAAGGGAATTGTCAGCTACATATCTGCAAGTTTTTTTTTTCTAAAAGACAGATCTCTGGCAAAATTAAACTACCATTTAACTCATATATTCTGATTCTAAATTTTAACATAAATTTCTATGTTTTCCTTAAAAAACAGATAATAAAAAAGTCCTCCTACAGAAGTGTTTGATGAAATTGAACAATATGGCAACTCTCCCTGAGTTAAGGCCACCAAACAGGAGAGGAGAGGAGAGGAGAGGAGAGGGAAGAGAAGAGGAGAAGAGAAGAGAAGAGAAGAGAAGAGAAGAGAAGAGAAGAGAAGAGAAGAGAAGAGAAGAGAAGAGAAGAGAAGAGAAGAGAGAAGAGAGAAGAGGCCTCAGATTGAGATTGGTTAAACTGGGTTAGGTGAGGAGAATGAGATTCCCAGTCTGATGCTGGTCTGAACTGGGTAGGAAGATGTGTGGACTACCAGCACATGGCAGCACTTGTGTTTGCCCATGTGGGTGAGATTTCTGCTGCTTTTGTGGGAGCTGAGCTAAGGGCAACCCAACTGCCTGGGAAATCCTGCCCCTGCTGCTTTAGACTACCAGCACAGGACACTGCAGTAATTCTCCTTTAAGTGTCCTGTGGAACAGCTGTGATGCTCTTTAGAGTCAATTTCTGCCTTTCCAAAAGTGATTTCGAAGCCCTTTAAGAGTTCATTGTATATACACTCACGAATTGGTTCCTGTAACTTTAAAATGCAAGTGTCCCAGCAGCTGCCTTGTCCCAGCCTCTGCAAGCATGTGGTCATCTTGGGGATCCAGAGAATGCAGGAATACAGTGCTCCAACTCACTGTCCAGTCAATAACGTGAAAAATGCCATTCCTGTTTTAGCAGATGGCAGCAGAAACACAATACGAGGAGCAAGAACACTAATATAGAAATCAATATCTATTACAGTTTAAATCACATTGCAGTCCTGAAATCATAATAGCAATCCTTTAAAAGCTAATGCTGATCCTGTTGGTATTAGAAATCGGTTCAATGTATTTCAGGTTTTAATTCTGTTACAAAAATAATTACCTTTTAACCTAGACCCCCAGCCCCCTCCTCCTTCCCCAGCTCCTGATCCCACAGAAGAAAAACAAACCAACCAGCAAAAAAAGCCCCCGAACAAAAAAACCTAATCACTTCCTTCCTTCCAGTCTGTGAGTGGGGAAGGGATTTTTATAATGGGAATTCTCACAGCAGGCATGACATGGTCAGTGCACAGGGATTGCTCAGGCAGCTCTGGCCATTGCTGTGCAAAGCCTTCCTGGACAGAGAAGCACGAAGAAGGAAGAAACTGCTGACAGAGAAATCGCTTCCTTCTTTGGGTAAACCCAGTGTTTTGATGCTAGAACAGCATCTTTTGATAGAATCAGAAGAGCTACTTGCACAGCAATGCTGGAAACCCCATCTCTGCTGGTTAATGCCATGGTCAGCACTGTGAGAACTGTCTGGGGCATCGTTCCTGTGACAAATAGCAAAGAACAGACATTGGGAAAGAGCCAGGCTGTGCTGGGTCACCTGGCAGCAGGCACAGAGAGCCTCCAGCCTGGCTGCAGCACCCCCCAACCTGAGCAGCTTTATGGCTACAGAGACTGGAAAACCAGATCAATTCTATTACCACTGCAGCCAGCAAAATCCCACATTCAGCACTGGTGCTCACACATCAGGGGACAGAGTGATAAATTCTGGATGGCTCTGAGTCCTGAGACTGATTAAAGGATGGGAAAACACATCTTACAGGGACATTCTCAAGGAGTTCAATTTATTTAGCTTATCAATGATTAGGTTAAGGCATGTCTGATCACCAAGTAAATACTTACTTGGGGAAATGGAAACTGATAAGGAGAGGCTTTTCATCCTAGCAGAAGTGCAACAGTCCCAGAGGCAGAACATGAAACCACAAGAATTTAGGCAGGCAAAAGCCACACACTTTTAATAATAGAGGAATAACCCACTGGAAAAATTCCTGATAATTTTAGAATTATAAATGGATATTTCTTTAAAAGATATGCTATACCACAGAGTAAAATTTTGGCTAGCTCCCAAAGTTGAAAAAAGCCCAGAATAAAAGGTAGTTTCATCAGCTTTTTGATTTTTCATTTCCTCTCTCTGTAGCAGTCAACAAATATTTGATTCAATAAAAAAGCCTCAATGTCATATATGTTGTTTCTAGCTCATTTTACCTCTCCAAAACCTACTCCTTTCTGAGTACAAAACTACTCCAAAGCTTCATTGCTTCCTTCTTTGAGTAAAACTGAAGTCTTTTTATGCCGGACACAATCTTTTTTTGCTTCATTTGTTTCTTCAGCTTCGTTTGGAAGAATTCCTATTCGTGTCCTTAATGGCACATATGTGTATGCATACACATTTTACATGGTAGGGCAGAGGGACTGCATGTCAGGCCCCTTTACAGCACCTGCCTTTCAATGCCTTGCTGTCCCTCACCCACACATCCAATTTCCCAGGAAGTTGCTCTCATTTTTGATGATTTCCTGTCCTTCCCAGTGAGCAGTGAGCAGAGGTGCAGGGCTGGGGCAGAGGAACCCTGCACTTGTCTTCAGCTTCACTCCAGGCTTTATGGAGTGCACTGGCCCCAGGGGGGGCTGCAGGGGTCCTGCCATCTCCTGGGGTTTCTGGAAAGATCTGACACCTCGACTCGGTCCTTTTCCCCCTCCCACTTGCCAAAAACCAGTGTCTTTTTCACATGTTTGCATTCAGACTGAGGCTGGCAGAGCCCAGATCCCACTGCCCTCTGACCCTGGGCTTCTCCTGCTGCCTCCTTTCCTCCTCCCCTGCCTCCCACTGCTCCATCCCACACACAGGGGAGCACTCTGTCTCCTCACTGCTGCTGCTGCTGCTGCTCAACGCTGAACCTCCAGCATCTGCCACAGAACCAGGAACCTTCAGAGAACAAACTTCGAGATCAGCCTCTCAAACACGCAGGTCCCAAATCCCTGTCCCTTGGAAAAGCCACTGTCCCTGGGACAAACCACTCTGTGCAGGAGCCAGCAGCAGAGAGACAGGAGAGAAGGGTTTGTCAAACACCTCTGAACAAACGGGGATTTTAAGGAAAAAAGGCCAGGCTGGAGGGACTGTCCCCAGGTCCTGCCTTGGCTCACATCTGTGGGACTCACCCAAGAGCTCTGTGTGTGCTCGTGTGAGATGCAGCACACTGATTCCATCTGGCCCTGGTTATTAGGGACTGAGTGACCAGCGTCTGTTTGCCAAAGGAATTCCCTGGGAACAAAGCCAGGGGCCCCGGGCACAGATGAGTCCCAGGAGGATGGGGTCAGGTCACTGCCAAGAGCTGGTGCCCTGGACAAGTCCTCACCCTCTGCTGTCAGCACTGTTTGCTGGCACGGGAGCTGCTGCACTCGAGTAAAAACTTCTGGTTTTTGGGGGGAGGGATCACTGCTTGCCCAGTGCTGTGGTGCACGACAGCAGCTCCTGCACTTCGCAGGGGCAGGAATGACACAAGAGCCACTTGTCCAAATGGTTTTGTCCACAGCACTATTGACACCAGAGATCTGAGAAACAACTGTGAGCACTGGAGCTTTTATATTCACTAATTTGAGAAAAAATAACCAAGTGTTATTGTTAAGAAAATCCAAACTTACTTTCCGAACTCTTAGCCCAGCTGAAGTCTCTGGAAATTCTGGGTTGAACTTAAAATTTTTTGAAATTTTCTTTTTTGCCAATCTCATGTCTGAACAGTGAGATCAGCTTGCACAGTGATGTACACATCAGCCTTTGGATCAGGACCACAAACGAGGATTTTTAAGAAATCTTGACAAACACTGAACAAACACAATGGCTAAAAAGTTACATACATTACTTAGTATAATAAACCAGTGCTGATTTATTATGTTTTTAGTTCTTGCAATATGCAAAAACCTTAAATTAATAATTTCTGTAGAGGCATAATAACATTGGGCTCCAATGTCGTATCTCTGAAGTGCAGTTTGCCTGAAGGACTAATAAAAACTGATCATTAAAACAACTGGATTATTTGGCTTTGATTAGAATCACCATGGAATAAAGGGAATAAAAGGAATTACAAAGAAGAATGGGGAAAGTAAATGAAACAGACAGATACTAGTGAATACTGTACATTAATATTTACTAAGGAATTAGGATAAAAACTTTTAATATGGCCAGCAATGAGGTGTGAAATACACCATATTAACAGGTTACTCACTGCTGCACCAGAATATAAACCAACAGGAGAAGGTGCAATCAGAGGTCATTTCCATCCTTCTACACTAAATTACCCTCTACCCCATTTGGAAACACAAACAAAGCTTTGAAACAGAACCACAAAAAAACCCTGCATAAACACGTATGAATAATAAATTACTTTGTTAATCATGTTAGACTGAAGATCAGATTTCACCCTGCTCCCACCAGGACTGCTCCTGTCACCATTTCTGTACATTTCGCAGTCAAATGTGTTTTTCCTCTGCAAAGTGGCAACTTTCTACTTGAAAAACTACCAACTGTTCCTTTAGCACAAGTGGCAAAATATTTAATAGAAGATCAAGCACTGATTGCTCTTTTAAAGATTTCACTTAAATTAGCAGTTCCCACATCTCCCTTTCAAATTAGTCCCACTAATATCTAGAGGTAGAGCACATTGAAATTTACACTTAATAGTTTCTCAGCAAGGACATGTTTCTGGTTTGTACATTCCCTCCTGTCTCCATTGAGGATGAGGAAGAGAGGGTGGAAAAGCACCTGCCTGGCTGAGGCACCTGTGCTGCTCCCACCTGCACTGAGCTGGCCCCAGCTCCTCATTCCAACACGGGACCCCATTCTGCAATCTCCAGAAGTCATCACTCCCAGGCTCCAGTTTTGATGTTTTCAGTGTAATTAAACTTCAGAGGAGGGGACAGCTTGCACCATGGAATATTTACAGCACTGGGGGACAGGTTCTCTCTGTCAGTTTGAAAATGGGCAGTGAGAATAGGCCATTGATGTGTCAGTATGGAACATAAAGGATTGCACGTGTGACTGCATGCTGGTAACACCCTGGACAATGCTTTGGGGACCTTCCATGGGAAAATCTGGCTCTGAAGACAGAGGTGCTTCTTTTTTGACTTCCTGAGCCCTGAGGCTGTACATTAAGTTTCTGAAACACAAATGTAACTTAGCTTCACTCTGGATCTAGGACAGAAAAAAAGGATAAATGCCTTTTCCCTAAGGCAGATGATTTTCATCAGGCACTGGCCAAAAGCCTCAGGTATGGTGCAGGTAGCTGGGATGGAGCTGAAGTGAGAACAGAATTGGCAGCATCCCCTTCCCATCAACATCACTACCAGTGCCCCAGCACCAATAAAAGAAATCATGACTTGTTTTTCACACTCTTCTCATGGAAAGATACCTTAAAGAGCTCATCAAGGGAGATCAAAACTAGCAGTGATGTATGTTTTAGGGAAAAAAACTAATTCAGAATCAATGTAATAAGCATAACTGCTACTGCCAGTGCTACCACAGCCCCACTGATCAGGTCCCAGCGTTTGCAGCCACCTGGGCACATGGGTGAGCTGCAGTGTGACCCAGGGTCAGTGACCTGTGACCACTCAAGGTGAGCACTGGAAATAACTGCAGGCCAAAGAAGTATCTAGGGATTAGTAAACAAAGGAAAATGCATTCAAGAGCCTGTTTTCAGAAGGTCCCTTAAAAAATATAGAAACTAGAATCCACATCCCTGTTTTATACTGTTCCTCAAGGTACAGCCTTGGAACCACCCCCAAACCTGCCACAACAAAAGGCCTCACCACAGCTGAAGTGGTGGCTTCCCAAAAGGTCTGTCTTGGATAAAGGTGGCAGATTAGAAAGCTCCTGGGGGCAGAGGCAGACTGAGGGTCCCCTGTGCCCTCAGCCTGGACAATCCCTGCCCATCCCAGTGCACCTGCCTGGGATGCATCCATTATTGGCACCATTATGCCAAGCAGGAGGGGAGAACTGACAAGTTTTCAGCCCTGATCGGGTCTTCAGATTTCATCACGTGTGCACAGGCAGAGTTATGTGCAAAGAATGGGAAGGGAGGAATGGGACAGGATAAACAGGGAGGCAGTGATGCAAACTGCTTTTCCAAAACCCTTCCACTCTGCCAGGAAAACCAACACAGAAACGTGCCTAGGTCAGTATGTGCTGTGTTGGGAGTGCAGATTCCCAAAACTCAGCTGCATGTCCAGGGTGGAGAGACAGAGCTGAGACAAAGGAGAGCTGTCAGCAAAGGCAGGGTCCAAGAAGGACAATCCATGCAACACATCCAGGCCAGGCAAAGCCAGCACAGGGAGCCTGAGAGATGCAGAGGAGCTGCTCCTGAGCCATGGACAGCAGAGAAACCATAGGGAAAATGTATCTGACAATATTTAATTGCTTAAAGTACGAGTCACTGATTGGTTTTTACTGTTCTTGTATTTTATTTCCCATTCAGGAAAAAAGACAAGGCAGAGCAGAAGATGCACACAGCAACCAAAGCAGAAATTAGAGATTGTGAGAGAAAACAGAGAGTGGGGAGTGTTTCATTGAGGGATCTCTTGCTTCCTGTGATACCTGCAGATAAGATGAAACATTTGTATTTTCCACAGCAAATAAAGACTTGCTTTGACATCAATAATCTACACAGCACATCCTTCTGGTGGCACAGCTCTTAGACATGGATTAGATCATGAGGACAAGGGTTCCTTTTAGGCTGCAAGCAACCTGCAAGACTGCAAGTAATGCACAGGATGAAGCTGTGGAGTAGGTAAGCACAATTAAAGTCAGCTAATATTTTTATGGAAAATAGGTGTTGCACATAACAAAACAAAATTCCCTGATTACACTCCCTAACAAGACCATGTTTGATTAGAAATGATAATTTCATCATTGTGATAAGGTTTTTATATGGAGTTTGATTTAGTGCAGCATAATATTGTGGTTAAAAACACATTATAACAAGTCAACTGAAAAAATGAGAAGTGTTAGCTTGCCAAAGGATCATCATTAAAAGAGATTTCTAATGGGGCTTCCTAATGAATTGTTATGGCCTCCTTGTATTTCCCAGCACTTTCACGCATGCTCCAGATGGAAACACATTGTAACTGCTACAAAAACCTGAGGGTAGCATAGGTAAATAAAGAAAAAAGAGTGTCTATAATAAGGAATACAGATCACCCATCTCAATTACAGAAATTAAACCTGAACAGAATCAAATGTGACCTGGTAAACATGCCTGAACATGCTAATCATCCTGATCTGCATTTTACACTGCCTGCAGTTCACTTCTTCCTCCAGCCTTCAAACAGCTTCAGACATGGCAGCCACTGGGAGGAGAGGCCCGGGAAAGCCAAGTTTATGTCTGGCTTTTGAAGTTTATAGTTGACTATTCCAACATTATGCACGCTGAGCCACTGAGATATGTAATTCCCAATACCAAAGGGACTGCTGGGGAAAGCAGCCTGAGTCATGAAAACATTGCTGCACATTTTGTACTGCACACTGCTGTGCTCTCAGTGCAAATGGCTGCAGTGATGCCTGGCAGAGGAAATCCTCCTGCCTCTCATCGTTTGCTTCTGTTTTCTCTTGCATGCACAGCCTTTGTCACCTGCCTGTGCTGCCCCTGGGGAGTGTCTGGTGTGCCCCTCTCCAGTTCAATGTGCAACTTGGAGATCTCTTTCCCACTCCTTTAGTTGTAACCCTCTAACTACACGAGTTGTCACTGTTAAAGAGTTCATCGCTTGCTCTCTGCTGCCTGAAAGCTGTATAATTAGGAACAGCATGTGGCCTGACTTGTTTGGGGATATGACTGCTATGGAAATTGTTAAACACAATCAGATTTTGATTCTGTTGCCTGCCTTTCCTCCCTTAACCCATATCTCAAATCTCTCCCAATCCATCCTCCTTATCCCTTATCCTGTACTCCCCCATGCTGTACCCTCGGAACAGCTTCCCCGAGTTATCTCTTGTACATTTTACCTCTGAAAAAGGCCACGCACACATAGCAATATTTGAACAATAAACCACCCACACGGCTTGGTCATGTGAGCTGGGGGTAGCCCAGGTCCCCAGGGGGAACTCACACAAGCACATTTCCCTGATTCCACGATCTCATTTGCGTTAAGCATGAGGAATTCTGCAGAGCACAAAACGCTGAGTGAATGGAGGTGTGAGCAGGGAGAGCCTGGGTGCTCTTAATGAGCACCTGCTGCAGGAGAGGCTGCCAATATCCTGAGCAGATGACACCAGCAGCTATTGATTGGTGCCTCCAGGGTGCAGCAGGAATTGTTAAGGGTCTCCTGAAAGCACAAGCTCACAGTTCCTGGGAGATGTGTGAGTTGAGGGTAATAACATTATCCCTGCCACCCCGGCTCCCGGCTCAGCACTGCACCCAGCAAGAGGCTTTCCAGAAATAGAGATGCAAACGAGCATCCCATTTACCAACCCTGTCACTTTAAAGGAACTATAGATTAAATAAAGTCCAACTTGCTGTTTCTGAGTAGGCAGATTGTTGTGGGTAAGACACTTCCTACTGTGTTGACTTCTTAAATCTACCAGAGCCTGCTCGAAGAGGGCTGAAACCGATTATACCCAATGTGCTAAATGTCACTTAGTCATGATATGTGAGCTTTCTTCCCACCCCCTGTGGACTGGGAGAAAACAGGCTGAGCTATAATTTCGTACCAGTGAGAGAAAGTTCGGTCACCAAAGGGCCAAGGAAATGTTGCCAAGCTGGTGAGGGTGGCAGGAGGTGGAGAAAATGGGGAAAGAAGAAATAATAAATACGTGAACTGTCGTGAAAGCTTTAAGGAGTTACAATTAAAAAAACTGGGGAGATATTTTAGGGAGATGAAACACTTGCTAATGTGATGCTTATATTAAAATTGTAACCAGATTGGATAGTGGTATAAAACATGTCACTGGAACCAGCATTTCCATATTGTACGTTATGAATTTTGCCTTAAGGGCAGAAAAAGCAGCAAATGAAACAGGAGATTTCCACCCCACCACCCCAGCTGAGTTTCATGTAGTTATTTCAGCAGGCTTACTTAGCAGGAGGCATACTGGAAAGAAGTATTTTTAACTGAAACAATCAGAATCAGACAATTCAGCCCTTTTTTGTGACTCTTCAATGATAAGATCTTAACCTGAGGAAGGTGGTTTTAATTCCCTCTGAGCACTTTTTTATCTCGGTAAAATGCTGCAATATTGGGCACTTCAAGTAGCTCACTTCCAAAATGACAGCAGTATTTTGTTATTTGTTGCAATGGATCTCAGGCAGAAGCAGCTGTGAGGGACAGAGAATGGAAAGGAAAGAAAGGTCAGAGGATTTCTTTGGGCTGAACCCAAGTCACTCCCACTCAGGGGAGACAGGATGCCCGGCTGGCATTCCTCCTATTGCCAGGTACATGGAGACACTCTCCTGAAAGGAAGGAAATTCCCTTTTTGGGAGCTCTCAATGGAGAGCATCTCCCAGCATGGTGGGCTGGGGGCTCACTGCTGAAGTAGTTTCCTTTGTCTGAAGGTTTATGACTGGGAGGAAATGAGGAATCACCCAGACAAAATGATGCTGTCAGCACAAATCAAAGGCTCAGCAGAAGGGAGCTCTGGGAACCTTCAATGTAAGAGGAGCTGCCAGTGCCTTGTGCAGCTCAACAGCAAGAACAGCAAGGCTGAAGCACCTTTCACCTCTGGCTGTGTCCACCCAGGTAACTCCAAAGGGGGAATATTCGGGCAAATACTGACTCCTCTTATACCTCAGCATAAAAAAGACAATGCAACTAAAAAAAGGACTACAAACAAACTTCTCTGGATTAAGTTGACAGAATTTTCAAATAGCTAGTAATAAAATATCTAGGAACTCCAGCTCATTTTCCATGCCATTTATTGCATTTGGAGAAAAAGAACAAACACCAGGCAGATTCTTCATGGTTGGGGAAGAAGGATATTTAGGATGACAGGAATTTACAGTAAAATTGTACTGAAGACTAATGGATATGGCACCTCCCTGTGTGGAAAGCCCCAAAGCTGGGCAGTGACAAGTAAAATAGCTTATTTAAACCTCAGACCCTCTATAAATTTATAGACATGTGGATAGCAATGATAAGGCAGTTGGTATGGAACTGAGGAGAAGTTCTGGCAGCCCTTGATTTCTCTCTGAAAACTGAATTCTGGCTGCTTCTTAAGTGATTCAGTGTCTGTTAAATGTTTGACTCCCCCTTCAACTTACAAATTATGTTTGGCAGAACATTGCTTATTTCTATGCTAGCCTTGCTTAAATACCCCTGAACCTCTCAAAACCCAGGCCCAGACCCAACACCCAACTCACACACTCAAAGTCAGGACTCCTGTGCTGCAAACAGCTTGGCTGATGGCTAAACTTGCCCCAAAGTTCACCCAAAGTTCACTGCAGGGCCCAGCAGACAGAGGAAGGATGGGTTATCCCCCTGGGAAACACTCCTGCTCATGGCCAGTCAGATCTCTGCATCCCTTCACCTGTGGCACAGGATCTGCTTTCTTCTTCATCCTGCTCAGAAATGGCCAGGATTCTGAATTGGACAGGAAAACCTTGGCCACACTGGGAGGAGTTTCCTCATTTACTCAGATATCATTAAAATCTCTCACCATTCAGTGATCAAAACCCACTCAAAGTGTTTTTTCCAACACAGAAGCAAGAATCCCTCAGGGTTTTTTGTCTGAGAAGTGAATCCTCAAGGCAGGGCTTCCCAGAGGCCTTGCTGAGAATGGTGTGCTCTGACTTCCAGCACTGTGAGACCCTTTGTTCAGTGCTCACTGATTTAGAGCCCCTGATGCAGGCAGCACTGACACCCTTGTCACGACCCCAACATCTCAAAACTTCAAGAGGGATTATGTGGCTGCAGGTTTATGGATATAAAGCAAGGCTGCCTGGGTAACCACCACTGGATTATTACACTGGAGGCACACTGTGACCCCTCTGGGACAAGGCTGGCTGCATTATGGGGACAGTTTGCCACAGCAGTGCTCCTGGACTGAGCTGTCCCCTGCTGCTCTCCTTCCCCAGAGCTCTTACACAGCTCTCACCTTGGGGTGACAACACTACCAGGTACCTGGGAGCCCTTGGAATCCCATCAAAACACACCAAGACTTGGCATTTTCCCTCCTATCAGGAGAAATACTGCTCCTGAACAAACATGTGCTCAAGATCAGAATTTCCCATTTAACCCAGGTCCACTCCTAAGAACTCATTAAGAAAAGCACACACTTATCTTCAATAACCATTTGCCTTGCTCTATCCTAAATTCAGATCCTTATCACTTTCCTTCAAAAGATATTTATCACGGTAAATTTCTCCATTTTCCATCTCATCCTTTTAAAGGTCAGGGTACAATGCTGTATTTATAGAAAAATCATAGTTATCAACAGCTAACATATGGGCTGCACTGAATAGCAGAAGTCACAGTATTTATATCGTATTTACTGAAAATGTGTTTGCAGCCTCATCCCTCCTGTACTGCTGGGTGAGGCACTAACTTACAAATTAAACATTAACAGTGATGACAACCAATTTACTAAATAGAAATCATAATGATTCACTAAATCACAGCAGCACCTGCTGTTACATATTGGCATTTATGAGTATTGATGAATTTTAACACTACAAAGTGTTAGAGATACCAGCTAATACACTCTACACTCAGATCAATAGGGCTCATGAAAATCGGTAACAATTACTCTGTTTCCACCGGTTCCAACGTTTGCCTTCATGTCTGAGGTTGTACAGTTACATCTCCTGAATTCCAATCACCAGAGGCAACAGGACAACCCAAATAAATTCTGCAGTGAAGGCAAGGTGAAGCTGTGTGCTCCCCTGACTTACACCTCCTGTGACGCCTCCAACTCATGCCCACCTTCCCCTGAGTGCCCAGGAGAGCAACTGCAAACCCCAAACCCCTCTGCAGCTTGATTGATGGCAGCAGAGCTGCCTCTGCTGCAACCCATCGTGCCTCGGTGGGAAACAAAGGTCTTTGAGAACGGAACTGCTCTTTAGAGAGTGATTTATGTCCTGAGATGCTGCAAGCACAGCTCCTGTGCCAGGCAGGGTGCCAGCAGTGACCTCCTAGAGCTCCCACACTGCTGCCTGGGTGAGCCAGAACTGCAGAAACACAAAGACAGGAAATATGTGAGATCCAAAACAAACTCACTTTGGGGGTTTATTGTTTGTTTGGGTTTTTCCAAGCTTGGCTTTCCCCCAAGAAAACACTATGGGCTAAGTGTTGCATTGTAAGAGCCAGTTTCTCCCTTTCACCCTGTGCCCTGTGCCCCATCTTTGGAAAAGCAGGGAACACTTGAATGAGTGTCAACAGCAGAGTGACATCAGGGCACATTCTGCCTCTAGTGTGACCACAGGCAGTGGCCTGGGCTGGCAGGTATTGAATGTGCTGCTGGCTGGTGGCTCTGCAGTGCCTCCAGCAAAGGGACTGGGGCTCTGAGCACAAACACCTCTGTCAGGACAGAAACATTCTGCCAGCATGAAGAACAGCAACTGCTTTCTCCTCCTCCTGCATGCAGGCTCACCCAGCCCAGAGGAAAGGTTTGCTGGCCTGGGAGAACTCAGTGCAGAGCAAACACCTCACTTCCTCGGATTTAATGGGAATTCTTTTGGTCAGCTTCTGCTACCCTGTCAATCTCCACAGATGCTGAGAATCAGTTCTGAACGTGCTCAGTAGTCACAGGACTGGTTCTTAATTGCTATGAACTGGCTCTTAATCTATTAGAGAGACAAACCTGGTTATTTTATAGCTCCTGAAAAGACACATTTGAACCCACTAAGGGTATTTAATGTGAAGAAGCTGCTTAACGTGTCCACAGAGACAGTATTGTGGGAAGCAAAGGATGCAGTTCTCCCTGCAAACCTGACAATCATCACATGGAAATTTCACTGCAAATCCTCTGTGCTGCCACCCTCCAGACATGCCAGCCAGTGCTGCTGAGAAGAGCTCAGGATGGCAGGCCCACCAACAAGTCTCATAACCATCACCTTATTAAACTATCATCTGTCATCATAATTTAATTACTTGGTGCCGAGACCATTCCTGCTCGGGATTGTTTTCCAGCACCTGTGGTAGTAGATCATTTACCCAGATGACATTTTATTTCATTTTTACAGTTCTAATCTAATCTGTGAGCTAAGAGAATTGTTTTAGCTGTCGTGAATACAGAGGCACACAAAGAGCTTCACTAGACATTTATTTTGCTGATGCTTCAAGAAAAATTTACCAAAACTAAGCACTCCTCTCATTTCAGTATAAACTCTCCAATTCTCCTCAGGTTAGACTGCAAAGTATAGCACTCCATTATCACAGTACATTTGAAATATGCATTAAACACAAAACTACACCTAATCTTGTTTAATGCCAACATAAAACCAGATCTGCATTAACTTGAAATGCTAGATGGTCTCTCAAATTACTTAATGTTTGAATTACAGAAAACTGTTTTTCCATATGAAGTACCTGAGGTGCAAACAACACATGCCAAGCCCTCCTCACACAGGTAGGTCAGGGAGTAGTGGGGATCTTGCCTTTCCCCATCAAACTCCTGATTTCTGTCTGCTGTGCCCTGCACAGGGAATCCAGGAACTCCCCAAGTCTTTCAGAGCACACTTCACTCCCTGGGGAGCTGCACAGCCTGTCAGGATCAGTGGGGAGCTGGCACAGCCTTTTTGGAAGGACACTTTTATTAACCAGGCAGATTACAGTGAGTTGAAGGCTTTGGGTAGCAAGGGAAGGAGATGTGCTCACCGATGTGGGGATGCTGGCAGTCATGTCAAAATCAAAACTCTGACCTAAAATGCCTGGCACCCAGTACTGTACCCCTTGGGAGCTGGCATTTCATTCCTTGGGTGAAATTTTCAGACAATTGAGTGACTGTGCTTCTCTTTCTGGCCACGCTTCTCTCAGCAGCTCAAGGTTATAAATTCAATAATAATTCAGTAATTCTCCCTGCTCCACACAGGACCTGCCATGCCAGGCTCCCATCCAGACAAATACCCCTCCCAGGCTCCACAGCCTCCTCTCTAAAACAGCCAGGGGCCACACATCTTCTGCCCTCCAGGACTGCTCTGGTATCAGCACTTCCCTACACACTGTGCAATGCACACCTCTGATCTTCCAGAACAGAAATTGATGCCTTGGGATTTTAGCTTTTCTATTTTTCATGTATTTGTAATCCTGCAATTCTTTAGTGTCTAACTCTAAACTCCATATCCAGTGTGAGCTGCTGCTTTCCCATTCTGGTCAGAAAATTCCTCTCCAGGCTGGGAATCAAGGACCCCTCACTGTCTCAGCCCTGAGAAATGTAAACAAAAGTGAGTTGGGGGAAGCAAACTTGGGGTAAATGACTTCATTACCTGGGGCTGTAATTGGAAGATTAACCCCCAGTGTGCAAATGGACCAAACTTATAAAAGTGTGAAAACCTGTGACCTGCCATCTCTTTTTGGGTGTAGCCCCTGGGGAGCTTCATCTGCCCAAAATGTACCTGAAGGCCCTTCAATAAACACAACCACTTTTTATTCTCTGAATTTTGTCTGGCCTCTGTTTTTAGGTAGCTCCAAAAAAAGCATTAAAACACTTCAGCAGAACCACCAAACTAGGACTTGTGCTCCTCTCCCTGGCCTTTTCCAGCTGCAGGGGCTCAGGAGCCTTTGAACACCACAAATGTAAACCCATGGATGTGCTGGAGCAGTTGTTAAAATTCTAAAATTGAAAAAAAAATCTAGTTTATGGATCTGTCGTATCAAATAAAAAATTCCAAAAAGGAAGCTGCAAACGGACATGCTTAGGCACATGGAAAGATCTGGCATCCAGATCCCAAATTAAGTAACAATTATCTACATTAAATTAAAAAAAAAAAAAAAAAAGCTGAATTGTGTAGGACAGACAGCACAGCCCCTATTAGCTGTTTGTGGGGTATCCTGACAAAGCCCTCTTGGGCAGGGTTAAGTAATTTGTGATCCCTCCCCAGGGCAGGTTCCTGCAGCCAGCATTAATCACTGATGCCAGCCCAGCTCCCACAGGCCTGCAAAGCCCTGGCAGCTTTATGAATTAATTGTTACAGCAGGGATCTCACTTCCAGGGAATTATTAAACTTACTTTCACGTATTTATTTATTTTTACAGAGAGCAGGATCCAGCTTCTGTCTCAGGTGATAAAACTCCTTACACACATTTACCTCTCTGGCAGATTTGTCCTTACTACCCCCTCTTTTTTTAGGCAAAGCTCAAAGATTTTTCCTAAGATATGGCTATTCACAACTTTTCCATCATCTCAGTAGAGCACTTTGATACTCCACAGGAGCTCTCTAATCACCTCTGGGTTATAGAGAAGGGATGTAGCATACAGCCTTTTTTTTTTTTTTTTAAGAAAGAAAAGAACCCACAAAAAAAACCCCACTAAACCCCAACACAAAAACACACAGAAAAACCCCAAGTTCACAAAGCCTCGTTGATCTTTCAAGATCCCTGAATTACTGTTCTCTCAGAAGAGATCTCATATTTGAAATTAGGAAGGGTTTGTGCCACTCTTGAATTTCCTTTTCAAGCAGTGTTTCCTTTAATGATATTCTTCAGAGCTCAGGGTACCCAGAGGCACTTTTGTCTGCAGTGCATTGGAAGCTGCACACACTCACAGGTTCTATCCCATTTCTGGGGGGCTTTGTTTTGCAATTTCTTCCCACTGGTTTAAGATAATCTTCTTTTAATGAGATGTATTTTCTTCACTGAAACGCTCAGATGTTGAGCTGGGGGAAGTGAAGATTCCTGTCCTGCCAACATGGACATGGGATTCTGCCTCTCTTCCCAGGGAACCTGTCCCAGCCTCTTCCTCCTTCTCCTCCTCTTCCTCCTTTTTACATTAGTGTAACAAACGGGATGGAGCCAACAGGGAACAAGGACTACAAATAAACTTCACAGCTGGGAAAAGATGAGTCTTAGCACTTTTCCATTCCCTCCCTACCACCCCCAAACCATTACTGAAGTATTTTTTCTCAATCCTTCCTTGTGCCATCAGGAGTCAGTGAACAGCAAACGCCCCTGGCATGGCACCTTCCAAAAAGGAAGCAGCAAATGGACATGCTCAGGCACATGGAAAGATCTGGCATCCAGATCCCAAACTAAATCCCCTGCAACAACCAACCAGCACAACTGTGTGCCTTTTTCCACAAAACCTTGGCTTTTGCTTCTTCCTCAGGAACAAAGCAAGAGATTTACACTTCCCAGCAAAGTCTGGGGACCCCAGAGTGACTTTTCTTTCTGAAAAGCTACTCACTCTATTAAAGCTGGATCACATGAAAATGAGAAGGCACTTAAGAGAAGCCCATTCTTTTGTTCTAAACCAAGAACCAAGCACTGCAATGATTTATATCAACTCCTCCCTCCCAGCATCAATATCAATTATATGTGACTGAAAAAAATATTCCATCATTTTGGTGGATCAGGGAAGGTAATTAACAGATGCATAGGCTAGTTTGTATCTAGGCATAATAATCTCTAACTGTTAAGGCTACTAAGTCAGACTTAAGTGTCCAAAAATAAGAGATTGCCCATGGTTTCTTGAAAACTCCCTTTTGTCTTGCAGAACTGGACCTGCTCCTGTTTGGAGGTGGCAAGATCCAAAGGAGAGCTCAGCACAAACAGCAGCCTAATGGCTACATGATCCTCAGGGAGCTGTGCCAGAAAATCTGCCCCCAAAGGTTGCTCCATTGGCAAACACAGTTATTGAGGAGAAGTTCCCTCCTGTGCATGAACAGGGTATCAGCACAGCTCAGGAGCCAGCTCATTTCTGTGCACAGAAAACCCTCAAGTTACCCTGAACCTTTGGACACTTGGGTGCTTCCCTCTGGAAGCATTCAGGAAACTTCAGCTTCATCTGTCAGCACGAGCAGACTAGAGACAGACTGAAAGTGCTCCATGTTGTAAAGTAACAAACTTCACTGATTGATTACATCCTCATTTTCTCTAACCATCAGCAGAGAGAAGAAATCCACTTGCCTAAAAGAACCAAGGTGACTTCTTGACAGCCCATGAGGGAACACAGGTGGAATACAGCAGCAGCAAAAGGACAAGCAGATCTGGTTTGTGACTTTCCCACACACCTGGTTTCCAGCCTCACCTGCAGCCTGGCAGCCACTGCCCTGCCCTGGGCCCTTCCAGCTTCCCCCACACCCAGGCAGCCTGTCACAAGCTTGACTTGATGCACCTGCCTTTCAAAATATCCTCTGATTGGGGATAAATATGATATGACAGATAACTTACACAACTGCTTGCAGACACATTATGTGTTAAAAACCATAAATAAATGTGGGCACAGGAAGGGAACTTTTCCTTAAGCAAGGAGGGAGGAGATGCTCCCAGTCAGGGAACCCTCCTGAGCAGAGCAGCACAACTTTGATGCCTTAGGATTTCAGCTTTTCTATTTTTCATGTATTTGTAATCCTGCAATTCTTTAGTGTCTAACTCTAAACTCCATATCCAGTGTGAGCTGCTGCTTTCCCATTTTGGTCAGACAAAGCAATTCCTCTCCAGGCCTGGGAATCAAGGACACCTCACTGTCTCAGCCCTGAGAAATGTAAACAAAAGTGAGTTGGGGGGAGCAAACTTGGGGTAAATGACTTCATTACCTGGGGCTGTAATTGGAAGATTAACCCCCAATGTGCAAATGGACCAAACTTATAAAAGTGTGAAAACCTGGGACCTGCCATCCATTTTTGGGTGTAGCCCCTGGGGAGGCTTTATCTGCCCAAAATGTATCTGAAGGCCCTTCAATAAACACAACCACTTTTTATTCTCTTGATTTGGTCTGGCCTCTGTTTTTAGGTAGCCTCAAAAGGCACCACCCCTTGCTCCTGCAGGATTTCTGGCCAGCTGTTATTCACACACAGAGAATGCTCCTGCCCCAGCACTCATCCCCAGCCTCATCAGCTCATCTGCTCCCCTTGCTTCTGGGGATTCACTCAGTGGGAAAAGATCTGTTTCATTACACAGACCAGGGGGGGACTGCAGTCACACAGAATCCACCCTGGCACAGCACTGCCAGCTTGGGAAGGTCACAGGTGAGTCCTGGCAGGACCAGCCAGGGCCACCAGAACAGCACAAGGAGTCTCAGGGAGTGGTGCTGTGCAATGTGTGCAGCAAGATGAACTGTGTTCATTATTTTCAAAATTAGCATCAGAAAACAAAGTCTCGAGTTTCAATCCCGATTTACTTCCCCATTTAAATATCACCTACTTTTCCTGAATGAAGCCTGCAATATTTTGATTTAAATTATAGTCATCAGTTAAATCACTCATTTCAGGTATGACAGTAAAAGTGATGTGTTGTAAAATTCATTCCTCAGCTAACTTGATTTTCATGTGTGTGACTAAACCAGCTGCTGCTTTCTGTATATATGCCTTTGAAAACACCTCCAAAAATAGTGAGGCTGGAGGATTGCTGTGGTAAATAAAAATTGCTTTCTCTGGACTGGTTTCTGGCAGCATTGGATGCATAAAGAGAAAGACACTGGCTTTAGGAACTATCCATGTTTATGAGAAGGCTAAATATATTCATGAAAAGGCACGCTGTTCATGGACAAGGAGAGCAAGCTGTTTTCAGGAACAATTTGCATGAGATCTTACCCACTAACCTAGAAAAATAAATGGTGCATTCTAACACATTGTGGAAAAAGAACACAAAACCAAAACCAGCAATTCCTCCAAAACACCAACAAACCTTTGTCACAGAGAGAAACCCAACACATCAGCTGAAACACTGGCATTGGCATCCTCTCCTACCTTGACATCTCTTCAGCATTTTTTATACTTATCAAAACATTTCCTGAAGTCCTGACTCACCAATGGGGCAGCACACACAGGGGTAGAACGTCCAACATTTCCATCTGTGGCTACCTTGTGCTTGAAGGAGGGAGGAAAGGCACGTCCAGGTCTGATGGGAGCAGCCCAGCCCTGGGCAGGCAGGAGCCACCTCACTGTGGCAGAGACCCAACCAGCCACCCTGAGCTGGGCACATGCAAGCCCAGATGCATTAATGCTCAATAAATCCTTCCCCAGCAATCTCAGAAACATTCAGGAGCCAGTTTAAAAAGCAACAGTACAGAAAGAAGTCTGTGGAGGTGACTGATTTGGTGACTGAGCACAAACAGGATGCACAGCAGCTGCACACAGCTCAGTTCAGGCCCAGGGAAAACTCAGCTTCTCCTCAGAGCTAATGAGGTATTTAGAGAAATCGAACAAGACTCTTGTTCTCTGGACAAGCTCAGTGCTGAAGGAGGGAGCAGCTCTCACACGAGCTTCCTTCCAGAGCCCCAGCTGGGTACCCCGGGCAGGCTGCACAGCCCCAGCCTCCTGCTGCCCCAGGGACATGGGCACAGAGCCTGGCCAGGCTGCCAGGACTGTGAGACCATCACCAACTCCTGGAAAACGAGATCCAGGCTGCCAGGACTGTGATCCCCATCACCAACTCCTGGAAAATGAGATCCAGGCTGCCAGGACTGTGATCCCATCACCAGCTCCTGGAAAATGAGATCCAGGGTGCCAGGACTGTGATCCCATCACCAACTCCTGGAAAACGAGATCCAGGATGCCAGGACTGTGATCCCATCACCAACTCCTGGAAAACGAGATCCAGGATGCCAGGACTGTGATCCCATCACCAACTCCTGGAAAATGAGATCCAGGATGCCAGGACTGTGATCCCATCACCAACTCCTGGAAAATGAGCCCTCAGACACAGCACATGGCCAAGCACTGATGGAAACCCACAGCACTGAGATGTCCTGCAGGGACAGCTTGTGCAGAGCACAGAGCACAACCACACCGTGAGCTGGAAGTGTCTGCCAGCCTTCAGCATCTCCCTGTTCCCCCAGGCAGAGCCCGGTGCTCCCCCAGACACAGCAGCTCAGCCTGGGGAACACTGACTGCACCTCCCCACTCCTGTCAGGTGTAAGAGTGTGTGAACAGAGCTCCCCTCTCCAAGGTCCCAAAGCTGTCCCAGGCAGTGTCACTGAGAACAAGCCACAGCCCGAGGTGCTCAGTGCCAACAACACCTCCTGTCTTCTCAACCTGCATGCTTAAAATCAGATTGGTTTTTGTAACTGTGGGATGTGCCTGCACTAAACACAAGCCCCCCACGTAATGCATTACAGGTCACTTTGCACATGTTCCTGCCCTGCTGCAGACAATTCACTGCCAAGTCGTGCTGAGGGGAGGTTATTGTAAAACTCAAATTTTCACTGAGTGCAGAGACCACCACACACCTCAAAGCAGCAGGCAACACTGTCACCACAGCCACACACACAGAGCCCCCCTTCCCCCTGCTCAGACGTGACACACGAGGTGGCAGAGCCCTTGGGACAGAAACCACAGCCCCTTTTCTGATGCTGATTCTATCCACGTTCTGCACAATACCCGTTCTTCAGCCACCTTTTCCTCCTGCTCTACATTTTGCCACCCTCCCTCCTCCTGCCCAGCCCATCCCTGCTCCCCTGCAGGCTGCTGCCCCAGGACAGCTGAGGAAGGTGCCAGCAGCACCAAAGGACCAAAGCTGGTCCAAAGCTGCAGGTGAGGGGTGCTCCCCTGTCACCCCCCAAAGGGACCAGCACCTGTGCAGGAAAGGGTTAATGCTACCCTGCCCTGTCACACAGACACAATCTCAGTTCTGAAGAGCAGGTGAAATGCACTTTGGAAGGCTCCAATAGTTCCAAGTTCATCTTCCCACGCACCCAGCCACTTATTTGAGAATTTAAAGGCACTTTACACAGCTTGTCCTCACTTAGAGCCTCTCCTGCCATGCAGATATTTCCTCTGCCCCACCTTGCTTTCATTCTTACACTGCCACCACCACTGTCAAAAGTAATTTTATTTCAATTTCATGGCTTGATTGGGCTGAATGTAATGGAACCAGATGCTGTGAATGAATGAAAGTTCCTTCTGTGAAGACCCATCCTATTTCTGAGCTAAGTGGGCCGTGTTCAGCTGCATATAGGTACTTCAAATGCTTTCAGAGCATTAATCTGTCTGTACCAGGTATGAAGCCAGCCCAATGAGCCAAAACTAAAGTAAAAGCATTAAACTGGCCTTTGTTGTTCCATAAAGAAAAATATTATAAAGCTTTAATTGCTAGCTAATCAACACACTCCAAAATAAATGAATCATACTATTTTTCTTGGTGCTTACACGGTTTAAAATAGCTGGAAAATTACACGCTCGTTTTCCCCCAAGGGTTTTCAGTTGTGAGCTGTTTCAAAGATGAAACAATTTACCCAGAACGTTTTATTTCAGTAAAATCATGAGGCCACTGCTGAATAAGGCTGCATAAAACTCGGTGTTGGAGAGTGCTAGTGGCTGGTGTGCTGAGTGTTTCCTTCAGAAACAGGATTTTCCTGAAATCCTTAATGCTCCCACCCAGTGCCATGCCAAGGGCTGTGAGGGAAGCCAGCCTGCACGGGCAATACTTTGGAGACTACCAGAAGTTATTTGAAGGGGTTTCAAGCAGCCTTTTATCAAACCTTTCCTAAGGGGTGTCCAGACATCAGTGGCAGAGTTCAGGGAACTTGGTCCAAAGATATTTGTAGGATTCACTTTCAGATAACTTCAGCAGCAATAAAACATGGAATTCAACAAAAGAATGAAACATAATGGAACAAACCCACTGCATTATAGAGGTATTTAATATAATACTTCCAAAATCAATCGAAGAACAGGAGTATTAATCTTAAAATGTATAAATATTTAAAGAAGTCTCAGGTAGTGAGATTCCAGCCTACTGGAGGCAGATCTTGCCCAAGCTTCAAAATTATATTGTTGGGAAAAAAATGAGTGTCCTTGGCTGTGTGACTGGTAGCCTGAGCACAAGCAGGACTGAGGTGTCAGAGGACCATCAGGACTGAGCCCTTCCTTTCCTAATGGCTACTAGGGGATTATTCATCAATATCCAATGGCAGACCTAAATGCCTATAAAGCATCTTAATGTGCACTAAAAAGCTCTTGTGAAGTCTGCCAGCCTTATTACAGTCCCTGTGCCTTCTGGGTATGCACTTTAGGTGCTGTGCAGGGCAGGCAAAGCTTCCTGCTCAGTGCCCAGCACTCAGCACATCGAGGTCACAGAGACTCCTGGGCTCCCCCAGGCCTCCAGGCTCGTGCCCTTTGTATGGTTTGGCTCCTGAATCTTTCCAGGAAGTTCTGTAGGTTACAGCTGCTTTAGGAATAAACACCCACATTTCTGTGTCGTTTCAGAGAGATGGGAACGTGGACATGAGAAGGCCCAGATGTGCAGCAGTGTTCCTGACAGCAGCTCTGGAACATGCTCTAAAGCAGAAACTGGGATGGGGCATCTAAGTGCATTTTCTACTGCTGATTCCATCTTTATCCAGAGGGACAAACAGGACACAGCAGCACCAAAAAAGTTGTTTTTTCCTGAGGGCCTCCTTTCCTCAAGTTCCCCACATGGGCAGCTGAGCATGACCCTGTTCCCAGGAGCACAGGTGAGATTCTGGGTGTCCATGACCCTGTTCCCAGGCACTCAGGTGAGATTTTGGGTGTCCCTGACCCTGTTCCCAGGAGCACAGGTGAGATTTTGGGTGTCCATGACGCTGTTCCCAGGCACTCAGGTGAGATTTTGGGTGTCCATGACCCTCTTCCCAGGGGCACAGGTGAGATTCTGGGTGTCCATGACCCTCTTCCCAGGGGCACAGGTGAGATTTTGGGTGTCTGACCCTGTTCCCAGGAGCACAGGTGAGATTTTGGGTGTCTGACCCTGTTCCCAGGGGCACAGGCGAGATTTTGGGTGTCTCTGAACACTAAAATGGTATTTTAATTCAAATAACCCTTTTTATGGGGGAGTGGTAAGTATTTGAGCTTCTAATGCAAAGCTTGAAATTCAGAGAACTGCCTATATTAACTCATCCACTCCTAATTTCCACATTTTATTGCAATACCAGCTCATTTTTCTAAATTTTTAAAGAATCTTTCTGAGGTTAAGTTCCTTGTTTCAATAGCATCCAAATTGTGTTTCAAAAAATTCTGTAGATGGCCAACAGACAATTTTCCCCTCAATATTTTTGGTAGATAGCTCATTATGAAAAATCAATTATGTTGTTTCTCATTAAATGCTACAACATTATCATGAATGTTAAACATAATAAATTTCACATTGCAAGACAATTTCCATAGCTGAAATCATGAGGTTAGTGACATTATTAGCCTTTTCCCTAGATAAAGCTCTTATATTACTTCTGATTTTCCCTTCCCCCTAGGAAGATATAATTTATGAGGGCAACCTAGTCTAAGCTGGGTTACTACTTGAATTCTTGCTATTGAGAAGCAGTCTTATCTATTAAAATAACAGAATAAAACTACATAAATATTTTTAGAATATGGATGAATTTTCCTGTCGAAGAGAGATGAATTTGATACTAAGGAACAGGCACAAATTTGACTTAATTAATACACCAGGCAAAAAGAGAGAAAACTGTTTCTCATGCAAAGGAATTGACATTCATGGTTCTTGTGTTGGGCATGGAAACCCCAGCAAGGAACTGAAATGATAAAAAGAATGTTCTCAGCACTGAACACAACCTTTCCCCATGCACCCCCATGGGTGCATTCATAGATTTCACTGCTCCCAGCATGCAGAAACCCCAGGCCATGGGGGTGGGCTCCAGCTGCCCCTCCTCTGGGGGTCACAGCCAGGCTCCCTGTCCAACAAACAGAGCTTTCCATGGGAAGCCACACCACCTGTGCCATTTATGTTCTCTAAACCAACAACGTAAACCAAAGCTATTCTACTCAATATGGAAAGCATCCCATGGTCTGTGAAGGATCCATAACAGTTTCTGGCATCTCTGAGCAGGCAAACAAACACACAGCCCTGGGAGGATGCTCTGGAAGGCACTTCCCACAGGCAGCACCAAATCCTGCCCTCCCCAGCACAGCCTGACCTCCAGAGAGCACACATGTCACAGGAATTAGGAACCCTGGACCACAAACATCCCTGGGCAGGACTGGCACTGCTGGACTTTGCCAGAGGGTTGGCAGTGCCCACCCTGCCCCCGGGAGAGGAGAGGAATAAGTCTGCCAGGCTGGAGAATTGTTTTCCTGCTACCTCAGGGCAGCTTTTACAAGAAGGATTAGTGTGAAACCTGAGCAGGTCACACTCGATGTTCCTGGTGCTTCAAACCTGTGAAATTAAACTGTGCAATTAAAATTGGCCAGCCTGGGATTAGGACTGGTGGTGAGTTCTGATCCCAGCAGGACTCCCCAGCACATCCCTGCAGCTGCTGCTCAGAAAATATTCTTCTGCCCTCTGCACAACCTTGTTTGACTGCAGGAAAGGAAACACTGACTTTGCTTTAGCCCTCAATGACTTGACATGAGCACCGAGACTTTTTTCCTCCCTCTCCTTTTGCCTTCCTTAGGTATTTTTCAGCTGTGGATGAGTGGATAAAACATGCTGTAGCTGAAACCATGCTTCAGGCTGAGGAAAAGTGTCTGTGGCTTGCAAAAGCACAAAGGCATCAATCTAAACCTTTCTATTAATAACTGAAGGAAAGACATTTCTTTGCACATTATATCCTTGTAATAGCTTTTGTGATTCTATTTTTATAGCACCATGCATTGCCTACCAATCTCTGTTGTCTAATAAACTTTCCAAACACCTCACATAGGCAAACAAGCATTTTCTAATGTATTCCTGACTTTAAATATACTACTACAGAACACAAAATTTACTAAAATTGCAAGCAAGACCAGGTATGGAAAGCAGCCCAGCTTTGACACTTCCCCCAGAAGAGAAAACCAAGTCTGCTGTTCTTCAGTCACAGCCAGCCTACATCACCTACACCAGAGAAGAGCAGTGCTTCACTTCCAGGTTAAATCCTGCTTCTCCAGGGCATTACAACCCCAACTATCTGCAATCACACACACACACACACACACACACACACAAAACCAAAGAATGTTCTATCAAAATAAGGAATTCAAACTGCATGTTTTCTCATCCACATAAAATGAGAGAAAGTTTCCAAAAAGGCCATGAACGAGCCCCACGTGACATTTGCTCAGACAGTTTACAGCACCTGAAAGTCCCAAGGCAAGAACCTGGCACACATATCAGTCACAGCAGTGGAGCTGTGATCTTTTCCAGGGAGAGGGAGGTTTCAGAGAAAGTCAAGTGGGAACCTGAAAGCTGTGAGAGCCCTGAAAGGTGTGGGGACAAGCATTCCAGGCAGAGGGGTACACAGGAATCCTTCTGGGTCAAGAGCTGGGGCACTGAATGCTGCTGGAGCCTCTGGTGTCTGGCTGCTATGGCTGAGAAGAATAAAAACTGAAGCCCTCATGAGCTGTACCCAAAACCTGGAGTTTACATGGATGGCCAAAATGAGCTGTGGCTCAGCCATGGTAGCTCCCACACTCCTCACAGGACAGGCTGGACCAGCTGAGAGACACTGTGGCTTTGGGGGCTCACCTACAGACCAGGTCCTGAAGGGGAAGGAAGGGCTTTAAAATCCTGGTTAGTGCAAAGGAGAAAGAGGCAGTGAAAAGAACAGGCTTGGGGAAGGATCCTGAGCAATGGTGTTTCAGAAGATTGTGAAAATTAAGAAAACTGACAGCACAATCTGGTTAAATCCTTTGCTATGGAGAACTTGCCTCTGACAGCTACAATGATTTTATAGTGACCCATTCCCAACACAAATGCTTCCATTGCAAAAGCAATGCACAAAAATGAAATATTACATGGGTTCAAAAGCTGTTTATTGTGCCATCTGAAGCCACACCACTGTCCCCAGTTTTCTTTCTGTCACAGTGCATGATGGATGCAAATGTGGTGTCACATCATAGCAAACTGTTGATGCATCACTTCCACCAGCCAGCAATTTGGCTCTGCACTGCCTCTCTGCTCAGAACAGCACAGTTAGACTTGGGAGTGTAAGGCAGAAAAGAACCCAAATCTGTTCTCAGCTCAGCACAGGTAGCACGAAAATAAAATATTCACCACGTGGGCTCTGCCCCTCGTGAATTGTTCCCTCACTCAAGGCAGGGACCTGAGCTCTCGATTCAGCCCCTACAGCCTGCACTGCACTGGGCCATGCATGGGCACTGTCAGACCTGGCCCACCCCCCTGAGAAACTCTGTCCTGCCCCTACCCCCTTGGCCAAATGTTAAGGTGTGTTTGGAAAAGTCTGAATGGCAAGGGGATTATATTGGATTCCCTGAAAGTTTTTCGGGGAACCCAGGCTTTTTAATAAGGAATATTACACAAATTTACAATCAAAGGCTCTCTCCCTAACAAGGAGCAAAAGCTCAAGGAAAACAGTGCAAAATGCAATATGCCCTGTGGCTCAGTGAGCTTGAAGAATTCTCTTTCCTGGTTGTGTCCTGTCCATGATATTGTTTCTCAACTGCTGAGCCAGGAACATCAGGCAGGAGAGCAGAGCAGGCATCACACGAGGTCATGAGATGTGACCATCACAGTCCCAAAGACCTTCTATACCCAACTTAACACCTCCCTGGCAGAGCATCCTCTGTGACCTAAGCAGTGTGAAAGTCAATTCTAGGGGTTGAACTGTGCAGTCATTAGGAAAATACAACATGGAGAGTGAGAATAAAAAATGTGGAGCCATTAAAACATACAGAGTTTGAATAAATGACTGGTAATCTGAAAACTCTGCAAGACACTTGTTTGGAAGAATCTGCTTCCCTTTTTAGGGCTGCAGAGAAGGGACTGCTCATGGTGAGGAAAGTGCAAGATGATCCAGACAATCTGCTGCAGCAGGTAATCAGCTGGATAATTTAATATGACTTAAGGAAGAACAATTATACATCTAATGGCTAACAGAAAAGCAGAATACATCATGATTAAGGTTCTGCTGGAGGAAATGGGAAAGGCTAGAATACTCTAGGAATTACACTGCAGAGAAGAATGATTAGCACATCAGCTCAGTACAGATGACTTCTTGCAAAGGGAGATACAAGAGAAAGAAGCCTGCTGCTGCTACAACCCTCCTTCCTGACAGACAACAGTGCAGTTCTAGGCTCAGCTCTGGTCAGTATGTGCAGTGCTAATTTCACAGTTTTAAGATATTCTTTGGTATTAAGCAAAGTGCAAAAAACCTCAAGTCACAACACCAAATTAGGCACCTATAAAAATATTTTCAGTAATTAAACGCAGCACACTTGGATGAACAGGCAAATAGATGATACTTCTTGAAAGATCATCACTGTAGATTCAGGATGCCACCACATCTTCCACCAAAAAAAAATTAATTTCGTGTAAGATGCTGAATGTACTCAAAGCCTTTTTTGATGAGGTTTTTAAAAAATTCTCTATAGAAAAGAAATGGCATGCTGAATGTGGGAGAATCTAAAGCAGGTGCCACTTGACAGAAGGGAAGTGCACACAACACCACTCCTGAGGCATGATGGAACATCTGATACAGAGAGTTTCTGATTTTGACTTCCAGCGTTTTGCTTACCCACTGATTTTATGGGGGTCAGTTAAAGCCTAGCAGCAATGCATCTGCCAACCTGTCAGAGGTATGAAACATACTCTGCATCTAAAAAGAAGAACGTGAAGTTTTGAGGAGGTACCTGCAGGAAAGATCAGCGAATGTCTTTAATTATATTAAAAAAGAACAAAAACAAACCAAGAGCACCTGCCCTAAGCTCAGGCTGTAAGTTTTTGGGAGTAACTGCACTGTGCAGAAGCCACTGCATGCTCGAGTCAGAAGGGTCAGAGCCTCTTGCCACAGCCCCTGTGCCCTGAGGAGGAAACCAAAAACCTGCAGGGGAGGCAGAGGAAGCTCAGTAATGAAAGATGCAGATGGAGGGACCTGGGATCTCTGCACAATTAAGTTTGTGAGAACTGAAAGCCACTGTGCCTCACTCTCCAGATCTATAGAAGGGAGATTATCACCCTTATCTCTGCTGAAGTACTCTGGATTTATGAATATAGAGGAAGTTGAGCAGTCTGTGAATGTCAGTCTTTCCATTTCTGAGCAATTAAAAAAAAAAAAAATCATGTGCCGCTATTTTAGCACTTCTTCTGTTTTTCCACATGCAGAGAACATCCTGGAGCTTTCTGCTCCTCCAGTGCACTATTTCCCTGAGTTTAGTTTCTTAAATACACCAAAACAAGAGGGCAGAAGCAGAAAGCAAAAATAATATTCATTTCACAAAAACTAGAAAACTAACTCTGAGTGTTAAAATAGTCCACAAAATTGGTATGTTTTCAGTAGATGGTTGTACATGAACAGTTTAATTTTCTTAACCATAAGATTTATATAACAGCATTTTTTACACATTCAAAGCCTCTCAATGCTTACTGGTCCATTGTAGGATATTTAAAACCAGGATTTGCAAAAGAAAAATATTCTGTGGGAAACAGAACAGGACTTTCAGTGCCGTCCTTGTGTCCAAATAACAAGGCAGATTTCATTTTTGAACACTCTACCACATACACTCCTTCTCCTTTCCTTTAAAAGCACTGGGGCTGTTCAACCTGGAAATGGCAGCTCCATGGCCAGGCAATAAAAATGCACTTAGAGCTATTTTAGCCCCACATGTAAGTAATTCAACCCTTGAAGTTATTAGAAAAGACACCAATTGTGACAAAACTGAGAGGCTTTTTCCACCATTCATACAACAGGGCTGTGAAAAGGGATGCTGTTTCTCAGCCATCCCCACCTTTGTGCTGTAACACTGCTGGCCAGGTGTCAATCTGAGATAAATCAGCCTGCACAGAGCATTCTGCATGATGCCAGTGTGAGCACAGGGCACAGCTCTGGCCTGCCAGACACACCTGGAATGCACAGAGTCTTTGGCAATGGCAGAAGTGTTTATGGGCCAGGGGTCTGTGCCTGGGCACCAGGACACAGCTGGATGGGCTCTCCCTGCTGGGATTTTGTCCCTGGGTGTCCCCAGGCTGGGACGGATTCCAGTGCAGAATTCTGCACTTGTTGCCAATTTTCAAGGTCACATCCTGGAAAAAAGTCTGGAAAAAAGGAGGCTCAGGGGTGACCTTATCACTCTCCACACCTCCCTGAAACGTGGTTGTGGTCATGTGGGGGTTGGTCTCTTCTCCCAGGCAACAATTGTCAGGATGAGAGGACACAACCTTAAGCTGCAGCAAGAGAAGTTTAGGTTAAATAGTAGAAAAAATTCTTCACTGAAAGAGTGATTGTGCACTGGAGCCATCTGCCCAGGGAGGGGAAGGAGTCACCATCCCTGGAGGTGTTTAGGGACAGCCTGGAGGTGGCACTCAGTGCCATGGTTTGGCTGATGAGGAGGTGTTAGGTTATAGGTTGGATTAAATTATCTCAAAGGTCTTTTCCAGCCTAGTTCATTCTGTGGTTCTGTGATCCTCAATTGTGAGATGCACAGACATCCCCAGCCTTCCCCTGGGGCTGGCTCACACTCACACAGTGGGCTCTCCCTGGCTTGGTTTGCAGACTGAAACCCACCCTGAGGAAAGCCTGACTCCACATGCAGCACTACAGCAACTGCTCTTCCTACCAGTTAAAAATGCACATCAAGTATCCTTGCTGGAACAGCCCTGATACTGAATTTGCCTGGTAACATCTGCTGGATACCTGAATGTATTGAAAGAGTTAAATTACAGGAAGCAACTTAATGCCTTGCAAACAGAACTTGGACTAAGACACATCATAATATGTAATTTCAGCTAGCAGAGCTAAGCTAGTAAAACCAAATGCTTTCTTGGGCAATAATTGATTTTCTTTGGTACAAAGGGCTAAACAAGGGAAGTATCACTGTCACCATGAAGGTATAACCTGTTTCTCTCAAACCCCTTTCCAGCACTCAGAATTTCAGCACTGGTGGAATGAGACACGGTTTTGCCTCTGGTCAATGCACTGGAATAATCTCCTTCCAACAGTAACCTGTGCTGGCCTCAAAATCATTCCTACACAGCAGAGATTTTCCTCTCTCCTCTGGGCACATCTTGTAAAAATAAAAGTACTGTTTGTTTATCTGGCTTTGTTGGGAATATAGCCAAGTTAAGGATGGATTTCACCCTTCTCCCAACAATCAGCAAACAAAGTCAATAGGATCCCTGTTTCCCACTTGGAGGGAGGCACTCCAGGCTAAGCTCTGCTCTGCACAGCTCCATAGCCAAAGGGCAGGAGGAGGCATCTCCTCAGCTCATTTCTCCTATGGAGCGAGGAATAAACTGCACATATTGTCCCTCAATACTCCCAGCTCCCATTCAGAGAGCTCAACCAACACCTCGTGCTCCCCTTCCCACCTAAGCCCAGGCACAGCCTCAGCTCCTGACACCAGAGCACTGCCAGGGCTCCCACACCACTGCCAGCACTGCATACAGGGATACCCAACCCTACTCAAAATGCCTCTGGTGGCTTCATTTCAGCTGGCATAAGGATGCAATCAGAAACATTCACTGTCCCTAATTAATAGAAGATGCATCATAAAAGTCAAGTGCAATTCTTTATTCTTCACTCATAGGACTGAAAAGGCTTCTGGCACTGAAAGGTGAACCCCTGCTGGCTACTCAGCAGTGCTCTCTGAGCCAACACCCTTTCGTTTTTCTTGACCATTACAAAGGGGATTTTTTGTTTTGGTGCGGGGTTTTTTTGTTTGTTTGTTTGGTTTGCTCTTTTGTTTGGGTACTGGAACAGTTTAGTCCAAAAGGGTGGCATCCATGTAACAGAGAACCTGGGTGGAGATGCAGAATCCTTTTATTTCCAGGTTCCTAGACCTCCACAGTGGAGAGCACAAGCCTGCTCCCACCTGCAGGGTCTCAGACATCAGGGAAGTTTCCTTGTTCCCCTCACACTTCTGAGAGGGCAAACTCAGCACTTAAACTGCAGCCAGCTCTCCCTGGGCTGGTGGCATGGGGACTGAGGGCCAGGCACCACATTTTGGACATTCAGGCTTAGAGTACACAGGATGTCACTGGGACTGCTCATCTATATTGTTATTGTGATACCATTACACCCCAATGGCAATGAAAAACATGCCAGCTTCCAGGCAGGCTGGTGCTGTAACCATCCCATCCCTGAGGGTGTCCTGAAGGCTCTGCATTTAGGAATTCTAAAGAACAAGACCAGTAGTGTTGGCCTCCACTCCTGATCTATGCTTTAAGTTCAGCCTTTTTTCCTTTGGGCTCTCTGACTTTCAGCATGTTTCTCCTGAACCAGCAGAGCTGCCTGGTCTGGTTTGGCCAGAGAGAAGCCTGGGACACAGCAGCAAGCCCTGCCTGCTCCCAGTGCCTGGGATTGCCTGCAGGGAGGGCAGGAGCAGCTCCTGGGCTGCCAGGGATGAGGAATCAGGCCCTGATTAGCTGTGCTCAAGCCCTGGCCACAGCACCCATCACAGAGTCACTCCCACTCCTGAGCTGATGGAGCACCCAGGAAAAAACCCTGCACTGTAAACCAAGCAAGAGGACAAATGTACTTTAGAAGGAAGCTGAAGAACTCCTAACACATCCACAGATGCTTTAAAAAAACCTGATGAAGTCCCAAAACAGTAACCAGTGGAAGTTGCTTTAGAAGCTCCTTGCTTTGGTGATACAGTATCTTCCCAATACAATAATGTTTGCTCATTTCTGATGAAATCATTATTTCTTTAACTGAATCTCCAGGGAGAGCCTTTGCTGATGGCTAAAATGTGTGGATGTTTAGGAACTGGCTCCACAGAGCTGGTTTGAGTGCAAAAAGATCTGCAACAACAACAAGAGACAGGCTTATACAACACTCTCACATTATCTCTGCATCTCTCTGATATCAACTCATTATCACAATAAGAAAGTAAGAGCCTTCCTTAAGATGCCAGAACTTATCCAAAGCTAGAAGAAATAATATTTATTAGAGTTTAGCTCTGTTCCTTTAGAGCAGCTGAATCCTGGAAGCAATGCTATGAAGCAGCCCCCATGCTAAGAGATGCATTGCACAGGCTGTTTTCATAAACTATCCTCAAAACCAAAGACCACATTTCTTCACTTTGGCAATCGGTAAACCTAATTAAGGAAGAGAAACATTGCAAATGAATGCACTTAATTTTGAAGAAAATGTGCAGCGTATGCAAACGAGTACCACACTGAAAAAAATGGCTGGGCATCCTTTTTCCTCTCCTCAGGTCTCAGGAGCTCTGCAAGAAAAACAGCTACTGAGTCATAGCAGTGGAAATGCACAAATTCTTGCCCCCCAGGTGTCACAAATCACCCCAGCTTCCTCTACACCCCCCCTTCCAAAGTCATGGAATCACAGACTGCTTTGGCTTGGAAGGAACCTTTAAAGGTTCCAACCCCCCAGAGTAAATCCTTCATCTACAGAGGCCTGCACACAGAAATTCTGCTCTGGATGAAGAACCCTCAATGAGCAAGACCCGGTGCCAGGGGCTGACTGAGTGTGGCCAGAGAGGATGGGAGGAAGGAGCAGGGTCCCCATGCACAGACAGGCTCGGGGACCCTGAATTAGCTGAAAATAACTCCTCTGCCATTTGCAGACACAGAATTTCCTCCCAACAGCAGCAGTGAGGGAAAAGCAATGCCCTGGTGCCTGAGCAGGGCAGGGCTCAGCTCCAAAAGCTCACTGAGTACATGCAGTGTCACACATGGGGCTCGTGTCCATGCCAAAACTTTTGACCACAACCTGTTTAAATATGTTGTATTTTTAAAGACTTCCTCCTAAACAACAACAACAACGAAACAGTGACTGGCAATAATATAACTGGAGGTTGTATATAAAGGAAATGGGGAATTGTTTAGGCTAATCTTTAAAGGACCCTTAAATAATGTAACATTGCTTACAACAAATGGGGCCAAAGATAAGATTATTTTAGATTGATTTGGTACTGTGGTTTTTGGTTTTTTTAAAACCACTGCAGGAAAGGAACAAACTGCTGTTCATTAATGTTAGCTTGACTTAGAGAAAAAAACAGAGTAACTTGGCAATATAAAACTCAAAGGGAACAGGGATGGGCCTAAAACCTGAAATTATATGGATTTCAGCATTTGCAATTACCTATAGAGTAGGTAAGGATTCAAATGCATGCTTAAGCACGGACTGCCATAGTCTGTGGAATCTACTCTATGTTCTGTGACCTAACACAGTGGGAAGGGAGAAACACTTCAAGGAGTGAAGTGCTTGATGTAGTGTCAGAGAGCCACAGGATTGCTGGGACATGCTTCATGCCTTGAACCCCAAAAGTGACAGCCACACCATGGAAGGTGTCTGGAAGGGACACTGCTGCTTTTGTCTCATTTGTTTTGCCTGGCAAGCTCAGATTTCCCATCAGCTCCAGACAGGTTATGTAAAATATGATGGAGCCTGTGAAGGGCATCAGTATTTGCAGTAGCCCCATATTTCAGATTTTCCAGACATTTTTTCTATGCCCAGATCCAAACAGAAAGCAGTTGTGACAGATCCTCTGTTTTGAAGCTCAGAGCAAAAGGTCTGTGGAGAAATGAAAAAAAAAAAGAAAAAAAAGTTCTACAGAAGTGAAGTTGCTGCTTGTTTTTCCTTCCCTTCTCCAGGGGGAAACTCTCCTTCACCCAGAACAAATGAGGCTCCAACTCCTGACGTGCAGCTGGCACACAGAACACTGAACAAGATTATGTAAGCCACAGAATGCAACACAAAGCAGTTGTTTCCCCAAAAGCTTCAGAAGCATGCAGTCATACATCTGATATATACCTTGGACTCCAAGGTCTGGCCCAGATTTGTATCTGGCTGTGTGAGTGCTGCCAATGAACATCACTCAAAAACTTGGCTTAGCTGTGCATTTCCATGGAAGTTTATTGTGTAGAATTCAAACCAAAGCACATGGATCCACACAGCAATGAAAACATTACACAGTCCTGCTGCTTCGTGGGATTTCTAAAGCCTGTATCTCCAGGCATGGCATGCAGAGGGGGGCATGGCAGGCTGGCTCACACCCCATGCTACTGCCACAGAGGTTCCTCTCTACCTGGAGCTCCCTAGGACTAAAACACACAATTAAATCCCTGGGTCACCTTCCCAGCTTGTTTCAGTTCTCATCATCTATCAGCCTCTGGAGTGGGTGCAGTTGGTCATTGTGACCCCTTTATCACCCTCCCTCCTGTGCCCTCCCCTCAGAAAAGCCTTTCAGTGGCCAGCAGCACAGTGGGGTGGCAGCCAGGGATCAGCAGACCTGGCTCTGCTGCCAGTCCTGGTGCTGGGAGATGGCAGCACAAATCTAAACCCTGCTCTGCCCCCCTTCCTGCTCCCCATCCCTTCAGCCTGGCACACCAGGGACAGAGGCCAGCTGTCCCAGGTGCAAGTGCAGCTCCTCATGTCACAATACCCTGGCATGGATGCATCTTCTAGACAGAAAAGCAATGCAGCTTTTTTAATAAGTTGGAAAGATTTCATAGAGTCAACATCTGGCAGCAGTTGCCAAAATAAACACAGCATAGAAATATTTGTAAAATAGCTGAGGAGCACTATGGATAATGTGGCATTATACTGGAAACAGAGCAGCATATTAATTAAGGAACAATAAAGCTTTTAATTATATTTTAAAGAGTCTCACTTAAAACCAATGCAAAACATAACTCGTGGAATGACTGGCCTATTTCCCATTGGCTCCCTATGCCAGTTCTCCAGCTGTAAAATTAAGAAAACAAGTCTTGGGGGCATAACGAGGAAAAAAAAAGATGAAAGACTAAGGAGCTCCAATAGAGCTGTAATTGATACCATGTAAGTAGGTGGGCTGGAGATCACTATCCAAGTACTACAAAATTGTGTTTGTTTGGAAGGAAATACCACGAATATTAGAAGGGACTTGTGGCCATCCAGTACACAAGTGCAGACTCACTGGGGAAGTGGAACACCCTTCACCTTCAGTGACACACTCAGAGCTCTCCCCTGGCACACCAAACCCTCTGTGGAACACTGACACTGTACCCACAGCACGAGGCCACTGTCACCCACTCACTGCACCCTGTGGGAGCTGGGCTGCCAAAATGCTCCTTCTTCTTGAGCTCTGAGCAGTCAGAGAGAGATCAGGCTGTGACACACTCCTAAGCTGCTCCAGACAGGATATTTTACAGCAACTATCTGGAGCACACATGAATCAAAGGAACTTTCAGACAGAAGGGAGAAAAGATTGACAATATCTGCTGGTTTGAGGTGCTGAGAAGAGAGGCTGTCATTGTTTACTGTCAGCTACACAAGGTCTATGTGGCTCTCTGCAGCACTCACCTCATCTTCAGCTTCCAGCTGAGAAGTGTTAGATTGATGGGAAGCCCTGCAAGAGCAAGGTACATCTCCACAGAAATCCACTGTGATGAAAGAATCTGCCACAGGAGATGGAGAGCAGAACAGCTGGGGCTCAGTGACACTGAGTGACACTCAATTGATGAAATGGCACTGGTCACAAGCACTTTGTGAGCTTTTTGCCTTAAAACCCACCCCACTCAAACCCACTCTGTTCAAAATGACCTTCCATCTAAACATTTCAGAACAACTATAGTTAGAAAACATCAGTGCAGTAAAAGCTGTAACAATTCATTTAGATATTGCCAAAATGAGTGCTCTGTGTGAACCCTTCCCCAGGCCCCACATTCCCAGTGGTTTTTCCTATTCCTATTAGAGGGACCTAAGCATTCTCTCCTCCACAAAGCTCTAAATATTGCATTTCCTCATCATTGCACAATCTCAAAGAAGCAGAACTGTACTTTGAAGTGTGGGTTTAACACACAGGACTCATGGGAGGGGTTCATGGCTCTGCACACACTCACTGTCTGGTGTCACTTGAAGACCTCTGGCAGCACCAAGGGAAAAAACATCACCCCAGCTGAACACCCAAAATAAGTGGGATATTGCAAAGCATGGAAAAAGGGATGATTAAGTAGATTCTAGTGAAGTGCCAGGGCAGAATGTGAGATACCAAAAGTCAACCTGAGACTTGGCTACAGGTATGAAAGCCCATGACACAGATGTTCTGCAGCTGTATTTGTTACAAGACAACAGTAAAGCAGAAGAGGAGCTGCCTCACTGTTCATTCTGTGGCTACACAGCCCCTCAGCTTTGGGATTATTTGTGAATATGCCAGTGAATATGCACAACTGGACACAGACTGGAATGTCTCAGTGGGAAATATATATGGAGATGGCCCAATGTCCCATCTTCTACCTGGGAGAAGCATTAGAAGACAGAGACTGACCATGAACAGTCATCCATGGGAATGCCTCTATGGAAAACCACAGCAGTCCACAACTCCAGGTCTAACTGTGATTATACCAAAGTCTGTAGCAAACTCTGGCTGAGGGCAGAGAGCATCTGTAGGGGAATAAGGGTAGAAACCCAGAGACTGATCTGTGCTCTGGCCTTCTAAACCCTTTAAAGCAAGAGACAGACTGTGTTGCTAAAGGCTTCTCTCATACAAACCACGCCAGCAAGGGCCTAAAGTTATTTTCTGCCAACAGGGGAAAGGTGAATCAAATTTCCAGCACTGGACAATGAACTCTTCAGCTCAAAGTAAGCAGCAGAGATTCTCCTCTTTCCAACCAGGCCTTAACTGCACGAATCCCTCACAACAAGGCTAAATGGTAATTTATATTAAAAAAGATTCAGACACCGTTTCATGAGTAACAGGGTATTTAAATGGCATGTTAGCAGCACTGTAAGGTCAGCAGCTCTCCCAAGGATGGGGTCCAAGCTTTGAGCAGGGCTCCAGGATGTGCCCTGGCACAGGCAGGGTGACCACCCTCCACTGAACCAGGCACAGATTAGCCTGCTTTGGGGAACATTTATTTTTAACTCTTCAACTTTAACTCTTTCCTGTTGCAAAAACACTTAGGATGATCCTGGCTGACTCCAGGATCAGAGCTGCTCTGGAAATGACCCATGCTGGACTTTAACAGAATGAAGCAATAAAAATAGTTGTTGCCCAGGTAAAAGGCAGGAGAAAACACTCTAATGCTGGGACAGCAGATAAGCTCAGTGGAGAGAACCTGAATTAATTTTACTGTATTGCACAGGAGACTACACAAGGGATGCTATTATACAAAAGAATTATTCCTTATCTAATTTCTGCACACCCAGAGGATTGTGTCCAGTGCCTGCAGACAACACATCTAGGTAGGATATTAGCACACTATCCAAGGAGCAGGCTGAAAGGGAGTATGTTTTCACTAGGGCCATAATTCCACAGGAGAGTATATTTTTATGGAAAAATCCATTTTTCACTTTCACAGTGATGTGTAAGTATTGCAATACATTTTATGATCGTTTCCTCAACATTAAAAATACAACTTCAAATAATACAGAGCAATAAATATGACACTTATGAATATGATGGCAAATGAAGCAGGGATGAGTTCTGGGTTCAATTCTTTAAGATAGGTTGATATACTGCAGTTCATTCTATGGGGCTGACATACCTGTAAATGCTGCTTTTCTTTGGCTAATTTTTTTTATTTCCTAGGCTTAATATTGCCAATTTCTTCTAGACTGGCGTCGGGTATTTTAGAGAGCAGAGAAGAAAAGAAATGAGGGGCAGGATGACTCCAGTTGTTGCATCTGGCACTCCAGTGACAGTTCGAAAATTACTTTTAATTAAACAAGTGTTGATTTTTAAAGTCAAGAGTAATCTGAGCCTGTAACATGCAGCTGGGAAAGCAAACAGACATTAGTTCAGCTGATAAGCACATGCTGAAGCCAAGGAAAAGGAAGATATTAAAGGAGGATATAAACTGGGGTCCCACATGATGCAGACACACAGGATTGAGGGTGTGCATGCACATGTGTGTGAGCTGCAGCTCAGTGCAGGCTCTCCTCAGAATGCCACCTGATTAGAAAAGGGTGATCTGCAAGGATAATGTGACTCCTGCTGTGCCATCACAGATACCACAGCCCCCGGGCAGCAGACCGACTGTACGACTTGCCTCGGAGTTATCAATCGACAAAAAACCCCCATCTCCCATTCCATCACCTCTCACTTCAGCTCAGAGCAGGGGCAGCACAACCAGCCCCTGGCACACAACAGCTCTGCAGAGCAGGGAGCCACACAGGCAGGCAGTGGGGAAAATCCCCTGTGATCCCCACTGCCACACAAGGGAACACTAGAAAAAACCTGGTGTGGGGCAAGAGAAGGCTCAGAAGGAACAAAGCTTATTCTTACCTGCCCTAGAGCCAAGAAATCAGCTGAAATTAGGCACATGAATATCCCTGAGTGTAAAGCAGAGAGATGGAAGTATTTGCAGCAGCTTTTCTGTGGGTCTGTCTGAAGGCAGACACCCAGCACAGGCAGTGCACAGGGGTAAGATCAGCCCTGTGCTGTCTCCACACCACTGAGATCTCCCTTCTCCTCTCATCCAAAATCACTGCCAAACCAGGAGAATGCCCCTGTTGGCAAGCCAGAGTCCAGAGGAGTTCAGGGCTCCTGCCCTGAGCAGCTGCTGCTGCCCATGCTCCACATTTGGCCTTGGCACATCTGGCTGCAGCTGGAGGAGCTGGCAGAGGGATTTCCTTTGTGGATTGCAGGCTGCAGAAACTGGAGTGTCTCAAGCTGAGAGAAAGGACGGTGTCTGGAGGATGTTGGGAAGATATTTCTGATAGGCACTGAAAGGTTGCAAGGAATTAGGAGGGAATGAGGCTGAAATGGAGTTAGGGTGCTCAAGAGGGTGTGACCAGCTGCAGCACTTCCAGGAAAGAATGCCTAAGGAAGCCAAGCCATGGAGCACGAGCCTGGGCACAGCTGGAGAAAAGGCAACACGTGCTATCAGCAGAGCCCAGGACACCAGGAGCTCAGAGGGACACCAAAGGGGGCTGGGAAAATGAGGAGCAGACTCTGTGAACATCCAGAGCTGCGTGGGCAGCAGAGGGACTCTGGTGATGCACTGAATACATTCTTTTCTGCTATAAAAAGTGCCAATATCTGAATCCAAAGGCATCGACAGCTTCTGAGACAGCGCCAGAAAATGAATATTTAACTATTTTTTACTGGTAAGCAATACCAAGGGAATGTTAATAAAGAACAGAAAATGAAATGTGGGT
The DNA here is from genome assembly GCF_052056855.1 of Sturnus vulgaris. Taxonomy (NCBI): domain Eukaryota; kingdom Metazoa; phylum Chordata; class Aves; order Passeriformes; family Sturnidae; genus Sturnus; species Sturnus vulgaris. The sequence goes on along the minus strand of NC_142252.1, from coordinate 1,943,525 downwards.
TCAGAGCTCACAGCCACAAGAAGAGCCCTGCCCTTTGAAATGTTCAGCTGCTCCCCATGCCCCAGACCCTGGAACCAATGCTGTCCTGGCTCAGCCACGAGGGTCTCCCTCCCAAGGGACCCTGCCCAGCACCCTCTCATGTCCCCCCAAAAAATTCACATTGGAGACTGCTGAGATCTTCAGACAGCTGACTAAAGTGCCCAGGAATTTCAGATAAAAACAAGAGATTTTGAATACTGCATGGATTCTTGCTATCTATTGTGAAAATGGATCACTGTACTAAGTTTTCTGCGAGAAAAACCTAAAAATAAATAATCATAATAATAATAAAAAAGTCCCAAATCCTCAGGCTGAGACATTGCCCTCTAGAGAGGTCAAAAGAGATGAGATCTGAGAAAATGAAAACTATGCTGGTATTTATTCACATGGCACAACTAAGGTAGTTTGAGAAAATGCCCTGAAATTTGAACACTTCTTGTAAGCCATTGTACTTTAAAATCGAGGCTGTTCACAGATTCTCCTCTTTTAAAACAGAATCTTTTTTAAAAAAATTTCAGTAAGTCAGAATGTTTCATTTCTCAGCCATAATTGCTAATCAGGAAGATGTGATACAATCTGCTAAATCTCAAGAGTGCTAAGATATGAAGGGCCTTTAGCAGTGGTACAGGTAATTAAGTTTGTTATGATTTTCTATATATTCTGCTGCAGAAAATCTGATTGTTCTTTTGGCAAGGGGCCATGCCTGTTCATCTTCAAAGATGACCTGTTTAAATTTTAAAATAAATATTATTTAAAATTGGAGGTAATTTTATTTTAATAGACCATACAATACCAATGTATGTTCTTTGTTTTGCTAATATACCACTGCATTGAAAATTTGTCTGATATTTTAAATACATATTCAAAAGATGGAAACACTAAAGGCAGGTGATGTTAACTAAGATGACAGATCCTGTGGAGCTCTATTAACATATTGGCATACTAACAGTCTGGAATTTTATGACTGGTTGTAGTAAAGGGGAAGATTTGAAAAAGAGGAGAACTTAGCATAATTTTTTCCTAATTATTGGTATTTCTCTGCAATTTCCATGAGACATTATGAGAAACAACGACTGTGGGAGCACTCCAGGGATTCTTGCTAGCTGACAGCAGAAAGGGAATGTTATTTTGGAAGGAGTTAGGGGCTCCCCATTTCTCTGGAGCTGGAGGGAATACAAACCCTTTGTGCCACTGCTTGGAGTGTTCCACAAGGAACCAGAACTACCCTGAGACCCAAAAAATGCCACGGGTGTTTAATATCTCCAGCTACTCTGCAGAGCTACTAAAAACTCTAATTATAAGTCAGCTCAAAGGTGATTTATTTCATTAAACAGAAATCTACACACAGCCCGACCTTAAACCATGATCGTTTCAGCCAATATTCAAAACAGAACCGTGCTCAGTGCCATTAATCCACACATGCTCACACATCTGCTTCCAGCCAGCACATCCAATTAGTTTTCTTCCTCAAGAAACTGTCTCAAGTGAAGCCCCCAAGAAAGCCCTAACCACATGCATCTCACCACTTCCTGAGATTTACTCCCAACATTATTTGACAAGCTATTAGACTGAACTGGAAAAAAAAAGATGAGTGCAACCACGCAGTTGCTTTACTGTATAGACAGCTGCTTAGCAGCTAAATCAAATTAAAAGTATCTGACCAATTCTCATGTAGAGACTTTGTTAATTTACAGGCACAATTTGGATTTTTGGAGAATGCTTCCTGTTGTCTATTTTGAAATGATACTTTTGCTTTGGTAAATTGTATTATTGAAGTCTCCAAATCTAACAAATATGTTAAAAATAAGCCAGACATCACTCTTGGCACACAGTATTATTAATCAGCTATCATTTAACTTCATCATGTTTGTGTGTTTTTCCTAAAAAGTATTCACTTAAGGCAATAATCAAAATAAATTTATCTACACCCTGTAACAACCAATTTTCCTTAGCACAGACTAACACATTTGCACTACCTTAGCCCAATGAAGAATTTAAAAAGAAGTATTAATGCAGCATTTTAAAAAAAAAGGTGTGAGCTTCCCAGGGATGCAGTTATTACATTACCACCTACAGCCTGGGAGTTTAGCTGTCATGCTTTTGATGATGGGCATTTTAAGGCATTAATGCTGGGCAATTTTCTCCAAATTCCTTTCAGGAAAAATCTCCTTAAGCTCATAACATCTTAACACTTTCCAAGAACAAAAGCCTTCCGTTCTAAGAGAGCAGAGTTAATGCAGCATTTGTGAGAAGTGACTTGCACGAGACCCCAGGAGAAAACAGATTACACAGCTGCTGATTCTGTGGGGGCAGGTAGGGAGGCCAGGCAGGGAGAGAGTGCCTGTGTGACCATGGCCATACAGCTGTGCCATGGCCAAACAGCTGTGCCATGGCCATACAGCTGTGCCATGGTCATACAGCTGTGCCATGGTCATACAGCTGTGCCATGGTCACACAGCTGTGCCATGGACACATAACTCTGCCAGGTGTGGCTCTGCCAGGTGTGACTCTGCCATGGCCACCCAGCTCCATGGGCACTGCCAGGGCTTGGTGTGGCCCTGCACATGGAGAGTCCCAAAGAGGAGACTGGCATGGAAAATCCTTCTGTCTTGGAAGGGAATTTATGAGCACATCCCAAATCGCAGGAATCAATGAGATTTGTGACGTGGGTGAAGGGAAAAGAGCAGAGGACCTGAACACTCGGCAAGGGAGGATTTTTGACTATTTACCTTCTAAACCTGCTGGCATTTACCCAGCAGCTGTGACCAGTGTGGAAAAGGATCATTGCAAAGACTTAACCTTAAGGCTCTTTCAGGGGAACACAGCAAACACTGAAAAGTTACCTGCACCAAAAACCAAGGCACAGATCTGTAAAATAAGAAAAGATACACCTGTGCCCGTGTTCCAGCCTTCTTTTTAACACAAGGGAACAAAGAAAAAAGGATCTTTATTTCATAATAGTCTTCTGCTTTTAAAAAATTACATTAGCAAGGTATATAATCCATAAATCCATCTAAAAAGAATGCACGTGGAAGAAAGGGATTGGATTTGATGATATAAAATATAAGTGGTGGATTACATTGCACTCCAGTGTCAGCAGAACATAAAGGATTTCAAAGCAATGATTTGATTTTTAACAAGATGCAGAGAGTTTGTCCATGGTTAGTCAGAAGCATTGTACTTTACATAAATGCCTCACAAATGGTGACACAGTAATTACAGCACCAGAAAATGGCCACTATCTGTCTGCTCTGCACTTCACAGACTAAATAGAGATTTCATGCATAATGAACACACTTGTGTTAGTGCAATTCACTTTCTCAATATTATTTTATAAGGTGAGAATAATATAAATTTGAAATCCTTATTCAAGTGTTACATCAATTTTATCACGAGTTACATTTTTAATAAAATGCAACTTTACTTGAAGTACACATAATGTTTGCATAATCTGTGGAAGAAAATTGGTACTCTAGGAATTTATAATTCGCTTATTTCTTATAAGGCCTTTTGATGTATTCTGCAGATTGACAGGGTTTCAGTGTATTTATACAGACAGAAAAATATTTTCTGTGGTCGTGTATTTGCTCCTTTGAATAGACTTCTTTACAGTTTGCAAGGCGTTTTCATATAGTTTGCAAAAATAAGTTTATGATTTATCTGCAGTTTAAAAAATTCATTTTAAATCTTCTTTGATACAATACACTTCCAATTTTTGTTGTGACACAGATTATGCAAATGTGCTCGACAAAGAGGATGCAAAGTGATTTTAAAGCACAAGTTCAGCTGACAGTGCCCAGGCTGCTGGGTGAACTCAAAAGGTCTGGGGATTCAAAGTCCCATGGATGGACATTGATTTCTTGGGGCTTTTCTTGGATTCACGGGGAGGCTCCCACTGGGCATTTCCCAGTGATGTATTTGGGAGTGATACCCAACCACTGCTGTGTCCCCATTAGTGTCACATGTCACACATCCTTTTCAATTACTGACCTGCTAACATGTCAGGACTCTGGAACGTGATTAAAGTGAGTTTTTTTTTCACAAAGCTCTTTTCGGTTCGTGATATCCACGTGGAGTTTATGTGGAGGCTTAAATCAGCTTGGAGACAGCCAGCACCTTCCTACTGAATGTGGAGGACTGCACATCCAGCAGAGTCCCTGGAGCAGGACACAACCACATGGGGATGCTGCATTCAGAGGAATCTCCCCAGTGCAGGGATCCCCTCTCAGCACCAAGGGACCTGAGCAGGGAGCTCTGCTCTGTGAAAATCTGCATTCCCAGCCCCATGGGCTCAGCAAACCACAGGGAACAGCACACGCCAGTGGCTGTGGGCTGGAGAGAGAGAGAGGAGGGAATTCTTCCATGTGCAGCCACTGAAACTGTGGAGGCAATGACTGGACTGCAAGTGATGCCTGAAGATTTTAGCGTTTTTAAATCCTGTACTTCAGTAGTGCATAACTCCAAACTCCATATAAAGTGTTATTTAACAGTCTTCACACTTTGGTCAGACAAAACAATTTCTCTAGGCCTGAGAGCCAAGGACACCCTACAGCCTCAGGCCCCAAAAGTATAAACTAAAGTGAATTGGGGGGAGCAAACTGGGGGTAAATGACTTCATTTCCTGGAGCTGTAATTGGAGGATTAACCCCTGATATGTAAATGGACCAAACTTATATCTGTCTGAAAAACTCAGCCCATTGTCCATTTTGGGTGTAGCCTCTGAGGCTTCTGACTGCCCTGGGTGTATCTATTGAAGGCTTTCATAAATACCCACTTTATTCTCTTAACCTTGTCCAGCCTCTGTTCTAGGGAGCCACCCCAAGGCATCACAGGAGGTGAGGCTGCTGAGAAGCTGTCTGGCTTTCTTACAGGGCAATATTCCACCCTGTCTGAGGGGAAAACCACATAAACATGTGACAGTGCCAACCACAGAACTGCTGTGCAGCTACAAGAAAAGCCTCCAAACCTGAGGCTTGGAATGTGACACAGCCTCATGACTCGGTGCCTCTGCTGACGCTCAGGGCTTTTCTTCTGCTTTGGAAAAGCAAAAGCCAAGCAGCACCTGGCTGGTTCCACACTCCAGTGCTTCCCTTGCAGGGCTGGAATGAAATCTGCAAGGACAGTGGATGGAGAGGCCCTGGCAGGCAGGGATAAGGCAAAGAACTTCCAGAAAAATCCCCAAAGGTCCATGGAATGAACACAAGTGCAGCAGGCAGTGACCAGACTGCCTGGAACACAAGGATGTTTCTCACACCACAGACTCAATAAAAGGAACAAAAGGATGTTCCCATGGCTTTAATAAAAAAAAGGTAGAGCTTCATGAAGAAAGAAAGAAAAAAACTTTCTTCCAGTGAACATGAGTAGTTGGTCATTTTCAAAAATAGTAATTTTTTTAATGTGTGAATATAACATGAATATTTCAATTCCCAAGACTATTCTGCAGTACTTTTTATGATGAGTGATAAAATGTTGCTGGATGCAATTGTACTAAACTATTGTAATGGGATTCTGTGCTTGAAACTGCAATGGAGCTGTATCCCAGATTTGGGGCTGCATCCCAGTTTTGAGAGGATGCTTTATTATCAATAGCAGAGTTTCAAATGCAGTCATGACCTCTGTAAATTAGATAAATCAGGATACTAAAAAAATGACAGTGTCACAGTTGTTTAACCTGAACCAATGGAATTTCTGTGCTTTGGCACAGGCCAAGCTCGTTGCTGCAGATCACTGTGGGCAGCATCTTTGTCAAAAGATTAAGCCAATTAAGTCAAAAGCAAAATCCCCAGTGATAATTACTGGGTCAGAATCAGTCCAAACTCCCCCATCTTTTTTTTTTTTTTTTTTCTGGCCTTTGTATTCTTGTGTTTTTAGAATGCAATGCCTTTAAATCAAGAGGAAATTTCTGGTTAAAATATCAAGCTTGCTATATATACATTATAATTATTATTTTAATAAAAGCTATATATTATTTGCAGGGGGCAAAATATTCCAGCTTGAATCAATATTTTTCCCTTTTGTGTTCAAAACCTACATAAACATCCCCTGAAATTAACATTCTTCCAACTGCATATGTACAACAAATGTTTCCATTTTTCAAAATGAAACCTTTTCGATAGAGAAACAAATTTGTGGTTTGTTTTTTTTTTTAATAGGAAGAAAACTGCTTTTCCCCCCATCAGCTCCACTGTTTTTCTATTGTGTGAGAGATTTATCCTGATGGAGTTTAGCCCAGGGCACTGTGCTTGCCCCTCCACGTTCAGGTTACTGCCAATGTTCTTTGTGCTGCCTGTCACAGCAGTGTCCTGCCTGTGCTGCAGCTCCATACATATTTAAACAGGCTGCTGCTTTACAAGCACATGTTCAGAAGATTTCATCTAATCAAATTTTAAATAGGAAATTACTTGTCTGACTTCACATCAGAAAGCTATTCCTTTCCCTGCTGCTCCAGACTGGGTTATTAGGACTTCACTGCTAAATGGTCAGCAGTGTGTCTGAGTCACCAGTCTTCATTCTGGGCTAGAAATATCAGATGATGATTTATTACTGGGCAGTTGCAATGCTGCAGTAGCAAATTCTCTTTAATCTCTTTAATTTGGAGAGGAATGGCAAATAGTTTGGAAAGCTGAGAATTTCTAAGGTTCTCTGTGCAAGGAACAGCTTTATCAGTGATTTTGGTGTCTCCCTCCGCTTCCTGGTGATTCCAAGAGGTTTTCATGCCCACACTGACCCAGTTTTGCTTATCTCTGTGAATTAACTGCTAACTGTGGGCAGCAATTCCATGGGAAATGGGCTAAAGCTGTGATGGTGAGAGTTTTCAATGACTTTTACAAGTAAATCGAATAAATTTTGAAAGAGTAGTTGTTCCCTTGTGTGCCCTCACCACTGTTTAACATTCCTAGCTCACCTGCACCTCAGGTGGGAGGTTATGACCTGCACAGTGACAGAAATGGTACTGGCTGTATATTCAAAAGTTGGAGTTTACTCCCCAGAATACCCAGTCACCCCTTTCACCTCTTCCATTTCCCATTTCCCCTACAGGGCACCAGGCCAATGTGTGTCACCCTTTTTGGGCACTGGAGCTGCCCAGGCAGGCTGCTGGTGCAAGGGAGGTTTGCTTGTGCAAATCACACCTGCATCAAGAATGTGCATCAGTTCAGAAAGCATTAAAGCAGGAAATGGACTTACATCTCACTGAAGACTAATCTGCAAACTTGATCAAATTGTTTATTTAGAAGATGAGCAAACTAAAGTAACACGACATACCTCAAGAGATTAAAAAAAAAAACCAAACCAAAACAATTTTCATTCAAAGAAAGAAATACCTTTTTGTCATATTCAACGTTTGGTTGGTTCTTTATAGTTTTTTATTTCAGAAATAATTCAAATTTGGCTTGACAAACTATTAGGCATTCAGAGAAGAGCAAGCACACAATAGGTAGATTAAAGAAGACAGCTAAAGAACATTAGAAAATCTGTCTAAATCCTACAAGACAGGAAGACAAGGAAAGATAAGATTTTCTGATTGTGATATTCAGAAGGCAGAATCAGGAATAGAATATAATTTGGAAAAAATAAAAGCTTCTGATGCAAGTAAACACGAGGGGCAGTTACTGGAGGCAAACAGAGGAAACCAGACTAAGAGCAGTGTTAGAAGTGCTGTAGGATCTTGCAGCCAGCTGACTTTTCCACTACTGAGAATTAGGATGATGCTGACCCTCAGTCATCCATCATTTAGGGGCTTCATCCTCTTCCTGCAGATTCAGGCTCCACACTTCAGCACCTCATATAACCCCAAAAAGATTTCTAAATTCCCTCTTTTGCAAGTTCAATCTGCTTCCTGAGTTTGGGGCTACTGGAGGATGTCAGAGCCTAACACACCCCAAAAGGCCTCTGAAAGGTCTCAAATGTCCTGTCAAAGTGGAGATTTCAGGGAAATAATACTTGGCTGCTTTCAGGGTCAGAAATAAACACCCTTAAAACCAGCAGACAGGAGACACTGTGGGATAAACCAGATGCAAAATCACCTGCTGAGGAATAATGTGCTTAATCTTTGAACACTTTGCAGGGAAAGTATTTAAGTACATGCAAGATCATCAGCTGGTTTAAGTTATTTTAAAGTACCTTGATCTCACAGCCCTATAAATTCTTGATCTTGTTGATATGTCACACACTTTAGCCTGAAGTTCTGTTCTTTTTGTAGTAAATCGAGTCTCGAGTACAGAGCAGTTGTGCTGTGCTCTCTGTTACTGTAAAAATAAACTGTGCTTTCTTTCAGGGTACTGTTTTGATCCTAAATTTCTCAGCTGAGACATTCTGATGGCATATCTGCTGGCTTCGGGCACAACAGAACTCTTTTAAGGACTGTTATTTTACCTTAAAATGGACAATCAAGGAATAGAAAACCTCCAAATGTGCACCTGGTGCACTCAAGGCAGCTTCTCCCCAAAAGCAAAGACAAAACACTCCCAAGAAACATTGGTTAAAGAGAGGGAAGGAGGGAGGGAAAACAAACCAGAGCAGTTCTTTTCCTCCTCTAAAAGAACAGTGACTGCTCAGGCTTTCCTTATCAATCATAAAACAAGGGAAGGTGACAGCAGGGAGAGACAGAAAGTGTATTTTCATGTGGCAGTAACTTTCAGTTCTATTTCCAGTGCCAAGCAGCTGCACTACCTGCCTTTCACTTGTGTGCAATGAGAGATGACAGAGGGCTTCTTAAAGCCTTTAAGGTGGAAGTAATTCATAACCTTCCCTTCATTAACCTAGCAGAATTTCTCTTTGAAAGAAACAAGGCCCAGGGTTTGATTTTAGCATTCTCCTTCCTTGGAGAAACGTGAGGAGGGGAAGGTGGCAGAGGTGCCATGGGTGCAGCACAAGGAGCTCTGGCCAGGTGAGTGTTCTTCCCTCGTGTGGCACAAAAACCAACTGGCAGGTGAACACTTTCCTTGGACTTGCAGGATTGTTTTGATAACTTCTGATCCAATGGCATTAATATTTTAAAGGGAGCTTCCATTAAATGATATGAGTTATCTGCTTTGGAGCAATTTGAAGGACCTTTCATTGTTAACTACTCTTAATTAATTTTATGGCATTTTGGGGGCAGATTGCCTTAGCCTTCACATTTATCTTGGTGACACAACCACAATATTTGAGCTCTCAGGGGAATTCCTTGTCAGAAGGATCTAAACCACACATCTCCTGAGAACTCTGTGTGAAGGACTGGCTTTATTCTCTCTTTAGCTTGGCCTGTGAGCTCTGGGTGCCAGCCTGCTCCTTGCAAATGACATTCTCAGGAAAAAGCACCACAACTTTTGGGGTCTAAGCATCCACCTGCAGAGTGCTCTCACAGCCTGAATCAAGATGTTCTGCTTCAAGTGTTTAGCAATGCCATTTTTCTTAGAAAGCCCTCTTTCCCATATTTCAGCCATCAAACACCAAGTTGCTTCATTTTGTTCTTGCTCTTTGTGGTTTGACTACGGTCCTGTTTGGGACCATTCAGCTTTGTGACACTTCTGTTTAAAAGAAATCCTTTTTATTAATACCTGTGAGAAATGCTACTGAGTGGGAACTCATTGGAAAATGACATCAATGAGTTTTCAGTTTAGGGTTGTTTTCAAAACCCAGCCTAGAAATAGATGTACACACAGAATTCCTCCTGTGGAAAGTAACCAGATAAAATACTGCTCACAAGGGCAGTGAAAATTGTTGTGCTCTAATAAGTGTGTTCAGGGGACAGAGATTACTGGTAATATTTTTAATAGGAAGTTGGTAAAAGTACATTCCCCTTCAGTGATCTCCAGTGCTGTCCCTGATGGCTGCTTAGACAGAACTGCTGCAAACACTTAAGCCCCAAATGTCTTTATCTTCATCTCTCCAATGTTTAATTTCCTCCTACAGAACATGCATTGGAAGACTTAGGGTACCCTAAGCAACTAAAATGCTTTACCTTTTAATTTTGTCTAAATGGTGCTAAGATGACCAGAAATGTGCTGTAATTTACATTTCTCTGGTGAAATGGTAAAATTGCATTTCCCCAATTACCATTTTACCTCTTGGAAGGCACCAGAGATAGCACCAAAGCTGTTCAGAGAGTCACAGAGGTCTGTTACTCCTCTAGCTACTGCTCTGATCAGCACCAGGAGAAATTCCTGCAGGGAACATGTTTATCTGGTCATGCAGAAAGTCATTTCTACAACTTGGCAAAAACTGTCTTGAATGGATCTAAGCAGGAGCCCTGGTGGTGCTGGGAACTCTCACCTCAGGTCCAGGAGTGAGAATCTAAAGGAACTGCAATCCCATCCCTTTACACCTCAAACTGTCATGTAAATGCTGGGGCTGAAAAGGTTGAGGAATGATTCTAAGTCTTCTTCTGTTCATTCCAGTTAAAATTATACTGTGTAATGCAGAACACTAAATGACAAAAAATAACTTATTCTTTATTGGCAGATTAGAAAATAGTTTTACCCAGGGACAGAGATAAGGAAACCTCCTTTTCTCCCCTTGGAACACTCCCTTCCCTTCTCTGAAGCCCCTCTGATCCCAGCTGCACAGAGCAGAGCCTGCAGGAAATATCAGTGTCACCCAAAGAATTTCTCAGCCAAGTGCACCCAGGAGGGAACATGGGACACCACTGTGCCACCAAATAACTCATCTCAGGACCAGACCTTCCCAAGTTCAAATAAACAATCAAAAATCTCTACTTTTCATTTGAATTATTTCGTTTTCTCTGGTTTTCTCTGCTCCCATTTCTCTTCCCAAGCTGTATCCTAAAGCAGAAGCCACAGTCAGAAATTTGGAACTACCATTCACTCTCCCCCACACGTGAAGACCCTGGCAGGGTTTGCTTCTGCTCCCCTTGACAGGGGCTCACGTCTCTCTACCACCCCAAATGGAAAGCATAAGGTGGGGTTCTCCTGAAATACCAAACTTGTATAAGGGTTAACCTGTTACTGAGCCTTATACTGCTCTGAGGACAGCATGAGGCATTCACACGGAGGGCAATCTAGGAATTTACAGGCTCTCTAAAAACAGAGTTGGAGATAAAATGTCTTGAGCAACAAAAGATGTAGAAAAATGGCTATGCAAGGCAGCAGGGAAGGGAGGAGGTGTGATGGAGAGGTTTCTCTAGGCAGGAAGACAGAAGACACTGAAAATGCAGCATTTCTGTGAGCCAGGATCATCTGTGAGGACATGTGGCAATGAGAAGCTGATGAGCATGGCTGACTGCCAGCAGATATTATGATCTCAGAATATTGATGTTTTGTACTAATAATTACAAAATCAGCAGCTGTACAACTGTGTATTTAGATAAATACAAGTGTAAGTGCATCCTGTGACACGGTGAATGGAAATGAAGTATGATTAAAATGACAGGTCATACAGTCATACTGATGCCAAGAAAAGACAGACAAGCTGGGAGAATGATAACATAATAATGCATTAAAGAATCTTGATATTCAAAAGGAAAAAAACTGATAATGAAAACATTTATAAGCAGTCAGAGAAATGCATTAACTTTCCATTGCTGTTGGAAGCAGACACAGATCAGACAGATGACAATAAGAAAAAAGAAAATTTACTTGTCTGCACTCGTAAAGGCATACTGGGGCAAAAATGCATCCCTCTCATAAGCCCTAAATAAGAAATCTACAGTCAGGATACTCTGAAAGATAAGCAGAAAAATGGGGATTGTCTACAAAGCCAAGAGTTGGAATCATATCATCTGAATGTTCCAAGTAGATTTGTTACAGATTCCCACCCAGGCAATAATCTGTGACAATAAAGCAGGATGCCCAACTGGGATGTCCAAAATCTGAAAGCTCTTGTTAAAGGGAGGGAGCTTCATGAAGGAATTAGGAAGAAGTACAGAAGAAGATGGTAACTGGGATTAGGTAAGCATTTGGCAAAAATCACAGCAATAAAACACATTTAACCCACAGTCATGGTCAGAGTCTGGCTGGGATGGCCCAGGATGCATTAAGTGACAGACATGACTGAAAGTATTGCATAAAACCTGCAATGCCTGAGGGTCAGCACTTGTGATTCCATGGACACCCACTGCTTTGGGGATGGGGCCAGCAGAAGCCTGTCTCTGTGTGGAACAAGGCAGTGAGCCAAGAGAAAGGAAAACTCCACATTTCCATGTCCCAACCATCTTCAAGGCATGTCAGAAGGAGTGGGGTTAACACCTGTCCCACCTGAGCTTTTCGAGCCATATACAGAGTCTGACCTCAGACAGGTGACTCTGCAAAGACTGAAGTTCAAGTACAGCAGACATTTGGGGCTGTGTGCTCTGCTCAGTGCACGAGGGCCCAAGGATGGACTAAACTGTCTTGTCCTGCAGCTGTGCTGTTTGCTTGCCCTGCCAGCCAGAGCACAGCTGCAGTCCAGCACGAGCTCCACTCCCTGGGACTGTGCACAATGGCTCCTCCAGACAGAAACTTGGATTAATTTCTGTCTTGCACTGGCAGTGTGAAACATCCAGCCCCACACAGAGATGCAGGAATACCTGGGATTCCCCTGCATGCAGGTGTGCTCATGGACTGATGAGCCCAGAATGGTGTCAGCACAACCTTCTCCACCACAATCCACACAACTTCCACACAGCTGCTTGGGCCTTGCACTAAACACAGGTTTAAGCCTGCCTGTGGCCTAAACACTTCCTCCACCTTTGTTTAGGAATTAATTACCTCATGGTTTCCCTGAACTGACACCTAATGTTGGTTGCCATTGCTTGAGTGGGGCCTCATCACAACACAGAGCTGGGAATTGGAATTCCTTGCACAAGCTTCCTTCACTTTTTCTCCTCTAGAAAGGAGGCAGCAGAGGCTCGACCCAACGTGGATCTGTTGCTGCTCTCTTTCCATGAGCAGCAGGACACTCATTCCTGTCCCTCAATCCTGCAGGGCACCGAGCAATCCCTGCTCTTCTCCAGCAGCACCACGTCCATGTAAGAACAAGGACTCACACTGCCATCAGATCCATCTAAGGCACTGGTTCTGTGAGCAAAGCTCAGCCTAAGATGCTGCTTTGCCCTTCTGCCCAGAAACCTGCAGGACTGCAGCAGGGCAAACCACAGAGCAACTTCCCCATCCACGCTCAAGATTTATATGGCTGGCTTTCCTCTTCTTAAATCTCTCCTAACAAAGCTTTGTTCAAAGATGATTCACAGATGTTGTCATTAAAAAGTTGGTACTTGCCAACAAATAACACATGGGCCTGCTTGAGAAACTGCTGTTCCCACAGCTTTCCCCAGGAAGAGATCCTCGGGGTAATTGGTAAGGCCTGTGAGAACAGGACATTATAAAGCATCTCCTACCAGCCATCATTTCTGAAGAGACTCCTGGTTTCCTGAGAATTTATCTTGTTCACGTAAAAATCACTTGGTTAAACACACGTGATACAGAATAGATAATTAAGCCCATTATCATTTAAAGAAGTGCTGATCTTTTCAGGTAACAGTGAATGGGTCAAGCAAAGATTTACTTGCAACAAAGATAATCTAAATCTCGGCACTAGCTAATAGACAGCCATGTATCTTAATTACAGACATAAAATAAAAAGATTAATTGATATGCAGGCATGAGTCTCAAAGGCCAGAAGGTGACAAACAAAAGGACAGGACTGGACTGTCCACTGCAGGATGAGCTGAACTACAGAGATAGCAAACCCCAAGCAAAAGGGAATAAAAAACAGAAGAGAGAAAAGGGTGTTACAATGAGCTGGCTGGAATATACACACACAATCACTTCTGTGCTCCCCCACTCAGGACAGGCTGAAATCTAAAACCCAGGAGCCCAGCCCTCTGCTAGCAGCTTGGAAAAGCACCGTGGGGAATCAGCAGTGCACCGTGTCTGGGGTAATCTTTATGAATAGCTATGAACAGAAATATCTCACGATGGTAACCCACATATTGATGAAATTCTTGGCCATTTATCAGTAAGGAAAAGGCTTTTTTTTTTTTTTTCTGGGAGGTGGAAAGAAATGAGCATTCAGTAGATTTTTGAAAACTAAAAGCAATCTCAGTCTTGCAATGCTCTCAACACATAGAGCAGTAAATACAATTTTCATACAGTTTTGAATAAATGACAGATGTAGTACATATTTACAACAGTCTCAATTCCACAATTTAGAGACTGACATTGAAATATTTTCCTCTGTTTTTCATGGGCCTGTTGTTAAAAGCACGACTGCTCTGCCAAAAAGTCTGTGTTTGGAAAGGCTTTTATTTGTTTTTTATTCCTTTAGTTCTGCTGTGTGACTCTGTGCTCCCACATGCCCTGAAGAGCCCAGTGGTGTTTCACAGCTCCCATCTGTGTCCCCCCCACACCTGTAAGGGACATCCCCACTGACTTCACCACCCTTCAGCTCAGGGCTCCATTTGGGATGTAGCTTTAGAGCCAATTCACCACTCGATTTCCAGGCAAGCAGGGAATGGGCGATGCTGTCACATTCCACTTCCACTAAATAATGGCAGGATGGACTGCATGGGTTTGAAGCTTAGGAAATCCAAGTTCACAGGCTGTACCACTGCCAACATCATCTCACAGACATGCAGCAAGGGGAAATTCAACTAATCTCGTGTTTGTTTTTCTTTAGCATTCTATTAAAGCAAAGCAGCTCCATAATGAGATTACTGCATTTTATCTCTTAATTGTATCCAGATATGGAAAAGAGATTTACTGCCAGTGGCTTGTATACAGTACAATATTTTAAAGCTAATTATGCTAGAGCATTACTATTGTCACACAATGAAATACTTATTCTTCTGTTATGAATCAATACCATTTTCTAAAATTTATTGTAATTACCTTTTTAATTGGATATACACCCTGCTAAATTCTGAAACAGCCAGTTATATAAATATAATTCTTTTAAATCCAGGATGATATCAGCATAAAATAATTTAATTAAACAGATTGCAAAAAAAAGGAGAAAAAGTGACATTAAGTAGCTTTCCATTATTAATGTCAGCTGAAAGTCAAGTCTCGAAAGCATTCGAGTTTTTATTTTTGAACTCTGCCATTGTCCATGGAAGCATGCATACACATCCTCCCCAAATGGTGCATTAATAGTTCGATTGTTCATTGAAGACTACCAAGCACCTGGCTTTTGTTTCTATTACTCCTCACAGAAAGGAAATCCTATTACAGTATTTATCTTCCTAAATCCCCAGGGTCTCAAACCTCTACAAGTCTTTTCTTCGCTTGTGGATGAAATAGAGTAAACAATTAAATAGTTAAGCAAAGAGTTCTAAAATAACATTGTTTCCTAGTTCCTTTGTTCAAAAATATTGGTGAGCAGATGGTGAAAACCTCGGCTTGATCTGTCAGATGTAATTCCTTACCGAGTTTTAAAAGCAGTGTCCCTGTGTGATGATACCCTGATCATACAGGCCATCAGTGCAAACTAAAATGCAAGTGTTTCTAAGCTGCTACTGCACTTACCTGGAACACTCTGCACACATTCCAAAGCACATCTTTAAGCTTGCTTTTCCTGAACAAATATTCACAATATGGACAGCTGAAGTCTTGACCACAAGTTGATCACAGCATGTTTGCAAATCTTACCTGAGTATGAGACACCTCCTTCCCCTCTCCACTCAGTGGCAAAGGGACAAGGAAAAGACATTTGTTTATCTCAGCAGTTCAAAACCTACCTGAGCTCCAGCCATCCCAACGAGCATCGTTTTCAGCACTCTTATACCTGTATTCCATGTATTTGCACATCCAATCCACATCATATTTACACTACAGTAAATTAAACCAGTTATATTTTGGTGAGGTAATATGAATCAGAACTTAGAGATCAGGTAAACCAATAATGCCAAGTATTTAGAAACATTTGACTTCTTATTATGTTACTGAAAGGATTTAACCACGTATTATATTGCCAATATGTTGGTGGAAGTTGTTAGATTCTGAAGTTGATTCTATACTTGATGACATATTATCCAAGTAATTTAATGAATAAATACTGCAGAATGCAATATCTGTGACTATCAAGAAATTTCATTTAACCAGCAATTCACCATTAGGGGAAAAACCTCCTATGTTTTTTTCAAGAATATATACATTGAGCCAACTCTGGATCATCCTTCAGTGTCATTCTGCAATAAATAAAGGTTTATGTTAATGCTTAGCATACTCTATAAGGTTATCAATTTTCTATTTATCTGAAGAGCCCACATTATCTAGGAAGGCTCTTCAGCATCCCTGTGATCCAGATTTCATTGCAGACTTTATTCAGTCTACATTTAAGTCTTTTATCTGCATGCCAAGTGTTAAATTATATTGGGTTGCTGTCTGTATCATTCTATTTTTACTGCAGCTCTTCACAGATTAAGATTCAAATCCTTAGAATTTAGTAGGATTTTGACAGCAATTCAAGCAGTGTAAGTCTTAGCTCTGTCCACTTAATTGTGACACAAATTTCTCAGCTCTCTCAGTGCCTGCAGAACTGTATTTACCTGCTGTGTGCATCCTGTCCCCAGATCCTTGGCAGCCATCCTCATCATCACAGTCTCCACTCGACTCCATCTCCTGGCTCCTTCCACCCCCACTGCCAGCATCTCGGGGCCCCCATCTCTCCAGCTTCAGCTTGGCCTTCTCAGCATCCAGCTGAAATGGAAGAAGTGACAAACCAACCATGGTCAGACTATTCACACAGTTCCTACCCCTGCCACTCATCTGGCTGATACAACAAACACTTCCCCATGCACTTTCCAGAGCAGCTCCTCCAGTTGGAGGCTGTTTCTGGCAATGGCATTCAGATATTTTGAAATAACACACTATGCAACCAAATGTTCTGCACCAGGGGCACTTACCAAACTTTTAATTGGAAACATCACATGTACCAGTACCACCACAGGGAGTGCTGCTCCTACAGCTTTTCCTTTGCCTACCACACTCTGGGGAACACTTGTTAGTGCTGGTACAATGTGCCAGCTGCCCAGGCACTCGTTTTGAGGGATTTACAGCTGACAAACTTCACAGCTGAGGGCATTTGCTCCTTTTCATGATGGGCCTGATCACTTGGAAACCTTGCCCCTGGATAAGGCTTTTAAGATGCTGCCATTTAAGATGCCTGTTCCAACTGCAAGCTGTGCATTAGATTTCACTTGAAATATTTCCAGGACTGAGCACAGAGTAAGAAAACGTTTTCTAAAATAAATCGGAATCTATCACACCAGGTCATGCTTGTTCTAACAACATATTACCTCCCAAAACTCAGATTTTTGATCTTTAGATAACTCTTTCTCCTGCTGTCACCACAAACAGTTGTCTACTATTAGCACTGTGGAAATAAATGATTTTTCAGCTCACTGGTAGTTCCAAAAGATGAAAAAATCTCATTTTCTTGAATCTAAACCCAGCCTGTGCAGGGCACACGAAGGGCAGCACTATCTGGGAAAAAAAACAAACAAACCAAATGCCTTAGATTAATAAATTGTGTTATAAGGCAAATATTCATCAAGCAAGGATGGTCCAGGAGAAGCCTGAACCTTTGCCCCACACCTGAGGAGCACGGACCAAATGGAAAGCCTCTGTACTGCTCTCAAAGCCTCTGCACTGCTGCCAGATTGTGCATCTATCCAATATCCTTCACAAAAGATTCTTCCTCCAAAGTACTCCAGATCCATTTCAGGCTTTGTGATCTGCTTCATCCCAGAGGACTGATTATTCTTGGTACTGAGCAAAATGTACTTTGAAATGTTACACTTTGGAGATTCAGACTCTAAAAAGGAGCTGTTCTGGGAGCTGTGGGTGAAGTGGAGCACAGGACTAACACAACTGTATTAACTGGGCTGAAAGGGTGGTGATGGATGCAGCCATTTCTCTGGAGTGGGAAGCTTTGTGTCACAGTCTCCTTCTTGTTCAGGTGCTGGGAGCTGCCATCCTCCACTCCAGGGCTCACAAATGCTTGGAGCAGCACAGCAGATCCGGGTCTGGGAAACAACAGATGCCAACTTCTCCAAGGCACAACTCGGGAAATTCTGCACCCTTGCACTGAAGAGCTCAGTTTGCTCCTTCTGAAGACACAAATAACTGCACAGTGCAGTAGAGAGAGCAGTAAGTGGGAGGAGAGGGTATGGACTCGAGTAGGGGAGCACACTGAAAACTCTCTAATTGTTTCTGCAAATCTGTTTTTTATAAACAAGTTGCCTAATGTTGAGCCTTGCTATTCACAGCCATAAAGACAGATGTCATGGCAATACAAAACGTTTTGTTAAACAATTGGAAAATTTTGCCTATGAGGGAGAAAGATAACTCAGTTCTTTCACAAATTTATTATGTCCTGACCATATTAGAAAAGATTCATTCATTCTTAGTTATAATTCTTCAGAATGAAAAGAAATGGCTAAGTGGCAAACAGAACAGACACAAAATTTAATAAAGGCTTTTAATGACTGTTTGCAAGTCAGAGCAGAAATGTTTACTGCCTGTTAAGGCACTCCTTCTTTGCAAAAATCTGATTTCATTCATTGCCCATGGCTTAAATCCTGATCTCTGCTCAAAACAAGCAATACTTGAACAAAATGGGCCCCAGCTCCAAGGAGAAGCTGAGCTCTCCAGCATGGTGCACTGCAGCATTTCTGGGTCCTGGTGCCTCCACTGGAGCAAGAGAGGAGCCCAGATCCCATCTCCTCTGTATCTCTGAAGGTGCATCAGCCCTTTCTTGGCTTGTCACCAAATTACCCAGAGCCCTGACACCCAGCTTCACCATCACCACATCAGCTCAGGTGAGACCTACCAAGCCTTTTCACCTTGGGTGCCCTTCCCCAGCCTCTTCACAAACAGGGCTTTTATGTCCTGTGGTTACCACTCACCGAGAACAACTGACCAGAGCCTGACTTTGTGCATCAGTAATGGTTTATCTGTAAATAAACTCATTCCAGGAGATGGGATAGCTCTCACTTCAGTGAAGAGCTGCAGACACACAGAGCATCCCTGCTGAGAAGGCAATGTCACCATTTCACAGTGACTTGTGACCCAGCTTCCTTCTCTTTTCCAGATTTGGAAGGCACAGCTCTCCTTTGGCTACTGCCACAGGACTCCAGTGACATCAGTGTTTCAGGGCAGTAGCAAAGCTTATGCCAGCCCTTATGCCATGTCCTAATCTCCTTTTTTTCACAGAATGAAAGGAACCTGTCTCAAAGGCCTGAGACTGCATCCTGGAGGTGTTTAAGAACAGCCTGGACGTGGCACTCAGTGCCATGGTTTGGTTGATGAGGAGGTGTCAGGTCACAGATTGGACTTGGTGATCTTAAAGGTCTTTTCCAACCTAGCTCATTCTGTGATTCTGTGAAAATAGCACCCAAGATCATAATGGAAGACATTAACCATCCCTTTTGACTCTCTGGTCCCAGGGGCTGGGTGTGGGCAGGGAATGCCTGCTGTACTTTGTGGGACTGCAGAGGACCTGGAGGTCACCTGCAAGTTCAGGTCATCTTCAGAGACAGCCTGGCAGACACAGATCTGTTAAAAACCTTGAACAATTCTCCAGGCTGCTGCCACCAAGCACAAATCCTCCTTCTTCCCTGATGGCTGTGGGCAGAACCAGAGTCCCTTGCCCCTATTTAACCCTGGGGAGCAGAGACTGGAGTCACATGTGGCAATTCTATGACTGCTTAAGAGCCACTCTTAAAAACACCTCCTTTTGGTGGCTCTTTCCCTGCCAGCTGACAAATGATGCCATCCAGCCACCTCTGACAACTCTGCACAACAGCTCCTGCCTGGGAGTGCCCTGCTCTGGTGCTGAGCATTGATGCCTCAGTTAAATAATTGCAATGAATTTCAGGCAGGGCCCCAGAGCTTGTGCCTTTACCTTCACAAAGCACAAGATACCTGCTGCCGAAGATTCCAGGGAATACTGGAATCTTAACAGCTTAAAAATTAAGTCTTCAAGTTTTGGCCATATGTGAAAGATGATTTTTTTTTCCCCCTCTTGAAAAGGTTATATAAATAGATCAGTAAGATTTGTACAGTCCAACTGGAAACTGACTCAAATCAGGAATTTCCCCAACTCCAATAAGCTTTGGATCAGGTTCATAAACCTCTGAAGGGTTTCTGAGAAACTATATACTGCTTCTGAGGGGAAGTTTTAGTGTCTATCTGACTCAGCTGAAAGGTAAAAATCGCACATTACTATTCAGCTCTGAGTCAGACACAGGTGACTCTCCTGCATGGATTTTATTTATTCCACCAAAGGTCCCAACCTTAAGTGACATTAAAAAAACCGAAATTCTGCTGACACGAGGTTTTCTGGAGAGGAAAGAATTCATATGAGAGTGGCTCCTGTTTTTCTCCCCCATTAATACTTCATCATGTAGCACATGCATTCCCAGTCACATTAAAGAGTCCTTCTGACTTCAGAGGCTTCAAACACACAGAACCCCTGAGCTCTCCACGAGCCCAAGCCTAATTCTCACTCTGAACACAGGTGTGGCAGAATACAAATTCATTATCGTGGTTTTTCATGAAGCCATGTTCCACTTGAATACTTCCACACCTTAATTAAATAATAGCTGCTTCACTCCATGAAAACCACTGTAGAAAAAGGTGCCAATTTCTATTTGTTTCATTGCCCAGTCTATTTGCTGAGGGGTCATATATGCATGTGTATGGCTTCAAGCTGTAGGATAATAACCCCATTTCATCAGAAAATAGGTTTTAAAATTATATTTTACACCAGAGTTTCAGGCTTCTCAGGTCGCTGAACACAACAATGAAAATATTCTCTTTGAATAAAGCCACTTAAAAGTTGTGTGCTTGGAATATTCAGAGACAAATTCCATCGAATGGTTGTTCCAGAGGGATTTGTTAATTAGTTTTCTACATGACAGATTGCACTGGGAATCCTTTTTCCTTCTGAAGAGTCAGCTCTGAGGTGAAATGTGACTTGTGTCCACTCACCATGTAAGCACACATATCACACATATCACTTGCTGGTGTTTCCAGTGGGAGGAAAAACCAGCTGATTATACACTGCATGTAGAAATTAAAAGCTAAGCATGATTTTTTCTCAAGGTACTTACACGTAGCTGCCTTTTTAAAAGTGCTCTAGTGACATAAATATGATTTGCAGAGACAAAGAGTTTTGCCAGCTTATGCACAAATAATGCACAAAGCCTCATCTTGAACAGACTCATAAATGACTCAATCCTTCCACTCATTTCTTTAAAAATAAAAATAAAAAATCCTTTCTAAACCATTATTAGGTCAGAAATGACTACAACTGGAAAAGACAATGTGCCTTTGTTTTTGGCCTGCTATATACATTTTTTGTTAGGAAAATGACATACTGCTTTAGGCATAAAGCTGCATTTTACTGGTGCCTTGTGATTGAGCAGATGTTCTGTCATTTCACAAAACAATAGCAACATAACAAATTTTAGACATAACTGCCATATATATGCTTATTCCAAGTGGGACCTCTCTGAGATAACATTTATGGGTCATTTCCCTCCACATATGCTCTTATCTCCTTTATAAAAGCATTTGGCAGTTGCTTTTGTTTCTTCTTTTCATGTTATCTAGCACTCATATATTACAATGTAAGTAAGGAAAATAAACTTATTTAGCTTCAATTTTGTCAGACATTTTCTTTAGTTTGTTCTTCCTTTGTCTCTATTTCCCAGAAACCCAAAAAGACTCTATTTCACAAACCCCTGATGAATTATCCCCTTCTGGTTTCTCCAGAGGTAGCTCCTAAATCCCCTTTTTAGCTGAAGGGAACAGACACCCAACCCTCTGCAGCAACCAACACCCCCAGCCTTCCTTCTGCTATTTATTCAGATCCTTCCAATGACCTTTCATGACACATCCTGCTCTACAAGTCACCTGCACACATTACAATAATTCAAATGAACAGCTCTACATCATTTATGGGGCACGCTTATGGGCTGACAATGGCTTTGGAATTTTATTCATGTCCCTGCAGACCAGACCTTTTCAGCTTGGGAACTGGACCAACACTGGCAAATTCCTTTGTTCTGTGGTTTTCTCTCCAGCCTAAGCACCTGACACTTACATACACTGATATTTGTATTTATTGTCTATGCCCATGCTCCTAGAATATATAAATATATTTATTTTATATGCACTGAAGGGGAAGGCTCTCTTGAAGCACATGGAATCGTGCTAAGTGCAAGTCTCAGAAAGTGGGGCCCCCCAACACCCTTCTTTTGCTCTCTGCCTTAGTGTACCTCCACTCAAGCTACACGTAAGAATTTCAAAGTTCTTTTTCCATCTTTTGGCAATTTTTTCCCCAGATTTCTTTTATTTGTTCTCCCATCAAGTTTCTCAGAATAATCCTACCCTCTCTGTATTGGTCTGGGACACTGCAGCTCCCCACAAGAGCCACATTTTGGATAAACTGCAGAAATTAGTGGTTGAGCAGGACAGGCTCACAGACTGAGCAGCAGGAGGGTCACAGTGACAGGGAGCTTTCCTGGGACCCCTCCATGTGGCAGGGGAAATGACACAGCTGCTTCTCATGTTTTACCCATGTTGTTTTTCATCTTCTGCTTCATTCTGGAATGATTTTGTTCCAAATATGTTGATTATTTGACCAACCCTCCCACTGTTTGTGAGCATCTCCAGTATGAGCTGTACATCTTTTGGGAAGGGCAAGACTTATTTTCAGATTTTATCCATCTTTTTTAAGCCCAAAAAGCTGTTGGAATTGCTGTTTTGATTTGTTTTGACTTGCTTTTATTCACATCCAATCACTAAATTACTGCTTCCA
This sequence comes from Sturnus vulgaris, assembly GCF_052056855.1. Lineage (NCBI taxonomy): Eukaryota > Metazoa > Chordata > Aves > Passeriformes > Sturnidae > Sturnus > Sturnus vulgaris. Next base: position 1,920,740 of record NC_142252.1, on the reverse strand, counting down.
GAAACAGCATCTCTTTTCCTACAATAGCTTTAGATTCTTATGGTTTCAGTGGAAGTTTCTTGAAAATATTCCTTTATTTTTTTCTGTGTTTCCCTCCTAATTTTATAGCCCTAGCTTCTCCACACATACTTTCCAATCCTCTGTCATTGAGGCTTTGTATTTGCCCAAGTCTATCTCCACTTGTGATTCCTTTTTGTTCTCCTGGTTTATGCACATTGACTCATTACCCTCTTCCTGATATTTTTACTGCCAGGTGACGAATCCACACTTTCACTTATCTTTGACTACTTTCATGTCTTCTCTGAGTCCTTCCTCTAACCTGGCTGTGTCTCTGATTTCCTGGATATTCCACTGCACATCCATACCCCAGAGCAGAGGAGCTAAAAGCATTTATTTCTTCCTGGTTGGATCGCAAATGTTTCAGCAGGAATCTAAAGACGGTTTTTAGAGATTCACTTTGTTACACTGCACAATTAATGCTTCTATTTTTGTAGTTTATGGTTTTTGTTTTCCAACTGCTTATTCAAAGTGAGCTAGGAGACTGCTAGCACTAGGATCAGCTTAATATTCACTGAATTAAATGACACAAGCTACAAATGTTCTTTTATTTACTGAATCCACTGTGAAGGAGCAACAAGAATGTGTACTCACAAAATCTTAGCATAGTAACAGTTTGGGTAAAATGTCACCCAAAAAGCACCAATTGGGACTGATGTAAAGTGAGCACAAGTTTAAAAAAAACTTATTCCAGTTAATGATGTGGCTTAAGCTGACGTTAAAAGAGAAGAAAGAAAATTTTATTTCAATTCAGCAAGTCAATTGGGGAAAAGGAGCAGCAGACACCTCTCCTTGATGTCTTGTCTTGTGTTGGGCTGTAACTTTTTGGTATTTTGTGATGCACTGAAGAAGATCCTTCTGATCTGCCTAACTCAGACACAGACATTGGCTTAGTCCCTGCCACAGGTGTGAATTTCACCTTTACACACAAAATGTAGCCTTAGTGCTGCCCAAAAACATCACTAGCTTTTTAAGTTGCAGTACGTGTAGTTTGAAAATAGAGCATATGGCTAAAAAATCTGTCGTGTTACATTGAAGACTCCCTGCATCTTGTTAAGGTAAAAAAAAGGTAAACAATTGCAATAAAATCATAGTAATTTGTAATACAAATACAACATAAATGTAATTATTAGTGAGGAATAGGTAATAGTTGCTTACAAAAGACCTTTGACTCTTCAAAATAATTCACTTTGGGGGAAAAAGAAAACCTTTAGACGGTTACTCTTCTGCAAAAATAAAATCTGCTTACAAAAGACCTTTTACCCTTCAAAATAGTTCATTATTTGGGAGAGGGTCTGTTTGCTACAACAGCTTCAGAGGCAGATGGTTTCTGGGAGTGCCCATAAGGTAGTGAGAATGACAGAAAAACCCCAGAAGTTTGGTTTAAAGATTAAGAATGTAAATGACTGGAAATAGCAGGTATATCTGTCTCTTTTCAGTGGGTTCTTGCTTTCCCCTCTGTGCATGATATTCACTCCAGGATGGCTCAAATTCCAGGTTTGGTATAGATAAAATATACTTGAGAAAACACAAAGCACAAAGAAGACTGGGAGAATATTACAAATATTTCCCAGTATGTGGTTGTTGTTGGGAAAAGGTATCTCACCTTTCCCTTAAATGCAGACATCTCTGAGAATAAAAGAAGTATAGAAAAAAAAAGGTGGAAACAGGCATTTTAACTATCAGAGTGGTGAGTTTTGGGAGCAGCCTCCCACGAGGAAGGTGGGGACAAAAATTCTCAAGCATTTGCAAGACCTGGCTAAATAAATCCATGAGGGGAGTTGCCTGTGATGTCAGCATGTGGTATTTCAGGAGGCCTCTTCCACACTTCTATCCTCTATCTCTACACTCCACTGGTTTCTAATATTAGAAAATCGATTTGTAAAATCACAAACCAGAACTACCCCCATTAGCACTTAGGAGTGGGTTTTTCTCCTTGCTTCTCTGATTTCTATGTGGAAAATTGTGTCCACCTAGCAAATTATGTCCATTCTTTCTTCTAGGCTAAGAATGAAGCCTCTTAATTGTGCCTGAAGTCAAAATGCGGTTCAAAAAATGTATTAATTATTACTGGGGCTTAACCTGGTTTACAAATGAGCTCTGACTCATCAGGGTTTAGATGTCTAATAATAGCCAAGGACCTGGTGTGTGATCAGACTCGGGAAGTGCCTGCAATCAGCAGGCTGGTCACACTCCATCAGCCCAGGAATGGCACCCTTGTGCCAGGCTGCATGTTTTTATGGGCTAAGTGAGTAAACACTGGCCAGTCTCCCCTGGCTAAGGAACAGAGCCATTCTCCTTGCTCTGTACTCTGACAGCAATTACCTTTGTTATTTGCTGAGAGAAATGTTCATGACATGCTCCAGTGCATGTTAATTCTGTTTCATGTTCTTGGGTAATTATCTGTTTTCAAGCTCTATGTTGGGGAACATCCTTTTCATAGTATGAAAAGTTTGACATTTCACTGGAAAGACTCGTGAACAATCAAGGCCTCTCATTTCTTGGTAGTGCTCAACAGACCCAGGCTTCGGATCTGACATTTTGTGTTAAAACATGACAGAAGCAGGGATCTGCTTAGGCTCCTCCACACTAAATCACAGCAACAAAGCACTGAAATACAACATGGAATGAAGTATGGCAAATATGGGAAAAAGATGGGTAATGATGTTTGCCATCCATTTAGCATGTATCAATGTTGGGAGCTAAATCACCAATTATTCATTACATAAACTAACCAGCTTTAATGACATTGCAACCCAAAGCCACATATAAAAATAATCCCACTGTCTCAGGGCCACCACACTTCTCTGAAATCCTGAATATCATAAGTATGTTGTATTATTTAGAAAGTGCCACATGTACAGGAAAAGAAAGAGAAAATAAAGCCTATGCTGCTATGAATCAGCAAAGTGAATTCTATGGAGCTGCTCCAGTTTATTCCACATGAAGAGCCAGCCCAGATTTTTTCTGTTTGGGAAAGCATCGTGTTGTAACAGAACAGACAAATGCATTTCATGTTGCATAAGTCTGACAGAAGAAAAGACTCTCCAGATGTTGTACTCTCATGGTTTCATGGTAACATCTGAGGACATGACTGAATGCTTTTGCTAAATCATTTTTATTTAAAAAGGGAAGAAGAAGGAAGAAAATATACTTCTGCAAGCAGCAGCTGCCACTGGAACTTTTTTTCTTATGGTTTTTCCTACAGCTTTTCATGGATGGCTTCCATGGAGGTTCTGTGCTGTCACAAAGATTGAGTTTGCAATATTGGGTTTTTACCAGCGAGTCTCTCTCCTCACAGAACTCAGGATCTGTTAAATTTGATTAAAATTGGCTCAAGAGTAGGAAAGATGCAGCAGGAGTGGCAAGGCTGAGAGGCAGGGATGCAGCAGAGCACATTACATAAACTGTGCTTGTTTATGAAACCAGGTTAAAACACAACGTGAGGGCAAACAACCCACTGCCCTGGGCAGATCAGCAGTGACATTTCTGGAGAGCAGGAATTGCTTTGTCTGCTGCAGCTTTGCTTTTCCCCTCACAGGTTTGAATTCTGCTCAGGCTCAGAACAGGCACAGTAAGTGGAAAAAGGTCAATGCATCGGTCTTCATGGAATATCATCTGCTCCTACTGCCTTCTGAGAGCCACTAACAAGATAATCTGATCACAAAGATCAAAAGCTCTCTTGTGGTGCACTGGGGAAATTGATAACTGCATTCTCCTATGCTGGATATCCTATAATTCAGAGCTGGGAACTGGCCCACATTTACCAGAGATGTAAAGTGGCTTTGAAAGTCTGTCTTTATCTCTCATTCACACTATATAAAGGAACTGATATTTCCTGGGAGAGAACAGCAATGTTCAGAACAGGGCTGCAGACTTGTGCTACCAGCACTTTACTGCAGGACTCATTTAAGCCATTTCAGCACATCCAAGCAAGCACCATTTGCCCTGATGTTTTACACTTATATTTTATACTCATTAATTCAGAATGTTTTCTTGACAAGTGACTAAGCTCCCACTTAACCAAATAGAGTAACTTTCTCTGATGCATCTTCTGAGATTGCTGAATTTCTCCATTCCATTTTTTATTTCACCAAAAATTTAATTCTTTATTTAATTAAAACAATCACCCTATTTTCTCCATTGATGGGTCTAAATTAGATTCTGCTCTTGTACAGCTCCGTAGACCTCACCTAAATTTCAAGCAGTGTTCAAAAGGAGCAAATAAAAGATGTCAGCTCTGCTAAAGACAAGTGAGAATTCTGGACTGGAGCTGGCTTCTATTATTGTTAAAACTAGTTTGGAATAAGTGAAAACCCAGGCAAATGACCTGAGAACTACCAGTGTCTTCAGTGGAAAACAAAACATTCCACTATCTTGTTTCCCCCCTTCTCAGCAAGATGCTCTCCATTTCATTTGTATTTCATCTTTCTTGCCAGTTCCTCTTCACTGCTTACTTGTGACCCACCCCTCTCATTTTGGCCTTCTCCTGGAGCAGCATCCTCTTTCCTGCCTAAATGCAGCCATCATTCAGCTGAGCAGGAGGCTTCGTGCTCACTTCAGTTTGAATGCATCATCAGGTTTAACATGTGAAAGCTCTTCTGCTCCTGGAGACCAGTCCCTGGTGGACACTGAAGGCTGAGAGGAGCCTTCAATCCTCCCACCTGTGTCTCTTCCCTCCCTCACAGCTTTTGTACCACTCAGAATTTTCCTTTCTGAAGGGATTCTCAGTGGAAACAAGGAGGACTCAACCCCACAGATCTCACCAGTAACCATCAGAAACGGTCTGGGAGCTTCCAGATGAGCTTTTCAGCAATGCAGTGCTCCAGGGGAGAAATGTGGGTGGAAGAGCTCCCCCATTTTCACGGACAGGTATGTTATTCAAGGTAAGATGGCTCTAGGAAAGCTGATATTCTGCTGGGCAAGCACCCCATGTGGGGTAGCTGCCCTGCCAGCCCTGGCTGCCTCTGGCCTCTGAGTCATGATTGTATCGAGTGCTGGTTCTGTACCAATGTCCTGCTTTGCTGCCACTGAACTGCAGCCTGAGATGGCAGAACCAGCAGGAAGCACACCCCTGGATAAGCCGGTGCCTCCAAACAAAAGCTAAGGGTGAGAGGTCCCAGAGTTCAGAAGTGCCAGCAAACACTGAGCCTGCCAATCTTCCTTCCTAGCAAGGCACTCACACCGCAGTGGAGAAGGACTTGTGGCTTTGTCACTTCAGCAGCTCACAGCAGCCCCTGACCCCACAGGGCTGGTGTGTCCACATGCAGCTCGGGGAGGAACAATTGTCTGTGATGACAAAAAGGATGATCTAAGCAAACAAAAGCAGACTCCTGTGTCCTTTTCTTTCTCACCTGATGCCCGAGCAATCACATTACTGAGCCTTGATTCTGCCTTGGGCATCTTCTTAACCACGAATCACAAAATACAGGCAGAGATAGCATAAAGAGACTGTGAAGAATTTACTTTTCTGGTGGTGTGGTTTGCTCTCCTTCCCTGGAGCTCAGACAGGGCTGTGCTGAGCCCTGACTGCTCTGGCAGCAGCCACACAAACCAGTGCTGGCTGTAACCCAACTGGGAAGGAGCAGCAGTCCCCAAAGAACCCCAGCACCACTACTGTGTCTGGGGGAGCTGTTTGGTCTGGGTCTGTGAAGTATTTCTGAGGTAATACAGCTATATTTAGCTGCTGAAACGTAACATGAAGCATAGCAAGAACCCCGCTGTGTATTTGGTCATCTGATCCAAATTAGACATGAAAAAGAAGGAATCTATCTTTAGCTGAACTTCAAAGCTGAGGCCAGGGTGCTTTGTGTCAGGCAGGTGGGGCTGGCAGTGATAGCTGTGCTCAGGGCTGCGGGGAACACCCGCAGGGAGATGGGAGGCAGCTGCAAAGGCTCAGCAGCACTAATGCTCCTCTCTCTTCTCCCTGCCTGGCTGAGTCATGGGGCAGGCCAGGGCTATTCATTGCCTTCACTGTGATGTCCTCAATGACTGACTACCAAACCAAAGCCTGCTCTCTGATTGCAATCAAGGTCATCCTCAGAAAGTTTCCCTCCTCTGTCCCCAGACCTCCCCGTGCTGTCACAGGGCTCAACACAGAGCCACAGCCACCAGCACTGGGAGCACACAAAGAGAATGGTGCTACAAGCCTTTCCGTGGAGCAAAGTGGGCAAAAAGCCACTGTGGGAATTGTGTTAACATCCACCTCCACCATAAAGCTCTGTTGTGCTCTCTGTCACCCTCCCCAGAGCTTCACCTGGCCTCCTGTACTTGCAAGCTCTGCAGGGACTGCCTACTCTTTTGGATTTATTACCAGCATATAATTAAAAGGATATCCCCCCTGCTTTTTGTTCTTTTGTTGCTGCACAGATGGTAGGTGTTCTTTTTTCTGTTTTCTTTTCTGTGCTGGGTTTTTCTTTCTAATCTGATCTCGTCACCTCTCCATTGCAATGTATACATCAGACAAGTAAGTGCAATTTTAATAAGGGGAATGGAGCTTAATTGTGCCTGTTTTTCTAAATCGTGTTTCCTCTTACCCCCTTTCATTTGGCACATTACACTCCAGGTAATGTGGAGTTATACCATGACAACACATATTGCAAGTTTTGTTGTGATTATTTAAATGCATGGTGTCCTGATTCTTACTCATTTCAGCTGGTTTTTGTTAAAAGAGATGCCAATATGGAACCATAATGAAGGACCTTGTTGTCAAATTTTATCTTCAAGGAGGTTGGATTAATGTGAAGCACACGGCTGAGGTATCTGTGTTTTGAAGGGCCTCAGAGACTTTTTAATTGCTGCAATCTGTTGTGCCTCACAGATCTGGGTGTGAGGGTGCTCAGCACGGTGTGTGCTTTGCTCATCTGCTATTCTTTGTCTCGTAATGAAGAAATGTTTTGTCTTCTGTCACATATTAGAGCCACTGATGCTTAAATGTTTAAGAATGGGAAATGAAAGAAGGAGTATTAACACAAGAATGAAAATAGTTATGATGACATTGATAAAACATTGTAAGGTGGTGTTTTACTATTTTGTTTTGTTTATCTCTCTTCTGTTCAATAGCCAGAAGCCCAGGAGTTTTCTTTCAACAGATCCTCTAATGCTTTCTAGAAAAAGGCAGTTTATTACTTCCAAATAAACTGTTACTATGGGCTACACCCAGATGTTTTCTATATCCTTTCTTTGGATATACAGTGGATGTTTTACATTAGTGGTACTTCTTTCAGAAGTTCCCATTTTTAAGAAGTCTCTAAATGGTCTTGATACAGGGAAACATGCAGCAATAGTTGATTATACCCCCTGATTCTTCTTAGTGTTCTATCAAAAAAGGGAATTTATATCACAGCATGGGTGGGACTACTATTAGAGCAGAAAACTTCCATAAATGTTGATTTTATATTAATAATAAATCATGCCTATATTATCTCTGTAATCTACCATTTAAAATAAACAGCCAGTGTAGAGCAGACCAAGTCACTGCTCTCTTGTGAGAAGGGGAAACTGACTGAAGCAACTACATTTTGCTATAATTTTAATGAAGTTTTCCTTCTCCCTTTTATATTTCTCCCACACCCTTCTGATGAGTAATACATTTCCCAGATAAACACCCCAGGGCTTCTCCTCACACATTCATCCCATCCCTGCTGTGCTCCCACAAGCAAATGGCTCCATTCCCCTCTCCCACCACTCTGGGGTTATTTCTTCCCCCTTTACCTGATCTCACACACTTTATTCTGCCTCCTCTCGCTGCCTGCAAAGCCTCCATCACTGCACTTTGCTTCTCACATCTACTCTAAGTCCCTTTATTCAGCTATGAAAGAGTGGAAGTACTCGGGGTGCTGATCTGGAGTTGCTGCCTTTGTTAACTTTTTTTTGTACTTCAGCTCCCTTTGTACAGTGTCTTCCAAATTGTGGTGTACCTGATATTGGGAGCATGATTTAATCTCGTTTAACTCTTGGGAACTTAGTGCAGCCTGCAAGATCAGAACTAACCATTCTCAGGCTACTCATTTCCACAGATCATATTAGTAAGAGCTTTTTCATTTCTGGTTTAAGTGCCAGAACTGCCAATGGAAGGTGAGGAATAATGATCTACCTCTAGAACAGAGCTTAATATTTAATGGTCCATGATCACTATTTAATTTGGACCAATCCCATACTGTATGCCACAGAGGTCTCTCTCTACTCTTCCACATCTGTTAAATATTTTACATATTTTAGCTTTGTATTTATGTAGTTGAGGTGCAGTGTAATAAAGCCTGTTAAAATCAAGAGTGTATGAGGTTATATTGGGTATTCTGAGAAAGACAGATTTAGCAAGCTTAATGGAAACCATTCACTCCTCTGGAGACGTCACATTTGTTTCTCACAGTTTGGCACACTATGTTTAACTCAGATTTTTCCATCACAGGCAACTGATGTCTTCTAGCAACACATTCAGACATGGTTTCCTTGTTAGTTCCAGCTTCTCCAGAATAAATTAATATGACAGCCAGTGAAATGCATGTGAAGAAGATCATTCTGTATGCAAAATGACGTCTCCATAAAAACATCAAGGAGCACAACTTACTGTGTACATCTACTGGAATCCTTCTAAGTTCCTGCTGGGGTTCTTGCTAACATTTGGGCAGCACGTTCCCATTATGGCCAAAAACTCTTGCCCTGGTTTTCCTAAGCTTTAATCAGCCAGGAATGTCAGGCTAACACCACAGCAATGCCACCTCGTTTTCAGCAAACTGTTCCACAAAGCTTGAGTGTCATTATGTGGATGGAGCACTACAGATGTGTCTCTTTGCTAAAACTGAAGCTTTTATCCTCAAGAAAGACTCCTACCCTGAAGGAGGACATCAATCTTTACCAAATGCCAAACTCCCTAATGATAATAGGGCAGGTTTAGATGAGTGAAGACAGAAGGATCCTCAGATCCTGTCTTCTCTGTTACAATTGTGGACACCACAGTCTTGGAAGCAACTGAGAAATGCAGACCCGACCAATAAAATGTGGTAACAACTCCCACTCTCACTCCTCACTAATGAGCTTTAACATGATCTCACTGGGCAGGGCACTGGACAAGGCCTAACGATTAAAATGGATGAGAACAACTTGGAATTTGAGCCATACCAGAGCAAATATCATCATCATCACAGACAGCTGAGGAGGAAGCAAGAACCCACTGAAAAGAAGGAGACAGGCAGACATATCTACTATTTCCTATTGTTTACATTCTTCATCTTTAAACCAAACTTCTGCTTTATTTATTTATGCAATTAAGCAGATTATTTCATCACTGGCTGTGCACAGAACTCGGAGGATTTAGTTAAGCTCTTAAGCAATTCTGAAACGTATTGTGAGTACTTGTCCAAAAATGTGCCCATGCCATATAGCATGGACAGGTAAGAGAATTAATCAGAAAATAAAAAAGCTGATGTTAAGGAGGAAATGCTCTCAGGGGACACTAACACAAAGCAAAAGACACATTATGGCTTGTGTGAATTACCTACAGAAGCATTTGCTCTCTTATTGCAGCATTAATCTTTGCATGTGGTGGTTTATCCTTGTCCCCGTGGTGCAGCAGGCAGGGAGGTGCAGTCAGCACTGCCTCCTGCCCCCTTCAGCCATCTGACAGCAGCTGACCTCCTGCAATCTGTGTAGGTCGCCAGTGCCCCTGGCAGAGACAAGAGGATTTTTCCTGTCTCAGACAATGCAGAGAGTTTCACTGGACCTCACCCCCATGCCCCAAAGTTCCCTCTCCTCTCCCCTTCCTTCCACAATCCCAGGATCCCAGCAGCTGACCTTGGCCATGCCCACCCTGAGTGCCATAGTCCACACCTTGTACCCTGTTCCCATTCACACCAAGGTTCACCAGGGCCTCTCTGCCCTCTGTTCCCCTGCAGAAGGAAGGGCTGGATCAATAAAATGGGGAACTGCACAAGCACAGCTGCAAAATCCCCCCTGACAAACCCCACATCACTGTCTGGCAGTCCAAGGCCACCTTTGCAGGGCTAGGATTTTGTCCCAAGGAGAAAATTTTAAAAAACCCCTTTTAAATATTGGAGGTATCAAGCACAAAAAGGAGATAAACAACGTCTGCTTTTCATAAAATAATAAACACACCAAACAACGTTTCAAGCTAGAGACTTCCTGAACACACAGCCCCACATAACGTGACCTTCCAAAAGAGAATTATCACCTCCTGATTTATACTTGCAGTATCACATCTTTCCTGCATGAATTTCAAAGTGTATGATAATGTACTACAAGTCCTCAGAGCCAGAGTGAACTGCTGGATAGCTGGCTTGGGATCAAAATGATCAGTATGCCATAAAAATGGCCCTACAGGTAGAGAGAGGAGCTCATCCTGCTCCCGATGATGGCACAAAGCTGGCACTGCTCCGTGCCCCTTCAGGCACAGTGTGTTCATCATCCTGGTGACAACAGGCAAAGGAACTGGCTGACTCCTGCCTGAGGAGCTGAACTGCAGCTGCTGAGTGCTGTGGGACATGACCAGGAGGGCTCTGCAGCAATGGGTGACAGCAAGAGGAGCCCATTGGGGAGCACGGCCAGCCTGCCTCTTCCTCCTCACTGAGCCACTGCTCTCCCAGCACTGTCTGCCTGACAGGGTCCCCCACTCTGGGGACCAGGATGGACTGGACAGGCTGGGTAGGGCTGAGAGCCGTGAGGGAAGTGCAGGTTGGAGCCCAACACCTCCAGAAAGGTTTTTAACAGTGATCTCCTGGAAAGCTGCAGGTGAACACGAGCACCCGTGCCTGTCACACTGCTGCACTCCTGAGTCCTCCCGTGGCCACAGCTCCCAGTGGGCACATCTGGCACAGCAATGCCTTGGGATTTTAGCTTTTCTGTTTTTCATCTATTTGTAATCCTGCAATTCTTTAGTGTCTAACTCTAAACTCCATATCCAGTGTGAGCTGCTGCTTTCCCATTTTGGTCAAAGCAATTCCTCTCCAGGCCTGGCAATCAAGGACACCTCACTGTCTCAGCCCTGAGAAATGTAAACAAAAGTGAGTTTTTGGGAGCAAACTTGGGGTAAATGACTTCATTACCTGAAGCTGTAATTGGAAGATTAACCCCCAGTGTGCAAATGGACCAAACATAAAAATGTGAAAACCTGTGACCTGTCATCCATTTTTGGGGGTAGCCTCTGGGAGGGGCTTTGTCTGCCCTAAATGTACCTGAAGGCCCTTCAATAAATACAACCACTTTTTATTCCCTTAATTTTATCTGTTAATTTTACATTAAAATGGTTAATTTTGTCTCTGTTTTTAGGTAGCAGAGCTCCATGAGGGCTGTGATGCAGGCACAGCTGGCTCTGCAGGGCTGGTGCCACCAGCTCGTGTCTCCCCATGTCCCAAACACACCACGGTGCCTCCTACAGAGCTCCTGACATGTAAGGGGCTTGTTGCACCACTTAATTAGTGGTTTGTCTTCGTTTTCTTTTGCCTTTACTCAGAGTCAGGATTAAAACATGAAGGAGATGGATTTCTTGTTTGGACTTGGTTGTTAATTAAATCTTATCTATAATACAGAGAGTTCTTGCAGCACCTCTAGTTACCAGCTAAAAGCAAGCAAGATGGAGACAGATTTAGCTAGTTGCAAGGTCTTTTAAAGCTAAACAGTCCAATAGAGAATTAACACCTCTATTATTTATACTTTTGACCCTATAACCAAACTCCTGTGACCTGCACTGTGGTACTAACTATCCAACCAGAAACTACTGCCTGAAATCATGAAGAAGGAAGAAGAAGGAAGAAAGGGACAATGCTCAAAAACTTTCATCTTGTTCCATACTTATTTCTATATTTAAAAAACCTTGAATTCTAAGCCTTTCACCAGGTGAAATGACACACTTTTATTTTAATTACACATTCATGATTTTAAGTCTATTACTTAGATCTGGAAGCCTTCTCCAAGGTCTCAGGTCAAAAGCAGTATTCTCCTGGGGGTCAGTGCCAGAAAGCACAGAAAGTTCAAAACTCCCAGGCTTCTGGGTTTATTAAAATTAACACTAACAGGCTTCAAACACGACAACTTCAGATCTGGTCCTGCTGACCCTGCAAAGAGCCCCCATCAAAGGGCACACACCAGAGCAGGGATGTGCCCAGTGCTGCTCACAGCACACGCCTGGCAGCCGGGAGGAAATGCAAGGCAAACTGTCCATTTGTAATCCTGAGAGCTCCATGAAATAAAACCAGGGGCGTAGAGGAAATGCCTGACTGATAGTGTAAGCACTCATGTAAATGTGTGCAGGCTGGCAGGCTGATTTTCATCACTCAGGCTGCTCTATTCTTTGAAGATATGTCACTTCCCTGGATCATGCAGCTGTGTGTTTGAAGCTCACACTAGTTGGACAAAATGATTTGTTCATGATCTTAATGTTTAGCCCTTTCACAGAAAAAAAATTCCAGCACTTCAAGCTTTTGTGAGTCTGAAAGGCTCATTCAGTTTTTACGGATCTGCCTCAGCTTTTCTATTTCAATTATTTATTTGAAGCCTGAACAGGCAATTTGATGAATGGAAGAGAGAGCTGGTGGACAAGAAAGCACACAATTATCATACTGTATATAATTTTACCAATTACCACGCAACAGTCCTCAACCAGTTGAGAAGATTTTCATATTTTTGGTATGCTACTACACGAGGTTTCTTTCATTTTCTTGTTGCTTTCCTCTTTCCTTATTATTAATTAATCTATTCAATCAAAGGAGAATTTAAATTTAGAAAGTGATCCTGATGTTTTTGCCTACACAGAGCAGTAGATATGCTTTGCTATCTTCAGGAAACCAATGCCCTGATCCAAGAAAACCAAAGCACTGGATTCCAGAGCTGGGGGGATATTCACTTCATTCAAGGCTGCTATGCAAAGATGTTGAATTTCTCACCCTTGCTTATTCTGTGCATATTTTTACAATTTTAACCCTCTGCATACACATGTGGCTGATTTCCTCCTTGCATCTCAACCAATATGCAGAAATTTTAGGAGTATGATGCTGTTATTTCAGGAGTGCCACCAGTGCCAGCCCTTCCTGGGAAAGGTGGTTGTGCTGTCTCTCAGTGAGGCAGGTAAAGCACAAATCACCACCAATGTAGTTGGTTCTTCATTTGACTCACTGTGGGGCTTCATTCCTTCTCGAGTGACAGATTGATCTGGAAGTGAGGCTCCAGTGCAACTTGATGTGAGTTTGGCTGCATTGCTGCCCTAAGAGAATCTGCCCCTACACATCTACAAACCTGCTGGCTTCCCCATATGATAAAAGGGCATTTTTAGAGTACTCCTTGCACAAAAAAAAAAAAAAAATCCCCTGAGGGAATCATTTAATAAAACATGATAATTATTGCAGAGCTCTTAATGCCAACCTATTTCCCAGCAAAGATACTCATTCAACATTTTGCTGAATTTCCTGTTTTGTTCATCAGGACAATCTCTGCATACAGTGCCATACAATTTCTTTTCATTCTATATTTTCCAGAGGACTGCTCAACTGAGGAGTGTGAAGTTTAGGCCTGAAAGCACTGACTATTTTTTGAAGCTAATCTGAAGCCTCTGAGCTACTAAATTATTTAAGCAGAACCAGCACACTCTTCATTTAAGATCATTCAGCATCCTCTTGATTATGGTCTGTCGTTACTTAAACTGCTGGAAAACTTTAGCTAGTCACTAAGTTTTACACTGATCGTATTTTGCCAGTAAAATTTTAACTATGACACAGTTAAAGAGACATCTTTCATAGCTGCTGACTGAATATTAATCTGATTTTTTTATTTCCACTAGACTCCATTAGAATGTAACTAAACATTAAAAATGAGCACTGGATTCAGTGACGCTGATTCCCCCATTGCCCATCATTATGTGACTCCTGAGTCCTGCTTCTCTTCATCCCATCTGAGCTCCCATCCATCTGATTTATGGAGTAAGCTGTGGCAGTAAGTGGAAAGGAATTCTAAATCAGCACTCACTCGTCAGACTTCAATACTAAGTGCAAAATATGGTATTAAAACAAGACTGAAAGCTTTCTTAGAAGAAAATACCTCTTTGCTCAGGGCTGCAGGGAACAGCAGAGGTAATGGGATAAGTGGTCAGGAATTTTCCAGTACTCAGCTGCTCTGCACCTGTGTGCTAGCAGCCAGGGAGAGCTGGAGGCAGGCTCAAACATGCAGAGCACATTCAAGTTTATGACTTAATTGTGCTGAGAACCAGCACTGTTAGGCTGGATCAATGGTGCTGAGAGGAGCATTTCTACATCTCGGAGCTTCCCAATTACCCTGCAAACTGTCCACTTACTGCACTGTCCTGGAGGATGATGCCTTTTGCAGGAGACATTAAGGGATTTCATTTCTGCTGCTCAGCTTTCTTCTCCATCTTAAACTTCCAAAGGATTCATGCTATCTGACATATGGTGCTTATACTATCTGCACTGTTGAATTACTGCTTCAAAAATGATACAAGCCTATTTTAATTAGATTTATGGGAAATCTTCCTAAGGCAAATTCTTCCCACTTGCAATTACAGAGCACACCTGAGATAAAGGGACAGCAGCAGAAGGAATTATCTTTCTTTCAACATGAAATATAGTTTATTTGGTTATTTTCATTATCAAAAGAGGTAATAATATTTTCAAAAGAAGCGAAGTGGCTCATCTTTATGAATCATTAACTGTCTATCCATAAATATGCACAAAGCTGCAAGAAATAAAGGAAATGAGGTTTCCTGCTCTAGAGAGTGTACAAAATGCTGCTATAGACAAACTTGCTGTGGCAGCAAAGCACTGGGGAACACCTATCACTTGCATTGTGTGTGCAGAATGAGCAAGGACTCAAAATCACCACAGCAACATTTCCCTGAGGTCTTTCAAGACAAGTGGGTGCCTCTGGACTTTGGGTGCTGAACCCTGGGAGTGCAGAACTGCCTCTCTTTGGGATGAATCCAATGCACCTTCCCAAGTCCTGAGCAGGGCTAGGAGCAGCAATCCTTGGTGAAGCTGCCTCTTCAGGCAGCTCCCACACACACGAGCAGGCAAGTACAGGCAGAGAGAGGGAGAAGATGTGGTCAGAAAATAGGAGAAAATACGTGAAATGTTGCCTTCTGCTCTCTTCACTACTCAGAACTGAGCAGCCTCTCATCACCATAAAAAGTTGGCCCAAAAGAAGGCAGACATTGAAAAGAAACCAGCTCAAAGGTCAGATCAGTGAAGGCAGCCTAAAGATGAATATTAGTGCCTGGTGACTTCAGGATGCCCCTGCACTGGCTTAGCAAGGCTTACAAAAAGCAGTGCTTGCTTTTATCACTATCTGCAGAAATGAAAATTGTATTTCACTCAAAAAGCTGCTCTGCTTAAATGGAACAGCTGATGAGAAGTAAACCCCTCAAATTGTGTTAACACCTGGTCCATTTAGCTTCTGCTTTGGATGAGATTTTCCAGTTGAATTCTGAGTTGCTCAGGGAAGGAGGCTGGGAGGGAAGTGCTGACATCCCTTTCCTATGGCTGTGCTGGGAGAGGTGCAGCAGTGGCACATTTGGGATGTGAGCTAAATGGGAACTCATATAAACCACAATTTTCAGCACAAACGTTATCTTACATTTTTGGAAATGCAGTAACAGTACTGTTAAATTTAACACAATGCTGGCATGTGACCCTCATGCAGACTAAGCACAGCTAGGACTATATATGCAGTTCCTTGGCCTCAATTACATTTTGTTAGGCAAAAGCCCATGACATCTACATTATTATACCATAAATGTAGCTTTTTTTGTAAACACAATACATGTGAATTGTGACAGATAAAGATGTCACCAGGACACTGACCTGAACAGAACATTTAAATGATGCTGCAACAAACTGCAGAACAAAAAAAAATCTACAGCAAACCAAAAAACTCTAATCAAGAATGAGGTGATTTCTGGGGTCCTTTTCAACCCAAACCACTCTGTGATCATATCTGCATTATACATCACCAGGATATTAAACAAATCTGACAGAACAAGAACCCTTGAATTCAGCATCTAAGACAGGCAGGGCTACATAATTTGATACAGGACCTAATGAAGTCCTTGCTTTCCCTGCAAGTAAATATTTTTAAATATTCATATAAGAGCTGTACATGAGCTTCTTATGTAGAACTCTGGACCAGCTCACTCTCATTAGCAATACTAAATCCTTGGAAAAACCAATACAAATAAAAAATATTCCTGTCCTTTCAAACAGCGTTTTAAAATGTTTTTCAGGAACATGCAATTATCCTAGCTGGGAATGGAATGAAAACTAAATAGAAACACGTGTAATGATTTCCTTAATAATGTTCTAATTTACTAGATGGATAAGCTCAACATCCATTCCATGCAGGAGAGATGATTTAGCTCCTTGCAGCTATGGAAGTTCTGGCATAATCTTCTAAATCCAGCACACAAAAGTGCTTGACGAGGCATTCACGAAATCCTGGCTTCCTCCACACTGTCACACTCAGTGAGGCAGCAGGGGTGTCCCAAAGGATGGGTCTGAGATCTCAAAATCTAGTCTGAGCATTGCTCTGTCCCACACAGAAATGGAGAGTTGTTCCATCAGAGGAGAGATGGTTAAAAGGGTCTCTTTTTGTGCTCACTGTTACCATATTCACAACTTCTTTGCATACCTGTGACTGCTGTACACCTTCTAATGTTCCTCCCAGCCCCTGGCTCTTTCTTTTCTTGATAAATCCCTACTTTTTACATATTATATATATATGTATGTATGTATGTGTATATATATATATATATATATATATATATATATATATATATAAAATTCTGCCCTGAATGTGTTCTTTGGATGCTTAACTGAAGATACCCAAAATGGAAGCAGCAACACACGTGCCCAATGTCAGAGTGGTCAAATGGTCACTTGTACAAGTATTAGCTTGCCTTTGCAACAGTCAGTGTTTAACTCTTGGCTCAATAATCCCAATGCACTCCTCAATCCCAGTCAATATCCATTTAATATTTCATGCTCAAGCTAACCAGTGAGCACCAACTAAATCTGCCTCCCTGAGTTCTGGGAAGCACACAGGAGCTGCATCCAGCCCAGGAGCCAGGGATGCTCCCCCCAGCTGCTCTGGGGAATGTTCATACCTGTGCCCCGTTGCTGCCAGCCCTCCCCTGCAGGTCCCTTGGCCTGTCCTCAGTGGGGAGCAGGTCACAAATCTTCAGCTGTTTGGCTCTTTGTGCTCCAAGCATGCAGCCTTTGGTTTAGCAGGGCACAGGGAAGTCTCAGGAAGCTCAGAGCTGAGTTCCTGAGGGCAGAGCTGCTCCTGCTGCTGCTGGAAGCCAAGCTGTCACCTGAAGATGGATCACTTCTCTTCAGTGCATCTTCTGCTACTGGCTGTGGCTTCCAGTTCCGTGGGGCTCAGGGGTCATGACTTTTCTTGGGTTGTTTAAGGAATAAAAGAAAGCAAACGTGTTCATTCCTTGTCACTCTGCTTTGCCTGGCTGTCCTGCAGAGTGGGGGGTCACTTTTCAGGTATTCTCCATCACTAGCTGCTGGCCAAAGAAGGCACTGGAGCAGCAGGAGGAAGTGCTTTGCCTACTCCCCATATCCTCCCTTATCCCTAAGAAGAATACCTGCGTTTATGCAGGGAAAGAATAAGTTTGCTCTGAATGGAGGAGATGGAACTTCCCCAAAGCAGAGGGAACTGTTTCACTGTTAGTGTCCTTTAGGTGCTGAGAGCACAACTGGCACTACAGCCTCTCTGAGCTCACTGCAGTGGATTCACCTCTCCATGATTCCTGTGAGCTTTTCCCTCATAATGCCCCTATTAGATAAGAGATGCTATTTTTCACCTGAAAGCCTGAGAGTGGGTAACTTGTCCAAGCACAGCGATGGTGGCAAGGCTGAGCCCAATTTTGGGCAAATAAAAATTCTGTCCTTCTCACTCACAGTGCTTCCAACCAAAACTGGGCAGATAATTTGATTTTCAGGACATGTGCAGGGAACTCCACTCATCAGCCAGCTGAGTGAGCACAAGCTAAACAAGAACGCTGACATCCAGGAGCACACTTCAGCTGCTCCCATTCTTTGTAAATTGTCAATTTAGCAATTCCATTCCAAAGGTTGGGTATCACAAACAAACAAACAAACATGAAAATTACGTTTATGAAGAGAAAGGACAAAATCAAGCCAGCAGCAAGCATTACCTGCAGGACTAAAGGCAGCACCAGCACTTGTCTCAAGCGCTCTGGAGCAAGTGGCACAAGGTGGGAGCAGCAGGGACACACTGGGACAGATGGTGACACTGTCCCTGTGACACTGGTCCCCTCCAGAGCCACTCCTGCAGCCCTGGCTGCTGCTGCGAGCCAGACCCAGCCTGCAGCTCCTGCTTCTAATTACTGTGCTTGCCGTGCATTGCTGTTCCTTAGGAAACTTCTCATTTCCAGATCAGAACTCTGGAGATCACGCTCCTTCCTAGTTATGTATTGATCCTTTTGAACCCAGCTGCCTCCAGGGATGTTTTAAATTGCACATTTTGTAGTAGTGACAGAGACCTGTGCTTCTCTGCTTGCATGTGATTGTGCCTCCAAAGTTCTGGGGTAGATGGAAACTTCACAATTTATTTTGGGGTGAAAGCCTGAACTTGTAAGCTTTTAGGAAGAGCAGAATTGTTTCAAATTTAATTTCTCTTTTATGTTATTGGTTCAAGTTTTGGCATTCAGAAACCTCGGATGCAGGGGAACAAAATAAAAAGAGAACTCAATTAAATTAGTGGCTCCCAAAGTTGTGTCTATAGCACTGGCTCGCCTCCTGATCTCCAGATGAAATAAAACAGATGTGAGGGGAAATTAATGGAGCAGCCAAAGCAAACGGTGTGACTTGGTCAAAAGGAACTCCCTCTCCCCTGCCAGATTTCAAGGCTCCCCCTGCACCAGAGGCAGCTGAAGGGATATAAATACTTAGCCATTTACACCTGGTCGAAGCTTTCTGGATTTCATTTCCCCTCTCCAATTTTCCCTCTTCCTTTCATCTCCCCCTTACTCCAGCCATCCTCTGCACAGGTATACACAGACAAATGTAAACACACTGAGATAGAAATGCACAACACATTATGGGTTGAATTAAAAAACGCCATGATTTGCAGAGTAACATATTCTCAATGTGAAATGCTATCTAAACACGGTGTACAAAATTGTGAGTCATTAAGACAATTTTTGGAGACACAGTTTGGTGTTGGAGCTCCAGCATTAGATATTAGCATTTTGTGCAGTGTGGCTTTAAGTTAAGGCCAGTTATAACCATCAGCCCTGTCATTAAAACAACTCTTTTCACTCATATTGCTTGGACTTTTCTAGTGACACTTTCTTTCAAACACAAACTGTGCAAAGCAAGTAAACAGCTACAGTGTTTTCACTAAGCACTACTGATATCTCAGTTAATTATTTTCTCTTGTTCTCCCTGTAAACTGCTCTGAAGTTTGGGACAGCAGAGCAGATGCTCAGCACCACCTGGGATGGCCCTGCCAGGGCAAGGAAAACCATTCTGCCAACTCAGTGCCAACAAGCAACATGCCACTCAGAAGGGGACTTCAACCAGCTCATGTGCACACTGCAGGCTCACCTGACAACAGAGCTGATTTATGAAAGAAAAACTTCCTTAATGGGAAATCTGAGACAGTGCCAGGATGGAGGAGAAGAGCAAAATGTGGGGCAAACTTTTGTCCTGTCCAGCTCACCCAGGGCTCACCCAGCAGCTGGCAGTGAGAGAAAGGGATGATGCTCCTGTTTGATGAAAAAGCCACAAACTGCATGATGGGCTGAGCTAACCCCAAAGGGAGAAAAATAGGTGTAGGCACCTATTATTGAGTCTAAATGTACTCCTTTGTTGTGCAAAGATAATTCAGCAGTATTTGAAGGATCTGAGGCCCATTTGGAAGCTCCAGGCTCCCATCTTGCTCTCCCAGTTTCTCTGGATGATGGTACCAGAGAGAAGGAGAGCCCTGGGGAGCAATCCATGCCCTGACACACAACCTCCATCTGCTCCTCGCATGCCTCGTGTACTTTGGGCTCACTAAAACGCCTGTCACCGCCTTCCTGCTCAATTAAAAATGGGAAAAATCCACACCAACCATTTGTTGAAGTGTTGTGAATACCCCCACAAAATAAACTTAAAGCCAACATGAATTGGCAGGGCTTCATTTTCCCTCATGAATATGCATAACTAATATAGAAAATGCTAATCTTGCCCTCCTTCACTTCCTTTCTGCCTTCTCCGTCTGCCCCTTTTGGAATTAAGCACTTATCTCCTATGGAGTGAATAGGGCTCCATTATGTGGAGGGCTGCAGAATTTTAATGAATTGCAAAATATAGTTAATTATGGAAAAAAGACATCTTCTGCACTTTTTCATGTAAATTAGACAAATTAATTGGTGTTCGGTATTTTTTTAAACACATGCAGCCCTGGGAGGGAAGGAAAAAAAGCCACTTGACAATTCAGCATTGGAATGGTGACAGAGAAAGGAAAACAGGGGGCATTTCTGATCGTGCACTAATCCAGCCCCCCAAAGTGAGGAATGCCTAATTCCAACCAGAATCGTGAGAAACCCAGGGAAGGCTGTTTCCACAAACTGAGTTATTAATTTTGGAAGTTTTCACCTCTTTGAGCTCCCAGATCTCAAGAACACGTATCAGCAGCTGGCAATCAGGGTGGGAACTGTGCAGGATTTCCCCCAGCACCACCTCTGTGCCCATTTCCCTCCAAGTGACACTGTGGTGGCACCCTGGATGGGAACACGTGTCCACCTGGGGCTGCAGTGACTCTCTTAGGTGAGCTTTTGGTTCCATTTTACCAGCACTTGCATCCAGCATTTTCAAAAGTATAACAAGCTGTTCTGTTTGAAACCCTGTCCACGAAGTAAGCAATGCAAATTGCACAAGCTTTAGCAGTGAACAGTAAAAAATATTAAATATACTCCAGGAGAGTCTGAGTCCTTCAAAAAACAACATAAATCTGCACTGCTGACCTAAATAAAGCAGCTACATCCTGCTTTGGCTGCCCAAATCAATACTGGTGTGTGGAAGGAGACACTATTTGTTGCAGGTGGGTTAAAGGAGTTCTGTTTAACTGGAGCTCAGAACAGAGCACTCTGTCAGCTGCAATAAAAGGAATGGGTTTATTCCTCAAAATGTAAAATTGACCCTGGATACTTTCAGAGAGGGTTACTGTCACAAAACAACACAGCAGCAGCAATAACAGCATCTATTAAAATGACTATATAAAACATGCCATGGTGTATTAGGACTGTTCTTTATAAATGATATTGCACTCTTACATTGCAAACAGCATCTGTAACAGAAGCATTCAGGCTGATTTATTTCAGTGTGGCAAGGCAGCATTACCACACTGTATTATTTTTTTAATCTGGCTGTGCTGAAGAAGTGTCCCATTTGGAACAACTGAACCCAAAATGTGCTGACATGGAGCACAATTCCATGTCCTGAGAACATCTGAAGCAGTGCACAAAAATGGGTATTTGGATGCCCTGACACACCTTGGGGTCCAGCACGTTGCTCCCCTATTTCATACATGTATTCTATGGGACTTTATTGACACGTGGAAGAAAATATTTCCCCTTTTGTCTTAATATATCACATCTGGTATGGCTTCTACCTGCTTAAGATGATTTAATACCTAATGATACTAAAAGCTTCAGGGAAGATTTGAGTCTTTGGGTGCTCTACAAGCCCAAGAGACCAGAGATGCTCGTGAAGATGAAGGTGCTGACACAGCCAAGGGAGAGAGGAGCTCCCTCCTCACATGCAGATGCCAAAGCAGGAACCTAACTCAAAGGCCTCTGAATCTCTTCTAATATTTCTCTTCCTCTACCTTGAACAGAGAAGGATCCTGTGGACACTAAAAGGGACTAAAATTAGCCTTTAACAGCATTCCTGTATCGCCTCATCAAAGAGATTAGATGAAAACGTCTAAAGTGATTCCAAGTTCAAAATTTATTACAAATATTAACAAAACTAACTCCATAACATTAATATCACGTAAACACAAGAAAATTTTCTTTCTCATTCTACAGATGGAGTAATTGACGTTATTTAGATTGATCTTAACATTTAAGTAATATTAAAAAAATCCAAATTAAAAAGTAACTTGACTCTGATGGAAGAATGATAAATGCTGAACACAATTTTATCCAAGTAAGAGTTCAAAGCCCTGCAAAGCACAGCTGATCCTTGCTGACATGAAGAGAGCATGCCCGAGAGATACCAGGGCTTGTTTCAGGAACTGATTTGTTTGAAACATGAAACGTTTCTTAGAAAAAAGCTGCTGATTAGAACTTTTGAAGAGGCAGTCAGTAAGTCACCCAGTGAGCTGGGCAGAGGGTGAACTTTGTTGTGGGTCATCTGCAGACAAGTTGAAACATGGAAGTGCTGAAAGCATTAGGAAGCATTAGCAACAAACTAACAGATTAAATTCTAGGAGGAAAACCTGCCTGCTCCCAGGAAACGTTTGTGCCTTGTTAGGAACTTCAGAAGATTAGGAAGGGTTTACTATCACCATCTTCAGCACTGGAGGGAACCTCTGCTAACCTTCCTATGTTTCATTTCATTGATTATGATTTTAACTTAAAAAAACCCTCCACACGGTTTTCTTTTCCACCCCCAATCTCTTTGAACCATGTTACAGCTGTCTTACATTTTGTTGTCAGATAACACACCTAGGATCAAACATCCTTGGAAATCCATGGAGGTTTTTAGGGCTACCTGGATCAGGCATGGAATTAGCGTTGAAGTATTTCAGCATCTCCTTAACTGTTAAGCAGATGCCACATCCCACCTCTAGCCAGTGATGGAAATTATTTTAATCCTTTGCTGAAAAGAATGGAATGAAGCACCTTTGTCCCAGCCAGGCCTAGGAAACAACACAACCAATGAGCAGAGCCTTTCTTTGAACAGAAACTTGAAATGGGACATGCAATTACCTTATTATGTGACAGAGCCATTAGAAATCATCTAAGCAAGATCAGCTTTGCTCTGCATTTCTCTCTAGCCAGGCTTTGTCTGGGCTCCTGTTTTCTCAGGGTACCTCATAAAACACATTCACAGCTGAAGCCTGTGAGGGTGCAATACATGGAAATACAGCTGCTGAGTTTATGCTTCTACACCACTGCTACATCTGATTCAAATCTTAAGTAACTCGGGTTCTGCTGTGGACAGGGAGAGTGACAACACTGAACAGCACAAGCTGATAAAATGCCCTTCAGCAGGTACTCCACAGCTGGAACACCGTGGATCTCACACAAATTACTGGGCTCTACTGGTGAAGAGTAAATCAGCCTATTTCAAGTACCACCAGTTTGCTCTACACTGCAATTTAAGCTGTCAGCTAAAATATCCTGAATGTTGCATTATCAGTTGCAGTGTGTTGATTTGAAAAGGGTATGAAATTCCAGGCTCTGTGTTTCCTGCACTGCAATCAGGAACAGCTTCAGCAGAAGTCCTGTGTGAAGCAGGATGTGCCTGTGTGGGTGCAGCTGCTCAAAGCTGAGCTTCCCCACACAGCATCCATTAGCATGGAATGAGCCTTGATTAAAGGGAGTAGAGAGAGCTCCAATTTCCCTGCTACACTAAAGCCTCTGGAGAAGCAAAAAACTACCAGCTGGAATTAACCTCTGACCCTGAGACTGCTGTCAACCCAAGGTGCCCATCCAAACATGCATTCAAGGGCAGCAGCAGAGATCTGAGCCCTGCAGGGGCAGCTCAGCTCACCCAGCTCCTGCCCTGCACACCCAGCAGCCCTGCAGGGGCAGTGCAGCAGCACTGAGGAAGGCATGACATCAGATTCAACTCCATTCTCACAGTTTTTGCATGTGAAGTTAAAGGTCTTTGTCTTTTGCATGGCTGTCAAAAATTCTGTCATTGCTGTCTCTGCAGGCTGAGCTCACTCACCTGGGCAGCTGCTGGGCTATTCACCAAGGTAAAACAACACACAAAAATTCTCTAAGTCCATTATTACCATTCCTGAAGCTAGTTAAGAAAAAGCGAGTTGAGAAAAGTAAATCAAAAGTACATGTTAAAGAACAGATTCTGTGGAATAATGAATTCAGTTCCCATTATCAAGCTTCATTTATATTTGTCTAGATAATGAATGAGAGCTATCTTCCTGATGCTAACAAAATTTATTTGCAAACAGATACTGCCACTGTCCAAAGCACGAGGAGATGCTTCTACCTGATAAACAGACATTGTACAAAATAAATAGCTTTGAATGGCATTTCAAAGATATGATTCATTTATTTCTACTTTATCTGCCTGGAACAAAAAAGGAGACCATGATGGTTTTGCTTGAATTCCTCATCTTAGCATGTTTCTTGCAACAAGCATTAATTACCACCATCTATCCATTTTATTATCCTGACAGATGCCCTTCAGTTTTTTCAGGTATAGATAGCACAAAAGAATCTCAGTGTGTCCTTTTAAATAAATATTCTAGTACTAAATATATGTGGTGTACACAGAACAGCCATTGTACAGCACTGTTCTGCATGTACCACTTTAAAAAAATCCCTTCTACCCTTAATTGTTGCTGAATTTATCATTGTTATGAGGAAAGAGACGAAGAAAGCTCTTGAACTGGTGGTAAGTTTGTTTAATTTTCAGGGGACACTTCTCTCTAAATAAATCTGTATTTTGAAATAAGTGTTTTATTTAAAAAAAACATTTTAAAACAATGGGATTACAAAATGCTAAAAGACAGGATAATTAGTACCAAGAGGTGCCCTCCCTCAAATGGTCCAGAGGGAATGACACTGCACTGTAAGTGAGGAAGTTGCAGTTACTCCTCTAATTCCCAGTTTTCCAGGAAAGCTTAGAATTTTATAAGGTCAGAAACGTTGGCAAAGAAAAGGTGATTTCTATGAAACATATGTTCTCTCATCTTTCCAACCCAGTGTTCCTCATCCATCACAATGTCCACTACTGCTTTCTAACCCACAAATAAAGGCAGCTGGTTTTCCAACGACCACGTTATCCCTTACTTCAATGGCATTTCCAACAAATGATCCAATGATACTCCTGTGAAAAATGATTCTTAATTCTCTATTTAATATAGATTTCTTTTTTGATCATAGCCTTTTTTTTTCCCAAAAGCTTTCAGTAAGACTTATGCGATGTGTATTTGATGAGCCTCTAGATAAATTTCAGAAAAAAACCATTTTGCCCATGCAGAGCCACTCAAACTCCCATGAAATCTGTTTTCCCTTTCAGCACGGCTCAGGTTTGAGCCTTACAAATCTCTATTGCCTTGTTGTGACAATATTCTGCCCATGAACATTGAAAGTCTTGGGAATGGAAAAAGGAAAGGGGAAGGGAAAGGGGAAAGGAGAGAGGAAAGGAAAGGAAAGGAAAGGAAAGGAAAGGAAAGGAAAGGAAAGGAAAGGAAAGGAAAGGAAAGGAAAGGAAAGGAAAGGAAAGGAAAGGAAAGGAAAGGAAAGGAAAGGAAAGGAAAGGAAAGGAAAGGAAAGGAAAGGAAAGGAAAGGAAAGGAAAGGAAAGGAAAGGAAAGGAAAGGAAAGGAAAGGAAAGGAAAGGAAAGGAAAGGAAAGGAAAGGAAAGGAAAGGAAAGGAAGGAAAGGAAAGGAGCCATCAATGGCCTTTTATAAAAGAAGAAGTCAGGATATTGAGTTCCCAGTAATTATTGTGAGTGATTTTATTTGATCACCTTGCTAGTAAGTGGGCTGTTAGAAGCTCAGCTTCAGCAAGCTCCTATGGAATATTTTGTAATAACAATCCTGAGTCGTGGTGATGAGAACTCCCACAACTAACCTATTCAGCCTTTCTCAGAAACTGGGAACGATCAACTATTTCTGTCTGGATTAACAAAATTATAATTAGAGAGTCTGCTTTGTTTACATTCAACAACATCTACCATTTGACAGCACAGTCTTCGAAGCATGAAACTGCTTCAACTGAGGCTTTGCATTTCTTCCTCCTCCCTTTCCACACCAGTTTACACCTTCCAAATAACTCATGCAAAAACACCTTGCAGAACTTCATGCAGGACGTGTGTCTCTCCTGAGACAAGGCCAGCAGGGAGCTCTTGACCCTCACCTGTCTCCCCCAGGACACAGAGTTGGAAGCAAACACTATTTCAGTAACGTGACTGGTCTCCTCTCTGTGGGCCTTTACACAGAGAGGCTCCTTCCACTCCCACGTGGGAATGGGAGCTGGCACCCAATGCTCTGTGCAAAGGCTGGGCACTGAATGATTAATGGAACAATAGCTACCAAAAGAAAAAAGGAAGGACCCCTCCTTTTTAACAAAATATGTATTTCTCTGAAGCATTTCCTTTGCCTAGGACAAACAATGAATATAATCTTTGAAACAGGTTTAAATGTAAGGCTTCAATACCACTGCATCCCTGTTCCACTGGCAAGTGCCAAACGATTGCCAACAATGTGAAGGAAGCTGGAAATCCTGGGAGGACCAAACGCAGGGATGCAGATAAGAGCAGTTCCCTTTGCTCCCTTGGTGTTTCCCCCTGCTGGGAAGCTGCCAGAAGCAGAGGCAGTGGAAGAGCAGGAGGGAATTTGTTGTCACAGGATTGCCAGCACAGCCTGTGGGTGCAAACACGGCACAGCCCCACGTGCATTCCCAAGCCAGGCCTGGTCAGCAACGGGAACTCCTGAAACTCTGCTTGCTCTTTCATCTAAACTTGGAGCTTTACCCCTCCTTGGAAAAGTTTTTGTTTCTTTATTCTCTTCTTTTTTTTTTATGGGTAACCTTTTGCCTCCTTTTGCAAGGCAGTTTTCTATCCCTTTTTCATCTCCTCCAACTCTTCACCTTTGCCATTAATCTGCAATAGGCAAACTTGTCAAATGTCAAACACCCAAAATGTCATTACAGGCTTGAACTAACTTTCTTTTTTCTTTTAATTCTTTTTTTCTTTCCTTTCTCTTGATTTTTTTTCCCTTTCCTTCCTCTTTCCTTTTTCTTTCTCTTTATTTTTTCTTTTTTTCCTTTCTTTTTTCTTTCCTTTCTCTTTTTCTTTCTTTCTTTTGTTCTTTCTTTTCTCTCTTTCCTTTTTTCTTTCTTCCTTCCGTTCCTCCCTTTACTTCTTCCCTTCCTCCTTTTCTTCCTTTCTTTTCTTCTTTCTTTTCTTTTTTCTTTCTTTTCATTCATTCTTGCTTTTCATTCTTTCTTTTTCTTTTCATTCTGTCTTTCTGTCCTCCTTTTTCTTCCTTTCTTTTCTTTTTCTTTTCCTTCCTTCCTTTTTCTCTTTTCTTTTTTTTCTCAATTGTGTGGCTCTGACTTTCAGCATGACTCAAAACAACTCTATTCTAAAGAAATGCAATTCTAAGCCCAAAGGAGTTCAAACTATCAGCCTCTGGCTTGGAGCTCTAGCATCTACATGTCCTAAGCCTCTATTTAAGTATGCAGAGGTGTGTTCAAAAAACACAGTAAAAGAAAATCAGAGTGCAACTTCTATGAATTCTGGATTTTTCAATGTATCATGTTATGAAGCAACATGTCATCTACATGGAGCTTCCAGTAAAAGTGTGATTACAATGGGTATCTTGATATCTCTATTAATTGTGTAGGGAGGAGGCACTTTCTGAGCTGTTTTCTGGAACCAAAATTGTTCTGATGATCCTATTCCTAATTTAGCCCTGAGCTACTTCCAGCCCTGACTTCATGGATATCTGGCTGCTGCCACAGACTCCTGTGTTAAGGAGACATGAGAGAGCAAGGGATGATTTCCTGCAAACAGGTTCCCCAGAGCCCATCCCAGCTTCCCACTGCCATTCAGGGGTGTGGATATCCCCCAGCAGGGAGCAGAGGCTGCCCCATAACCTGGAGCCAGCCAGGAGGGAGGGCTGGAGCTCTGCAGTTGTGTTCCCCTCCACAGACTGGCTCTGGCTCTGTGCAGTGACAAAATCCCTCAGGAAAGCCCTATGCACACAACAGGTTTCATTAAATCAGTGTTTGGGAGGACAGCTATCCAAACACCAGGCACATGAACTTACAGAAACAATCACATTTTGACTGGCAAACGCTCAGAAACATTTCCTTAGACTTTGAAGGCAGCTTCAGACACATTCCCCTTCTCCCCATCCTGAGCTTCTTCAAAAAGTTGCAATTTTGCACAATTTGTTGCACAAATCTGCCCCAAAAGTTGCAGGCCACAGTACCTGGTTCCTTGAGCAGCAGCTGAGAGCTGCAGCACCACAAGCTGTGACCCAGGGGGATTTCTGGTGGTTTTCCTGCCTGCCTGGACACCTCAGCTTTCATTTAAGTTGGGAACTGCACTTACATGGGAATTGGTTTTCTGAACATTTTCAGTGTGCTAATTATTGCCTCGTTGTTGGTCTATGTGAAAAACAGTAGCTAGATTGTTGTCATTTTTCTAACAAAGCTCTCTTGCACATGGAACATTAAAGAGGCTCTGTGGCATGTGAAACATTAATAATTCAGAGTCATTCAGTGACTGACAGCTGTCAAATGTATGACATCACCCCTCAATCATGAAATATAATAATTTATAGTCTAATGTCTTCAATAAAATCAACAATCCACAGAAACTTAAAGATGATGTCCAGAGGAGAGTTCCTTCCCGAGCTGTTAATTTAGATTTTCTGGAAGCAGTGGGAATGTGCAGTTCTCAGCACAGCAAGGCCTTTCTGAAATGACATTAACTTTCAGCATGTAACCATCAGCTCACAATGGTCCAAGATCACACATTAAGCTGCTGTACACTATGTGAGAAACTCAAATTCTACTTTGAAAAATACAGAGAACATTTTCCTTTCAGTGAAGTGAACCTCTTAACAATTCTTATTTATTACTGTGTTGGTTATGCAAATACAAAACCCAACACACAAATCTTCAGTGTTTGGGGTGGCAGATGAATTTACACTTCCCAGAAGAGACAGCAGAAAGCAGAAAGGGTAAGAACAGGCACACAGAGTTACTTATTTGACAGAAAGGAGCTTAACTGTTCTCACTCTAGCCCAGGAAACAGCCAAGTTTAATCACATTTTTGTTCACCAAACTGCTGAGTGTAACAGGGAAAGCACAACTGAACACACAAATGGAACGTGGTGCTCTGTGGGAAGCAGCACTCAGCCTGAGCACCTCTGGTTTTGTGTTCATGGCTGGATTATTTTATGTCACCTCTACTGAAGCAGGAGATGTGACTGAGGCTCTTCTCACAGCTGAGCCATGTGCAGACCTTGCCATTCCTTCCCCTCAGTGTGGATTCTTTGGGATACAGAACACAGCCCAGCCTTTCTGGCAGTGGGGCACGAGCAGGATCTCACTCTGCAAACACCTATCCTCCTTGAACTTCTATGGTCTCCATTTATTTTATTTTATTGAGGCTGAAGTGGTTGAAATGACTGTCAGGATGCAGAGTTTTTGGGAGGATGAGCAGTGTCAATCGCTGATGCTGAGCAGGGCTGCCAGCCCATGGAGGGGACAGTGCCTGCACTCCTCACACTGCTCACCAGGCATGCCAAGGAGGGTCCCCAGGGCTCTGCTCCACTCTGGGCACCTGCTGCAAACACTTCCCAGGCCTGTGCCCTGGCTTCCAGAACAAACACTCGAGCTTCTGACACGTGCAAATGCCATGGGAGCAGCATTTGGACCAGTGAACTTTCCCTGATATTTCTGCTGCAACCATTTCCCCTCTTTCCAGTTTTTTTTGGTTGTTATTAAAAGAACACAAAGAACTTGCAACTATAGAAGATTATCTGCTTTCTAACAGCAACAACAATTGGACATTTTCTGCAATGGTGAGAGAAAAAAAAACCAAAAAAACCAACAAAATAACCTAACCACCCAACTCCTTGAAAGACACTCTTTTGCCTGAAGTTATATCCTTACAGTCTGAGGAGAGATGGAAGGGAACCTTTATCTTCAAAGAAAATATTGAGCTGCAAGATGCCTCTGTTTAAAGATACCACACAAAATTCGCCACATAATTCTCGTTTTTTGGAGAGGAACCAGCTCCAGGGATGCTGCACAGATCTGAATTTAAATAGTACAATCTTACTACACAATGAGTATCAGATAGGGCAGGCCAACAGAGAATAGCAAGGAATTATTGGGCAGCCCTCAACACATGTTTAATTAAAAGAATCCAGAACAATAAGTGTGCCTAAAAAACTCCCAAAAGACCCGAAAAAGATAGATCTCAAGGACAGAAAATCTTTTTCAGATCTGCACCCTTGTAAAGGTGATACTTTGCAAGGGTAAAGTGCAAAGTTACAGAAGTGTGTGGAAACTTGGCATCCCAAAACACTCAACAACAGAAATTCTTGCTTGTAGATTGAAAATATCCAGTAAATTGTATTAAAAGGCCATGAGATTGGTTATAGTGGGTCTCTCTACTGGGCTGTGCAGAGCACTTGGTGTACAATTCAGAAGTATTCACAAAGAAACCCCCAGAACTCAGCTGCTGCTTGGGAGGAGCTGGAGGGATCTGCCCTCTCCTAATCCATGTACAAAGGGCAGCTCTGAGCCAAAACCTGTCTGCCACAGTCATGTGCAGTCCTGTGTCCCCTCCAGATGCAGTTTTACATAACCATGGCAAATTTAGATTTGGGAAGTCACGTTTTAATCTAAAAACATGAACAGGCACTTGTGACCTCTGCCTTAGTCAGGAGCTACAAAACCCTGACAAGAGACAAACCTGAGCAGCGCCATCAGATGCTGCCTAGACTTTTGTCTCACATCAGGGCAGTGCTCCAAAAGGTGACACCAGCCTAAACACTAAGTGAGCTTAAAGCCCTGAAGAGAGAGTGTTGTCTTGCCTAGAATTTGAAATAATAGTTAATGAATGATGCCTTAGGATTTTAGCCTTTATATTTTTCAAATCCTGTCCTGCATTAGTGTGTAACTCCAAACTCCAAATAGAGTCTGAGTTACTGTCTTCACACTTTGGTCAGAAAAAACAATCCCTCCAGGCCTCAGAGCCAAGGACACCCTACAGCCTCAGGCCCCAGAAATGTAAACAAAAGTGAATTGGGGGGAGCAAACTGGGGGTAAATGACTTCATTACCTGGAGCTGTAATTGGAGAATTAACCCCTGATATGTAAATGGACCAAACTTATATCTGTCTGAAAAACTCAGCCCATTGTCCATTTTGGGTGTAGCCTCTGAGGCTTCTGACTGCCCCAGGTGTATCTATTGAAGGCTTTCATAAATACCCACTTTATTCTCTTAACCTTGTCCAGCCTCTGTTCTAGGGAGCCACCCCAAGGCATCAGTAACGTGAAGATGAAGAGAGGGCAGGGTGGAAGGGATAAGATGCTTTTCAAGGATCAAGTACCAACCATGGAACTGCAATGGGCCTGGAGGATTCCTAGTGGGAGATGCTGCTGTCCAGACTGAACCCTCTGTGTGGGAAATAAGCACAGGAGATGACAGAAAAAGGTATTTTGTGGATTACCAGCCACTTGTCTTTTTTCAGAGACAGAGGCAGAAAAATTTCCTGTCAATGTGACAGCCACAGGTAAGCACCTACTGGCAAAGTTTGCAGTGGCATGTGAGCATCCAGCTGAGCAAGCAGCTTTTGATTCTGCTGTTTTCAATCTGTGATGCTCAAAACTATTTCCATACATATACACACATGCACAGATGCCAGCCCAGCAGATTAGAGCTGACAGCTCTCTGAAAGCCACCAAAGTCCAGATATGATGGAAGCCTCTTCAAGCTGTTGGAGATATTTCATCTGATTTCTGCCTCACCCAAAACTCTGTATGAAGCCACAGTGAGGAACAGCATCCTCAAATCACACACTGAGCTGCCACCAAGCACTGCAGCCCTGCAGGTGCTAATGAGCACTTTGTGGTGAGGGAGTGACTCAGAGGAAAAAGACAAAATTCTTCCTCAATCCCTCATGTTGTCAGGACTCATGTTGCTATTTTTTATTTACTCCTAGACTGGAAAATTAAAATACAGCATGTTTGAATTTCAAGGATTCTGTGTTCTTTAAGAAATCAATGTCATTTTTTCCTTCAGGAGCCAGACTAACCTTGCCTTCTCCCACTCCTCTTATGGGGCTTCCAAAATGGTGGGAGAAACTTGGCTGATTGAACTGCAGCAATGTAACTGTTATGGGCTTGTAGCTGTGATTGTCAAGGGTTTGACTCAAATCCAAGGCAGAAACCAGGGACTAAGTGAATTTCCTAAATCTCCCTCTTACAGCTCTTCCCTCTGACAGACACTGAGGTTCTAGCTGTGCTAAATTAATATTACTGACCACTTGGAAAGGTTAATACAACCAGAACAGAGGGATGCTGAGACTGACCTGAATTTGGGGGTTTGCAGTGAATTGCCACATCCCAAAAAGCATCTTCCACCCACTTGACTCTTCCCTGGAGAAGCATGTCCAAGGCTCCCCCACACCCCCACAGGCAGATGGGCTGCTTCACACACGTGGGGCTTCTGCTCCACCCTGCTCCTGTCACCCACTTACCACGGGCAAAATTAAACATTTCATTTACAGCAGGGATTGAAAAGGGAGAGAGAAAAAATGAGAGAGAACTGGTGCCTTCTCTTATCCTCTACAGTCTGTCCACAGCCATTTTTACTCCACAGTTGGATCACCCTGGGAACATTGTCTGACACCCAGACCCACAGTATTAACAGAGACCAGGCCAGACTTGTTCTTTTTAAATACTTTCTAATCCCCCCATAAAAATGTTGCTGAAATCTGCCCTGGGATGCAACCAATCTCCTCAGGTTTTCTCCACAGACCAAAATTTCCAAATAATCTTCTTCTCTGTGTACCAGCCAGAAGAACTAAAGTATTGATCATATGAACTCTCTGAAATTGCCAGAGCAGGCAGCACAGCAACTGCACACACTTGAACTCCTGCTCTCCAGTTTAACTCCAGCTTGACAGTTCATATGGAACTATTTTAGCTCACCCCAGATTACAGTCATTCCATTTCTTCCCTGCCTGAACTGATAAAAAAAAGCATCCACACACAAACCTGTTCTCAGTTAATCAGAGCAGCACCAGGCCAGAGTCACAGCTGAAAGTGCACACAGGAATTCCCAAGCTGAACACAACACCCTGCATCCTGTGCCCCCTTCACATGCTCAGTGAGCATCACTCAGGCATTGCTTCCATGAATCTTTGCTCAGGAATCAGGCTGCCATATGTGCTAATGTGTCAGTGTAGCCCAAAACCTCTTAGAACAGGAGGAATGGGCAAGGAGAGAAACCTCCTGCACAGCTAAAACTGGCTGTGGAAATGTGGTTGGGCTCCATCACTTCCAAATGCTGCTGGAGGAGCAGACAGGCAGGACAGCTTGGGCTGCCTAAGAGAACACAGCCCAGAAATGTCAAAGCCTTGACTAGAACTGAAATGTGGCACAGAGCTCCTTTTTATTTCCTTATTGAATAAGGCACTTTCTTATTTTCCTGGGCCCTACCTGTCACAGGTTTTACACCATTTTAGCATTTCTAACTGACTTTTACATGACACAATTTCTCCTTCGTTCTCTTCAGTACTTCTCTTTTCTTGCTTTTGCTACCTTTGAAATTGTAAAGTGCTTTTCCTCTGCCACTGACCTGAGACAGTTTATGACCAGCTAATCCCATTTCCTGAATGTGCACTCATGACTTTCTGGCTTTTAGCATTACACTTCGAAGCTAAAGAGAAACTTCTTATTTCCAAAAGAAATTATTCACATTTTCAAAGTAATGCAATGTATTTAGTTCTGCTTGACCGTCTCAGAATTAAGTAGCAATTTATTATTATTTTGTTTGGATTATTAGTTAATATATCATATTACCAAGATAGAAAGTATTCTATATGGCTGCTTACTGGTGTGCAATTTGTGCTTGGAAATTATTAGCAAAGCTAGACAAAAAAACCCCTCAAAAATATTTTAACCAATAACTGAAATAATCTTTATAATCAGGATAGTATTGCTTCATATGGTTCATAAACACTCTAAGTGAAGTCCAAAATTGAACTTTAATACTTGAAGTGATTAATTTTATACACCTCAGTTAGAACTCCTGTATGGTGCTGCATGACTCAGAATTACCCTTGAGACCAGAACTTCATGCAACACAGCTCTTGAACATTAAACTTTTATTTGAGGGACTGGCACAAATGGTCAGCTTCATCAAGGGGTTCAGAGTGCCTGCAGCTCACCACAGCCCCTGGCCCCTTTATGACTTCATCCAGCCCCCATTATAAGGCCTAAGATAAATCTCAAGCTTTCCATTTACCCTTCTGAAACCCATTTGATATTATTAGATTCTCTTATTTCAAATGCCACATCAAATATGGCTCAGTGTCATTTTCCTGCAGCTGAAGCACGAGCCATATTTCATTATGGTAGCCAATAATGACATTGTTTGTCTCCAGTTGACTCCCATGAACATGTCACTTTGAAAAACTGCCCTGAGAGCCTCCTATAGGTCCTGAAAGCAAACAAGACATAGCCCTGAAACGATGCTGAGCACTTTGTGATTCTGTTTGCAAGGCTGATCACTTGTGTCTGGACATATGGCAGCATTCAAAACACTCCATGCTGCCTTATCAGCAGGCTACATTCTGGTTATTTGCTTCTGGCTATTAAAAGCTCTGTTCAAATTTGACTATCACTTGAATCCACTTCAATTAGTTATAAGACATACTTTAATAACTGTGAAAAAGTCCTCATCACATAGAAAAAAAAATCTTCCACATCAGAATTATTAATAAATTAGAGCTGGAAGCCTTTTCTAAACGTTGGAAACAACAGATTGTGTATATCAGGTTTTTTTTTTCTTTCAGTTACACACGTTAAAATCATGTAGAGGCCAACCTAAATTCATCTTCAGATGTGTAAGACTGAGGACACATTGTGGCTGCTGCTAAACAATTCAGGCCTGTCACCTGTCTCTCTGGGGGTGTCTCTGTGTGCTGGGGTTTGCACACCTGTGAGCCTGACACACACACCTGGGCAGGAGCAATGAGCTAAAATCTGGGGGAGTAAAGGAGAGTGGGCTGGCAGGGGTTACTGTGAGCCAGAGCCCTCCCTGGATTGCCTTTGGTGTTAATGGAGAAGGGGAATGGGGTAAAAGCCTCAAGATTCTGATCTATCCTCTCGAAAAAGGCAACAAATACACCAAGAGTTCAACTCCAGGAGCTTACAGGCCCTGCACCTCACTCATTTCTGAGCATGCATAGGGTTTGTAATTACACACAGTGTGAATAGCCAGTGGAATTATTTACATCTTTAAAGGCAGGGACACAGGTAAAGACTGATGCTGGGTCTTGTTTGCTTTACTAGCCCAACGTTCCCTTCTGCAAACACTCACCCAGGTTGTTGTATTAACTTCTTGTGAGCTCTCAGCTGCAGTGAGAGGCAGAGCTCCAGTGCTGCCCTGCAGCACAGCAGGCACCTCCTGCATGTCTGAGAGCCTCCTGCTCACAGAGCACTGGCAACTCTCAAACCTCTGGGGTGGGAGAAGCAGCTGTGTGAGATTTCCACAGCAGCAGGCTCCCCAGAAAGGATGGCTTTCCTCCAGAGTGATGCCTGGGCTCTCTGCACGGCTCCCAAGCCAGCAGCAGGGGACTGGGAGGGGAGTGTGCAGTTCCTACACGTGATGTGGCACTGTCTCACTCACTGCCTCCCGCTTCTCACTTGGCTCTTGGTGTGGAGACAAAACCAGGGCTCCCCACTGCTGAAGGGACTCCGTGGACTCCTGGGCCACTGCTCTGCACAATGACAAGTTCATCCATGACATCTGGGACTGGGAATACTCAGCTCCAAATAGAGCCACTCCCACATAACTGCACTGAGGCACAGGCTCATTTCACATACAGGAAAAAAGCAAGTGAAATAAATGTATTATCTCGTTTAAAATGCACACGGTCTCAGGAAGCAGGATAGATTGGAGGTGTCACTGAACAGTGCATAGTAAATAAATCATATTTGTAATGCAAGATACTTCAGCCAGCCAAAGGTGGTTAGGGGCATAGGAACTGAGGGCCTGGACGTTTTCAGGACTACAAAGCTCCAATCTTTAAGCACCATTTTCCACCATGAAATCACAATTAAAGGTAGAAGTCCCATCTGTGTTCAGGAGGCAGAGCTGTCTGCAAACCCACCAGAGCCGTGGCACACACACCTCATTGCTATTCAAAATAATGAGCAAATGGCTCCTTGCTGTAATACCCCAGGCTTTTCCCAGCACCATGTGCACAGTAAATTTCCTTCCAACCTGCCAGTTTATGCAAATTCTCTTCTCTGAAAATGAGGTGGCTGCTGCTTAATCAGTACTCTCCATTTATTTACGTCCACCTGGCTGCTGGGAATCCAACTCCCAGCAGGAATCTGCTTCACACAAGATATGGAGACACAGTGTCTGCCTTGGGTATCATTTCCTTTGGATGTTTTCCTATAGGAAGCAGGAACTTCCAGGTGTCCCACTAGCGAGTCACATAAATGCTCCTGCTTTATACACTAAAACATATTTCAGTGTATAAAGGTATAAAGTGCCTATTCTGTGCCCAAGACTTATTGTCCTTGAATTAATGCTGGACCTTTAGAACACAATAAACAGGAAGAAGTGAGGCATTTAAGAGTAATATACTTATTTTCATAGAGATAAGCAAGCAAACAAACACAAAGCAGAGGGGCACCAGGGAAGAGATGGAATCTCTCCCTCTGGAATGATGTAGGACCTGGTTTTACAGGGCCCTGGATAACCTAATCTAAAGCCCTGCTTTCAACAAAAGGCTGGATTGTCTCCAGACTGTCCCTTCCAATCTGAAATTATCAATTACTCTGTAGTAACTTTACAGTCTGGTAGATGCTGGTACAAGATGCTAGCAAGACCCAGAATTAAAATATATGCATCTAAAAATAGTTTCATTGCTAATGCACTTTGAAAAAAAAGCCTTTAATCTCAACTGACTATTACATGACAGCCATTCCCATCAGTGCTCTGTGGGGGTCTCTGCATTTTGTCATTTAGGCACCATGTAAGCCAGCACACACAAAGCTGGCTTGGGCCTAGACTTGTATAGAAGGCTGAGCAAAGTCTGATTTTTACCATTCCTAACTATCCAGATAGAACAATGTTTATGGCAAACTGTGACCAAAGACATTCCTTGCTGTGTTTTCCTCCTGAGCCCACGTGCTGGCCTTGTACCTGCACAGGGCTGAATTGAGTTAGGAGCAAACTGCACAGACTGTCTGCAGCAGAATGAAATCAGCTGATACACTCAGCTCATCGAGCCTTTAAATAATACAACTAACTCAATTATTGTAACATTGACTCAAATGAGGCTCATTTTCAGAAACAAAACATTACAATATGGGTAAGATAGGCCAGTAAAAAAGGAAGGTAAAGAATGATCTATGTGCTCCTAAAAGTAACAGATGGTGAAAATGAGAGTGTGAAAACGTTTGTAAAATTCCTACTAAACCTTTTCATATTAGCTGAACTCACATTCTTTGCAAATCTCCAAGTCTTGACACAAAAGCAAGGAGACAAAAATAAGAAACAAAGTTATGAACAGAAGTGATAGTCCCTACCAGCTGGTTCTCTTGCCCTTGGTGTCAGCCAGCAGGCAGGTAAGGCTGGCAGGTAACTCAGCCTCTGGTGTCTGAGAACCAGTGGGGACCTGAATTTCCTCTGGGAAATTCCTTGTGGGAATTCTGACTAGTGATAGGAAGGTACAGCATGGAGCTTGGTAAGGAGAAAAGAGCGTGGCAACACACAGAATTAACACTGCTGATGGAGAAGTGTTTCCCTGGAGAAGCAGGAATCGCTGCACTTGAGCTGTCTCAGGATGGCAGAGCCTCCCAGGTGTGCTCAGAGCTCCTCAGGGGCAGGAGGGAGCCCAGCCCAGCCATCCTGCTCTGCACCCACAGCACTGAGATGCCCTGGTTTTGGGGAACACAGTGCCAGGCAGCTCCAGGAGCCCTGTGGTCATTACAGAACTGCTTCATGCTTTTGATGAAAGAGTAACAGAAACAGGGATCGTGTCAAACTGGTGGGTTTTGATTTTAATGATTAGGCTGATGCACCTACACATATCTTGCTTTTTTGATTCCAACTTGGCAGAGGAACTCATGAAGAGATGAGGAAAATGAGAGCCTGATAACCTAGGATCAATTCTGGGTTTGGTGAGCTCCTCTCAGCCTGGCTCAGGGCTCTGTGAGATGTAAGACACTCAAACCTTTTCAAGTACTATGCCCAACACCAAAACACTGCCAGAGTGTCAGAAACAAAGCAGGCCTATTTTAAGACTGAATTTTTTAAAGTGACAAATAATGTTGTTTCACAGCACTGGTTCTGCCTGAAACAAGAGGATTGCTTCCTTTAGTCTTTCCCATTTAGCAGTTATGTGTGAATGTTTCCCTAAGTAGAAAAGCTCTTCCTGGCATGGTCTCTCTCCAGAATTCAGCCTTGTCTCTAAATTCAAAGGTGTAAGGCAACAGACACTGACAGAAGAGCAGGGCAGAGCAAGAATTCCTCCACCTTGCTCATGGCCTTGTTTTCTCCTTCAGACACCACCCAGTGACACTGCAAACTTTGGACAACCTCACCTCACACCCACCATTAGCTCTTCTTTTGCTCTCCAAGAAGGACATGACTGATCCCATGAACACACATGGCACCAAACACTGACAGCTTTTAACTCTCCACACACTGCAGTTATGCTGAGGAGACACATTAAAGGGGCTTGCCTGGGCACACATTAAGGAACATCTCCCATGAAGCTGTCACAGTTAAATAACCCAAATCTGAGGGCTCCAGGGGCTGTCCAGGACCTGCTGGGCTGTGCAGGGAGCTCCTGGGGCAGCCAAACAGGACATCCAGGTAAGGGAAACCTCTCAGAGGGACACCTGAGCTGGGGCTTTTCCAGCCCAGGTCTGATTCATCAAGTGGTGCTGCAACACAAATTATTGCTGGGGCCACGTTGTTTGCTGTAGCTGGGAAGAGGCTGAACACTTGAGTAGCATTAATCCACTTGTCAGCAGCACTACAGCTCCACTTAGGCCTTACAGAACAAGTCTGGGGTTTAGATGGCCTTTGGTCCTATTCTCTTACCCTGCTTTTTCTGCCTGGCTGCTCCTTTCAGTGGCAGAACAGAAAAAGAGGAAAATGACTCTGGTTTTGCTTTTGGACAATGATCAATCAATTGTTTGAAGACCTTTACTCTACCCTAAAGAAAACAATGATTAGCCCATAAATCTCTGCTTTCCTTTCCTATTATGCCTCCAACTTACCACCTCCAAAAATAAGCATGTACCTCAGGAATTAGATCAAAAGTAAACACCATGATCACACTTCTAATGATAAGTACTTCAACAGTGCATGTAAGTCAGAATTACTATAGTGATCAGAAAAATTAAGTTAAAAGAAGGAAATAAGTATTTACATAAAAGAGAAATTGTAATTTCAGTTAATTAATTCAACGATGACTGCTGACTTTCTGTCTTTAAAAAAATCAATTCCCATCCAAACAAAGAGGCAAGATGCAGGTGTGCTCCCCTCTGAGAGCCCAGCACGGGCAGTGCAGTAACAATTCCTGCCCTTGGGTGCTCACTGGGGCTCGTGTTCTCCCCTTGCCCATGCCAGCTCACAGCAGCTCCTCCACCATCCTCTCCTCAGCAATTCCACCAGAGCACCCAAAACACTTCCAGGTGTCACTCAGCTGTAAGAACTGGGCACCCACACCAAGGGACAGACCCCAGCTTTATTTTTTTTTTTAGAGTAAGGCTCTTCAAGCTCTGTTTTTCTGCATGTGAAATGCTTTGGCACAATCGAGATTGGAACAGTAGCTCTGCCCTCCTCTCCCCCACTTGGCTGAAGTCACTACTGAGATGCAATATGTGATTTTGATTTATTAAGACTAATTTCCCACAATGAGCAAAAAAAACCCCATACAATGGTCCATCTGGGCAAATAATTTCTGAGAAGGCTTGCAAGACAAATAGCACAGCACACTCTGAGACACAACACATGAATAATAAAAGGCCATTTTAGCATTACATATTTGCTACCATATAATAAGATATGCTGGATTTACATTGAGTTTAGATTTGTCTTGTTTTAAAATTCTGCTTTAGTGGAGCCAGTATTTCACATTACTGTTTCTACTGAAATCCCGCTGCTGGTTCTAGTACTAAAAGGTAATTTCTCAATTCTAATTAAAATTATTTAATTATATCTCAAGTCACTATGTTTAACAAAACCAAATAGATAACCTGCAGCTGTCAGACCAGCAGAAGTTCAGTGATTTCAGCCAGGGATGATATGTATCTCCATTAGCACCAAATGACAATTTTAACATA
Source organism: Sturnus vulgaris (assembly GCF_052056855.1). Taxonomy (NCBI): domain Eukaryota; kingdom Metazoa; phylum Chordata; class Aves; order Passeriformes; family Sturnidae; genus Sturnus; species Sturnus vulgaris. Next base: position 1,880,377 of record NC_142252.1, on the reverse strand, counting down.
TGCTGCCCATAAAACAATGTTCCAGTGATGTTTTCTCAGTGCACTGGACTAGAAAGAACTCTCCTGTTCTGATTCATGCATAAACTTCTGGCTTTGACAGGAATTTTAGTGCCACAACAGAACCAAGTTTAGAGCTTCCAAACTACTTTTCTTTTTAAAATCTGAGAGCTCTGGAGAGAAGAAAACCACTGCCCACATGCTGGATGTGCCCAGCCCTGAATGAGGAGATCCCACATCTCCAGATGAACAGCCCAGAGACTAAATCACTGTCAGCTGCTCTGCTCTTATATAGATGTAGACATATATATTTCCTAAGAAACAGAAAACCACACAGAAGAGACCACACAGAGAAAGATAATTCTCAGTCTTTGAGTAAGCTGGATTGTTTCAAGCATTGGGATGAATTGTTTCATTGCATATGGATTATGAAAAAGATCATAACTTATCTAAGAGCTGAACATTCAGCATCTATATCTGGAAGCAAAGACGTGTTTGGCTTAGCAGGGGAGAAGAAAAACTGCCCATGAATCTAATAATGACAAATATACTAAAAAAAAAAAAAAACAGGATGAGAAAAAAACTTTGTTTAACTGATGAAGTAATCTGAGAGGACTGTTTATTTGACTATAAGGGTGAACAATTTTATACAGCAGGGCAGGAAATAAAAAATCCAAAACAATACAGTTCATTTGGTCTTTACAAGATCTTAAACATAATTGTTTCAGGTTTCATTAATTCTGTATTTTTCTCTAGTATGTGCATGTCCTGGTGCTATTCATTAATCAGCCAATAACTGTGGTAATAATTCAATTATCACTGCTGTTTGCTTTGAGAGACAAAGGTGGTGAGGGCTGTTAATGCCTTCACAGTGAGGTGAATTCAAAAAGGACCAGCACAGCTGCAGAGGTGTTTGCTTCCATGAAAAAATGCCTTTTACCTGAGCTGCAGACAAACCTCTGAGGCTTGTGTGTCCCTGAGCCTGGCCAAGCTGCCCTGCAGAACTGACCCCTCCGCTGTGTCCTGAGCAGCTCTCACTGGTCAGAGAGGGAAAATGTCCTTGTGTGTGACAGTGACAGTGACAGGGCCCTTGGGGAGGGATGTGGGGGACAAGCAGTGCTGCCTCTAAGCCTACTGGGGCTGGGAAATAGCAGGGGACAGAAGCAGGAAAGCAACAGCCCTTCTCAGGTGTGCCTTTCCTTCTGTGCTTTCACTGGATGAAATGAAGAACAGAAAATTCTGAATCCCAGTCCAAGTCAGCTACAACTCTGGCTAAAAATCAAACCAGTTGTCTCCACTCATATCTCATATAAAAATTCTACAACGTAATAAATTTTATAGATGTCCAAAAAAATACACACTTTAAAATTAAGTACTACTTAAATTATTTATTGTATTATTCCCTATTGTATAACTCAATTAAATTCACTCTCAAGATTAAATTATGGCTGGCTCATATTATTGGAATGAAACATCTCAGTGCTGTTGCTTTGAACTCTAACAGAGTTCAGAACAGAATCCTCTGTACAGAAGTCTGAAAGGAATTAAGTTACATGCATTTCATGTTCAGCTGGCAGATCCATGAGACTTTGGCAGAGAAAAAAAATAAAATACACGGGCCCATGTTCAGGAAGATTTGCTTTGACATTACTCTCATTTTCTGCACTGGGTTATTGCACTGTCTTGAACTACAGCCATGCCCTAAGCATTCATCTCTGACATGAGCAGAACACACTGATTCACAATACCTGGCAAGGGTAGATTTAGGCTGACAAAAACCAAATAAGTAAATCTTGTATCATACTTATTGTATTATAATCCCTTGAGAATGCTGGTATCTCCCTGCTAATAAATGTACAGTCACAGCTTTTTCACTTTTCCCAGCGTTCTCATTTCTTTTCAGTGCAATTGATCCTTGAGGATTTTTAACCTTGGCCTGAGAACCAGTTTAGTTTGAACCATGAAAAGCATTAGGCTGAAGAAAAACATTCAAACATTTAAGTGTGATTTTGTGAAAAGAAGCAGTACTCAAAAAAGGTGCAATGGGTGATTACTGTGTTTACCATCAGTTGTGGTTCACACCTGTTCTATTCACAAGAGGAGGAAAAGATGTTATTTCTGCCACTTTTTTCAAATCAGCCTGGGACTTCACTTGATCTGTTTTTGCATTACTAAAAGTTACTGTAAATTGTAGCTCAGTAATTCTATTGATATGTGAATCAGCCACAACAATAAACCCTTCAACCAACTTAGCTGTCAGGGATGCAAATAACAGTAATTGTTGAATAATATTCTCTAAATTTCACTTTACTTCCAGCTTTGCCAAGTGGATATAAAATAGCCTGCTATTTGCATAATCATTTTAGGAAAAAAAACAACAACTATGTGCTGAGGATTTAAGTCCCCGATGAAAAAAAAATGAGGAGCTGCTATAATCTCCAACAAAGTGGCATTTCAGCCTAAATGACAGCAGAAATGGAAGATGCCTTGCATACAGATTATTTGTAACATGCTGGAGCTGGGATGCACCAACTAGAAGAGGAGCAGGACAGGAGCTTTGTTCACATCCATGGGATTTAGGGTCAATGAAGTTATTAATTCTTTTACCTTTGTGGACATAATATGGAGCTAACAAAGAAAGGGCAGAGCCGGTCAGGTTGGGATTTGAATGAGGGAATTTTTGCCTCTTCTGCCTGGCCAGTGCCACTCCTGCTGCTCAGGGATGAGGAAGAGCTGGGTTCCAGCAGTGCAAGAAGAAGGTGGAAGAGAAACTCTCACAGACAGCAACGATTAGATTTGCTCCAGAAATTGTTAAGAACTGCTGAGCCAAGGCAAATCTTTCAGGAAAATTAATCCTGTTGATTCGAACGTGGCTGCTGCTGACAGCACTCCCCAGCCTCAGCAAACTGATCCAGCAGCAGCAATTGTGATTTCAAAGACCTCTGCAAAACAGGGAGAGAGGGAAAGCCAACAGGTCCAGGCTCCCTGAGGAACAGAGCTGGTTTTCCTGAGACACAAATGTTATTCCTTTAAAAAGCTCATCACACCTTTCTCTCACCCAAGGACATGCTTTCTGCTGGGTAGTGCAGCAATATTCTCCAAGTGACAGGAGACTGCTGGGGCCCAGACTCACCAAGGCACCTGTGTGTGATGCACACTGGGGGCATGGCTTTGCTCTCTGCTCTGCAGGCTTCCTCTGGGAGAGCTCCTGTGTGCCACTGCTGCTCCACACAGGGCTGCACATGTGAACAGCTTCAGAAGACACACAGCCAACACCTTACTTGAGCAGTGTTTGAATTTCACCCTATACATTACTTAAAAAGAAAAATTTAAAAATGTATTCTTATGAGAAAGATCAATTTGTCCATAAAATTAGTAATGGTATTCTGCATAACTCTAGAGTCTACATACACTATTGATGACACTTTAAACTCCTGATTTAATCAGCTTTTCAGTGTCAGTTTTTATTTGTATAATAATATCACAACTGAAACAAAAATCCAAGAAGTAGAAAACAGCTACATGTGTTTGATGTTGTATGTGAAAGCCTCAGATATTTAGCAACTTCTTTGATGCTTTGATCTCCAAAGAAATCTTACTAAAATTATGATCAAAGGATTTTATATTATTCTAAGTACTTAAGAACAAACCATCTTAGGGCAATAATCAGTATTCTGTTTAATCCTTCACCCTTGGAATCCATTATTGCTAAGCACCTCAATCTGATGGGAGTTCCATTTAGTTAACGAAGATATTCTCCTAAAACCCTTACAAGTACCAGAAAGCAACACTTCCAACTTACAGACAGAGCCAAGAGCTGCATTTTATTCTGCTGGCTAAAAAGTGCTTTTTGAGACTGTTTTTAAAATGTATGTAACTTAAGAAAATTGGTATGCAGCTCAGACCAGGCAGATTTTTATTCTTCTACAGTGGACAAAGAAATAGAATTTCCAATACACAACTACTTTTGATTTAATCTATTTCTAACTATTTCCTATTCTCAGTGTTTATAGAGCACTATTACATATATCTAATATTTATAAAGTAAATTAACATGCGAAGACAGATAAATAATGAATTATCTTTTCATCAATCTGACCACATAATGCCTATTTCAGTGTAATATCAAGCATTGCACCAGACTGGTTGTTGTAATCCCCCACGGTGAATTAAACCAAACAGTGTGATATAAAGAATCCCTAAACTGCAACCTTCAGAATGGGAGAATATTAGAGACAAGAAAGATTTAACAAAAACCACTAATTACAGCTTAGATTATGGATTTACCACCCTTGGTTGATGAGAGGTGAGGGAGAATTGTGCTTTTCCAGGAGCAAGCAGAGGAATCCCTGACTCCCAACTACAGCCACAGCAACGCCCCAGATCCTGACTGAGCTCCTCAGTTTTACCCGGGCAATTCCTGTTCTACCTGGGCAATTCCTGTTCTACCTGGGCAATTCCTGTCCTTCCTGCACAGCCCAGCCACCACGGTGGGTTTCTGAATTTACATCCCCATGCTCCACAGGCTGATGTGCAAACACCTCTGCTGTGAGCATTCCTGCAGGCTGGCAGGAGAACACGGCTGCTCTAAATGAAAATCAATCTCTGCTAAATCTGCTGGCTCCAGCTCGATTGGACTGGAACTGCTGGGGGGCTCACACAGAGCTGGGCACACACAGAGCTGAGCTGGGCTCACACAGAGCTGGGCACACACAGAGCTGGGCTCACACAGAGCTGGGCTCACACAGAGCTGGGCTCAGAGAGAGCTGGGCTGGGCTCACACAGAGCTGGGCTCACACAGAGCTGGGCTCAGAGAGAGCTGGGCTGGGCTCACACAGAGCTGGGCTCAGAGAGAGCTGGGCTGGGCTCACACAGAGCTGGGCTCAGTGAGAGCTGGGCTGGGCTAACAGAGAGCTGAGCTGGGCTCACAGAGCTGGGTTTACAGAGAGTTGGGCTCACCCAGAACTGGGTTCACACAGAGATGAGCTGGGCTCACCCAGAACCAGGCACACACAGAGCTGGGCTCACCCAGAACCAGGCTCACCCAGAGCTGGGCTGGGCTCACCCAGAGCCGGGCTGGGCTCGGCTCAGGCAGCAGCACCAGGGAGGCACACACTCAGCTCTGGAGGATGGCAGCAGCACCAGGGAGGCACACACTCAGCTCTGGAGGATGGCAGCAGCACCAGGGAGGCACACACTCAGCTCTGGAGGATGGCAGCAGCACCAGGGAGGCACACACTCAGCTCTGGAGGATGGCAGCAGCACCAGGGAGGCACACACTCAGCTCTGGAGGATGGCAGCAGCACCAGGGAGGCACACACTCAGCTCTGGAGGATGGCAGCAGCACCAGGAATGCCAAGTGCCTCTGTGGGACCCAGGCAGATGCCAGAGGCAGGCACAGGTTTTTGATCACATCTCTGACAAATCTCAAGGTTATGTGTCCTTTTGAGCTCAGGGGCGTGAGAAAAAGGCCTGTGAAGGAAATGTTTTTCAAGGGGTAAGGTTAATTCATCTTCAAGCACCCTCTGTCCTGACTTGAGCATTTTCAATTTGGCTGTCACACCCTCACAGGCTCATTTTGGGTTTGATCTGTTGCTATCTCCAGCAGAGGAGCAGGCAGCTGCACAAAGCAAGGACAGCCCTCCAACCCAGGAGCATCCCAGGCTGCTGTGAACTGTGGGGAGCAGGAGCTCCCCCCTGCTCCGGGGCTCTGGGCTCCAGGGCAGCTCCTCAACAGCCTGGGAGCAGCTCCAGGGAATTCTGCCTCGCTGGAGCCAGCTGGGACACAAACCCACACCAGAGCTGCTTCAGGCCTGTAATCCTGGAAGATGGAATACGATGAGCAGCACCAGCTACAGATTTTATCTTCAGCTCCATCATAAAACGGTTTTGTCTTGGAAAATTACTTACTTGATTAAAGTGCTGAAGTTTATCAATCAAATTGCTGATGAGTGGGTCCAATCCTTTGACTTTCAGTTCTGGATTATTAATTTGTGCCTTCAGTCCATTGGAAACAACCCTGCTGGTATAACTGAAAAACAGAAAAAAATAATACATCAGTGACTGGAATCATACCCATCAGAATCAAAAATAGCATTACAGGGGACTTACAAATAGAAAATGTTTTGTAAATGAGAATAAAACTTTTTATAAATATTTGTGGTTTTAAATACACCAACCAGAACAAACATCAGTTTCCTGCAGTATCATTTACCATTTCAAACTATTCAAGTCATGAGCCAACAGCAATTTCATAAATCACAGAGAGGTTTGCTTAATTCATAATTTAATATTTGAATCTTTGTAACTAACATTCTTAAGTTCTTCCATTCAGCAGTCAAAGCTGATAGCTTCCAAAAATTCACTCTTTCCTTATTGCAGAAACTTGGGGAATTTAAGACAGAAATTATGTTTCATGAGACTGAAGCAAATTCCAATGAAAGGGGGGGTGTGATTTGAAAAAGATTCATAAACCAAGTGTGAATTGGAGTCCTCTTGCCAGAGCCTGGGGACAAGCTCTTGGGGACACTGTGAAGCAGGTGCTGCTGCTCTCCCCCAGCTCCCCAGGGAGCCTCACCTGTGTCAGAACCCCCCAGCCACACTCACCAAAACCCCCTGACCAAGCCCTGCTCTTTGTGAGGAACAGCAGATTCCCACCCACTGACAGGTGACTGAGCAGCTCCAGTCTTTTCTGGGAACACCCCACAAAGTTTTCTCAAATCCTGCTTGGGCTGGGGCTCCCTCATGGGGAAAACTCCAGGGCTGTGCACATTTGGTCTCTGCTTCTCTCTGTGTCTGTACCACAGCTGAGGAGCTGAATTCACCCCCTCTGGGGTTTGCTGAACCCAGGTGTCCACACCTTCAGATTTGTTCCAGCATTTATCTGGGTACAACTGAAGTTCCACAGAGCTACAGAGCAGCCTTTTTTTTAAGAGTTATGGTTTTTAGGATTGTATGAACCCCTGAGTTCAGCATTCATTTGTAACAAAGGGGATCAGGGATGGTTTGCATGACCAGCTTTGAACTGGACGAGTGTTCACAAACCAAACTCTCTCAGCCTCACACACACACACCAGGGACTGGTATTTTTGGTATCCAAAATTGGCATCTTTGTAAGTGAGGAAGCCACTGGCTGTGCTCCTTTGGACTGAAATGTCGAGAGGAACATCCTGCTCCATCCTGCACTTTGATCATCCCTACACACCTGGATATGTCACATGTTCTCCTACCAGTGAATTCTTCACTGTAAGCCAATTTGTGCTGAAGCTGAGGACAGCTCTCCTGAGTAGAAAACAAGGCCCAAATTCTATTGTAGAAAGGCAACAGAATGAACTGGGGGGAGACCTAGCTCTCCAAGTATATTTGTCCTATCTTAGTTTCATTTAGGATGAACAACAAATTCATGCAAACTGCAGGCAGAACACACTGTAGGACATTGCTGCTAAAGTGTGGCTTAGAAAAGAAATAATTGAGAATGGCCTGATTTTTCAGTAAACTCAATAAATGACACTTCTCAGGGGAAAAAAAAATAAAAAATTGTTTAGAACAGAGAACTAAGAAAAATCATGTTTTGCCTTAATAGCCAGATAGTACTTAGAGGACAAATGTTAAGGAAAATCTTTTTCACTGAGATAGCATTTTCTTTAATTCCCTGAGCCTTTTAAAGACAACATTTTATTTTTTCTTGATATGTAACTCATACATGTGTAAAGTAATCTGGAGTATAAACTTTCACACCCAAAATGATGGTAAGGCTCAGATCTTAGAAGCAGACCCAGCTGGGCTGATGTCCCCAGGAAGAACCCAGCCAAACTATTATTCTGAAGCCAAGGGTGGTATGGATTGTAAAAACCCACACCAATGCATTTGGACAATACTACAACATTGCTGCATCTTATCTGCCTTTACCTTTATTCACAAATCATATTATTTGCTGAGTGCTCAGTAGAGTTCATTATGTGAAAACAAACACATGGTGACCCACTGGAGAAGTACAGGGACATGGGACACGGCTTCCTGAGATCACCCAGTTTAAAACCAGGAGAAATTTCATTTAATGGGTCAGCTCCTGGCCTCCACCAGTCTATTTGGTGATTCCCTGCGTGTCTGCTTTGTCTGATCAGAAGCTCATCAACAGCAGCAAAATGCAAGGGTTTTCCTTCCCACTGCTCTTGACTCTGTCCATTCATCCCCTGGTTGGAATTTCTCTGGAGGTTTATGTCACCATAATCCAGGATAAAGAAACCTCTGGGTTGGCTGAGGTGTTTTTTGGCAAATGACATTGGCTTTTTTTCTCCATGGCCAGTTCAGAGAAAGCAGCAGCATTAATTCCAGAGTCCTCAAAGGGACCCAGAATGGGGAAAGTCAGGCTCAGCCTGCCCATACCTACTGCTAAATACTCCCTTCCACATCCATCATTACAGGAAAACAGAGACTGGAGGAGTTCACAGCCCATGGAGACACAGGGGGCTCTCCTGGCCTTCAAGTTCCACCCATGTTTGAGGAGTCCCTCTTTCAAGCTCAGGAGATATGAATGCATTATGCACAATTGTCCAGAATCGGATTCATCACCCAGCTTAGGTGAATTCCACCTGGCAGAGATTGCAGAGACCTGTGTGAATGCTGCTCCAGCTCCTTCCCCTCCCTGGTGCCACCAGCAGCCATCAGGAGTGGCCCAGCTCTGCTCTGGAACGTGACCTGCCCAACTGGGAAAGCCCAGAAAACCAACTGCAGTGGTGAAAGATGACATCTGCCCCATGAAAGGGGTTAAAAGCTGGTGGAAAAGGAGGGAAAAGACTTGCAGGGCACAAAGCCTGCCCTTGGGTTTTCCCATAATAACCTGTTCCAGCCCTTGTTCATCACAGTGGAATTGTTCAACCGGTACCAACAAAAATGATGAAAAAAATGCGTGGTAGATGACAAAATATTTCTGCTTAGATACTGCTGAGTTGATGATGGTGTGTAATTAATTTTTTAAAAATGTGGTTACAAGCTGTGCTTGTCCCGTGTGTTCTCACTGGGAGATCAGCACCAGAACAAACGTGAGCCTGGAGAGACTCAGAGCAGTGAGGAGATGGTGATTTCAGAGGAGAGGGGACACAGCTCCTGAGGAGAAGGTGACAGCTCAGAACTGCAGCAGAACTGCACACCCAGCCAGGAGGGGGTAATTCCCCCAGCCCACCCCAGCTGCACTAAAAACAGAATTTTTGTCCATCTCACCCAAACCACCACCCTCCAAACTGCAGATCCTTCTATCTCTGTACCACGTTAAAATACTTTGAAATAAACACTATACATTTCCTGAAAGATAATCTGATTACTTTACTTCTTTGCACTATCTAAAACATTTTTTTTGTTGACATCAGATCCTGAATTACTGGAAATGTACATTAAGTAAGATCAGAAATTGGCTTACTTTATTTAATAACCTGCAATTTAACTGAAATATTGTAGTACAGAATTGTTAACTCTGGTTACAACTCTAGTACTTTATTCCAACTAAACCCAGAGATGTCCAGGAAAGTTGTATTAAAATATTGTCACTGGAGCAATCCTGAAAGTAACTGCTACACTGGAGCCCAGGGAACAGCTTGTGCAGACAGGATTTTCATCCAGACCTCAAACCTCAGGCCAATGTTATTCCATTGATTGATCAGGCTAAGCTGTGATATTTAAAAAAAAAACAACAAACAAAAGCAAATTATAAAAACAACAGCCTCCCAAATCCAGCTTTTCAGTATTTCAGAACAGTATCCATTTTTCAGATCTTAGGTTAGGCTCATCTCAAGTTTAAAAAAAGGTAAAAAGTGAAATGCTGTTTACATATGGGATTGCATTTCAATTGAAGGTGTATGTTTTTATTTCATAAATAAATAAAGATAAACTAAGATGTCTGAGTAAAAATACCTATTTTAAAAAGCCAGATGCTGGTCTGAAACAAACTGTTCTGACAAAAAACTGCTTCTGACGAAATCACTTGTCATATATGTAGAAGAATAAAATTCACTGTCTACAAAATCAAATATACATTTGCTGAGATGTTTCTAATTTTGTGATCACGTTTTTTAAAAAATAAATTACACACCATACAGCAACACAGCAATATCTAAGCAGAAATATTTTGTCATCTGCCATGCATTTTTTCATCATTTTTGTTGGTACCGATTGAATAATTCCACTCTGATCAACAAGGGCTAAAACAGCAACACCTTTCTGAGACACACTGGCAAGTACAAACTCATCCTGAGTGAGACTCTAAAAATTATTTCTCTGGTGTTATAAAAACGTGACTGTTCTATTTTCTGTATAAATGTACAAATGATTCTGTAAGAAAAAACAACCTGCCTCCCCAAGAGAAGAACACATTGGAAATCTGCAGACTGGACAACGTAAAAGAAAATTTCTGCTTTCTCAGCTTTCTAAAACTCAGCTAAATCCAGAGAGCTCTAGAGTAAGCCACTCATTTTCTAGCAAAATCATAAATTGTTGAGACAAAGTGAGACTTTACAGCAATCATTTCACATCCAGCTCTGCTTCTTTCACCTTTGGGCATAAGTTATGGAGCAGGAAATCCTCCCGGAGATCCGTGTTGCCTGCAGAGCCTCCCAGAAGCAGAGGGAATTGAAATGCTGCTTTTCCAGCAGCCTGCTCACTTCAGCAAAACCCTCAGCACAGTGGCAGGGCAGCCACCAGCCAGCCCTGAGTGACTCAGAGGCTGCAGGGTCACGGGGGAGAGGGAAGGGAAGAGCTCTCCATGTGCCATTTAGTAACCAGCAATGAGAAATATGGGTAAGCTCCTTAACTGGCCTTGAGATCCACTGAAAAACTAATTCAGCTACATTAGGCATGGTTCAGCAGATGGTGTGTTTTGTCTTATATTTATTCATAATTTGACCCTTAGGCTGGAATTGTTTGCCTGAAATTCAATTATGTGAATCCACTGCTGATCTACAGCAGCCTGTGGTGTCCCTAAATTAATAATTTTTGGACATTTTCTTTGCAGTTTTCAGATGCAGCCCCCGGAGCGTGCGACCCTCTGACCTACAGGGCTCTGCAATCCTTGTTTTCTTCCCAATTTGGGGAACACAGAAACGTGCACCAACTAGTAAAAGCAGTGACAAAAACTGTGGAGTTGCAGAATGTGACATAATTCATCAGGATTATCAGCTCTGATCTGACTGACCCCTCTGCCCACTTCTTCACAAAGTGACAAGAACAAGCAGAACACATGGCAAACACACATCCCTTGCCTGGTTATCACTGCTGCTTATCACTCATGAGTAACTTGGAGGAAGGAAAGAAAATGCTGTTTCCCTGAGGCATTTCTGAGTTTAAACACAACTGTCCATGAGGAAAAGCCAGCCAGAGCAGGACTCCCCTCGGACTCAGCTTTCCCTGAGCTGCTCCACACAATGAACAGGAGAGGGCTGAGTGCCCCCCAACACCTCCTCCTGAGCCCTGGCACTAAAAATCACCAACACACAGGCTGGGCTTCACCTCTGAGCACCTCCCACAAGGGCACCGCTCACAAAAATGTCTCAAATCACACATTTTGTCACTTCTGAACCAGCTTAAATCTGGTTATACTCACTGAGCATCACATGGCTGAGAGATCTCCAAAAAGCCATGATCAACCCATGACCAGTACTGCTCTCTAAGGAACTAAGCTACCAAAATAAACATTTTATTAAAACACAAAACAAAACAAACAAACCAAAAAAAACCCAAAACAGAACAAAAAAAAGAAACACATCTTGATAAGTTTACTGGCACATGATCAGCAGCTGTGGTTTATTTTTGAGGAAAGAACCATGGCATTTATGCCACTGTACAATTCTGCTGAAGGAGGTGAAGTTCACCAGGGTAAAATCTGCATGCACAAAGGAAAATGATTTTGTGTATTCTACACAATCAGCTGAGCACAACTGCTACAACATTCCACAAGATAAAGGTTTCTCTTTTGAAAAATACCTATGCAAAGAGTTCATTTGGAAATGATTAAATAACTGCCAACAGACTACAAGAAAGCTCAAGTCTGGCACATTATGAGTTTAGCTGCCCTGAAGATTTTGTGAAGCAGAACTGACACGATGAGAATTCCATCTCTGCCAGAACTATTCTAATAGGCTCCAGTGGAAGTTCCCCAAATAATCTTATTTATTAGCAATTATGGAAAACGATGAGACAAATTCAGTGTGCTAATGGGATAATTAGAAAAGGAAAATCACAAAGCCAAACAGCATTTATAATGGTCTTTCTCCACTTCTGCAGGGCTGAAAGAGACTTCCTGTAGTCTAGATTATAAAGACAGTTCTAGGACTGTAGCTTCCAAACCAAGTTACCAGATGGCTTCAAGTGACTGGAGGATGCCAGCCCATGAACACTCTGAAAATCAGTGAAAAACAACAAGAGTGTACATGTAAGAGATGAAAGTCTCAAAAAAGATGTGTTCATCAGTTTGTCCAAAACCAGGCTGAAAATGCACTGAGTGGAGCTTCATGGAATATTGTAAATGCTTGATGAGTGTTGCAAAAAAAATGTTACTACAGATTGGTGGTGAAACATCCTTCATTCTTTTCCTAGGTGTAAGAAAAGTCACCTTAAGGCACACTGAAAGCACCAAAGAAATTCGAAGTTAATTGGACAATCTTTATTATGTCAAGGGAAAGAAAGTACTTACCTGGAATACCATCAGATAGGAAAGCTCTTTAGTTTCAAGTGAAATAAACTCTTCAGGACACACAAATGGCATCTCTATAGCCATCACATGGAATATAGTGAGCAATGAAAATTATACAAACCCAAAAGCTGATAACCTAACTGGGAACTGGAGGCACAAAGAGCATTCCCCACTATAATGACTCCAGAAACAGAGCAGAAAACAGAGCGGTAAACAAAAAATATATACTTATCAAAATAACATCTAAGGGAAAAGCAAAGCTTTGTCTAAAAAACCTTTTCCTCAGCAGCTCCCAGGCCAGGACAGAGCCTTCCCTGAGCACAAAGAGAACAGAGTCAGGATAAATCCTGAGGGAGAAATTGCTGCTGCCCCTCTCGGAGGTTGGCAGCTTCCCCTCTGCTCTGCTGGGCAAAGCCAATGGAACAGATGATGCCAAACTTCTGAACCTGCCACAGGCAAGGCACTGGTGGGAAACAGCACTGACTCAGCAGAAAATACAGTCTCAGGAGAGGACAGGACTTGAACTCGGATTACAAGAAAAAAATAAAAGCAGAAAGCAAGTAAAAGCAAAAAATAAACTTAGCAGTGGAGAGAGAATGAGCGGGGAGCAAGGGCTCACATTATTTGGTTGACAGGATTTTGGACAGGCCAAGGCAGCAAGAAACCAATTGCCTTTCTGAAAACCCTGGTTGCAGATATTTAACAATTAGTCTTGACAGATGACCATAGTTATACAAAAGGATATTCTGTGATCCCAGAATAGGAATTTTTGTGAAGCAAAATGGAAAATGTCCTAATTTGCACACTGTCTGACATATGTCACAGGGAGGAGACCTTGCCTGTGGCTCATTAAAAGCAAAACAAAACAGAAATAGATTAATACTAGAATTCCAGCTTTCCTCAGAAGCCAGTTTCTCCAAATGCACACAGATACACATGGGACATTAAAGAGCAGCTGTCAATAATGAAGTGAGGCTCTGCAGGAACTCAGCCCAGGCACTGAGCTCTGCCCCCCAAGCCCTGGCTGATGCCCCTGCCTTCAGCCCCACGTCCTTCTGCAGCCCTGCCCAGCAGCCTTCCGTGTGCCCTGGGCAGATGGAGCACACCAGACACACCACTGCCTCCATCCTGTGCCAAGGAGGGATTTGGATATCCAGGCCTACCCCCTCCCAGGCTCAGCTGAGATCTGCACTTTCTGAAGCACTGTCAGCTCCCCTGGCTGCTCTGGCTCCTTGGGGATGTCTCTGAATTATGGATTCTAAACATGCACTAATGCACATACATTCGATTTCATTCCCTTATATAGTTTTTCCAATATATTTGTGCAATATATTCACTGCAATTCTTATCTGCTCCAGTGTCTCCACTTCTGCCCACATCTTAATATCTTAGAGCAGGTGTTTGGTCTTTGAGTCCTGGATGGAAAAGTTATTTACCTTTCTGGGCTGCACTAGTGCAAGGTACATAATCCCAATTTATTCCTATTTCCAGGTTAAAAACTTCATCACGAAGATGGTGGTACTAAATTTTATAGAAGTAAAAAGTAAATAGGAGAGCTTAGTGCTGTATAGAAAGAGATCAGACACTAAGACTTCCAAATCTCCTGATCCAAGAGTTCTTCAACTCCTTCCCTTTCACTTCATCTTTTCCACCAGCAAGACAGGTAGCTGAAATCATCATTCCAAAGCACCCCAGTTTTATTCTTAATAGAGAAACCTGTATTTTACTGCAGAAGCTACTTGTTCATCTCACCAGCAGACCTACACATTTCATCCAACTTCTTCCTTTTGCAGCTGACATGGATCAGGCCAGTTAACCCTTAATGTCCCCCTAAGGGTGAAACAACAGCAAAACTGCACTCAGCAAACCCTGCTGATGGCTACAGGCACTGGGCTGGGCTCAGCTCATCCTCACTGTTCCAATTCCACCAAGCACACCCAAGCTTCTGTGACACTGGCACCACAGGGGGATGGATGTGCTCAGCACAGACCTTTCCAGTTTCATTGCTGAGAAGAACTGTTAAAAGCAGCACTTCGAATTTGTTCTAGTGTTTGCCTAACTAAATATTTGATGCAGTATTTCGGGATGTAGCAAAAATCGCTGCATTTATCGCTCCTGAAAACAGTGCAGAAAATGTCAGTAGTGGTAAAGGGCAAGTATGGTCCAGTTATGGAGACCAGAAGGTCTTTGCATTTTCCCAAGACAAATGTTTACCCAGGTCAAGGTTGAAGAGCTCGAGAGAAATGTGGGAAACTGAGCAGCCTCTATTCATGTTTTTGTCGTTAAACACAAAGCATTGTTTCCCTTGCTCGAGTGTTTGGTACTTCTCACAAAATAACTGCACTAGAAAAGAGGTCAAATGTAGATCTCCCTGTCATCACAAATCTGGAACTGGGAATACTTATACAAAAATCAATTTACTTGACCTATACTGTTCAATTTTTCTGCTAATACCGCTGAAGATTTATGTCTGGTTAAAACTGTTCCCTTCTGCAATTTAACATCTCTCCTCCTTGATTTTTCAGAAAGGTCACAATCCCGAGTTCATGATTTTATATTTTCCTGCCACAGAGACAAACAGCAACACAAATTCACACAAGTTCACTGCAGGATTAACAACAGCAAAACCACATTGCTGGGGGAAACACATTTAATGCACACAAATGCATGCACCACAAAATATTGAGCAGAAGAAGGAGCTAAGAAGAAAAATAAGGACAGAGAATCCCTTTCCCCATGCTACAGGTATCCTCTTCTTGGAAACCCAAGCTGCCAATTCATTCATGGGATGCACAATTTTATTTTTGATAGTTACTTTTAAGGTAGACCATAGCAAATGGGACAAGAAACCACTTCTGACATAGTTGCAAGTTAGTGGCCTGCTTCCTCTACAGTTTTAATTTCTGTAGCAAAGATTCCCTTCCCTTCAACCCCTGCAAGAGCTGCAGCTCTCTGTGTGTTAAATGTAGACAAAATTTAAAATCCTCAGTATAAAATCCCCAAGAAAGCAAACACAAGGCAGATCAGGGGGCTCACCAAGGACAGGTAAACTCAAACAATTTGTTCATCACAGATATAATATAGCCCACTCCGAAACATTAATTTTTTACTATTTAGCTAAAAGGTGCAGATAGCTGAAAACAGAAAAATAAATAGAATGAATGACATAATACAGAAAAACCCAAGCCTGACAGGATTTGTGCTGTACACAAGAGAGAAAGCCCCTCCAGCAAGGCCCTGATCTTGCAGTGATGGCCCTACAGCCCTCCCCTGCAGAAAGCCCTTCCCTTGCACGTAAATATAATCACAAATAATCTGTTCAGTAATAACATTCCACTCCTCAGTTTATGTTCAGGGGATGAAGTTACATTTCCTTAGCAGAGATCCTAAAAGGACCCTGTTCCATCCCATTCCCACTGATCATCCGGGCCTAAAAAATGTAAGTAAGTTCACACTTACATTTTTTAATTTCTATTTTGTATTTATTTATATTTAGTTGTATTTTATTGGAAGATTCTAATGGGTAAGGAAGCAAATGCTGTCCCATTTCTGAGGGCCAGGCACAGAGGTCAGAAGCCAGCCAGCAGCTCCTTATCTTCTCTGTTGGCATAAGGTGCAACACAAAGCACTTGAGAGTTTGAGTGTGATCACCCCTGGCTCAGAAAGGAGCTGAGGGTTTCAAGTGGCTGCCATGGGCTGAGCAGACAGAGAGCTCTTGGCTCCAGCCCTGACCTGAGTGCTCTCCAAGCCTTTCCTGGGATGCTGAGAGGTTTTGCCTCCACACACACTGGAGCTGACACCCTCAGCATGGGAGCTACAAACCTGTGCTCAGCCATAAGGAAACACCAGGGAGACAAAAAAACACAACAGGAGAACTGGCCTTGCTTTTCTGCTAAAAAAAAAAAATCAGGGGAAAAAAAGGAGAAAAAATAGGAAGTCTCTTTTTGCCTTTTTCTTTTTAAAGCTGTGTACAATATTAGAGAACACAGAGAACCAAAGTCATTTTGAACACAAGACAAAAGGAATGAGAGAATAGCAGGCAGTTTGTTGTGGCACAACTATAGGCCACAAAGCACCACTTGTTATCTGTGTGCTAAAAATACTGCCATGATTAACAGCAAGGACCAAGGAAAAAACAAATAATAGAAGAATACATGATGTAACTAAAGCATGTGACATTTCAACATTTACAAAAGGATCTGAACAGACTTCAGTTGTCTGCAGCATCATCCATGTTTAAGTATCCTGAAAACCTTCACAGAGCAGAGGGTGGGTTGGGCTGGTACTACAGAAGGCAAATGGAACAGGCATTAGTCACTATGAACAGCACACAAATATTCCAGCTGGTTTTCAGTATGGGAAAAAACTCTGCAAGTCTACACAGCTAACACTGCTGGATATTTAATTCCTCTTTTGGATATGATGGTGAGCATAGCACAAGGACACTGGGGATGGACAATTATGTCTGAATCTGTTCTACAGAGATTCACAGAAAGAGAAATTACTAAATGCACAAATCCACAGGCTTTGAAAGTTATGCTGGACAAAGGCAAGAGGAGCAAGAGAAGGGGGAAGCATTGACTATCATGTCCTACCAGTGCACAGAACCTTTCAAAAAAACAACTGGGTTAACAAGCTATGAACCAAGTTGTCTTGTTTTAATGACTTTAAACCAAGAGTTTCTGCCAGGAAAGGCCAAGTATTTACTGCAGACATTTAAACTTGTCAATCCTCTATTTTGAGACTGCATTTAAAGAGCAATTAATGATAAAAGGATTTAAATTAGATTAAAATTAATCAAAAGAAGTGCAGGGGGTGAGGAAGTAGTTTATTGCTTACATTTTAGATGAATCACCTCTTTTTACCATGGCAAAAAATTAATGAAAAAAATAAGGCTGAATTTGGCAAAAGGTAAATTATTTCACCTGATTTTTCTCTCTTAGTATCTAAACTAAGAGTTTATTAATCCCTGAGGTGCACAGGATATTCCAATGTGTCTGTCTAGTTTTATATACACTTACAAATTTCTGTTTGGATCTTGCCTTGCCATGAGTCTAAATCCTACCAAAAATGACTCATCTCCATGTAGACAGTAATGTTCAGCATTGATGGTCTCTCATTTATTTTGGAAAAGCATCTGAAACTCTAATGACAGCTCTCCCCCTGGCAAATGGTGCAAACACAGCAAATTGCTTGAGGAAAAAACCATTTCATCAGTGTTTTACTGGTTTTCATCTCAAATAGAGCAATATATGATCCACATGAAAAGATAAGGTAAAATTATTACAAATTACTGGTCGATTAGCCCAGCACAGGCCAAATTTGTTAGGCAGTCAAAGCCTGTGGCTTAATGCCACTGCTCTACAAGGGACAAGCCTGGAAGCTGTGGAAGCAGAACTAAGAGCCACCAGTGAGAGCACAGCAGGGTGGTGACACCATGAGGATGCAGCCTCCAAAGGAGCTGAACTCTGAGCAGAGCTGGGAGCTGCAATCCTTGTGCCACCACATCTCCAGCCACCTCAGTGCCAGGGAATTGTCTCCCAGCTGACACCTTCCCCTGCACAAACCTGCCTGCTCTTGCACAGGTGGGTTCCCACACTGGGGCTGAACATCTCAGTCTTGGTCTTTGTGTGCACAAATCCAGGGGAATGCTCATGGATGCCAGCTGGACACTGTCTGCAGAACACAGAGACACCCCAAATCCACCAGGACAAGCAGCAAGGCAAAGCTCTTGATGGAGAGGCCATGCAAAGAAGCTGGAGGATGATGTTTTGATGCTCACCAGGCAGGTTAGTGAGGAACTGAGGGCTCTGTGCTGTGTGTCTGACAGGAATCACTCTCACCTTTAACAGAGCAAAGCACAGGCTGCTCTCAGAAGCAGTCCAGGACCTCTGCTGAATGCTGAAAGCTCTGGCCAAAGCCCTGCCAGCTCTCCCAACCCTGCCCTTCAGCAGACAGCTCAGCCTGCCACAGCAGGAGAGTGGGGGAGCAATGGCAGGACTGCCTTGCTGAGGAGGCAGAGAACGTTTCTGCACATTTTCCATCCTGCCTTTTTACTTTATTTAGCACGTGGAGGCTTAGAAAGGGATGAGAATCCCATGTCTTACTCCCCTCTTAAACTTCTAAAATCTCTGTGAATCAATCAAAGGAGAAAAAAAAGACTGAAAAGAAAGTAAGTAGTGTAAGAAAGCAGCTGAAAGCCAACAGGTAAGTCCTGCTTACTTCACCTAGCCCACATAAAGCTGCTTAGCCCCTGTACCATCACAATCTGATTGTCAGCTTGGGCAGAGCAGTGTGGCTGGAGCCTGTGACAAACCTGCAGTGACCAGGCTGATAGTGCCACAGCCAGAGGGCCCCTCCAGCCCAGGGCAGTGTCAGCACTCTGCTGGGTTTCAGGGACTCCCAGGTTTATGGGGCTGTTGGGCACCTGCTTGTCACTGCTGAAAAAAAATCCTTTGTATTATATTGAATTGTAGAATTAAAAAGCATCTCTTAGCAGCAGTATTGTCCCTGCAGGAAAAGAGCAGCATCTGTCACACACACGGATGGCACAGCAGGGACAGTATCTCAGAGTTCTGGTGGCTACAGGATACAACAAAGGGCTGAACATCCCTTGCAGGGTCTCTCTGACTCAGAGCAGCTCCTGGAGACCACACCATCTCTGTTCCTCTACCTGCTCCATGCTGGCTTCTTCTTCTTCATTAAAAAAACCCAAAACCAAAAAGTATTTTAACCATAAAACCCGTTTCCACTTGCCTTGCTGCAAACCTGCTCTGTGTTTCCTTCCAGCTATCAGAGCAGCAAGCAGAGGCTGCCAGCACAGCACAGCCATGGCAATACAGCTCCAAGCAGTGCCAGGGCAGGCAAGCTCAGGGTGCCAGCTGGGACCATGGCACAGCCCAGCCCATGTGCCCTGCAAGGACCCCCAGCAGGAGCTCAGGAGCACCAATGCTGCACCTCCAGTAAGAGGCACTGATTAATCACACAGCTGTATGCTGTGCGAGTGGAAATGAAAAACCTTTTATTGGCAACCTCATTATTTAGTGATAATTAGAGCCCAGTGTGCCATAAACTGCCCCTAGATTTTCTCTTTGTAAAAGAGAAGGTAAATTCACTGCTCCTTCTGCAGATCTCCTCAGTTAGCCCCTGAGTATAGAGGGAATTGGAAATGCAATGGCATAGTTAAATCCAATATAGAATTAAACAAACCTTTACCCACTCTGTGCTTTTCAGGGAGATGGGAAAGGGAGAACTATTGCTTAAATTATTCCTGCAGCTTTACCTACTTAGACTCCAGCAGCTCTAATCTGTTTTATTGGTAATTTCTCCCAACTGCAGGAGACACATTGGAATTGCCAGAGAAGATCAGCTCACCACATTCAGCACATTTAGGCCTGAATTCCTGCCTCTGGCAACTGCCTGACTTTAAACTTGCCCTGTAAAGTTAACAAAAGGTATTTTTCTGAACCAGGATGCCAGCTTGTAGAATCAAGCTCTCAATTCACATCTTGCCCCCACCTTTCCTCCCAAAGATATATATTGTCCTTTACACTCCAGCTATGCTGGTGCACCTTTCACTGGCTTTCAGAACTAAAACAAGGCACAGAAAGAATTTCCTCCCCAACAAGAGAGAAGACATGAGGCAGATCCCAGGATTCAGAGGGCTGGGATGTCTTCTGTGAGTTACAGAAGAGACACCCAAAGCACCTGGTGACTGAAATTACACCTACACCTGTAATTCTCTACCAAAATCCTGGCCTTGCTATGGTTTTATGTAAAAGGAGTGTATTACCACATTTCCTCACAAAGCAAACAAGCAGCAATTTCTGATTAAAACAACCAAAAGCAAATCCTTTAAGCTTAGCAATATCCAAATAAAAGCTAATTCTAGCTTTTGTGACAGAGAACCAATCCCAGTCCCCAAGTGCCCAAGGCACCTGAGAAGGGCAGGGACAGGAGCTGGTGTGTCCCCCTGGATGCCTGTGACATTCCCAGAGCCACCACACAGACAGGACTGCAAACACAGACACGACTGCAAACACACTGCTGCTGAGTGAGTGAAGCACACTCACACTGAGAACCAGCACTAAATACTGATTTTGGGTAGGAAAGAAGCTTAAGACTTCTCAATTCTAATTTTGAAAGCCAGTACAGTAATTTTCTGTCACTTCCTTGTGCTCATTTGACATGCCAGTCACGACAGGTGAGGAACCACACTTCCATGTTAATGGAATTTTGAATAACAACAGCACATTATTGCTGAGGAGTGATTAATTAGTACCAGCACTTCCATCTCCAGCTAAGTGGCCCAATATTACTGCTGAAGTTCAGCTCTCTGCTAAAGCTCGTGGAGTGATCACTCCTGAAGAATCTCTGAAGTTCTTACACTTGATTCAGTGGGGAGAGTGACTCTCTACATCATTGTTAGAAGCTGAGTAGGTTTATAAAAAAAATCAACCCTCTGTGAATTACTGTATTAACTTAGCAGAGAGGAAAAAGCCAGTTTATATGGATTCTACTGAAAAAAAATCAAGTCGTTTCAGTTCCATTAAACTATTACATTCTTGAAATTGTAATTTTATAGTTAAGTCTACTACACTGAGCAATTTAAAAGAGAGGCTGGCTGGGGATGTTCTGTTCAATCTATGAATATTCAGCAGCAATTTGAACCTTGAGCTCCCCCTTGTGCCACGCAGCCAGATTACGAACAGAATAATTGGGGTTTCCTTCACAGCCTCGGCTGGTGGGGATTTTGGGAGAGTGGATCCAAGAACGCTGGAGCAGTCCCTGCCCAGCCCATCCTCACACGAGGGGTTAATATCACACACAGCACCTGACTGGGAAAAAGACTAAGGCAAGGTGAGAACAAGGGGCTTATACTTGTGCTCAGCTCACAAAAGTATGAATATTTCATAATGCTACTGACACATCAAATGCAGCTGCAGCCTGATGCATGTGATCCATGTTACATGCAAAATGCAGGATCCACAGCCACTCTCTGCATGGATTCCTTCATTCTGACCAAAACACTGTTTGTGACATGTTTTACAATGAGTATTTTCTCCCTGAATCCACAAGAAATAGCCTCTGGAAAACCAAGTGTCACCTCCAGCCTGAGCCAGTCTAATGTTTTAAAGACAGAGAACACCACAGGCAATAACTATGTAGACAACAAATTAGAATGCTTCAAGGAGAGTCTCTGAGGCCACTCGTTCTAACCCCTCATCCCAGATTTATTCCTTTACTCTGCACTGACAGCTCATCTGTGAATTGATAAGGAAAATGGGGTTGGTTACATTAGCTCCACTGTGCTGTGGGTAACTAATGCTGACACCTGAGAGCTCCAAGAATTACAATCACCCGCTTCACTAACTGGAAAGTGTTTCTTCAAGCAAAGTTCTCTGTTTTGAAATATTTCTGTTTTTCTCATAAGGAAAATCTGTGCCTATAACTGAATTTGGCTTATAAACCACACACAAATAAAAACCACTTAAAGGTGACAGTGCTTAAAAACCAAACCAAAGCACATATAAAACGTGCATTGAATCTTAAGAATGTGTATCAAGAATTTCCCCTGCACCAGAGATTATATCAAGAAAAAATGCTGCTCACCTTACAACCAAAGAGGAATTAGACTTTAGCAATTGCATTTATATTGAAATATGAAAGAGCTGTGTTTATTAGAAGTCTGTGGTCTGATGTTTTTCTGGGCCTTCAAGCACAGCTCTGCACAGGGCTGCTGCAAATCTGCTTTTCCTAGGATTGATTCCACTCCCCTGCCCTGCCTGCTGAACCAGGGGTTCCCAGCACAAAGGCAAGGAGATGACATGAGTAACCTTCAAATATCCTCCTAGGCTTTGAGGGGGGGATTTTGTTTTATTTTAGTAATTTCCCCATCATTTTCCACGGCAATGATTTTCTGGTTTTTTCCCAGACACAGGTACTGATTGGCACTGGGCTCAATGCAGATCCCCACGGAACGAGCACAAATTAAGCAGCTTCATTAGATGAGTATTCCTCATTTCCAATTTGGGGGTTTTGGGTGATCTTTCAGGCAGTCTTAATCCAGTGGATAAAGGCAATATGGATTTAGTAATCACACATGCTTCACTCAGAATGTTGCCTGGCACTGTGTCAAAAGCCTTACAGAAATCTGAATGTACTAACAGAGTTAACTTTATCAAACTTCTGTGAATGCCAGCAAAAACCCAGCACCAAGATTGCCTGATTATAAACCAGTGCTCCCTGGAATTATATTTCTACCTCTAGGTCCCATATGACCCTTCCTAACTGCAATTATCAACTGCTTGAGTATCCCATTCACTGATCCTGGAACAGGGACACCTCAGGAGCTTTTCCTCCCAGGTTTCCCAAGCAGCGTTTGACAAGTGAAACCATTTCTGTGCCCTTAGGGACAGAATTTGTCCCCACAGGCTGCACACAGGGCTACACCCTGCTCACCCTTCAGCAATACTGCTGCATTTACAAATAAGATGTGCATGTGGTGGCACATTTTGTGTACAGAAAAAGGGTGAAAGCCCCCACTTTCCGTGGCAACCAAAGGCTGCCCTGTATTTGCAGGAGTTGGGTTCCCTTCCACCCAGCCTTCACACCCTCAGCAAATCAAAGCAGTTTCTGTCAGGAACAGATCTGCTGCTGAAACTGTGAAACTGCTGTTTCCCTTTGTATTGTTATACTAATTTGTTGTGGGTCTCAAAATAATTTAATTCTAGGCAAATTCTGCTACTGTAAAACCCGGGTAGTCAAACTTGCACTGATATCAGGAGGGCACCTGGCTCAAGCTGATTGATTTTACCTTTTCCTCCACTCATCCCTGGGATGTGTGTACCTGAGCCTCGGGTCCTCAGTGGGGAACACCTGGAATTTGAATGTTTGTGTTCCCCCAGGAAGGATCAGGACCGGGGAACCCCCAATTCTCAAGCACAACCATTCTTTGGGTGATGTGGTCAGCACGGGAGACACTGCAAAAATAGTTCAGTGAATCCTCACTGCTAAAAGTTCCAAGAAATCCGATGAGTGGGCACATTTGAATATTTAAATATTTAAATATAACCAGCACACTCCTCCCTCCTCTTACTCCCTTAAGGAATAAGGAAGAATAAGGAAGAATATTTTAGCTCCCAGTGCCACCACTCTTCCCACAGCCCATGCTGCTTTCACAACTGGAATGTATTTTTTACACTCACTTTATACATTTTACTGTTTACAGCAATAAAAGATCAGGAGGATATATTTTGAACATTTAAAACTTTAATTTTTTTTTTTAATGTAAGAATTTTTTAAGATTATTTTCCTTCCTTATTTTCCATAGCGAAGTAGAGAAGGAGAAGAAAGAAAACAAAAGTGCTTGCAAAGCCCCAGAAAAAGAAAGTTACATAAAATAATTGTTTAAACTTTTCTGTCTTCTCTCTTGCTCAATGCTAAATGAAAAAGAAACTCCCTCATCATGAAGAACTGTAAAATAGGATTTTTTTTATTTTTTTTTTGCTATTGTTGATTGAGCTTGCACATCTGTGAATTAAAAAAGAACTACCACTTGGAAAGCACGTTTATCTCTTCTGTTGAAGATGTGTGCCAGTTTTCAGACATTTGTTTTTTGATAAAAAAAAAAAGAAAAAAACATGATCAAGTGCCCTTGCTTTCTAAGAAGAGCACAGTAAAAGGCTGACCATTAGATGGCCTGGGCACACAAACTGAAGTTAAACTTGTGAAACTTCAGCTAAAAAGTGTGTGTGTTTCTAGGAGATAAACATGCAATATGTGCTAACAAATCAAAGTTAATCTACTGTTATCTCTCTTTTATTTCATCAGCTCTCTGGATTAGACTACACAGCTTCACTACTATGCACCAGGGAATTGAGTAGATGGAAAAATCTTTCTTATTCTTCTTACTTTAAAGAATACATTTTTCAAAGCCTGATTATAAATCCTTGGCTGGCAGGAATTACTACCATAAGTATTGTGTAAGAAATATATTCTCAGCACAATGCAAAAGGCTTTCATGGTGGATTTGAGGAAAGCAATGAAAATTAACATTAAACCTGAAACTGGGCAGACACTGCACCTTTCCACACCAAGTCTAATAGCTTACCTTCAGATTTGCATACTGGCACTTATTTGATATTTTTAGCTATAGACCAGGTGCTTTTAGACATTTTTAATGCATCTGCATATTCCTGCCTGTCACAGCACTGCAGTGTCTTAAGTGTGAAAAGGAAAATGGCACCAACCCCACATCAAATCACCGCCTGTGGAGCCCATCACCAGTGACTGTGCCACCTTCCTGTATCAGAAAACAAGATTAAACAGCACCTTACCTGTGCCCAGAACAGTGCCCACCCCTGTGGGTGAGGTGGTGCAGGTGGGCACACCTGTCTGCCACCGTGCAGGGGATGCTCCCTCCACTCCCTCTTCCCACAGGACTCTGCTGTGCTCAGGGAAGATCAGACACACGGTGTGGGGTCTGTCCAAAACCCCAACAAGGCACTGACTGCTCATGCCACGGTTCAGGGCAGTGGGGAACAGAGAGAACCCCAAAACCCAGCTCTGTGTGCTGGGACAGGCTCCCAGGGGTGGCTCAGCAGTGTCACTTTGTGCTTTGTGTCCTCTGCTCTACAGTGGGCAGTGGCAAAGCCACACTCTGCACAAACTGACCAAAGAGTTGCAGACACATTGGATAAAAAGGACCAAGACCACAGGGAAACTGCCACCAAATGGGATTTTTGCTTTCACTTACTAATTTTCTTCAGCCATGTCTCCTATTGTTCTTGGCCCTTTTATGAGCTCCTCTGGACTGTTGCATTTTGTGCTCTCTGCTGATAATTGCAGGCAGTGATGAAGTGGAGAACTGCTAGCAACTGGTCTGCTGGCTCAATAATGCAATCTCACATATGGACAAACCCTAAAAAGCAATCTATCAAAAGAAGAATAAGCCTCCCCTTTGTCCCAGGGGCAGAGACAAGGTTTTATTAAAAAAGAAGGAGGGGGTTATGGGTGAATGTCTTTGTTGAGAATTTTTACAATTATATTTCAGTTTTCCTCTCAACACTGAACTGCCACTTGCTTCCAGATCTCCTGAGTGTTTTGCCTGAGTAAAACAACAAAAATGCAAATGGGCCAGTTTTAATTCAAAAGCAGATCAAATAAAGAATGACCTTAGGCTGTAACCTATGCAACAATCATTAAGCAATTCCAGGCTATTCTAAAAGGAGCTTTTCAACCAAAAAAATCATCCAATTAACTCTCAAGCACATCCTCCAATCTTGCTGAACTCATCAAGTTTAGCAGGAAACCACCACACTAAATGCCCCACAGTAACAGCATTAAATTCTCTGGATGCTGGATATTTATTTTGCATGTAGTGTATTACATCCAGTGCATTAAATGCTCTCTTAGCAACTAGACAACCTCTCTTCACCAAAATGAGCTCACTCAGATTCTTAATAACAGACAAAACCCCAGATACCCGTGGGAGAGCATAATTCACTAAAAACCAGTGCATCTCTGACCTCTCACCCCTTACAAGGGATCTTCAAAAACAGTTCTAAAACACAAGCTTTGGAGCTAAAATTCATAACTCTGCTGGACATTAGAAAACCTCAATAAATTAGACTCACTTTATACACAGTGGTTCCAAAGAATCTTCTATTTCCCCATCTTCATGAGCTGCAGACTATGAATGATCTGCCTCTTCTTTTCTCTCTCTTTGTGCCTCTGCAACTCCCCATGGACAACAACCCCCTCCTCCACCTGCCCCCATCTCAGAGCTACAGCCTTCCTGCAGCAGTGGAGCTGATTTCCATCACAGAGTGACTGTGTGTGACATTCTGGGCCCTTGCTGTGTTTGAGGCTCTCACCCAGGAGCAGCAGTCATTGCCCATCACATTACTGCATATAATAATGCCTTTATCCAGCACAGCACACGGAGCCATCTCACTCTGCATTCCTTTGTTTGTCCCCTCCTGGTTACTCACGTGTGCTCCCCTTTCTGCTGAGCTCTGGGCTCCCAGCACATCAAACACAGCCTTGGCTCCTCTGTGTCCCCACCCCAGCAAGTGAGAGTGACCACGAGGGAGCTCAGCTGGAGTCACATTCTATTGAAGTCATCAGGTTGCATTTAGAGCCATTTTAAATTTCCACCTGCTCTCTGTGACCCTGAGCAGCTTTTCCCACTTTCAGGGTTACCCCCTGGAATGAGTTAGTTGACCTCTCTCATCCTACCTTATTTTCCTGAAAGACACTTTCTCCCTGTCCTGACACTGCCCGTTTTCTGACTGGCAGAGCAGGACAGTTCTGCATCAGAAACAGGAGCAGCACCTGCATTTTACACCTGCATCAGCAGCCACAGGCAAAGAACAGCTACTGCTCCAAAAATCTTCCTCTGATTGCTGGTAATGACCCCATTAATTGCATCATTAATTAACTAATCCCAACTGAGTAACCCAGAAGACTGATACAGCCAGGTGACTGCAGTGGATGACAGCCTGCCTTGACTTCTGCTTTCTCATCTGAAATTCCAATGACATTACCAGGTGAGGACAACAAATCTACAGGTGCCCCTTCTCCAGGTATGTTCTCACAAATGCTTACACTCCCTGGGACAGCAGGAACGTTTCTTCCTGACCTTTGCAATCATAGGCTGAAATGGAAATAATCTTGTGAATTTGAGCCCCAGTTCTATGTAAGGAAGCACGGAGGACACAAATCCATTCAAGGGGTCTCTAAAGGAGTGATGGGTTTTCAACTCCATTGTATCCTCCCCTGAGAAAGTAAAAAAATAAAGCAGGACTTATGAAGTGGGAAAATGCTATATTCCACTCCTCCTCTCCTTCTGGACTTAGAAAGTTGAGAGAAAAATCTTCTAAGGTATGGAGAGCTTAAAAGAGTAATTCTTTTCTTGGTCCATCCAAAACTGAGAAAAGAAAAGCCAGAAAGCTGCCAAAGGCTCAGTGCTCAGGATGGCAGACAGACTCCTTCCAGCCAGGTCAGCAGGTTTGCCCAGGGATCCCTAACGCTGGGCTGCCTTCCCTGCCAGCTCCCAGTTCTCTTCCCCTGTGACTCCCAAAATCACATCCAGAATTCAAATGGGATTAAATTCCTCTCTTAGTAAACTTGTCTTCTGTTTGTCTCCTTTGCTGGGCCTATCAGCTCAAGACAGAATTTACTGCAGTTAAATATTGTGTAGCAGCTGCTCAGCTATAAATTAATCACTGCCAGATAGGAATAAAGATAATTAGTTTCCTGGAGTGCATCTTTTTCTTTAGTTGTTAATTACCTACACAGGGACATGCACCTTTCATGAAGTCAGCATAATCATAACATTGAAATGCCATTATTCAAACTCTTTCTGAGAAAATATTCACCATCTTTATAACTCAGCAGCATGGAAATATCTACCTTTTTTATCAGATGAAGGCATGATTATATTCACTATTTAAGCCACATGAAATAAACAAGTTATCATAATGTTGAAAGTTAAATTTCCATTCTGCTGGATTGTAATACAATACAAATAAGCCACTGCAAGCACACCACAGTCAGGACACCTGGTTTACAGTGCCCATTCTACACAGCTGCCCCTGTATTTCAAATACCTTCTTACAAGCTCAGGTGACACTTATCCAACACTGCAGCCTTTTGTGCACAACCCTGCAACTTCTGTGGATGAAGTACAGAGTTTCAAACTGCCTTCTTGCTTAGCATAAGAAGAATTCAAGAGTTGCTTAGAATTGATTATTTACAGAGATGTCTGATCTAAAAATGAATATATATTTCTGTAAGGGTGTCCAGAGCAGAACACATAAAACCCAACAATATTTAAATTCAACTTCTTGTGTTGTTATACAAGAAACGTTGTTTAGGGGAAGAAAAAGCCAAACACACAAAAGAAGCCCTCAAGTCCAAATAAATATGTAACACCTATCAATTTCTCCCTATGAAACAAGAAGTGCCAGCTGTGAAGTTGTATGTGAATCCAGTAAATAAATGCACTTCTCTCTGGCCACAGGATCACAAACCTGAGACACAGAAATCCCCCCCTTTCCTGAAGCTTGATTATCTAATACTTTTGTATTTCAGACTGAAATAAATGACCAAGGGGAAAGAATTTCTGCCACTGTCTCCAGAGCAGAGAGGCAGCTCTGCCAGGACAATTCTGACCCCCCAGGCCCTTGAGGAAGGAGAGCCTCATGTCTGGGCCAAAGCCCCTGCAGGGGCCTGTGGAACAGCAGCACCTTTTGGGAATTCACTGGATGGACCTGCAGGAGGAGAACATCACCCATTTCCTCCTGCACTGCAAACAGATGCAATCCCCTTGACTGTCTGAGCTGTCAAACACACACTGAGGATCCACTCAAGGCAGCTATACCAGCTCAAACTGCCAAAAACTAAACTGTCAGTCTCAAAGGTGGGTAAAAATAGTAAGACCCTGCTAATTATACCCTGTTAATGCTTTGTTCCTGTTTTGTATTTGTAAATAGAAAGCTTGTATTTACAGAAATTCTCTGCCAGTACTGGAGGGGCAATGGAAAATGGGGTGCATAGAAGGAATAGCTCTTCCCAGTGACACCAGTGAAGACTGAGGGCACCTGCTGAAACAAATGTCTGAGCTGGAAAATGAGGGAGAAGCAGCACATGAGATTTTCCCTGATGGAACACACTGGAAATGCAGATCAATAAACCTTTGAGAGCAGAACTCCTGAAGAAAACGACCTCAGGAGAGGTTTAGGTTGAATATCAGGAAAAGATTCTTCACCCTGAAGGTGGCTGGGTACTGGAACAGGCTCCCCAGAGCAGTGGGCACAGCACCAAACCTGTCTGAGTTCAAGAAGCATTTGGACAATGCTCTCAGACACGTGGTGTGACTTGGGGTGACCTGTGCAGGGCCAGGAGTTGGACTCAGTGATCCTTGTGGGTCCCTTCCAACCCGAAATATTCTGTGATTCAAAATGGAATGTAAACTCAAAGTTAACACCAGAAAGTGCAGCTCCTCATCACGTAAGACACTGTAATGCTTTTCACCGAGAAATGGCCTGAATATCCTCTCCTCTAGCTGCCAGAAGGTGGTAGCATTTCAAAATATTAATATTATTTATGAGGAAACAAACTCGCTGGTTTCTGAAGGCTGGCTGCCTGCCAGTGCTGTATTTATTGTATTCACCAGAGTTACAAGCTCTGCAAAGGGCCTTGATCTGGAGCCCTGGGTGTC
This sequence comes from Sturnus vulgaris, assembly GCF_052056855.1. NCBI lineage: Eukaryota > Metazoa > Chordata > Aves > Passeriformes > Sturnidae > Sturnus > Sturnus vulgaris. Next base: position 1,850,474 of record NC_142252.1, on the reverse strand, counting down.
AGAGGCACCAAACACAAACTGCAGAGCCTTGGCAATCCACACAGGCAGCTCCAGGAGAAAATGGAGAAATACCTGCTTGTCAGTGGGGCAGGCTGACACAGTATCAAACATCAATGGTAACTCCTGGAATCTGCAAAAGAAAAGGAGTGGAATATTGCCAGGCTGAGAACAGAGTCTCTGAAGGATCACTCGAGGCCAAGTCTCACCATGGAAATGAACACCTCTTTACAAAGTCATTAAATTAAATCTTCCAGACCTTCTTCTGCTACCTTCACAAATGAATCCTCCAGTGAGGACAAAGCAAGTTTTAGGATGGATCTGTAATTAAATAAGGCTGCCAAAGAACAAGTCTGACTCATGTTAAAAGCCAGTTCTTGGCATACAGTGTCCAAGAGTCTATCAAGGTAACCTGAACAAAAGCCATTCCACAGAAATGCTAAGAAAAGAATTCTGAGCATTTGTTCATAAATGAACAAAATTCTGCAATCTTAGAACCAGGGTGAAATTGCTGCAGCCACAAAAATACAGTGCATGTTGCTTAGACCAGATGTGGTTAAGTCAGAGGAACTGGTTATAGCAGACAAAAACCAGATGTCCTAACCAAATGAATTAAATCCAATGTATTTTTGCAGGATACCATAGGGCACTGCTGGCAGATCCCTTCTGAGCAGCCCTGCAGGGCCCCATTAGTGTCCTCAGGATGAGCTGAAGGCAGGTGGCACAGGGAAATGGCCTTTCTGAAAATAATCACAAGAGAAGATCCCAGTAATTCTGCCCAAATGGACCCACACAGCTGTGGCAGCTCACGTTACCACAGAATACTGCTGAACATCCCCACGTGGAATAGCACACCAAATGAAACCATTATTTACTCCATGCTAGGACAGCTCAGGTATTCTTCACAAAGGTGATCCTTCCTGAAGACCTAAGTGACACTCATTTAGAAATACCTCCATGTACCTACCTGCTGGTAAAAGAAGTGGAAAACCTATCCCACCCCAGAGCTGCACAGATTTACAGTCAAGAAAATACTCCTGATTCTTGCATTTTGATTTTATCCCTACATCTTCAAGAAACAAAGTTTGGCAGAAGGCGCCTTTAATATTCAGGGAAAAAAAAAAAAGAAGTTTTTACAATGGCACCCCAGGAACCAGAACAATAGTGATCTGTGCAGCTTGAAAAGTCATCTAGAAAACCCAAGTGCTATTAAAAGGGAAAGATCTTTTTTTTGGGGGAAAAAAAATCCCTTAGGGCATGATACACAGAAAAATCAAACCACAAATTCCATGGATCTTGATTACACTGAGAGAATTGTGTGCTTCAAAACTGTTAGCTCAGCTCTGGTCAAAATCCAGTCAGAAGGAATGAGGCTGAAAAATAAAAGGCTACATGGGACATCCCTGAGGAATCAAAAGCAGTCTCATTCCAGAAAAGAGGAAACAAGCCCTGGGTCTTGGCTCCCACCACAATGATGTGATGGGAGTACTTTAGCAACAGTGTAATGGCTCCAGGGAAAGCCTGGTCGTACATGGAGTAGAAGTTTGGCCTTTGAGGCATGAAGGAAACCTCCTGAAATTTCTAAGAATTAAAAGTAAAAAGACAAAGAAATGTAAAAATAGCAGGTGGCAGAACAGCTTAGACTGATATGTTCAATCCAGCTTTATCATCCATAAGAGAAAAATATTAAACACAAGGGAACCCTAGGTAGCAATTTATTTTTTTGAGTGTGCAAATATCACTTTCTGTTGACCTTTTTACTGAGAAACAGAATTTCTAATGCTGAGCTAAGAGCTGTCCTGCCTTCTGGACATACACAAGTAAAATCAACACAGCTCTTTGGTGTTGGAGACAGCAAGATTTTAGCCTCCTTTTTCTGCACCGTGGAGGAAGAAATGTGTAAAAAAGAACCAGAAATCTCCCAGCTTTGCTACTGGCTGGAGTCAGAGCCCAAATGCTGCATATCTCCCACATCCCTCAAAGAGAATAAAAAGTGATGACATGGTCTGGACTGGACTTGGAACTGTCAGGCAATAAATCCACTGCAAATGTTGATTTCCCTGGACTCTGCCAGACTGAAGAGAAATTGAGAGTCCCTTACTAACAGGAGCTATTTTCCATAGAAATGTCTGATAAAAAGATATTTATTAGATAATGAATTGCAAAGGGCTGTCAATTGAAAGTGATCTCTCATGCAAGCAGCTGGTCACATTAGGCAAAATCTTGTTTTGGTCATTTAATCAAAATCAAGGAAATGAGTTTATACATGAATTCTTCTTATGAATCCCTTTCCCTTAAACAATTTAGGGCAGAATTTCCAAACCCATCAGTAATATTCAATGCTCACTTCTAAACCAATTCACTATTTAAACACCTGTATCTCAGTGCACCTCAGGAACTTCTGCACTCCAGAAGCTGCACTCCAGACTGACTGTCCCAGCCTTGCCTCACACGTTCATAACTCCAGTTATGAATATTGTGACTAAATATTTCAGAGTTCTTACTGCATACACAGGTAGTTCTGTGAGCAACAGAACTAATGAAGCCTTTCCTCTGAGGATTTTTTCATGTTTAATAAAGCTGCACTCGCCTTACAATTCTTGAATGAATGGAAATATTAATGTGGTTTCTCTGTGCTTCCTATTCTTGCAGGAGCTGTAAAGTTAATATTGTTGAGAGCTCTTCCTTTCCATCAAATGGCCTTAGACTAGGTCAAATTTCACTGAGGTTCTTCAAAAATTGAGAAGTTAAGAACAGAGGAGAACACTGTGTGACTGAGACACCTTGTTTCCATAGGAAACAATGCCAATAATAATAAGAAGAAAATGCTTTTTATAATAATATGTAACTGCAGAAAAAAAAAAAACAATTCAGTTGGGATCATTGTAAATGCCTGGTTAGTTCTGCTCAGGTTTTAAACACACATTTGTTCCAAACATTTAATAACTGTGAGACTGTTTCAGGATTTCTCCCTCTGAAATGTCTGATTAAAGATTCCAGTGTCGTCATGCCAGGTCAAGGAACAAGGTGTGAAACTCAGCCTTTGAGGTCAAAGCTGCATCAGCACAGGGACATTTTTAGCACTTTTTAGGCTTGAGAAATGATTTGAAATGAGAGAATTTGCTTGTACTGATCAATGAACAGGGATTTTATACAAGAAAAGCAGTAAGAAGATGGAAGTACCAACATGGAGGGGCAGGGGCTATGCTAATTCCAAGAACATTTTGGATTAAGAAATTGCTTTATATATTCTATTTTTAGTAAAGCACCATCCCACATACATATAGATGACAGAACAACCAAGCCCTCAATCAGGGGCTATTCAATGGAATTACTTTTATGAAAATAGATGGCTTAGTCCTTGCAGGCCTGTTGTAAAAGTGTTCTCACCTGACTGCTGTCAGCCTAAAGGTTTGAATAATTTATTTGTGAGCTACAAAATTCTTCTCAGAGCTGTGGGAAGGAGGAAAAGGGGCACCTGGATAAGCCAGCAGAGAGGTGGTGCAATAAAAGGAATTTAGGTCCTGTTCAGGTGCCTGTCACACCCAACAGGCCATTGGTTACTTCTTTACTTCTGAACAAGGGACAGCAGAACTGAGAGGGGTATTTACACAAAAAAGGGGGTGTAGGACAGCTTCTCTCCAGATTGCTATTCTCCTGAAAGATGGACAATTTTCTCTATTTTCTGGAAGTCTCCTTCACTGAAAGCCTTTGACACAAATGGAGCCCTTTTCTGACTTGGTGCAGGCACCTGAGCTCCTCCTCCCACACACTCTGCATTTGTGGTATTTGTACAGTCCATACTTCTAGGAAGCAACAGGCAGAGGGAAAAGCTGACAGCAATTTCTGCCATTTTTTTTTTCCCTGCCCACTCAAGAATGAGAAAATTAGGATTGCCCTTGGGTGAGAAAAGTATATTTTAAAGCAAAGTTGAAAATCAGGATGATGCTGAGAAATTATTTATGGTCTTGGGAGGGAAAATGGCGAAAATGAGCTGCTGAACTGGAATAAACAGTACCACTGTAAGAGTTTATCAACTTTCTACCAGCTAGGGAACTATTTATGGGAAAGCAAAGGGAGCTGGGCTTGTTTGAAAGGGCCACAGCTCTCAGGGAGGGACCCAGGTCAAGTGGACTCCATGTGCCCCCACCACAATGTTTGAACTCCCCATTTTCCCCAGCCACCCAAGTGATGAACTTCTGAACTGGCACCAATAAATTCTGAGAGGTTTCTGTAAAAGATGAAGTCATGTGGCTGAGTTTTATCTCCCTTATCCCAGCACATATCCAAGGCCTCACCTTGTACCATGTGTAATCATTTATGCTTCTCCAAAGCAGGCAAATGTGTAATTAAAAAACGGTGCTTGCACCTTGTGCAGATTTTGTGCTGGTGTAGGTGAACTGGGAGCTGACATTTTCCTTCCTTTCCCCCAAGAACTTAGAAAATTGTTTGAAAGCTGCACTGAAGTCGTGTAAGGAAAGTGATTGTTAGACTTTAGGAATAGACCTGAATTTAAACATTCTTTTTCTCCTTGACATGAGAAAATATCCTACACCACAGAGATGGACACCAGCAGGGATGCAAAAGCAAAAAAGTGTTCATGGGCTCATGGAGCACAAATGAATGGATGGGCAGAGAATGGGCTCAATGTCAGACACCACAGTGGCCCTGAGTGCACTCAGCACAATCCCCCTGAGTGCATGCAGCACAATGCCCCTGAGTGCATGCAGCACAATGCCCCAGTGCATGCAGCACAATCCTCCTGAGTGCATGCAGCACAATGCCCCTGAGTGCATGCAGCACAATGCCCCTGAGTGCATGCAGCACAATGCCCCTGAGTGCATGCAGCACAATCCCCCAGTGCATGCAGCACAATCCTGAGTGCCTGCAGCACAATCCTGAGTGCATGCAGCACAATCCCCCAGTGCATGCAGCACAATCCTGAGTGCCTGCAGCACAATCCTCCTGAGTGCATTCACTGCAGCCCCTTCCCAAAGCCAAGGTGTTGCAGTGAGGGTTTCAAACAAGCCCTGATTGTGCTGGCAGAGCTCAAACCAGACAGCACGAGCAATCCAAAGCAGGGAAATGCACTGGAGGAAAACTAACACGTGGCACAGAGAAAGGGGAGAAAATGAGCACCTCCAGACAGGGACAGAGCTGCTAATTCAACCTTTAGGAAGAAGCCATCTGTTTGTCCTGAAAACTGCCCCCTGAACAGGGGAAAGAATTTCAGCATTCCTGAGAAGCAGCAATGAATTACCAGAGCACGTTGATGATCTTGTGTGCTGGCATGGAGGAGTACCCACCTCAAAGACACCTCTGAGTTAGAAAACAATTCTCTGGTACCCAGTCCTGGCAGCAGTAGAGCTGTTTAACTCTGGGGAAAATGGAAGCATCTGAACAGAACAAACCAGCAAGGCTACACACAAGAGCATGCTGCTTCCAGTGATGGCCTCCTGGCTGCCCAGCCTGCATCCCTCCTGCCACAGGAGCAGCAGTGCTTCTGGGTGCCACCACCTGAGCTGGCTCCCACTGAAATCTACTTCAACCTCATTTTGCCTGAAATGATTTAGATGGAAAGAGAAATCCAAACTGGGAGAAAAGCAGGGTAGTTATCCTTGCTTGACTGACAAGAAATTGAGACAAAGGGAGACTAAATCTTGTTTGTGAACAGCAATTGTAGCTTAACTCGTATATCTCCCTCAGATCCACACTTCAAACATTTGACTTGCCAAATTCTCCTTCTTCTTCTTCCCACAAGAAGGAAGAAATGGAAGCCTTGATGGTTTTTGGGAGCCTCTCTGACTCAGAGGTGTTATCACCCTGCACCACCACCTCCCCATCCTCCTCTCTGCCTTTTCTCTACCCAGACCAAGCTCCACACACCCTCAAGTTCCACCCCCAGCTTTGCTCAGCTCTGTGCTCACACACCCTGGGTGTCATTCTCCTAACAGGATCTAAAATCAGATTATCACTTTGAGAAATTTTATCCAATAGGACCAGAATTACAAAATATGTTTATAAACAACTCTGGCACAAATATGTATACAAGAGGAGAGAAGGAAGCAGAGCTGAAGAATATGTTATCAGTATGGCTTCTGCACTGTTTTGCAATCATTTAATGGTGTGACTGTAGCTGATGACAACAGTTAGAGTGATGGACAGCCCAGCACCACTTCACAGCACACTGTGATTTGAGCAAAAGGTCATATCCATGAATTACAGATGACTAACTCCATCATGACTTACACTAATGCAATGCTAGGCCTTATATTGTTTCTCCCACCTTGATGCTCCTGGTGGAACATTAGGTAGAAAAGGCATGTGCACCATAAACTATCAAAACAGCCAAAAAAAAGTCTCCAACTCCAACAGAAGTTGGATGTAAAGATAAGTCCTTGGCACTAAATGCATTAATTTTACTGAAAATACTGTACTGAGTAGCATTAAGTACATCTAGAAAAAGTGATCTGGATTTTTTTTGGGGGGGGAGGGGGGTTTCTCTGCCAACCTATTTTCTTCAATTCTACCAATGGCAAGCAACTTTCAGAAGGATTATTAGCCTCTTTTCCAACTTACCCCACACAACCAGAGAATATGTTACCCCCACATGTGGCAGCCTCACCCCCTCTCAGGCTCTCGTGGTCACAGGCAGCAACAGGACTCAGAGTGAGAGAAGTATCTGGGACAGTGCTCAGACACACTCACTGCTCTGCCAGCAATTCCTTCAGGGAATCACAATCCAGAGCCTTCCATGACCTCACTGATCACCCCAATTTAGACATGTACAACAGGATGATCCATTCTGAAACTACAGCACCTGACTCAGTTTCCATCTCGAGAGACTCCGTTTTTTTGCCAGCACATAAGGGCATAAAACACCAGGAGTCAGTAGAGATATTAATTCACAGCACTTGAAAAAGCATGTGGTGCACTTCAGTGCAGATATTATTCATCATAATTGGTGCAACTGGGACAAGAACTGAGCTCTTTGAGAACCAAAACTCACACTGATCCCAAAATTCCTGGCATTCCTCCCTCACCATTGTTGTGTCTGGCACAGACAAAGCATGCATGGAATAGGAACCTTTCTCCCTCATGTCCCTCAGGAATAAGGGCTACTGAAGACTAAGGATCATGGCCACAATCCCACAGCACACCCACAAGTGAGGCAGGAAAAGCCTTTTCCCTCCAGTGTGGCAGCACAGCTACTTGGGCTTGTGGGGAAAAGGGGAAAGACACGGCCCCAAGAGAGCAGAGGGTACAGAATTCTCTCTCCAAAACCTGTTTTCTGTGTACAGTAAAAACTTCAGAGCTCTAGGGAGCAGGGAGCTGGTTATATTGTTCAGGCTGTGGTTGGGTTGCTGGGATTTGGTAAATAAAAAGCATTTTACAGCTCATTAAGTGGCGCTTTGGGAAATGCTCTCATATCCGTTTTCAAGGGGCTGTGGAGAGCTTGCCTTGTGTGGTGGGTCAGGGAAGCAGTCATTTCAAACTAAGGGCTCCAGGGAAGGTGTGTGTGTATATAGATTTATATAAAAATCTAGAAATACTGGTCTGAGGAACCCTACTTCACTGACATTGGGAGTCGCTAACGTGTTATTGCTTTCACTTGCTAGATTTGACTGAGGGGCACTATCTGCTGCTGTTTAATGAAAAAGAATCATCAAACAGCCTGGGAGGATGGGACAGTAGCACTGAGGCACCTGAACTGATTCTGCAGAACCATGGAATTGCTGTCATATTTCCTCCACATGCTATGAAACCCATTTTCTGTGCATGTAAGTGAAATTCCCACGTGGGCTGCAGAAGAGTGTTCCTGGCCTCACAGGGCTTAAGGGACAGCAATCCTTCCATTACTTCTTCCTATAAACTCCCTAAAAACTCACATGTGGTCTTTCTGAAAAACACAGAGCATTTCCTGTGGGCTGTTGCTCCAGAGCAAGCTGTGCCAGGGAAGGCCTGGATTGTACACAAGGAGACAGAGATGGAGATGTCATCTTTTCATTTTCCCCTCAGATAGCTCATGTTTGGGGTACAAAATATTCTAGGGGGCGTATTTTTGTTTGTTTGTTTGTTGGGTTTTTTTAGATGCTGTCTCATCTTTGAAAGACTCCCAGTCACAGGCAGTTGTGTGGAAGAACCCCAACGTGTTTGCTTTTCCTCTCCTTTACCTTGGGTGGATTTTCAGGGAGAGGAAGCAGACAGAAATCTCTACTGCTTATTTTTAGTTTTGCAATCGTTGGTACAAAGATATCCACCCCTGCTCCTCTGAACTATTTGATGTTCTGCCTTCAGAACTATGAGGAAAGCCAAAAAATCCTACAAACACCTTCTGCATGCAAAACTAACTGAAGTTTTTCTAAGTGTGAAACTGTGTAAACCCCCATTTCAATCCATGTGTAAAATTGAGAATTACAAGGAAATAGATGGTCAAAAAAAGTGAGAAGTAACTTCTCTCACATCAACATTTTAAGGACCTTTTAGTTTCCTTTGAGATTAAAAAAAAAAAAAAAACCAACAAAAAATCCAGCCCCCCAACCCCCTCAAAAACCAAGAAAAATCTTATACATTAGAGTGTAAATTTTTTTTCTTCATGAAAGATCAGTTAATTAAGAACCCTGCAGGAATGCCAAAACAGTTTGCAGGCATATGGGGAAAGTCTTGTAAGGGTTGGACTGCATGCCATCCTAGCCAACAGTGCATGGGATTGAGAAGCAGAGATAGCCCTGTGAATTGTAGGTGTTTTTTATTCAAAGTCTAATGTAGCTGTGAGCCTGAAAGAGAACAGCCAAGCCAACAGGGTGTGCCTGGAATTAATTTACTGGAAGGAAATTTGCTGATTGGCAGCAATCAGGATGGAGCTGACAGCCAAGCATTTTCTGAGGCTGACTCAAAGAAATGATCCAGGACTTGGTTAAGAGTCTCCCTAAGGACAGAGTCTGTCACTGCTAATTAGTTTATCAAAATGATGCTGTTCCATTGGGTACAACCAGTTGGATTCATCTTCACATTTGCTCAAAGTCCCTCAGTACCTTTTTTCCAGCCAGCACACGTGTACCTTTAGAGAGCCTTCCCAGAAGATGAATTTGAATTCTTCAGTGCTGTTCTCAATTCTTAATTGCCACAACTCCTTGTAGCCCAGTGCCACATCAACAGGCAAAGTGACAGTCTCATTTGTCACCCCTATCACAATGTCACCACCAGTTATCTCCCAGTCTGTGCTCTGTGGAGCTTCTAAAGCTATGGAGCTCTGACACACACAGCTCACACTGCCAAGGCAGAGGAAAATGTTACTTAACAGGCATGAAGGAAACAGGAATCTGAAATGTATGCCCAGAAGTTTTAGAGCATTTCAACCTCCCAGTACACAGTCTTACTGCTCCTTCTCCTTCCCAGGCATGTGAAAGTGGAAAAAGAAAGTTCTGGCAATTAAAAGGATGCTTGTCTTTAAAAAAATCAAACAAACAAAAACCCAAGCAAAACCATCAATTAAACAAACAAACAAACAGAAACGATTTAAAACCATTTTAAAGGCAACTTGTGTGTAAAACTGCAACAGCACAGCTGCTTCAGCAACAGTTCCACAGAGATCTCCAGACTAACTGGAAAAAAAAAAAGGTAGGAAGCCCCAGAGCAAAAACAGGAGAGAGGTTTGTGTTTGTCTTAGGTTTTTTCAAATACTTTTGTCATCCCTTTCTTCACTGGAAAGTAATAAATCTTCTGCAGGAGAAGGTACCTGCTAGCATCATTAAGAGATTTAAACACTGCAAGATAAAACTCCCTGAAGCCAAAGCAGCTATTTGTGTCAAAGGAAACAATACAGTAATTTATACTTCCACTCCCAAATCTTATGTTACTGCAGAAAATGTGCTCCTTTAACAATTAATCATAAATCAAAGCCCTGACAAGATATTAGTCTCCCATTCCTCTGGGAGACAAGTGGAATGTGCATCAAGAAGCAGAAGCAGGAGCTGTGCTGCCAGCGTGTCAGATGGAAGCTGTGCTAGGGGATCCCTGGATCTCCCACCACAGCAGCAATTTCTGACCCAGCAGCCACCAGCCAAGGGGCTGAGTAACCTCAAAGCCCACAGGCTCCAGCTGAAGGGAGCTGAGAGCCCTTCAGGGTGACTCACAAAGTGCTGGACAAGGAGCTGCACTCCCTGTAGCCTCACTCCCTGGTTTTTAAAGGAAAAATCACAGCTCGGCTTGTTGTGATAACTCCAAAAAACACAGCATGTGAATTTTCCACGTGGAAGAGGGACAACTTGTGTTTGTTTAATCAGTGATCATTATTAAACAGCCAGAGCTGCTAAATGCTGGAAACTTCAGACAGAAATTCTGAAACAACTCACACCGAGAACAAGGCAAATGAGAACAAACTTGAGAAATAGTTCTAAGATGCCTGGTGCAGAAATAAGTTCTGCAAGAAACATATTTAGTTGCTATCATCTCATACTGCATATTTACCTAACTGACTGCTTGCCTAAAACAAAATTTATGACAACAGCCCTTTATTTTCATATAAAACAGCATTCTTGGTAAGGGAGAAATGTTCCATCTGTAGATAATTCTTTACAGCAGCATCTCAGGTGAAGAATTAAAAGTATTTGGGATAAAAATGGAAGGATTTCTGAGAGGTCCTTAGCAGTGTTTTGTTCCTCCTTCTCAGCCAGCCTGAGGGTGACTGGTGGCACACAGAGAACTCCCCAGATGACACAGGAGCTCACCTGCTACATCCATCCATCCATCCATCATCCATCCATCCATCCTCCATCCATCCTCCATCCATCATCCATCCTCCATCCATCATCCATCCATCATCCATCCTCCATCCATCATCCATCCATCATCCATCCTCCATCCATCATCCATCATCCATCCATCCTCCATCCATCATCCATCCATCCATCCATCATCCATCCATCATCCATCATCCATCCATCATCCATCCATCATCCATCCATCCTCCATCCATCCATCCTCCATCCATCCTCCATCCATCCTCCATCCATCATCCATCATCCATCCATCATCCATCATCCATCATCCATCCATCATCCATCATCCATCCATCATCCATCATCCATCCATCATCCATCCATCATCCATCCATCATCCATCCATCATCCATCCATCATCCATCCATCATCCATCCATCATCCATCCATCATCCATCCATCCATCCATCCATCCATCATCCTTCATCCATCCATCATCCATCCATCTATCCATCATCCATCATCCATCCATCATCCATCCATCCATCATCCATCCATCCATCATCCATCCATCATCCTTCATCCATCCATCATCCATCCATCCATCATCCATCCATCATCCATCATCCATCATCCATCCATCATCCATCATCCATCCATCCATCCATCATCCATCCATCCATCCATCATCCATCATCCATCCATCATCCATCCATCCATCCATCATCCATCCATCCATCATCCATCATCCATCATCCATCATCCATCATCCATCATCCATCCATCATCCATCATCCATCATCCATCCATCATCCATCCATCATCCATCATCCATCCATCATCCATCCATCCATCCATCCATCCATCATCCATCCATCATCCATCCATCAATCCATCCATCCATCATCCATCCATCCATCCATCCATCCAGCCATCCTCCATCCATCCAGTGCAGAGGGGGAAGGCATGGGACAGACAAAAATTCAGGTCAGCACTTGCCCCCTCTGCAAAACCCTCAGGAATTTACAGATTGCTCTTATTTATCAAGTAAGCTGCCTTTAGGTTTAGGGCTTTGGTTTTTTTAAGAAGTGGCATTTTTAAGTCCCCTGAAAAAAAACCAAAACAACACTACAGAATTGTGCACATCCTGCAGAAAACACCCAACCCAAACCCTCTGAACAATATTAAACTGCAATGTGTGGTGGGAATAAAGAGGGGGAAAGCAATCTAACCTTTGTAACTACCCTCCCAAACACCTCCCACCAGCAAATGCTTTCTTATTTTAGGGCAGCACATTCACACAATTCAGGTTTGAATACTAACCACACATCTCTCATCAGTGTGAAATATTGCTGGCTGCCTGATCTCAGCTTCTCTGCCAGCCCTGGTGGCTCTGGTGGAATTGCTGAGCTGCTGCAGAGCTGAGTACACGACTAATGGGTAATCTTTTCCAGGGAGATTTTTTTCCAGATAATTATTCTTACAGGTTCTCACAAAACAAGCTATAATTTCACTCTTTCTCTGAATAAGCAATAAGAAATCTTTATTGCCATTTCTGCAGGGAATGCAATTAACAAATCTTGTGCTTATTAAATAACTGCTTAATGTATTTTGTTATTCCTTCAGGATTTCTCACCTGACCAGGAGATCCTGTTTGAGTGCCCTACATTAAGAATTTCAGTGGCATTCAGTTCTACCTAAAAAAAAAATTATCCCTTAAAGAACAAAAGGAGGAAAAAAAAGCCTGCCCATGAGCAAAAAAAAGATGCAGCCATTTCCCCATAGCCATGCAATGACTCCTCAAAACTTCCCAAACCTCTGCATGGCTCAAATGGAACCATTCAGCAAATCTTGAATTTGCATCTCTGCTCTCCTCAGTAATAGAATACACTGGTATATGTAACTGATGATATAAATAATCATTCTGTGTGCAGTAAATTCTGCTTATGGTCCTCATTTTCTTGGAATTATTTGTGGAGGCTGGGATACTTCTTAACGAACAGAATCAAAGTGGAAAAAACTTATACAACAGCAAGAAGACAACATTTTACAATACAAAATACCTTAAGGTGGTGTAGGTTTGGTTTTTTTTCCATTTCTTCTCCGGAACTGTCTGAAGAATTAGGTCACTTGGACCAGAAAAAGAAGTTACAACGGGTATTAATGAACTCAAAAGAAGGAACCAGCTTAGTCTCCACATGGAAATGTCACAAAATGTCTACATCCCCCAGTAAGACTGAATTTAACAGTGCTGGAGTCTCTCAAAACTTCTGCTTAGCTTGGTAATTCAGTTAAAGCAAGACTTCTGTTTGAAATACTATTTCATGGTTTTCAGTAGAAAAGCTTCAAATCATTAATCTCACTAAAAAATGAACTTTAAGAACATTTAACATATGTTAAGGATTCTTCAGCATCTCTGTATTATGTAAGCAGTTGAGACATGTACCAGCACTGGCCAAAAACAAATCTACTGCTTCCAGGTGTGCCTGGGTGTACAGCATTTAGAAGAGCTCTCAACAAGCTGATTTTGTCAGCTGTTTGTGCTAAAATCCACCCTTTACTGTGGCTTTACACAGTGATGAGGAGCCCTTCCCAGGTGACTGAAAACCCTCTTATTGTATTATTGCTGTTATCAATAAAAGGGCACGGAGATAAAGGTTAAAGGGATGAAGAATTCTGGTAACCTTTCTTAATCCAGTTTTAGCTGGACCACTCCCAGTCAAGCACTACAATATTTAGTGACATTTCTCCTCCTCCTGACTTTGAGATCTTCCCTTTTTAACCAAATCCCTGCACACAAGAAGCTCAGCTGATCTCTGCATTGCTTTTTGAATCTCAAGCAATTGTTGAAGCAGAGGAGAGACAGAACCACGGTTTACTGTCTAGGAAAGAAAGAAATGCACTGAAAGCTGTGGCAATTACACACCCTGTGCTTGCAGACAGGCTGTTCTTCTGTAGTTTAAGCTCAGAAACACTTTGCAGCATTACAGCCATTTTACAAGTCTGTTTTGGATATTTAAAATAGAGTGTCTTTTATACAACTATCTCAAAAGAGGCATCTTGAAAACGATTCCAAGTTTATTACCCAGCTTTATTTGGTTAAAGGAAGTTCTCTCAGCTAATGGACTCAGTTGTCTAAATTGTGGGCTATCTTCAAAGTTTCTTAAGAACTGAGGGCTGGCCTCATTATCTCTTAACTCTCTGCAGAAAAGCCATGCAGGTTTTGGCATGAGGACAAGCCCACACCCTGTTTATCACAGGATTAGACTGGAAATGAGCTTCTTCACCAAACACAAACAGAAAACTCGCTAGCACAGAGAGCTACAAGAGCTTGGGAAGGTTCAGACCAGGATAACACATTTATAGAGCAGTGGCAATCTGCACTGACTGGAATTTGTCTGAAAAACCCAGCACTCCTCAGGATCACATCCTCCAGACAGCTCTGTCCCCACCCAAAGGTGTTTGTGCACATGCCACAACCTTCACACTGCATTTACAAAACCTGGATTTTCTGTTCATTGAAACACACTGAAAAAATAAAGCTGAGAGTTGTACGAGGGAGTTCAGTGTCTCTGAGCTGCTAAAATGGAGTCATTACTTGTAAACAGTGAGGGTGCTTTTTATGGTTTCTAACCTGAAAACATACTTATCTTTTCAACACAGGATGAATATAATCCTTCCCCTACTTTCCTTCAAAATAAACGTAAATCAAGCATTTTCTGAAAAGTCACAGAAATGTCAAACTGTATAACTGCTCTGGATGGACTCACTGTCGTGTTCAGTTTATTCAGGAGAAGATTAAATTGCAACAAAAACCAGAAAACATTTAAGAATTTTGCACCATTTGGCGTGCATACAAGCGAAGGAAAAGGCATGCCACACATCTGCTTCTTGTCATGATTCAAGCCAGAATGCATGTGACAATTGCTTTGCTTTTTATTACCATGCATTCCATAAAATTCCGAGCCTCTCCCTCCTATTATGGACACAGCGGTTTCCAGTCTGCTCCTGCATGTGAAGTGTGGGGTAAAATTCCTGGTTAACCAACAATTACTTATGAGCTGTTAGGTAACAGGGAGGGTAGGATTCCTCCTGAGAGCCTGGTGGAAGGGTCACAGCAATGCTCAGAGCCTGTCAAAGGGCTTCCACGAGGGTGGAGGCACAAAGAGCACCTCCAGCTCCATCCCCATCCCAAGCTGTGCATGTTCTGGAGCTCTCATGGAGAAGGGTTTAAGTCCTTTGTGGACTTTAGGGTCAGGTGGGCAAAGGCACTGGTGGAGCAGTGTTTGTTTTCTTTTGTACTGCTCAGCTACCTCAGTGAAATTCCCCATTACCACATTTCCTGAGCTCAGGAGGACTCGGGGAAATGGAAAGGGTGAGGTCAGTGCGCTCTGCACTGCGCCTGATGTCCCACCAGGAACTCATAATCCATAGCTGTGCATCAGATATTCCACCCTAAAAACCAAACCCAGAGAATCAGGGCAATATTTAGGTTGGAAAAGACCCTGAAGATCATCAAGTCAAACCATTAATCTAAAACAACGTCCCCCACTGAACCAGGTCCTGAAGCCCCACATCTACACTACTGACTTCAGTTTTTATACACTGGGGAGGATCCACAGAAAAACATAACCTGAGACAACACAGTGCCAGAGACTATTTGCCAAGAAATCAGTGTGGAAAGGGTGGAAGTGGAAAAGATGGGACTGACTCAGTGCAGACACAGTGAGGAGGCAATGGATGTCCTCCTGCTGCCCATGAGCCTCTCCCCACAGCACAGCTGAACCCTAAGAAGCCATTGACAGAGCACTGGATGATGATAAACAGAATAAACGAGAAAAGCACTAGGTCCTGAGCAATTTACCTCACAACAATTTATTCTTACACAGAATCCCAGAATGAGGTCAAAAGGAACCTTAAAGAGCACCTAGCTCCAACCTCCCTGCCATTACAAGCCTTTAACTGCTGAATTTCAAGGAAAGTAGATAAACAGTAAACTTTAGGTCACCCTTGACTATGGCCAAAAAGTAGGCAAGCATCTATACAGTCTCCTTGACAAATTTTCTGTGGGGAAAAAAAAACAAAACCCAACTCCCCCAACTTTCACCCTAAAGCGAATGGTATAAAAAATATGAACTTGATATGACTGGAGAGGTTTTTCTGACTTCCCAAACATGTCCCAGAACACACTGCCTGCCCTACAAAAGCCCATACAATCAGGCTTTAAAGCTCTGATGTTCCTGGAGAAAAGCTACTTAAAGTTCCTACTGAAAAATACTGCTCTGGATTTCAATCTTTGTGGCACCTGACCTCTGCTCAGCTGGGCTAATGAGGTCACCTTCCCTACCAAATAAATCAACAGCTATGTTCTGAAGTGAGCAGGGCAACATTGATTTACAGCTCTTGTTTTGGGCCATGGAAAATAATCTTTAGGCTGTGTGGGCTAAGCAATTCTTCCTGGTGAAATCCAGAAAGCAGTTCTAGCATTGTGTTACAAAGATTTATCCAACATTTCAGTTGCAGAGTAAGACTCCTGCTCTGCCTTCCAGTTCACAAATAATACAACTCTTTTCAAACTCTGCTGAAATGCATTTAAACCTCGTGACAGTATTCTACCAGCACATGGATGGACAAAGCAATGCTTTGACATCTTTCAGAAAATTATGAATGCTAAATAACCTACAACAGAAATCGTTTTCATGTTTCTTAAAGTTTTTGTTTCTCTCCTTCACATTCACAAATGAAACACATTTCCAGCATGAAAATCAGCAAAATGGAATTACTTAGGTCATAACATTTGTGACTTCTTAAAACACATCCAATAAAGCCTGAATACCACATTCTTTGGAACATTTTCTCCTGAAAGTTGTGGTTTGATACTGTAAAGAGTCAGGTATTTCTGTTTTCCTCTCTCATAACAGCTGAGCCAAACACTGAAAACAAAACATGGAAACTTTAAAACCCAACAGAAGGTAATGCTTTCATTCAGCCTTTCTGAATTTGTGACAATTTGTCAGCCTGAGAGCACTGTGCTGTTCCTGGAGCCACAGCAGGGCTTTAACAGCCCTGGTTCTGCTGGGGCCAGGGCTCAGAACCTGTGGCCTCAGCCCCTCTCACCCCTCACAGGAGGAGCAATACCCAAATACCCTCTGAGTGCAAAAGACTTCTTCTGTTCTGTCTCTGGAACCTGCAACATTATCTACAGAGAATGCCAAAAACTTTAATTAAAGAGTGACTGGAAACAGTTTTTGGTTTGGAAGTGAGTACTAGAATGTGGTTTGCAACCCAAGACTGCAGAACTCTGTGCATGTCAGATTTCAGATAAAATGGGCTGTAATGAAAAACTGTTCTCATTAAACTCCATCAGCTAACTCATTTCTGATAACTTAAGTCAACTGACTGTGTTGCTAGAGAATGTCTGTGAAAACATCCCCATCCTCATAATGTTGCTGACTCTTTGAAAGCACTATTCCATGGGATTTGCAAAACATCACAGATTAAACATAATGGTAATTAAACAGAAATGGTCATTTGGAGTAGGTCTTTCTCTTCTGTAGGTCACTCTTGAGTGGGCCTGCTAATGTGAGGCAGTTTCCCTGAATGGAAATAGAGACTCTCAAATTGTGGTTTATAAACACCCCAGACTTTAGAGGGAGAAAAGGCAAACAATGCAAAAAGAAAAATCATGAAGTAATTGCCGAGGCCAAACATTTCCAGCAGTATTTTTCTAACTTCTCTCCCCTTACTTTGCATTTTCCAGCATAAGCAAGCTGAAAAATGTAAATTGATGCCAAAGTTTACTGAAAGGGTACTTGATTCTGCTGCAAGTGGCCCTGAGATGTTGCTGACAACAATAATAATATTACCCAATATTGACAGGACATGTTGAAAGCATGTGTTCTCCACCAGATGACACAATTTTTACACAGACTGAGCATATTGGACCCTGATGAAAGAAAGGAAATTAGGAAAACCAGAAAAAGAAAAAGGAAGCAAAGAAAATACAAAAGTGGTGTGGTATTCTTATCAAACAAGAAACCTTAAAAAAAGGATTTTTTTTCTTAAACACACAACAGATTTGTAAATAATATTAAGGCACAGTCTGACTGTATGGCACATGACAAAGATGCCTAAAAGTGTCAGGATAAAGTTCCACATTCAGACAGGTTCCATGTTCTGAAAATCCTGCTGGAAGTGCTGAGGAATATCAATTTCTGCATTTGCTTACAAAGGAAACAACGTAAAATGTGCCTTGCTCACCTGGAAGTCAGGGAGCCAATATATGGAAGGCAAACAATAATCCAGCTTTAGAAAAAAAATCCAATACAGGTGGGAAAACGAGGAATTGTTTTTGTGTTTTGTTGATGGGTTTTTATGATTATTTGAGGCTTTGTTTTGGGGGGTTGAAGGGAGGTTTTCTTGTTTGATTTACTGTTCACTATTTCTCATTTCTAACAAAACCAAAAGCAGGTACAAGCAGAAAAGGAATGGAGGGGTTTTTCCTCTTCTCTTAATGTCTTACAGTCCTCATGGTACCTTGTATTTAAATATTCCCTTTCACACAGAGCTAAAAGAGGCAAAAGTAAAGGCAGATATGTGAGAGGGAGGCACTGCTCCAGGTACTCGTTAGCCAGAGCAGGGGACTCCTCTTGCCCTGCAGGGTGGGATGGAGCCAGGCAGAAACTGAGCCTGGCCTCTCATTCAGGGGAGGAGGCATTTTTGGCAGCCAGCACAGGCCAAGTGCAGAGCTGAATCACCCCCTCCAAGTGTGTGATGCTCTCTGCTGACAGCAAACAGAGACCGCGGCCAGCACGCTCCTAAATCACTCGCCTCAGATAAGCAGCTAAAATTAGGAGAGGGGAACTGAGGCAACATCCAGGACAGGATGCTACAGTCTTTCAGACAGGAAACCTGGCCTTGCAAGGCACAAAATGATGGCAGACATGCCTTCCTGGTTGCTGAAATATTCCAGGCCAAGAGTCTTAAATCCCTTCACAAGAAGGAACAGCATGAACTCCTGGACAAACATATTTGATACTTACATCCATTCCCTCAGTGGCTCCTGGAAAAAACCTGTGTTGAAGGAACCAAGGCAATGGGCACACAAATCAAGCAATAATATCTCCAGTGTGCTGAATTCTGCTCTGATGGTTGTGCACAGGAAACACCAACACCATCAACACCCACCCACAGGGCAGGAGTGACCTGCCAGGGGGATTATGTTCATGAGCAATGGGACGTGGAGCACAAGTCCCACATGGAAACAAATGAGGAAGAGCACAGAAGGGGATGGTGCTAAGGAGGCTGAGCTGCTCCAGAAGCACTGCAGCTCTGCCCAGGGTGAGGCTCAGCAGGGGAAGCTTATGCCTTGGGCTGGCTCCCTAGAACAGAGGCTGGACAAGGTTAAAAGAATAAAGTGGGTATTTATGAAAGCCTTCAATAGATACACCCAGGGCAGTCAGAAGCCCCAGAGGCTACACCCAAAATGGACAATGGGCTGAGTTTTTCAGACAGATATAAGTTTGGTCCATTTACATATCAGGGGTTAATCCTCCAATTACAGCTCCAGGTAATGAAGTAATTTACCCCCAGTTTGCTCCCCCCAATTCACTTTTGTTTATACTTTTGGGACCTGAGGCTGTAGGGTGTCCTTGGCTCTCAGGCCTGGGGGGATTGTTTTGTCTGACCAAGGTGTGAAGACAGTAACTCACTGTGTATGGAGTTGAGAGCTCTGCACTGCTGCAGCACAGGGTGCCTGGGCTGGCTGGGCAGGCTCTGAGGACAGACCCCTCTGCTTCCCAGCACGGCCACACAAGTGGGGCCATGGTGCAGAAAGGAGCTGAGCTGGAGGCTGCAAATCCCGGGATTCGCAGCTCCTCTGAGCCCCCTACTCTGCAGGAACCATTGTGTGGCAGTTTCTACACACACCACTGTGGGACACATATTGAGAAAGTAAGAAAATTACAGCCTGAAAAATATTCCAGGCTGGAGCTTCTCAGCTCTGTTCCCAGCCGATGAGCTGGTCCAGCTCAAGGTCAGGGAGAATTTCTCTCAGGGTGATAATTTGGTCAAAATAAAAAGGAATTAATAACAAGACAGAACACCTGTTGTGGTGAGTGCCCAGGCCCTGGCAATGGGGTGTCTTCTCTCTGAACCAATCTCCTTTTCTCTACTCTTGGAGTTGCAGTCATGCTATAAAAACAAGTGTGTTTCTGAATAAACTTGGCTCTTTCTTCCTGTCATAAAAAACAACCATGTAACTGCATGTATTTCCACTGCACTTAAAGGGTTAAAACCCCTTTCCAGGCTCCCCACCACATTCAATCTCATGCTTCCCTTTTGGTTGGCACATTCCACAGAAATTCTCACTAGGAGCAAAGAAATGTGTCAGCCTTTCCCATCAGCTCTCACTTCTCTCCTGAAGTACAACAACAGTTATTTCCCTTTTGGATCTGGCATATCATTAGTGCCTAATATAATGCATAAAAGATTTTTGATAAAATATGACTTGGCCTGAAGCACACTTTTATTAAAAAGCTTAACTCTACTATATGCACAAGCATTAATAAAACACCAGATCATAATTAAAATTTTTTTTAAAAATCCCAGTTTTTTCAATATCCTTAAAACTCCCACACAGTTTTGTTGTTTTCTTTGGTTTGATTTGTTGAGGGTTTTGTTTGTTGGGTTAATTTTAAATTTTAAATTTGTTTATTTTTAAACAAATAAAGTTGGTCAAAACCAAGATATTTTCCACCACTGCCTTCTCATAGTGACACTTACCATTTTTCCATTAGCATATAAACATATCTTGCCTGAGCTCAAGTTGTTAACTGGAGAAAAGAGCAAAGTTTCTATTTGTCAACTCCTAAGTTAAAGAAATGTCAAACAGTGCTTTGTCTGAGGATTGTTAAGAACACCCCTGGCTCTGGGAAACCTTGCCTTCTGGTCTGGTGGGAAGATGGGAGCTGGAGTTCATTTGATCCCTTTCCAGACAGGGTGTCCAATAAATGCTATCAGCCCAAATCTAATGGAAACAATCTCACAAAAAGATCTGTAGCTCATTTTGACAATTCATATTAGGAATGATCATTTCTTTTGATTTTTTTTCCCCCCAAAGCAGATTTTTGATCTTATTAAAAATCTAATGTTGGTTGTTCAGTGACAGCAGCCTTCTTTCAGTTCAGCCTCAATCCAAGAAAAGTGTTAGCATGGATTAAAAGCATATGGTGGACCAGAAATTTCTGCATGTTCTACCTTAGGCCAGCCACTTCCCTGCTCTGAGTAACACACTGCACTTAATTAGAACTGAACCAAGACTATTTGGTTGTACTTCAAAGTGCATCTCTAAGGTAAACAGAACAACCTCCCATTTTCCTGAGAAACTGATATTCCCAGCAGGGAAGTGACTCGCCCAAGGCTACAGCCCCTCCCTGCCAAACCCTGGGTTAGCATCAGCCCTTCCTGCCACAGAAAATGCTCACCACTGGATTTCTATGAAAGCTCGAGGTTCATTCTTCATAAAAAAGGGATGAAATAGAATTACTTATCTCTGAGGACTCCTGTGGTCTATAAATAACATTTTGTAGGCTGCTAAGTCAGAGCAGGCCTTGCCAGGGGGCTGTGTCTGCAATGCCAGCTGTGGAGAACACCAGCTTTTGTGGGCAGGGATGCTGCCAGCATGGCAGAGCTTCTGCCTTTAGAAGCATCCAATATTAGGAGAATATTTTATGGAAGGAAAAGTTCAGATTATTTTACAAAACCATTTCATTTTCCCTAACTTTTCACAGATGCAGAAGTGCACAGACATTTTTCAAAACTTGCTTTTACCCAAATGCCATTTCACCTCAGACACCAATTCCTGGCCAATGCTTTCACGTTACACATTTTGGGACATTTGATGCCATTTGCAGCACTTTGCCTACTCTTAGACTAAAAAAGACCATGTGAGTCCAACCAACAAAGCAAAAAAAAGGAGCTACTTTTCCACTGCTGAAAGATTCCCAAATGGACAGACCCATTCTAGAGGGCTGGTGTGAGACCCTCCACTCTCACTTCTCTCTGGCTTCTTGGTAGCCACAAACCCAACTTAATCAAGCTTGCAGAAAACTGCAGAGGCAATAATTTCTGCTCACTCACACTGCACAGGACCATACTGAAATGACAGGAAAAAACCCTCGATTTCTTTTCTGCACTATGGAAAAAACAATATACCAACAGAGACAACAAGGAAAAGCATGAAAGGTTTGCATGAAAGGTTTCCATGAAAGGATAATGTGTGCACTTCTAAATATTGTTGTTTCTTCTGAGAAGTTTTTTCTCCTAAAAAATGTAATAAAATACTGCTTCAAATATTTCCTGTCATAAATTTCTTCCATTTCAGAACTGAGCTTTAATCTGTATGTTTACAAGTGCACCCCACAGGTGCTAACAGAAAATTAAAAGTAATAGAAGTCTGACACAACTGAAGCAGAAGACAGCAGCACCCACCTCTCTGTGCTGCTCTTGTGGTACAGCATGCCCAGTATCCCAAGCCTTTCCTAAAGCTCTCTCAGAAATTTTTCTAATTACTCCACATTGGATCCCCACCCTCCCCTCCCAGCCAGCATTTGTAGAACAGCAAAGGAGCAGCAGGGCTTTTGAAAATCACTCAGCTGAAGCCCAGCTGGAAACCTGAACACCCTGTCTTTTGCTAAGCCTGCTCTGCTGTGCAGCAGCCCCACCACTGTAATGACCTATTTTCCTGTGCCTTGACACAAAAGGTATTTTCAGCCATAGTGTGAAGTGTTACAAAGAGGCATAAACTTCTTCAGAACATTGATAGTGAGGATGTTTTATTAAATATCTCTTAAGCTCAGATGCAGTCCCTGATCCTACAGGGATGGGGATATCTAAGTTCTGACACCACTTCTTAAAGCTACTATTCCATTTACTTAAATTCTATATCCTTAACAGAAAGCTTAATGGTTTTATACACATAAAACCTGTGAATTTCACAAGGATGCAATAATATAACAGCAAAGGCATCTGCAAAGGTTTATGTTAAAGCCATATGAATCAATTTTGAAACTAGAAATAGCAACCAGAGCAAACAACTGTGTTCTAAGCAGCTGAACGAGTGTTCCAGTGTGGAAATGGGGATTTTTAGATAATGCTCCCCCCTAAATGTTCTTGCCAGTTCTAACAGCAGCAATGCATCACTTCTGCAATGAGCACATACTGTGAAGAGATCATGGCTGTAGCTGATAAAGCACAGGATAAACATGTACTGGGGAGAAGAACCTCCTGCAGGTCAGGCTTTGGAGATGAGACACAGATTTGAGAATTCAGCTATCTGACTAAGGTGGTAGTTAGGCCACGGTGAAATCAGGAAAACAAAAGAAATCCTTTCACTCCCAAATGGCCCACCAGTAACAGGACAGAGGCATAAAGAACATTTTCAGTAGAAAACACAGTATGAATCACACTAGACTGGAATTCATTGACTCTGACTCCCTCATTGCTCCAAGTGCCCCAAATTTGGAACCACGGACAGCAGAACCAGCCATCCCATCATCTTCTTCTTGCATTTTGCTCCTGCTCTGTGGAGAAGCTGCATTAGCTTCACATCTTGTCTCCAATGCAGGCAGTTCAGTGCCATTCTTTGAGCTCTGGGTCTGGTTTGGGCCAGGAGCCTGCCTGGTGCAAGCACAGGATGCTCTGTGCCTTGGTGCCTGATGAATACTGGGAGCTTATCTAAAACAGCATTCAACTTCTGCACAAAATATTTCTCACTGCTATTACACCCTGAAAGGTGCCAAAAGCTCATGGACTGTGATCCATCCAGCCCCAGCACAAAGGCACTAAACAGAGCCCTCTCTGCTTTCTTCTCCCACCATTCATCCTTCCAGTGACACGTGGCTTTTCTTTTAGAAAGCTTCCTGCCATTCTTACCAGATCTCTGCTAGCAGAAGGGAACAAGCATCACTCCTTGGAACAATGCCAAATAACCACAGTGGAGACATGGCTAAGAGTCCCCTCCATTCAGCTGAGCTGCTTGCAATATTATGAACAAATCCTGTGAGCAAAAAGGTGGCACAAAACATAAACAAATGGTCCATGCCTAATGGCCATGTATTTATGGTCAGTGCCTTGAATTCATCACCCACCTGTTCAATGGGTCATGAGAAGAGATTTATGTGCAAATAGCCATAACTTCCAGGCTGGGATATAGAAAGACTATCCCCCTTTGCTGGGAAATCTGATCTTTACCAGAACAGATTGCAGGAACAAATGCAGTTCAGATCAATTCAATGGTCTATGAGTTTTGCTTTTGCTGTGTTCCTACAGGTTTTGTGTTGGGTTTTTTCTTTCTATCTGATCCAAGCAGCACAGTATAAATGTAACTGGCAGAATGTGTCATCCCGTGTTTTCCTTTCCATTCAGCTGACGTGCTAATTTTGTGTAACACAAGAAATGAACAGTGCTTTCCAGATGCATAAAACTGAGTTTTAACAACCAAGTAAGGCAGGATTTTTTTTTTTTATGGGATCACAGTTTCCTCAATTAAATTTTAAGAGAATTCAGCTTTGGAAACATTGAATGCTGTATTTTACAGTTCTCTGAGGGGGAAAAAAGTGAGGTGGGAGGATGTATGCCTATTTTCAAAGTAAAGAGTTAACAAAGCATTACTTTAAATTCAGTGATTTTCAAGCTGGTTGTTCATGTCTGCTTAAACGCCTGTGGGTAAATGCTGAGGTCTGTAATACATTCCAAATGGTCAGGGCTGTTATGATACTCTCACAAATACTGCACTACAAGACATGAAGTCAATCTTAGAGTTGTAGAAAGGAAACATTTTTCCCTTTTCTGGCTAAGACAGACACTTTTTCAAGTCACAAGCCCACCTAACAGCTCAGAAGGATGGTGGCAGACTGTGCTGAAGGTGCTCTGCCACACAGACCCCAGAAACTCTGCCAGAGGTGGGAGTCCAGCAAGGCTGGAACTGCACAGGGGACTAAAGGAGTTGAGCTTGTCCTACAAGCAGCACATCTGGCCTTTCTACCAGCTGTTCTAAGAACCAGCATTTTAAGGGGAGAATTTGCTGATTTTGCCACAGACAAAAGAACTACTGACCAAGGGAGGTGCACATGTGTCTACGTGCCTGTCCACAAAGAGAGAGGAAAGCTGAATCTATATACAAGGCAAGTAAACTACAAAAAGGATGTAAACCAAGCTATCAACACAGAATTCCTTGCAGAATGGAAGGACACAGAACTGCTCAAAGAATTGAAAGCATTAGAAACAACTTGTTTGCTGCTCTTCTGGCTTTTTGTTAAGTCAGCTGTGAAAACCATGCAAGTGTTTGAGTAAGGGAGTATTCTTGAGTTACCTGTCCCCACTGAGCAGAGTCATCAGTTCAGACTGGGGATGCTGGCACTGACACCATCTTGTAACCATAGAAAACAGCAAAACTTCCTGAAGTGACACCATCTTTAAATTTAACCATTTCAAAATTAATTATTCTTGCAAAAGAACACGGCAGAAATATGACACTGAGACAGACCCTGACCTCCTCCTCAGAACCAGCTCAAGAACATGTTGTGTTTTAAGCTCCACTGAAGTAACAGAACTTACCAATAATACAAATTTATTCAGTATTTATTCACTAGAAGAGTGATGGGGAGGATTTCATCATATCGAGTGACTGGGCAAAAGAACTGATGGATTAATTTGGACATCACCAGACACAGCCAGAGAAAAGCTGCCCTAAATACCAGCACATTGGGGGGCACACAGTTGGCTACCACTGCTCAGGACAGAGCAGAGGATTGTTAAGGTCAGTCTGGGAACATCAGCTTACTGATCAGCCATTGTCAGAAAGGACAAATATGATTCATTCTTCAATTTTCTTTCTTAGATTTCTTCCCCCCTTCCCCCCCCATATAATTTTTTTTTTTACCACTTCAAAGCCACAGTAAGCCTATGTCCTGGACACTTCATGGAATTCTGGTTAACCACCTCAAAGAAGACACTTCTAGAGTACACAGAGGTATAAAAATGGCAATAAATATTTTAAAGACGTGGGCTAGCTGCAATACTAGGACAGGGTAAACATATTAAGGTTCTTCAGTGTGGGAACTAAATAGCTGTGAGTGGCATGATTAAAGTCAATACAGTCCATGAATGGCCAGTAAAAGGAGGATATTTGTTTTTTACACAGTCTCAGGGTGATTGTGGAGGAACAGGACAGTAAATGAAGCTATCAAATAGCAGGGTTAAAACAGGAATATACTTGGTTATAGCAATATATTGGCACCACTGCCACCACGCAGAGACCAGGGGAGTGAGGAATTCCTCACACACACACACACACACACACACACACACACACACAAGTCCTGAAGGTTGCCATGAGCTCACAGGCAGACTCAGACACCTCCTGGGCCAGGATTGCTGCAGCGGAATCCTCCCAGTGAGCTGCACTCAGGAGCTGTGTGTGCCTGCACAGGGAAGCACTCACCCCTCATGGCCAGCCCTGCTCAGGCTCCTCACACAGAGCTGCAGCCTCTGGCAACCACTGAAAGGGAAAAGATGCCTCCTCTGAACAGCACCACTTCATCTTGCTCACAGAAACACATTTCACCCATAGCTGCATTGGGTTTGTCTTCTTTACAGCACTTTGAACCTCCACCACTAACTCCAGTGGCTACAACAAAGGAACAACTGGGGTTTTTTTCTGTGGTATTTCTGCTCTTCTACTAAAAGCCTGACTTCAGGCTTAAAAGCTTCTGCCTAAGGCCAGAGCCCCAGGACAGACAGGGTTAGTGCAAGTCAAACACCCCAAGAGCTGCTCTCCCCCAGATCAGGGTCACTGCAAATGGCACAAAGCTGCAGCCTCTCCTGTGCACAGCTATCAAATATTCACCATCTTCTACACACACAGCCAGGCATTAGAACACACAGGATTGGTGGTTGTGTCTGCTAATAACAATGCTGACTTCTACTGCCTGCACCTACAACCATGAATCAAGCAGGGTTTAACAGATCTTTACCCAGATGCTGTTTATGTACTTCTTACATCTACCAACATAACCCCCTGTACTTTATCTTCTTACAAAGACTGGAGGAAAAAAAGGACAAGCAGAGTGCTATAATTTCTACTGTGCTTTAGGCAATTCTGGAATTTGAATTAGTAATTAGTATACTAAGATTATGTGCCACAAAACCCAAGAGGATAAATCTATAAATAGATTACAAGGCTGACTTTCAAAAGGATTTTAAGTGTTTGCTCATTCTTGGTCCACCCAATGTTACTGAAACATTCAACCAATTTTCAGATCCTATATCTAAAATATAAACCACACAGTGCCCATATCAAGTTTTCCATTCTTTTTCAAAATTACACCATTAACCCTAATAATTATCAAAACCTAATCTACCTGTAAACAGCCTAAAGATTTGTATCACTCTTCCCAGCCCGACTCAGCAGTGCAATTCACCTTGTGACAACAGCACATCAATCAGAAGGTATCAATTCCAGGATTGTTTATTAGCTTAAGGGCCCTGGATGCTGTGTGCACTGGCAGCAATGTCTGGTGGGCAGGAGGCAGATGTGGAAACACCCCCAGGGATCCCCAGCAGCAGAGGGGCTCCTTTCCCAAGCCAGGGAAACAAAGGGTGCAGCTTGTTCCCAAACCATGCACTGCAATTACAACACAACCAAGTGCTGTTTTCTTCCCACACTGATCACTCTTCCTGTTTGTTTTTGCTCCTTTCATTTAAACTGTATAAATAATCACTCTTCTGCATGAGGCAGAGCAGCTCTTTCCTTCTAGGAAGAACATCCAGTGAAGACAAACACAATGCAGTTCTTTCCAGCTGAGTAATTTGCCTGGACACTAATTTCCCCTGTTCTATGATAACCCTGGCAGGAGCCATCTCAGGCACTGAGATTCACCTGAGGGCTGAGGTGGGAAAGCCCTGGCAAACACACCTGTGCTGCTCTAACTCATTTCCTCAAGTGCAGATTGCCAGATCAGTTTGGTTCTGCAAACTGTCACGTCTCCTCCTTCCCTTTCGTCAATATTTTGTTGAAATTCCTTTTAAATTCAAATTTCTTTATCTGCTTGGATTTCAATTTACACAACAATACTCCATTCACTATGAAAAAAACAAGATAAGTTGGTTTTGGTTTTTTTTTCCACGGGAAATAATGTTGAGCAACGTGAAACCATGGTAACTGTCAACTTCCACAAGGTTATACTATAAAAGAAAATGAATTGGTGCAACCATCTCTTAAACATTTCTGTGGGTTATCACTATAGTAAATCTGACAAACCCACACTTCATCCTATAACCAGATTTTCATTTCAATAAGGGAAACCATTGATCATTTTAACAAGCTATTTGTGATCTACAGTCAGCAGTTCCCATAGGAAGTAAATCTGTGCTAAGGGAAAGGAGGGGAAGAGGATTTTTTCCATGGTTTCTCTTCCCTCAGCACAGGGCAGCAAGGGGTGAGATTTAGGGGCCCTTGTTGGGACAGGAAACACTAGATTGGAGCAAGTAGAGATATCTCACAGCACAAGAATCTGCAGAAATGTTAAGCTTTATTGTCCTTTGAACAAGGGAAAAATTAAAGACCATGAGGGCCAATTAAGCACACAGAGCTGCAGAAGCAGTAATAAACAGAGAATAAATCTGAGCACAGTAGAGCTGGGGATAAAAGGCTTCCAGGGAACATTTCTTGGCTCTTAGACTTCCTACAAGGCTCTACAGCATTGGCCAGTGACATTCTGGTGGGTTTTGCCTCACATTCCTCCTTCCCTTCCAGAATCTGCACGTGAAACAAGGAGAGTGGAAGAGATCAGGACACCAGAGCAACCCCAAAATCTCTGCTCTCCTACATCCAGCCTGGTCATGGAGGCTCTTTCAGATAACAGCACTCCTTCCAGGACACAGGATTGAAACTGAACTCCTGAGCACCAAGGTCTAGGCTTTAGTCATGCTTAAAATACTTCATATTAAAACAATATGGGTTGGTTGACCCTCCCTACTCCTCTTTATAAACTGTTCCAGCAGTTTGGTTCTCCAACAGACTAACATCTGATTCCCAGACTGCAGTTTACACCCACTTACATGCCTGTGCCAACAATCTTTTCCACTTCAGTAACTTTTCTCCCTCTATGGAGAGGCCTTTAGAGAGAGCAATGAGAGCCCCTCAGTGCCCTCACCCTGCTGTCCCTGTGTCCTCAGCCTGAATTCAGCCACAGCTCATCTCCTGTCTCAGCCCCTGAGCTCCATCAATCCTCTCTGCACTGTTTGCTCTCACACACAGGAGCATCACCAACTTTATCCACACGTGCCCAAGCTTCCTTACAATGGAAGGGCTGGGGCTCTGGTGTGCAGTGCCCTCCTCCCAGCTCTGCACTTCCCACTCCCCTGAGCCACGCTGCTGCCCTGCCACGTTCCTGCTCTGTTTTCTCCACCTCCATGGAACCCATGGAACCCTCAGGGCCCTCCCTGCTTTGTTCCCCGTTCATTTGCTCGCCACTGACCACACCCATGTCCCCCATGTAGCTGAGTCCAGCCCTGTGCTCCCATCAATTACAGCACTTCTCTAACTCCTGTGCTGGACCAGGCTGTGCATTCACACGTGCTCGTGCAGATGTGTTGACAAGAGCTAATAAATTAGACTCAGGCAATTTTTTTTACTACAGATGATCATGAATGGTGTTTGAATTCTATTATTAAGATTGGTTTTTACCTAATGTGCCAGTCCTGACACTGCCAGTTTGCCCCATCAGACAAAAGAGAGTGGTTTTTAAAAGGAGGACACATTACTGATCCATCAAGAGAGCTCAGGGGTTTTTTGCTTGTTTTCTTTCTGTTTTATGCACCGAGTTATCTCCAGAGAGAGATCCCAAAGCATTTTCATCGTATTTCCCAAAAGAAATGCAGCAGCAAGAAAAAGCAGACTGAGGTGGCCCTAAAATGCAATGCTGGTTAAAAACACAACAGCAAACGCTGCTGAGGATGCAGCCTTTTAAGATCAGAGCCTCAGAAATGAGCCCAGTAAAAAATATTGGTCCTGTCAGACATGTCCTGTCACACAAAAGATGATCATTCCAGCCCCAGTGAGAACACAATCTCTGGCTTCACCTGTCGTTTAAAAGCCACATTTTAAGGAATTTTTTCTGGAGCTCTGCTACTAACCTGCACAATTCTGGCTCCAGATTTGGAAAAGGTTCTGAGTGATTCAACTCCATCCCCATAAACTGCAGGAAACACAAAATTGCTGCTGTTTAGAATGAATGTAACCTTCCTCCAAGCTCACAACTGGAGTAAGCAGAGCTGCAGACAGGAACTGTGACACAACAGGCACTGTCAGACCCAGCACACTGGAGAACTGTTCAGTTAATCACAGCAGACTCAGAACTTTCCTAGAAACTTTGTTCTGGCCTGTGTGCATGCTAGGAGGGCTGAGAAAGTGAAGACTCATCTCATTTTTCTTTTCAGCCATCATTCCAGAGGTATAATTTAATCTAAAAAGCATCCATGCTGCTTTTTCCTGAGTTTCTCTGTTTATGAACAGAGGCAGGAAATTCAGAGATGACACAAAGTCAAACCAGAATTCTCCAAAGATTTAGAACTCTGATTCCAAGGTTTATGAAGAATGAATGGCAAAGAAAAATCTTTGATTATTCCATTATTTTTCAATTAGATACTGGAAAATAGGCGAAAATAAAAATTTAGAATTTTGGTTTAATTTCTGAACCTCTTCATGCCTAGTTAATAAAATGAAGCAGCCTATGGTATTAGTTTGTAGGGAAGTAAAAATTTTTGAATACTTGGTAGACAGGAAACTAAAACAACATCTGTCAAAACAAACAGCTACTACATAACAGCAAGCATGTACTGAAAAGAATTCCATTTTCTGCTGGTATGACATGGTGCAGTTCCACTGGTGCAGAAGCTGCAGCAGCTGAAGGGACAGAAGAGACTATGATGCACAGTGGCTCCCAAAAAACTCCAGATAAAAGTAACATTGGAACAGCCTTCCCCAAAATCCGTGTGAGTTACACCAGAGGAAGCCAGGGTTGAAATCTCACTGCTGCTTAACAGATCTTATTGCAAAAAGGGTGATGGAAGTCAATTATAATGATTTCTTTTTTTTTACAAACATAAGATTTATAATGAGATAACCACGTGTACCTTGTTTTTCCATGGCATTGTGGATAAATTAAGATATGTTTAGTGTGTGATCACTTAAAAAAAACATTTTAATAACCTAAAAGGTAAACCTAAACTATTTTTAAAAAGCCTTTTCCCACTCTTCTTACAACCAGTGACCTGAACTACTTGAGGTGTTTTATGAATGGACAACTAACATAATCCAGAACTACTGACACACACACTGCTACTTTGGGAACAACTCAGACTTAATAGCTATTAACCCTGCCACACAGAAAAGCTGAGAAAAGGATTATTAATACAATGTGAGCATCTTGATTAATTAAAAAGCTCTGGTTTACACACAGAATTTTCTGCAAATACTTAGAAACCACACACATAAGTTGTCACACAAACTGAATACAGTTTTATTTTTAAGCTGCATCAAGTTCTATTACCTAATACAGACCCTTATATAGAGAACTTCTATTAACTGTAAATAATTCTCATCAGCTTGTGAAGATGCAACTTAAACCCCCCCTCCCTATTAAAAAGGAACTTCATTATGTTCCAAGTCTGCTTGCAATCAGCAGCTCTTTGCAGGCAATAAGGTGGTTTGGGTCCTTTGCCAAATCTCAGTGTGTGGTCATTCCATAAAATTGACTAAATCAATGCATTTGGAATTCTCCAGATAGTTCATTTTCCAAAGACCTTGCCTAATTCAGATGTATTTAATATGTAGGTAGAAAAATGCACATTACATCAGTTTCTCTTTTTCTTAGTTTTTACTTTTACTTCAGCTTAATTCAGCTCATATTTAACTTGTAGGTATGGCAGCATCAGCTGAGCTCAGTGCTAATTCCAGCACGAGTTAAGCAAGGCTGTAAAGCATTGAAGTCTCTGCTCCCATGGATGAAACACCTGCACTCCAAAGGTGTGAGGAGAGTTTAGTGCTCACCTGCCATTGCTCACCAGCAGTGTCCTCCAGCTGCACAGGGCTCCTCTCAGGGCAATGGCACTGCAGGAACTCAGATCTCTGCACACACCCCTGCCTGTTCATGCCCTCCATTCCTTGTGACAGACAACTCCTGCCATGGGCATCTCCAGCAGCTGCTGCTCTCTTCCCCCCACTCCTGCTGGGCTGGCCCATGGAAGTGACCCCAGCTGTCCCATGGGAACCAAGAGGATGCTAACAGGGAATGCTGCAAGGGACAGCACTTAGGGAAGGGCTGGCAAAGTTTCCCAAGTGTTCTGTGTATCACCAAAGAGCCAGGAACTAAAATTTCGTAAGCCAAGCCCTCTGGTGGCAGCAAAAGAGGATCTGATTTAGCAGCTCTCCACTTGCAGAGGAAATGCCTCTGCCCCAGGAAGAAAATTCAGGTACAAACATATCATCCTCACTTTGTTTTCTACCTGTTTTCAATCATGCTACTACCTTCTTCATGGTTTTGTGGTTCTGAGTTAAATTTCCTTTCATGACCTGTGCAGTTGCTCACATGCCAGCTGACACATTCTGAGCTGATGGACATCACTTGTGATGTGGCTTCCACACCAAGCAACACGATCCACTGGGGCTGACAGAAACTCAGCATCATTTTCTCTGGACTTCAGGTCAGAGCCATGGAAAAAACCCACAGTTGTTCTCCATCCACTCTGTTTCCAGCTCAGTCTATCTGACCATAGATTCTGATGAAAACTCTCACAGGCAGTTACCCAAGTAGGCTTTAAAATGTAAAGTACTGGATGTTAGATGATACTCAGCTTTTTGCTGTGTTACCCAGTGAATAACACAGAGCTCAGCCAAGGCAACAGACAAGGAATCAGCAGAGGGTTTTCTAGAGGACATTTAGTCTGTAGCACTTCACCTGGAATTTTAGAACATATTGCTGTATTTGGAAATCTACTGAAAAGGCTTTCTACAGAGAATTCATTGCTAATAAAAGAGTAACAAAGAAACTCAAGAGAATGCATTATTAAATGGATTTTCAAGAATTAAAATGGAAGGGATTAAAACACAGCTAACAGCCCAATATAGTTTGTAATTAAACCTGAATTCTCAGCTGTAAGAGTCTAGTTATTGAATGAAAAAAAAAAAATCATTTGGGTAGTTCTTTATCTTTAGGAAGAAAAATATGGGCCAGACCAGCCCTACAGAATCAGCCAGAAAATTTTTCCTGTGGTTTTGATCAGCAAAAGCTGCATTAGTTCCACATAGCTGAAAGTAGTACGGCAGAAAGTTTTAAATATTCAGGTTCCATCAGAGAACTCTGGTTTTTTTATATCCCCAAGCCCTGCTGAGGAGGCAGCACTGGCCAGTGGGTGCCAGGCAGGGACACCCCCAGCACAGGGGATGCATTTGGAGCTCAGCAGGCACAGACATTGCTGCATGGACCCTTCCCCAGGAATGCTCCCAGCTCAGGGCTCAGCTGGAAGGGCTTCAGGAGCAGCTGGGGCTGGGACCAACAGCAACACGGTGGTTTCTACAGGAATGCAGAGGTTTCACCTGTAATGCACCCTGGCCTGCTCCTGACAGATGCTTAGGGTGGGATGGGAAGTAATTCCCTTCCCAAAGCCACCAGAGATTGTCAGGAGTCACCCAAAACTGAAACAAAACTTAGAGATCAGGCTTAGAAAGATCAGTCTTTGCAAAGACTTTCATTGACAGAATTCATTCCTCCAGGTAAGAGAGCACTTTGCTGTTTCTGTAGCACAGACTGTGGCCACTCAGCCTTTCAGGAGGGCTGTGCTTCTGGAAAGCAAACATCCCTAAGCATTGGGGCATTCTGTCCCCAAAAGGCCTGGCTTTCTCCAACTCTGCCTGTCTGACACCAAGGACAGCAGTTACACTGCAGAGTCCCAGACAGCCCTGGTGCTTTGCAGTAAGAACAGAACTCAACCTCCTAAGCTCAGAACATCAGTGCCAGGACATCAGTGCCATTTCATGTTACTTCAGCTTATCAAACCCTGCCCTTCTGAGCCCGGGGCTTCTGGAGCAACACGACCATGACATGTGCCCTTGTGCTTTCTGCACATGTGGGGCCAGCTCCAGCTCTTTCTGGCACACCTGAGCCACGTTGCCATGAACACTACAGAGGTGCAATGCAGCCTGACAAACTCTTGGAGGGATTGCTGGAGCTGAGCCTTCACACCCAAACCATGGACAGGCTGCTAGCAGAGTCACACTTCAGCACAGCACAGGATTTGCTGTTTGCCATGATCTTCACTCTTAATTTGCCATAGAAATCTCTGAATTACAACTTTTCCTTTTATTGTCTCTCCCTTATAGTTAAGTTCTCCCTAAAGAGCAAGGTCTGTAACACTCACTCAAACACCTTGGGTGAGCTGACACCACGCAGCAAAGCCCTCAATCCTTTCTCCTTGCAGTCCAGCTGCAAATAAACTCACCCAGCCTCTACCTTCAATAAAAGCAGACAAGGTGTCAGAGTATCCCCACGAGGAGCCAGCAATGCCAGGGAAACAGATGTGCTTGAATATACCTGAACTTTTGTAAAACTATCCCTGCCATGGTAACACTACACAGAAGTGTCCATTCTTCTGGGTTTAGTTCTATCTCACCTTACATTCTGATGAAAACTCTCACAGGCAGTTACCCAAATAGGCTTTAAAATTAAAAGTACTGAATGTTAGATGATACTCAATTTTTTTCCTGTGTTACACAGTGAGTAACACAGAGCTAAGCCAAGGCAACAGACAAGGAATCAGCAGAGGGTTTTGTAGAAGACATTTGGTCTGTAGCACTTCACCTGGAATTTTAGAGCATACTGCTGTATTTGGAAATCTATTGAAAAGGCTTTTTAGACAGAAAAAAGCCTTTCCTACATTCTCAGGTAGTGCAGCCACCCAAGCAGAGCAGTCTGTCCCCAAGGGACATGGCCACGAGAAGCAATCAATTACCACGGATCAAATGTGTCTCTGGTTTAAAATGGCACAGTTCTATTGAAATTAAAACAATTAAAGGATGCCAGTTCTGTATTCCAGGTACTGCAAATACAGCTAAAGAGAAGCTGTGATTGAAACACTGTTAGATTCCAGTTGTTCCTTTTTCTTTTCTTACTATTGAGTCTGCTAGAGGTTTTGGTGGCATTTCTTCTCCTGCACATTGGTAGGAGGTTGAGGAGATCTGGGAAATACTGCAGTAACCCCAGCAGTGTGCTACATCCCACTGGCTGTGCTGGACTGTCCTGCCTCTGCCAGAACACAAAATAAAACTGCAGTTGGTTTTGGTTTGGCCCCAGGTGCTTTTGCAGCACTGTATCACTTCTCGTCTTGCTTTAGCTGAAGCATTTTCCAATTAGCTAATGAAGACTCCCCTATCACAAATCAACCACAGACATTCAAGGTACTGGAAGATCTGCTGGTTTTCCTTAGTGAAATCCAATCTCCTGATGTGTGCTCAAAATCCCAATATGTACACTGAATTTCCTTAGTACTTCAGGGATAACATTTTAAATGCATTTCCTTAGAATAAGCCTACTGATGCTGAGTCTCAAAACTCAAGCCTATCTCCATGCTCCTGAAGTAAACCAGGTGAAATTCTGATTTTAGACAAAGAGCCTGTCAAGGTTACAGGTTAACACTGAACATTGTGTTTTTCAAGTTAACTTACAGTGTTTGTCCCAAGCAGTTTAGTACAAGGAATTTGAAAGGACTCCCACAACTGGGGAAGGAATACATAACTTGATTTAAAATTCTGTATGTGGAAATGGCATATTTATTAAAAACAGAAGTGATGATTTGCCTTTTTTACATTAAGTTTTCACAAACATATTGTTCAAATCATTCCCCAAATTCTTCGGTGGAAGTAAACTGCCAAGTCCTGGGTATGAACAGCAATAATAACTGAATATTTACAGATAAATATTATCTGTAAATAAATGTGTTTATAAATTATTATTATCTGGACAATGACCCTGGGAAAATCATGAGGTCACAATCCAGATCACTGTCACATTATATTATTCACTGCAAAACTCATTTGTCCAAGGCTGAATCCGTGAGCTGAAAGGCAAAGTTAGATCCTCTGTTCAGTCGAGAGTTTTAATAATTCACTCTCAACTATTCATTTTTTACTTAAAATATGCTTTGAAATGGCATTACTGCAGTAAGTAAGGAATCACAGGCGAGTCAGAGCTGGGCCTTTATCACCAACTCTGTCTCTTCAGGTCGTGATGTTTGTCAGAGCCTCCTAAGCTATCTGCAATATTGGACCAATTTTCATTAAAAAAAGACTCCTGATCTTTCACATTTCTCCAACATGCACTTCAATGTTCAACTCTATTTATTCTAATTAAAGGACAGCATTCATGTCAGAAGAGTTTACAAAGCAATAAACTCTTCTACAGATAATTACTTGACAACATTCTGCTCAAAGAATGAAGTAAATTTACCAACAGTCTTGAAAATTCTTTCATATTCAGGAAAGCTCTAGTGATGCCTTTTGACCTAGAAAGTAAGAGAGGAGGGGTTTTGTTGGTTTTTAAATACAGCTTTGAAAAGTTTTCATCCTGCTCAAATTTGCTTTTCCAGAACCAGCACGACTTTCAAGAACATTTCAAATGTTTCTACAGTAAGTGCTGCCAACAAAGACACCAAGATGTTTGCAGACCCCACGTTCCCTCCTCTCTAACCAAAGCAAAGCTCAAGTGAGTAGGGCTGCCAGGAACACCTCTACAGAATTATTTCTACACCAAGTAAAGCAAAGAATAAAGAAACACAAATCCAGATGAAGAAGAAAATAAGTGCAGCAGAAAACTGAGAAAGATGTAATACTCCCCACTTAAGTGTTCTAAGCAATTAATTTAAATCTAGTACATGGAAAAAAATGGTGTTGGTAATTTCAGATTTGTACTTTTTTATTCTGAATAACACAGAGATGAGCCAGACAGTTACTAAGTTGTGAAATATTTGCAGCAATCACTTTGACAAGTTGGATGCCATTTCTGTTTCTTAACTGATCAATATAAAGAGCTGCTGGGTTATTGATAGATCTTACTTGGTCAAGATCTCTGGAAGCACCGTGGGTGAGAAAATACTTTGAAAATGTAATCACAGCTCACCCTCAGCACTCAGCTGAGCTGGCAAGAGACTCTGGACAGAGCAGGAGAGGCTCAGGTTTGACTCATCAGCTGAACAAGGCAAAAGTTCCATCAGGGCTCCTGTTTTCTTTATTCCCATCAATCCTCTGGGCTCTTTCTGTGGCTGTGTGTAAAGCAGCAGCTCTCAGCA
This sequence comes from Sturnus vulgaris, assembly GCF_052056855.1. Lineage (NCBI taxonomy): Eukaryota > Metazoa > Chordata > Aves > Passeriformes > Sturnidae > Sturnus > Sturnus vulgaris. The sequence continues at coordinate 1,813,356 of NC_142252.1, read as the reverse complement.
CAGAACAGCTCATCTGTTCTAGAAAGCATTACTGGGGAGGTCAGAGAAAGTGCACAGCAGGCAGGGACAGGGACAGTGCCAGCCAGAGGGGTTTGTGTCAATAATACTGAGAGGCTGTGGGATAAACCATGTATAAATTAAACTGTTTTTAAATGATACTTAACGTTTGTCAAGCTTTGTGTCTACTCATCTGATCTGGGCAAATCTGCCTCTAACCACAAGCCTTGGCTCTGAATCCTCCTGGAGTCAGCAAACATGCTGAGATAACCCCGTGTTACTGGGAGGTCAGTTTGGGGCTGGAAAGAGGCTGCAGTGTGGGGTTTATTCTACCAAAAATATCAGCGTTTCAGAGGTTCACCTGTTCTGTGTGTGGGGAAAACACAAAACCTTTCACACAGGACAATAAGGCCAGTCCACTCCACAGCCTCACTTACTAAAGGTGAGGTTTATAGCCCAGCCAGCCCCAAGTGCAGAGCTGCACACTGAGCACCCTTCAGTGGGGCAGGGTGGGAAACAAAGGTAGAAACTTCCACAGATACTGAAGGGTTTCATTTGCAGCCTTGGAAGAAGCTTGGATTGGTGTAAAAATAGAAGTACACAGATATTAAGCAGAAAAATTATAGGCTTATGTTTCTACAGCTGTAAGTAAGAATATGCCTTAAATAAGTAAGAATTGGTATTAGATAGGATGGTAAAGAATTTGATAGTGTGGCAATGTAATTGTAGAGGGTTAGCTAGCAGTTTAGTGTTAGAATAGAAGCATATGTGTGTATGTGTGACAATAGTTCACTGCACAAAAGTATAGGCAATGTGGCAGAATTAAGTAAAGGTGATAGGTCAGAAAAACAAAATAAACTTCATAGCAACTTTCTATTGGATCAAAATGTTATACATGGCCTTGTAATGAAGAAACCCCTGACTACATTGGCTATGGCTGAATTCTTGCTTCTCTAAATCTCAGGACCTGGAGTCTGATGCATTCTGAATCATCTTTAGCACAATAGTATTCCCATCTCTTCATTTAAAGTGACAATAATAGAGTGGAAAATGTTTTATCCCTCATTGTATCCCTCACACCCAGAGCAGCTCCAGCAGCAGAGTGTGACAATTTCCCCACAGCACAACAGTTTTCTTGTCAACCTGGGAGACTCTTCAGCCTTCCAAGTCAGAATCTAGATTTTTTTTTTCCTCATTTCAATGAATCAACATGGTGAAAACCAGTTAAATAAAATACAAATGCCTCTCCCGGACTCCAGCTCCAGCTCTGGAGCTGTGCTGCCTTGGCCCAGCAATTTCTCTAAGGTGGCTGCAGCTGGAAGTGTTAAATCACACACACATCACACTTCCCAGCACCTACCCCAAGCCTAAACAGGGAATACAAACCAGCAAAAAGGAGATTATTCTGTGTCTTTTGGCACTTAAGGCTTGGAGAGTAGCAGGAACTGATTGCTCCTCCACCCTTTAGATACAAAGGACCTGTAACACAAATAAAACCAACCTGAAGGCCTAATTTAACTTCATGACAGTTTACATCAAGATCATCCTCCTAGCACAGGAAATCCTGCAACAAACTGCCAGGTTTGCTTATATATATATATTTCAACATACATCTAAATTATTTCACACAGAGAGAGATTCCACTGAACAAGGCACCAGGGTGGGAGGAAGGCTGGAGAACTATGCAGAGATTTTTTTGTATTTCCACTAAAAGATTTGCATTTAAGCAACTACAGCTTTTATCTCAGCAACACCTTCCTCACATAATTCCCTTCTGCTTGAAAAATACAGAATTAATTATTGGATCAGCTGTGTTAAAATACTGACTGATTCCTGCTTCAAAGAGAATTTAATGCATTGGGTTTTTTTCCATTGACCTGCTCGTTCCATAGAGTCTACAAATGCTGTTTTCATCACTGTTGAGACACAGGGCTACGAAAGGAAAATGAGAAAATCCACTTCTAATTACTTTTTTTAATGCACTGTTACTTTTAAGTCTTCAATTTCAACTTGAAATAATGTCCAAAATTCAATGTTCTGAAAAATACCAAAAGCCAAATATCATATGGGAATCCTTTTCATCCAAGAGACAAAGGCACCACGCTTCCAAACCTACCCAATAGTTTTAGGAGAAAGGATTGGGTGTATCAGTATTAAAAACACTCTTACTGATATCTCATTTAACTGAGATTCTGAAGAATACATTTTCAGTCCAATATCTCCAGGCTTTGATAGGATTTATCCTTCTTGTTTATATTGCTGTATTGCATATCTACTGCAAATGAAAGAAAATTAATTTTTCTTCCCTCCAGGAAGAATCATTGGCTAAGACAGATCAGGATCAGATAAGACTTTCACTTTCTATCTTTTCAATAGGACTTTGAGTGTGACCTTCCCTAAGAGGAATAGGGTATAAAGTCACTCTGTTGGACTCTGCACAAGAAAATAAACTTTATCTTGGAGATTTTCCATAGACTTTAACCATGTCTGGATTGTTTATGTTAGAAGAGTTTCAATGATTGAAGCACTACTATATTATTACTGTAGTATTTTAATTGGAAAGTTTCAGTTTTCTGACTAAATAAGGGGTGTTCTTTCCTTCTGAATAGTAATAAAAAAGCATACAAAAGAAACAGTACCTGTCCATCAATCCTTATTCAATAAAAAATATCCCAAACTTGCCAAAATCAAAGAGATATTATGACAGTATCAAATTAATCCCTGTTAAATTGCATCTGAAAAATGCTGTCCCACTGGAGCAAGCTGGTGACTGGATGACAAGATTTATTCTTTTGTGAATTCTGTTCAAAGGAGTAAAGTAGACATTGAGTAGATACCAAATCCAGAGGTTTCTCCCAAGAAACTCTGAAATCAAGTATTAATTACTTGTATTCAAGTCCCTCAAGCTGAAAGAAAATGTTGAGTGCTGCAATGTCAAAAAAATGCCTTTGCAAGTCAAATGTCCATCTGCATTACAGAAATGTTTTTCAACTACTGACCTAATCCATCCACTTCAATTGCCTGGAGATATCACAGTAACAGTATTAACTACAAAGAAAGGAGTCTGTCACTGCAAGGGAGATGAGATTGTGATGTCACAGCAGGACTGTTCCCAACAGCCAGGTCATTCCCACCCAGCCATGCCAGTGGGGCATGGGGTCTCCAGGAGTCAATCCAGAGCACTGCATTCACCAGATCAGAGTCATCTGTAACCATACCATGCACAGAACACAACCCAAAATGCAATTTGAAAACAAAAAGTGGAAAAAAACCCATCTTTGGAGAGCAGCAGCAAAATATTGGAAGTTAATTTTGTGCTTCTCCTCGAGGCTGAACTGTAAAAGGTTTGGTGAGGCTGCCAGCAGAGTTCCTCAAGTGACCCCAAACCCAGCCTGAGCACCAGGATCTGTCATCCAAACCCCTCAGCACTGCAGGCCAGGAGGACACAAATCATTCTGTCAGACCTGGGTGAGCTCCTCCAGCCTTCAGTCAGCTTCCTGTGCTCTTTGTGTGCCAGTGAAGAGCCCACAGCTTGCTCCTGGCTCCCTCTGTGCTTTCATACAAAAGTTTCCTCCTGACTCATATTTGCTTCTCATCTGGAGCTGGGGCTGGATAATTCAACACATTGCTCCTTCCTGGGGTTAAATTTTCCCCCAATAGCTGGCACATTAATTACATTTAATGAAATGCCTACACTGAGATCAATCTGTTGAGTTTCCAGGACTGAAATACTTAAAATTGTCTTTCCTTAACAACTGCATTTAAAACAAAAACCAAACCAAATAAACAAACCCCACATCACCACCAACAAAAATAAAGCTTTTAAGCATACAGACCTATCAGTTTTTATCTTACAAAGATGAAATCCAGCCAAATGTGTGACAGAAGTATCTATGGGTTAGATACCATGGATAAACATCACTGACTTCTGTCACTTTTCTTCACACCTTTTTTCCAACATGGGTCAGTGAAGACATGCCTTGACCTTTTTGAAATTTGTGGTGAGCAAGAAAGGAACAAAAACCCAACAAAATATCCTAAGTCCTGGAAAATACCCCAAAACTTGAAAAATACTGCAAAAAGAGAGACAGCACTTTTTAGATAGTTTACAGTCACAATTTCTCTAGAAATTGCTTACACTGATGGCATGAGAACAGTGGAAGTTTAACATGCTTTAAGTATGCTGAGGATAAATGATTATCTGTGTTTTCCATATCCAGATGGCTGCTTGCTAGAGCCTAAGGAAATAAGAAAGGGGACAATGAAAGTGCTAAACTCATAAAAACTGAAAGTCTCTAAAGGAACACATTCTGAGAAAAAGTCACTGTGATTTGCCACTTCCTCCCTCAGCCAGCTCTCACAGGCCCTGAGAGCCCAACAAGCCATGGCATGGTCTGTTCAGGATCATGGACAGGAGTCCCCTAGTCCCCCCACTCTGCAAAATCCCAACAAAAACAAGGTAAGGAACGAAGGAGAGAAGGAAGGAAAGAAGTGTGAGCCCCCACTGGCTGTTACAGAACATCCTTCTTCTCTGCTCCAGGTAACGTGGTTTAAAAACCATTTACATGTCCAAGTTTTTAACCCTACAGCTGAAGCTGCCTGAGAAAGGGACTCAGGGAGAAGAACAGCTGCTGTAAAACATCTCCTCCCCTGTCCCCCACAAAATCGGGGTACTACACATCAAACCCATACACTGCAGTGACAGGAGTGTGCATTCATACATTTACACACTGCAGTGACAGGAGTGTGCATTCATACATTTACACACTGCAGTGACAGGAGTGTGCATTCATACACTGCAGTGACAGGAGTGTGTATTTATACATTTATACACTGCAGTGACAGGAGTGTGTATTTATACATTTACACACTGCAGTGACAGGAGTGTGCATTCATACATTTACACACTGCAGTGACAGGAGTGTGTATTTATACATTTACACACTGCAGTGACAGGAGTGTGCATTCATACATTTACACACTGCAGTGACAGGAGTGTGCATTCATACATTTACACACTGCAGTGACAGGAGTGTGCATTCATACATTTATACACTGCAGTGACAGGAGTGTGTATTTATACATTTACACACTGCAGTGACAGGAGTGTGCATTCATACATTTACACACTGCAGTGACAGGAGTGTGCATTCATACATTTATACACTGCAGTGACAGGAGTGTGTATTTATACATTTACACACTGCAGTGACAGGAGTGTGCATTCATACATTTACACACTGCAGTGACAGGAGTGTGTATTTATACATTTATACACTGCAGTGACAGGAGTGTGTATTTATACATTTACACACTGCAGTGACAGGAGTGTGTATTTATACATTTATACACTGCAGTGACAGGAGTGTGTATTTATACATTTATACACTGCAGTGACAGGAGTGTGTATTTATACATTTACACACTGCAGTGACAGGAGTGTGTATTTTTACCTTTTCAGTCCTCACAGCACTACAAAAGCACAACAGATATGGTGAAAGGGGAATGAGGACTTTAGCATCCTCAAATGTTTATGCAACACCAACCTCGAAGTCTGCCCCATTCAGAGCAGCTGAAATCCAGCCCTGCACACCTGAGGAGACACCTGTGCCCTGGAAAGCTGTGTCTGACCAGCAGAATCTTTCTACTTCTACCATCACCAATGATATTTCAGATTGAGCTAACTGGCATTTACTCAGAAAATTTCCTCTTGAAATGGTGAGGCAACAAACACAAAACTCCCTAGAGTGATTTTCAGAATGGTTTTTCTTTCTTCACTCCAAATATCAAATCAATGTTTTATCTTCTGATCCAACAGTTTTGTGTAGCATCCAAGTTAGAAATGGCTATAGCTCAACAATCATTAAGCTGTTTAATTATTCATCAATTAATTAATTAGTGCATGGATGATTTCTTACATGAAGTCTTGCTTCAGGACAAGATGCTCAAAAGAGCAATTAAAAGAAAGTACTCCTGGTGCAAGTATTTCTAATTTTGTCCTGAACTGACACTGGAGGATTCCTAGCAAAGCCATCTCTTCCTGTTCTCTGAAGAGCAGGCCAGAGGCATAGTCCCAAACCAGTGGGAATCTCTTTTTATGGTGTATTTAACTGGCAGCTCAAACTTCTTTTTCCTGCAAATGCAGTAATTTAAACACGACAAAACCCAATCCAAAGAACTAAACTAAAAATAAAAAGGTACAGCTCTAATCCTGTTTATCAGACCTCAAGTGCCCTCTCTACCAACTGAATGCAGGAGCCTCATTTCTGAGTAATCATTTCCTATTGTTTTAGGCTGCATTTATGTGTCCAATTGTTTTTAAAGCTCCAGTTTGTTTTTCCTGAAGAGCTGGTGTTCCAGTTAGCACAGAGCAGAAATAATGCTCAGCTTTCCAGCAGCACTGTGAAATGCAAGGAGTGTGGAAGAAACAGGAGCTGCAGCTGTGCCAGCCCCAGAGCCCCAGTAACCCTAAACTCGAGTTCACCCAGCCCCAGCAGGGTGATCTATCTGCTGATCCACAGCCAATAAAGAGGCTCTGGTTGGAGTTCAGAGCTGTTTACTGCTGCTGCTATTTAATGCCCTGGGAGAGCAGAAGGAGCAGAGGAATGCATCTTCAGGCACCACCAGGACAGGTTTATGTCCCACGTGGGGACAGCTGTGACAAGCCCAGCCCATCAAACAGGTGGAGAAAGGAGCAGAATGTGCCAGCAAGCAGGAGATCTGTGTGTGCTGCTGTGGCACTGCAGGCTGCCCTCCTCTGAAAGGCAACCAACACTGGGAGAGAATATATAAATCTACAATATTTATATATTTTATATTCTTTAGCTATCTATCTATAGCTGTCTGATTAAACACATGAATTTAACCTTTTTGTTTTCCATTTTGCCCATTTAATATGTTAACTGCAGACATGTATCTAGGTTTGGTGGTGGGGTTGGGTTTTTTGCTGCTGTCACCTTTGGGGGTGGGTTGTTTAGGTTTCCTTTTTCCTTTATTTCTCCTTTCTAATTCAACACATAAGAGATCTTGCTAAGTCTCTTCCCTGCTACTTTTCCCAGCTTCCCATCCCTTTCAAACCTGAAACTTTTTCATGTGTCTCCAGCTCTGATAAAGTTACTGACTGACAAAGTAACAACAGCTTTCCCCTTCATGCCTTTCCAAAACATGTATATCAGTAATTTGAGTGGTTTGGGGTTTTTTTAAACAAAGTAAGATAAAAATTAAAAGTAACTTTCCTTCCCCCTTTTTCCCCCTACCCAGGAAACTGATACAGAAAATGTTTGGATTGGTTTGCTTGCCTTTTCTTGTTTTTCTTTTGGCCAGAAAGTTGTTTGCTCTAGAAGTTAACTGTGCATCCAGCAACATGTCACAAACAGATTCTGTCACAAAAAGATTCTGATATGGAAATACTGATTAGAAATACTGATATTCTTCCTGTTTCCCCTCTATTACTTTTATAGTAAAAACTTCAACCAGAATTGCAATCAGCATTTGGAATATTGCTTTGTTGCCAAAATCTTCAAACATATGCCCTACAATTAATTTCTAATGACAACATATATATAGAAATATTGAAGCTACTTTTGGCTGTGTTAGACATGCATTTATCTCTATATAGCTCACCTGTAATTAAGCTGAAGTTATTTATACATAAGAAAACTCAACAGAGCTATGTGGGAGTCAGAACCCCATTAATGGGACAGACAGTAAGTGTCACATCTTTGCTTTATGTTGGAATTATTCAGTAAGTTCCTATAAAACAACTTGTGACCATGAAAATTGTTTTAAAGCAAGAAAACAGAATGCTAGAACTTCATCTTTTATAACTGCTACAGACCACAAAATCCACTTCAAAAAGAAACATCGTGAAAGCCAACATAATCCCATGAAACTTCTCTGATTTGACAAAAAGAAATATTTTGGAGAACCTTCACTGGCACACTTCCAACCAGCTCTCCCTACAAAATCTGCTGTATCCTTTGACAGTGATAGCAAACATACAGTTGTGTTCTAAAAATCTCTTTTCTCCTCAGGGTGATATTGCCTCATGTTATACAGAGTGAAAGAAATGACAGCAACAAGTTTAGCTCATGGAAATGCAAGTGTATATTCCAGTTTAGAGTGTAAGGGGTGATGGGAAAGGCACTGATAAAATACAGAGGGGAAAAATAATTAGCTGAGAAACTGCAAAGGTCTTTTGACCCTACAGAGTGCCTACAACAGTGTCTCAGAATGCTGCTGAGCCATCAGAAGGATGTGAAGACACCTTTTGCACCATTAGAGCAAATTTGCACTGATGACTTTACCTTTCCACAACATCCTCTCCATTCCAGCAGGTCGAGCTGTCTCTCATCACCAGGTCTCCATCGCAGAGCCTTTCTGCTAGAGAGGCATAAAAGGTCCGGGAGCGCTTCATGTAATTGATGAACTCTCTGCAATGCAGGAAGAGCACATTTAACAACACAACAGGAAACTGAGCACTAAAACCCCCTGCCAGCCCGACCCTCCACCACATCAACACTTCAGAAAACAAGAAGTCTGAATTAATTGCTATTTTTAGTGTATTTTTACTCCTTATAGATCATCCAATTTTACTTACTTTACTTTTAACACATGGTCTTAACATGTATCTCACTAAATCTGAAAAAAGGCTACACCTACACTTTATAAACAGATTAAAAAACACTGAGAAAACATCATCATGAAAGACAGTGTATTTCTGATGAATGTGTATGGAAAAATGCCTCGAGGGCAAACTGCTACCTCTTTTATAATCTGATTATTCCTATAATACATTCCTGGCTGAGGTAGCCATGAAACAAACGAACAAAACAAGTGTTAATTCAGCACACAACTGAGAGGATTTCAGGATGAGGAATGGCCCTGCTGCAGTGTTTTAGAAGCTCGTGTTTGGAATGTTACAGCTATGGAGAACAAGACTCAGGACACAGGCTGAGCCAGAGCTATCACTGAGCTCTCAGCTTGTCCCAGAGCTCCACTGGGGAGGCCACAGCACCTGCTGTGCTTTGCAGGGTTTCAGCCTGGCAGGCACTGGAGGGGTCCCTGGGGTACAGCTGGGTGCAGCTCAGCACAAAGCAGTCAGCATTCAGCACTCCTCAGCAGCAACAGGTGCTTCCCACAACACCAGATCCTCTGGGAAATACCTGTCCCTGCGAGCCTGGGGCGCTGCTCATCTCTCCCCACATATATAAAACCATCTCTATACTTCCTCAGAAGTGTTTAACCATCCCATTGACCCTCCGTGATGAAATCCTGCTCTAGATAAATCAGTCATCAAATGCTCCTAAGAAACTAACTGAGCCTAACAGAGCAGGAAAGCTGGGATTTAAAGCAAAGAAAAAAGCAGGAATTTGGGGGCTTACAAAGAGGTAATCAACATTTCTACCTCTTGACTACCAACGTACAAACATGAGCTCTGAGTATTTCTAGAGTAAAGGTTGCCTGGCAGAACAACCTAAGAGGATCAGTTCCAAAAGGAAACACAAAAATTCTAAAGATTTCACAGCTTCTAAATCAGTCTTCTTTGAAGGAGGAAACCAGCATCCTTTTCAGAGCCTGAAGTTTGCCTTACTCAGCTCACCCCTAGAGGTTTAAACTCCTTTGCATTCTCAGCAGAGTGGGGCTCTGACATTTCAAAGCAGTATCTCAGCAAATGCAGAATTCTCTGTCCTATTCTCAGTCTTACTGAGTGAAAATATTTACTTTTCATCACTATAAAACTAAACACACTAGGGGAGAAAATGTAGAGTTTCCCAGTGGCCCACAATGTAAAAGGAGCAATCAGAAGTATTCCAGCTCCTAGATTACAGTTGGAGATGAGCTAGGTGCAGAGATAACAAAGGATGTCACCTCGTTTTCATTCTTACCGAGAGATTTTTTTCAAACTTCTTGATTTGTCATTCTTTGAAGCTTTCAGAGGCAGAGAACTGGAATAGGCCGGGGAGAATAAGCATCAATCAGGAGAGGTTGGTGAGTAGGGGAGAAGCAGGAATTCAGGCAAATGAGGAAAAGAAATGAGAAACAAAAGAGAAAAGTAAAAATTATTTGAAAGAAAAGTCATCAAGCACATGCATAGGACAATATAAGAAAATAAATAAGGAGGAAAATTATCATGAGATTTTTGCAAAGTATACATGCAATCAAAAATGTCAATTCAATACTGGAAAAAAGTACAACTGAGACTGCTTGTCCCAATCATTTTCAAGTAAGAGCAGAATTACAAATGCAGCACACACAGCAGAAAGCTGAAAATAAATTCAGTGGTACTTAAATTTTAGTGCAACTGATACCAAATGGAAGGACTGTAAATACATGAAGCTGCACAAGAAAACAATGGCAAACAGTTTAGAATGAGAACCACGGGAAGGGGGATACAAACCAGTAGCATTCATGTTCTGGTACAATGAGCTATTTACTGCCTGTTAATAAATAATATAAATACAGGTCTTTTTTGCTGTTCTGGCATTGCACCACTGAAAAAACACCCAACTTTGCCAAACTGGAGATAGAGACTTTCAGGCTGTAGTGGAGGAAGAAGTGTGGAAATAACCTGGTGATTATTTGGTGTCAGGATGCAGCTCTGCCACCACAGCTCTGAGCTGATGGCAGCAATGGCCCCAGCACACGAGGGACTGCACTGACCTTCAGGTGAGGGGCACCTGCCTGCAGGAATTCCAACACAGCCACTCAAAAATCACAATCTGTAACAGGCAGAATCTGGATCAGCTGAAACTTTGGCCCTGGCCAGTGGTTCACGTACATCTGACATTCATTATCTGGTTTGTACTAGCACTTTATTACTCAAATGCTAATAAAATCATGTGATGTCTGACCCAACAGATAGATTATTTTAAACGAAATAGATATCATTGCCTTCAAACATTCCCAAAGGAATTCCTACATTGTTGATTTTAAGATGTATAAAAGAGCTGTAAATTTTTGGCACAATAAAGAAATCCCAACAAAATATAATTTCAAAGCCTTCTTCCTCCAGTCAGGGACCTCATATGCTATAGTTCTTTGTTAAACACATTTTATACACAGCTCTGTAACCAGTTTGTTTAGTGGTTTGAAATGTTCCATGGAGCAGAGATGCTATAAGGCAGGTATTCAACTTTGCTGGGAGAGCAGACCCTGAGCAGAACAGTTCTTTGTGCTGAACTCAGCAATAACATTCCAATTTACTGAGATTCTGTGCATGCCATTTACATTCCCTGTCCCATCATATGGTTTCAATTTTCTTGTCATCTCTATTACATGTTATAGTAACCTCCACATTAAAAAATGACTACAGCAGCAACACTGCCAGTTTCAGTTAATCCCTGACTACGAATGTGTAATGGTAAAAAAAAAATAATAATCAATTTTATGCTTTCCAGTTTAATCATAGGAAATGGTTTCCTGCAAGATCATGCAAGTCAAGTTTCAGCTTCTCTCATTATTGTCCCTGACATTTAAGTGATGCATAACAAAAAATATGCAGGAATGGAATGCAGAGTAAAATCAAGAGAGATGGGAAATCTCCCAGGGACTCATGAAAGTAAGAGCAGGAGAAAAGGGTTCAACTACTGCAAAAGAGGATCCAGTTGTTCTGTGCAGATGTGGCTGTGCAGGAGAGTGAAGGGTGAGGAGGGCTGGCTCCAGCCACACCCCAAACTCCTTCCCCTAAGAACCATGTCAGGCCAAGGGACACCATTTAACAACTCCACTTGCCCTGTACCAGCAGCCCTGGCTCTGTCCACAGCTGAAACCAGAGGTTCTCCAACTCCTTGGAAAAGGAGCCTGGTTTTTCACATGGGCTAGCAGAGACCCAACAGCTCTGGAGCAAACATCCATCTGCAGCTCTCTGGCACTGGGGTCTGAAGGGCAGCTCTGAGCAGGCTGCACACAAGAGAGCAGAGGCCACTTGATTGTGGCTTCTCCTCCAGATGTGCCAACCACAGAGGTTCTTCTCTGAGCTTGGGAATGCTCTGATACATAAGGAATGAGCCACAGCTCTTCTGTTTACTTGGAGAGTGTTGGCTCACTCCTTCCTTTATTTCTTCCTTACTCTAAAAGGCTGCAATTGTGTTCCATACTCCCCTTGAATTAATGATCATTTAGAAGAATGTCTGTTACCCACACCTACAGACAGACCCAGCAGGGCCAGGGTGACCTTGAACCTGAACTGACACAGCTCACATTGCTGCTCTCCATTTCTTAAAATCACCAGAAGTAGGGGCTTCACAAAAGATTCATGTAATTACTCTCATCATCTGGTTCCTCTGAAGCAATTTTCTGTCACTCTAAGTGCATTTTACACAACCCACTGCAGAAATTATTTTACCCATGTATTAGAGGTTTTTATCACCTTAAATTGATTTTTATTGATATCATATGTGATTAAATGATGGAGAATGAACAACACAGTGATGCAGCCAATCACTGTGTCTTTCACTCTATGGTTTCACAATTGTTTCCAAGAAGCAGAAGTACAAGCTTCAGGCCATGTGTTTTATAGGAAGTTGTGGAGAATGGATTCAAATTTTCCACTTCTTACTATTTATGGCATATTTCCATCATTCATTTTTGGTGCACAAGCTCTCCACAATACCTATCAACACTGTAATTCAGCAATTTTTCACGCTTATTATGTAAGCAGGAACTTAGTTTAGATTTTTGGATAAATTAATTTTGGGTGTGCAGACCAATTCTGGCAAACTGTCTAATTTACAACACATGAGTTTATTTTCTCTTCCATCTACAAACCTTACATTTTAGAAGGTCAATATCCAAGTAAGTCTAGATGGTAGAGAAGGGGAGGAAGCAGATCCTCAGGTGAGAAAGAGCTGCTTTCGTGGCATTGAAGACACAAATCTGCAACTTTTTAAGAGATCACCTGTTGACAGGTTGGCAATTCTGGCTTTTGGGCTGCTAGTTAAGCCCCAGCCAAGTCAGTGAGTCACACAGAAGATGGCCCAGGGCTCTGTGCTGCTAAAAGCCCATTTCAATAATTGTACTACAACTGTTCTTTCAATTTTTACACTCAAGTTATTAATTTAATTTCTGTAATGCTCCTTTTTTCTGATTTGCATGGTAAAAATTGATTAACTCCAAGCACTAGCACAAACTGTTATGGTTTGCTTTTAATTTACAAAAGGATTAAAAATTATCAGTATAGCTCAGAAAACTTCACTTGCTGTTATTACTTTTATCTTTAAAAACAGTGTTTGTTCCATTCATGCAAGCTGAGAATTAAAAGAGAAATGGATAACAATCTCATGTTCACAAGTGAAACTCCAGAAGCCAGCTGTGGACATTTCAGCATTGCTGTCATCCCTTTATCCAACAGACAGAGACACACACAGGCTGCCTGGGCACTTTTGGTGCTGCTTTTGGACAGAGGTGAGCCCAGCACGACTGCACTGCTGTGGCTTGTTGCAGATTAACTGTGCTCTCACAGAACACAACGTGCCAGCCAGAAACAGGCACTGGGGGTTTAGGGGCAGTTTGCTCTGACATCTACCTGTGTACTGTGAGTGGGATTGCAAAAAAAATCCTTTCCTAGAATGTACAGAAAGCCAATTCAGGAGCTACACAAGGTGAAGTGACAGAAAACCACAGGAGATGTGGGAGCAGGGATACTGCTGTCCAGGCCCGTGGCAGGACTCAGCTGTAGGTGTCTCAGAAGCCAAGGCAGACACAAAAAGCCTTAAAAACTCCTTCAGCTCCTTCTCTGTGATGTAACACATCAAGGAGATTCCAAAGGATCTTATCACTCTTATCTGCCCAGTCCAGTGGAACCAGGGACTGACTTGGTGTTGGGAAAATGAATCTTTCCTTCTCAGCCCTTCTTCCTTCCCACTTCTACCCATGGGTAAGCTCGTGTCCTTACACACCTGGGGAGTTACATTTTAAATACTTTAGACTGAGCTGTGGAAATCCATTTTCTCAGACTTTGTTGAGGAAAAGCTTTCACCATTTTCACTGGAAGATTCTGGAAATGATGAACACCTTGGTGTTAAGCAATGATACCAAGTCTGGCCTTTCTTGGAGAGACCCACAATGTGATGCCACAGAGTCACCTGTGTGACTGCCAGTGATGGCAGTGGCTGGAGAGCACACACAGGAGGTGACAGAGCTGGGCTTTGGCTTTAACAGTGCAAAGAACCAAGAGCACAGATTATGAGGCTGAGGGCTTGTTTCAAAACAACTGCAGCCTAGGGTTACCTTCTTTTATTGTTCAGGCTGGTGTGAGCCATCACAAATGTCTGGGTTTCAGTCACTTCCTTCACTGGCACAATATTGGCTGATGACAGGTTCCCTTCTTGCTGTCTGGGCTGTCCACACACTTTATCGACCTGCAGGAAAGGGAGGGAAAGGAAAACGGGATGTGAGTGAAAAAGAAATATTTAGAAACCCACAGAAGTCTGCCTGTTCCTTTCAGTCAGTGTTCACTGCAGAGACACTGGGTGAGAGAAAGGAAGGAGAGGAAGGATTCTTCCTTCAAGCAGCTGGAAACAAATGCCTTGCCAAAGAAGGACCAAATTCCACGGCAGGGCAAAGAACACCAGGAAGTGAGCAGTCATGGATTTCTCAGTGGCTCCCTGGACTACAGCACACTTGGCAAGGCTGAAGTATTGAGTGATGAAGTATTGGCAAATTAAACTTTTATTTAGAAACATACCTGGAGCTTAAAGTGCCCGGATTTTGGTGGAACATCTGCCCCATGCATTAAGAGCAGAGTCTATCTGGAGTTTGAAGGGGCCTGTAATCAGAAGATAACCAACTCTTCCAGCCTTTAACCAGGCCACATAACATCACTCAGTCCTCACTGCCCTTCCCAAAGCCTCTCACAGGGATTTAGTATCAGTCCAGGAGAAAAGAAGCTTGTGTTTATCCTTTCTGCACCGTGGATCCGACATTGCTCCTGTATCCTGACACATTTATTTGCAGTAACAGCTTGAAGTGACAACAGGAAGACAAGTCTCTTCCCTTCTAATCCACAAATGAGAAACCTGGCATGTTTTACCTACACTTAAATCCCTCAGCAAACACGAAGAAACCACAAAGGAAATCCTACTGAGCATGGTACCACCAATGACCTGAATCCCACAGAACCCACCATCCCACACAGCTGTGGGTTTGGGATCCCTTCTTTCAGTGACCAGCCAGGGTCAGATGGATTTTCACTGCTCTGTGCACTTCCCTGCATCTTTAGAACCCTTAGGAGTCTGCTGAGTGTTTCAGCCCACATCTGTCCCTGTGCACACTATGATGCAGATGTCAGCAAGAGCACAGGACAATTTTCTCTGCCTTAGCCCATTTCCTGCAGAAAAACTACAACTATGTGAAGCTAAGTCATCCTCCTCTGAACAAACAGACAAACAATGTGGGAAATTGGAAGCTCTGAAGGCATGACAGTTACTGGCAGCTTTATTGTATGAGTTCCAGTATAATATGTTATGAAGAAGCTAAAACTGCAGCAATTGAATGGGAACATCCTGGATTAATCCTGAGCCATCTGCAGCAGCCAGGGTGGGAGCCAGCTGCCTCACTCAACACCCCACACTGACTATACTGGTCTGGTCTCACCAGAGACTAGCACAGAATTGTTTTAAAACACCACTTTGAGAAATTAAATAGTCTGTGTCAGTCCCTTCTAAAACAGGAAAAAACCCTCACTCTGCAAATGAAAATATAAAATAAAAAGGCCTTTTGAAGCCTCTGGAGCTGGACAGAGGGTATAACACAGCTGGACCACATTCCTGCACAGGATGCTTTCTCCCCTCCACCCCAGGCTTCCCAGGTCTCCTACAGCACACAGACCCAATTCCCAGCATAGGTCTCTGCTAAATCCATCTCAGATTACATCATGTCACTAAAATTCATGTCTTCAGATTACATACACCTCCAATCTTGTCACTATGCATCTGAGACAGTTTTCACCAACTAAAATCAGAGTGGTTTGCAAAAGCAATGAGGTTCTCATACACATAAGCAATGGAGAACTTCCAAGCTTTTTGTTTTTCCTGAAAGAAGATTCAAAGATATTTAAGTCATCGTTTCTGTTGTGACTCAACAGTTTAAGCATCCAACTGAAAACACCAACTTTGTTTTGATTTGAATTTTTGATACTCTAGAAATGACTCCTTAGATTGCCCAGGTTTCAGTATTTTCTATACTAAACCTATGCTTTAGGGCTTTCTTTTTAAGCAGTAGTAACAGTTTCCTGCATATCAAACAAAACCACATTATTTGAAGGAAAAAAATATTTTCTCCTCAGTGAAAAATTTTAACCAGTTCTACTCCATTAAGAATAAAGTTATCTGTTATACAAAAGAGAAAATCACACTTCTTTTGTCACACAGGCTTTTCAGTGCCTTTCTTCTCAGTCCAGCTGCCCCAGCTGCTCCCAGGCCAGGCAGTCCCAGCAGCCTCTGCTGGGGGGTTATCCCTGTTTGGAATATTTGTTTCAGATTTTGAATGAGTTAAATAGAAACCTGGCTTTCAATTTCTTTTGTTTTTTTTTTTTTTCATGTCGACTAATTTTCACATGTCTCTGACATAAATAAAAATAAAACAAAAGAAAAGCCTGAATTTGACCAGCTAATTTGAGCAGTCACAAAACTGATGGCACAAACAAAAATACTCATGTATGAAAAACCATCTCAACTTCTAGATGGGCCATTGATGAAAAATAAGATAACGTTGTGTGTAAATTGAAAAGCACGAGGCACGCCATAAAAAAGTCAAAAAGGTGTTTCCTGGAGCTGCTGCATCTGGAATGTGCTGCTGCAAGTTCCCTGTGTGTGAACAGGGAGGGAGGGGCACAGAGTTTCCCTCCCATCCTACGGGCACTGCCACTTCAACCCAGAGCTCATCACTCAAGCCTCACCACCCACAGCAACAACAGTGCCCCTGCAAATGGGGACTGGAACTGTAAAGCTCTTACCCCGATTTCAAGGTCTAGCACTTGGAATAATCAGGAATCAACATAAAGAATGGCTGAGCCCATTTCTTAGATTTTTCAACTTAAAAGAAGTCTGCTAATGTTAAATTACAAACTGACAGAAAATCACGCCTTGCTAATGGCAGGACCCTGAGGTCATTCTGCTTTTCCCTGCCATGGTATTCAAGCACTGTTTTCTAACAGTGAACACCTACAGCTAAACCTGGCATTCCTCCTGCCTCCTTATCTTCTCAATTAGTAATCATGTTCCACAGTCCTAACGTTTTCAATCATATTAAAGCTCTTTTCTTATACAGCAATGATTCCTCTTAAATATCTGTTTTTCTAGCCATAGCTCTGAATTCTTCTTGGTAATGAAAAGCAGAATCATATATATATATATATATATACACATTTTTTTACCTCTTACTATTTATTATTTAAAAGAATGACTATTTACAATTATTACAGAGGCTTAACAAAATAAATGGAAAAATTCTCATCCAAAATCTTTTTGAACTCTTACAGCTTCAGTAACCTTAAACATTGAGGTCATATTTAATATATTTGATATAATCAAACATGGGAAAAATGTCATGCCCTTCTAGATACCAAGAGAATCTTATCTCTCTAAAGCAGGAGACCTTTTCACTAGTTGAGAACAGTAATTTTCTTTGATTTTGCAACTGGCAGATTAGTGTTTTAAAACACAAGATTTTCCCAGTGATTGGGCTTTGACTTGTTATTATTAAAATGCTGACACATTTGCCTGCAGGTTTCTGTCCCTCAGTTTGTCCCCAGCCCAGCTCTGTAGAACAGCTCTGACAAATTCCACCCCCAGCCCCAATTCCAGCACTACTGTGCCCCACAGGAGCCACAAAGACTCTTCAAAGCACAACTGGAGTTTGCTCCAATTCAGGTTCCAGCTGCCAAGTCTGAAGTGAAGGGAGGGAAGTGAGAAACACTGAATTATGGGGAAATCAGATTGGAGTTTTCAGACTTTCAAGTTCACCAGGAGCTCTCACTTGCTCAGGGTCAGAGATGTCCTTCTATCACCTGATCACCCACAGTAAAAGAAACCAACTAGTATATTGATTTTATGCTGTTAAAGCATCAACCAGAGCTTACTGTGGAAACACAGAATCCTCTCCTTGGGGTGGCTGTCACCTGCTACTGAAGTATTGTTGGAAAACATTAATTTCCAGTGCTCAAAGCTATGTGGGAGCCCATCTGATAAAATGCAAGACAGGGCTCATGGCTCACTGCCTTTACCTTATTGAACAAAATCAGTCAAGAGAGCAAATAACCTCGGATTTGCCTTCTTTTAAATATTCCCTCCCTTGTGGAATATGTTTCCTACTATAAGCATTTTGCTGGTAGCAGAGTTGAGCAATACATAAACAAACCAAAGGATTATTGGCTCATTTTCCTACAGGAATATGTTGGCTTTCACTTGGGTTGGAAGCATTCTCTTGTCTCTCATCTTGAATCTACTGAATAGTTCAATTTAAATTAATTTCCTACAAATCTTCTGAAATCTGGCAGCTAGAGAAGCTGACCCTTAGTAGAGATTCCTCCAAAGAGAATGGAGTTAGGAATTCCTCAGGGACAGAAAAACCTGTCAGACTTCACATTTAGACATCAAAAAAATCAGCCATAGAATTTAAATCCATAAAAAATAAGGTTCTGTGTGTTCTGTCTATGGCAGAAGAGATTCTTTCAGGTACCAGCACTGGGCACAGGGAGTGGACAAATTCTGCAGCAGTTATTCAAATGAATCAAATTCTAGCCCAGATGAAAGTACAAATGATGAGAATGTGGAGCTTTGCTCTGTAACACCATTAAGAGAGAATGTTGAGATAACCTGTGCTGGACATGCCACAAAGCTGCATCTGAATGCACTCACACAGCCTTTATTCACAGAGAGAACAGGCAAGAATTCCTGAAAAAATGTAAAATAAAGAAATACCTTACATAACAGCAGGCATTTCGAGAATTCCACACAGTTTGTATCAAATAAACTTTTACCATAAATTACAGTGCTGTTATTTCTGCTCTCACTAGCTTTTAAAATTCCATATTCTGGTCAGTGTATCAAACTACCCACACTGCATCTCCACAGCTACAATCTTTTAAGCACATGTAAGTCAGTAATATTGTCTATTTTGTTAGGATTTTTTCAAAATATTTTTCTTCCAACTGTATATATATTTAACCAGCTGAACAGAGAAGTGGTAATTATTTATAAAGCCAAAACAAAATAGCAGCAGCCCTTGAGAGGTCAAATGGTATCTCCCCTTCTCCTGCACAATCCCCCCTAGACTCAGCACTAATCTTCACTGGCCTTTGTTACTTGTGACATTTGTCCTTAGATATTGACAACCTACAAAGGTTAAGCTCAATTTTATAATTAATTACAATAATCTAGTATGAAAAGAATATTCCAGTGGGAACCAATCCAAATGAGCTGCTTTAAGAGCTCTCAGAAAAATTAGGTGACTTTAAAGAGAACATAACAAAATCAATTCAAAGATTTTATTCAAATTTTTCTTTAATCACTTTTCAAATTAATTACAGAATATCAAAATGGTATTGCCTGTTATTGTGTTTACTATTTACACCCATTCTTAAGGGAAAGCAATTATCCAAATATTCCTGGAATTTCTTTTATCACTGCAAGCTTAAAATGTAACAAAGAAAAACCCTTCCCTGTTTGTTCTTCAAAGGCTCAATAACCAAGTACAAAAGTGGCAGAGAGAAACTGTAAAGCACACACACATACATGCATAAAATCAGGAAATGCTTTCAGGGCTGCCCCAGTGGAGCACAGGGTGCACCCAAAGCTGGGCAGCAATCCCTGCTCATGGTCCCTGGCACAGGCAGGCTCTGGGAACCTCCAGTGGGGACATTGCTTGGTCCCCTGTGAGCCACAGCAGCCCAGTGGCAGTGTGAGGGTACAGCTGGGCTACTCGGGCTCAGTTTGAGCTGGCCCAGCCACAGATTGCTGCAGGGTGGGGCTGAAAGGCAGGAGGGATCATACCCATGGTTCAGGCCAATTCCAAAAATTCCCATCTTCCCTTAGGCAGAGGCACCTCCCCACACATCCTTAGTCAAAAGCCAGTGTGTCACCCTCCTGGTCCCTACAGCTGAGCCGTGTTTTTCTCAAATGAATTTGAGCCACGTTGAGGCACACCTGCCCTGCTGCTGATGCCCAAGAGCTCCCCAAGACAAGACCCCTTTGCAGAACCCTTTTCACCAAATGCAGCCAGTCTGACCACAGCCGGCCCTCTTTGTTTCAGCAGAGCTCACAGGATGGCCCAGTGACACAAGGGATCCACGGGAAGGACAGGTTAGTGACAATTAGTGACACAGGGAGTGTTCCTCCCTCCTCTGGCATTGCCAGAGACAACTGGCTAGGACAGACCATTAGTAATTGCAAGAAGTATGTGCAGAGGAACATGAGACTCCATCCTGGAGTCTCATGTTCCTCTGCACATACTTCTTGCAATTACAATTACACCAGAACTGCAGCAATGATGATTTTCAATAACTGGCTGAGTTGACTGACACTCGTTTTTCATATATGAACAAATAACAATTTGCAGCGAATTATGAGGAGCCTGAGCCAGATTTGATCCGTGGATAACTCAGTCACATAGCTCTCTGAACAAGCTTCATTTTCAGGTTAACACACTCCTGTGGGTGGCCATCACCACTGAGGTATTCAGGCACAAGCCCAGACACACAAAACAAACATCCCAACAGGCCTTTTGGTACAGCAGACAGCTCTCAGTGGAGTGTTTTGTCTCCAGGCTTTAATGCCAGCAGAATTGGTTCTTAGCAGTTTTCATGTGGCTGGCATATGCAGGATATCCAAAAGAAGGCAAGAAACAGCAAGACAGAGAAGAAATAGATGTCAGGCTCACAGGTCTGACAGCTCCTGATCAAAACCTCCCCTTTCTCTGCAGGTAGAGACATCCTAAGAACCAAATTTCAGAAAAATAAATGGGGGAAACATTCTCTAAGTGAAAGAGTTTACTCCAAATCTCTTGAGATAAACTGCTTCTGTTACTTTAAACTGACATCTGAGTATATTCAGGGGGTATTTAAGTATGTTATATATTTATAACAAATATTTATTATATATATGCATATGCATGAAAGAGGAACGAGAGCATCCCTCTTAGGGATGGCTGATGGTGCAAATGTAAACCAGATTTTAAGATACATGAAGTCATGCCTATCCTATGTATTTATAAGAGCACTTATAAATCAACCCTGAAAACATTAGCCAAAATAGCAATCAAGAGCAGAAAAACATTAATTTCCAGCAGAAATTTTAAATCCCTCTATGATTATTTTTTTCTGTTCATCATTACTGTAAGCACTTCATTGGATAGGCAAAATGCCTGAGCTTTCTGCAAACAACATAATGGAAGATAGCTTACAAAAATATGCAGGCAGTCAGAAGGTCATTATATACTTGCACATTGTCCTATTAGACAAAATAATGCTGGAAGTTTATGCAATCCTTAAATCAACATGTCAATAATGTTGAGACCTGCAGACAAAGTCAGAATAACCTTCCATTTGGCACTTAACAAATATAATAATTAGAAAAGACTAATAAACACATTCAATCATTTTTGCATGAGATACATAATTTCAATTACGATTTGCTGACAGTTGCTGTTAAAATAAACATATTCTCTTGTGCCCTTTATCTTGAACACAAATAATTGACTTTAGATGGCTCTGAAGACTTGAGTAACTATCCAAGACCTACAATTATCAGGGCAGCAGCAGCCACTTTTCTATAAAAAATATTTAGAAAACATTTTTCACATCGAGACAAGTACATCACATTTATCAGCAAGTTCTGACTCCTCTCCTGCCTCCCAAGGAAATCACTCCTAATGCAGCAGAGATGTTCTGCTCACAGTGGGTACCAAAACAGCCCCTTCTGTGCTCCTCTGCCTTAGGAGCTCAGGTAGGTTCACTAGAAAAGAGGACTGGGACCCTGCACAAGGGAAAACCTGTCACTGGCTGGGTTTTTGGGGTTCCTTTGGGGTCCCTGAGGCTGCTCCTGCAGCCCTCAGTGATGGAGCACGTTCCCCAGCCTTGCCCAGATAGAATTTGGCTCACAGTGAGCTCTCAGACCAGCGGGGTAGAGAGACCAGCATATGCAGAGAGGCACAAATCCATCGTTTATTCTATGAAGGCATCCTGTCTACATATACCCACAGCTATTGTTTTACAGGGGTTTTATCTCTTTTGAGGGTTTTACAGTTTGCACCAATTACCAAGGGAATTCTACATTCTAACCAATCCCTGAGGGATTTTACATTCAAAGCTGGCCGATGGATACTAAAAGAGAAGGAGCCACTAATATTGAAGATAGGTAAGAGGGTCTACCAAGGGGGGGAACTGGATTCCTTTTTGTATTTGTCATTTCACAGCCATTTCTTATCTCTAAGCTATGGTTTTCCAAGGAGCTTGTTCTGAGGATGCAGGGACACTTTCTTCTTTATTAATATTTTCTGCTCCTGCCACAAAAACCTGCAGCCTCCCCTGGGGGCCTGAATTATCACATCTGGGGCTCACCTGCATCACCAGGCTTCTGATCTCTAAACATGGGGGGCAGGCAGACTCCCCTGGCACACATGGGGAAAGGATGGGTGCTCTGAGCAGTCACGACAGTGATTAACTAAAACATGCATCTATTGGGACTATTAAACCAATCATGTCATTTCACTGGCTGAGCATTTCTGCACCTGAAAACTGTAAAGATACCAAATGTGCAAAGCTCACATCAGACCTTTAAGACTGTACCTCTGAGTATCAGGACATGGATCTTTCTAGCAAGACAACTTATTTACTAGTAATGGCATCTTGTTTTGAATTTATAAGCCACTTATCAAATAAAGGAAACACAGCCCTAAGAAAATTCTGAGACTGCCTGCTGTGCAGAATTCCCTCTGGCTGTGCTCAGATGCACAAATGGTCCCACTATGGCAGATCTGTGTTAGAGCACAGGAGCAGCCTAAAAACAAGGAATAAAGATGCATAAAACAGCATCCAAGACCACGAGTCCTCATTTATGGCTGTCAGGCCTTTTTTATTCTAATAAATATCCATGCTTTCTTAAAATCAACAGAAGGATTTTCTTTAAACCATTTTTTTTTATATATAACCAAGGAGTTTTGTCATTATTCACAAGCCTAGGAAGGATTTCCTCGCTGATGTCACATTCAAATTTGTGAGATGCATTCATGTACCTCTCTGACCCATTTCTGATGAAGTTGTGCAACAAGAGCAAACAAAAAATAGCCTTTCTTTCAACGTGAGATTCCCCAGATTTTCTATACAATCTCAAAGAACATGAAGGAAATCAGACAGGATGTTTTTGAGCTGGAGGGTAGTGAAAACCTCACATTTTTACTTCTAAATACACATCACAATCCAAAATAAGTCTCCTTTGACAATGTTATGTCTTTCTTACAGAGAGACAAATTCAAGAGGGGACATGAAGTGGAATCAACAGTGAGTTACAGTGACTCCAATAATTGTAATTGCATTCATTCCATAAAAAGCTTTTGTCAGTAACTGACTGGAAAAGAGTTACCAGCTCTGACTACAGGCAGAATTAATGTCAGTAACATTGTCAAGAATCAATCATGTTTTATCAACCATGCAGTAAAGCAGCACATCAGGCATCAGATCACATCACAAGCAGCATGGTGAACATGTGTGGAACTTCACAGCCCACTGAATGCACACAGAAAACAGACAGAAAATCTGGATTCTCAGCACAGAACCTAAGTCTGCAAGGAAAAGATGTCCCAAAAGGGCATTGGACTGGGGATCAGAAAACTTTAACTGAGCCAGCCCTAGAGGTGAAGGCTCATGGTAGCCCAGAGTATTTTAGAAGTGATGATCCTCCCTTCTATTCAGCAGTGACAGAACACTGTGCCCAGTTCTGAGCACTGCAGGACCCTGTTTGAGCATGGGGCTTGGACCAGATGACATTCCAAAAGACATTGAAGAGCAGGGAATTTAAAATCTGGATGTTCTTGCTGGACAGGGGGATCCTTAACTGCAGGATGGGACCTGAAGCAAGCAAGCACCCAAAGCAGAAGACAACAAAAGGTACATAAGCATCTACAAAACCCTAGATTTTTTCCCATGTTTAAGTAATTTACTAAAGAATCATCTCAGCCCTGTTGCAGTCAACAATGGAAGATTAAGATTCAATGCTTTTGCTTCCCACCTCTGCAAGGCACATGGGGCACACCTTCCTTACAGCACATTGAGTGCTTAAGCCACTGCATCATGATAAAACACCAAATAAAAACTGGAGGCAGGAGAAGTCCCAGGACTGCTGGGAATTCAGTGCAGTCAAACTGCTATTGTTCTACACCTGCTCTAAGCACTTCCAAAGAGAAGAAAAAGAAATCTGAATTGCAGAAGGGAAAACAACTTAGTTAAATTCAGACAGCTCATGAACAATAATTAAAAAAAAATAAACAAAACACTACCTAAAAGCACAGTGAAAGTTCCCTGCTAAAACCTGTCTGCCCAGCAAACACCATAGTGCAGCATTCCCAGGACAATTACATGCTCCATGAGACCACTACACTTCTGGGAAGTACTCTGTTCACTTCCAGTCTGGAGTGACATTTGTCAGCACTGCACCCTTCCCATCTTACAGCCCTCACCTCAAGGCAGGCAGGAACTCAGTATTTTTATCCCCATTTCTCAAAACAAGGATGCTAAGGCAGCAAGATTAACAAATCTGATTAAAAAACCACGTAGGCAGGCTTGGAACTGACCAACTCCTGACAACCAATTTACTTCTTTGACAATTAAATCCCATTCTGAGTCCTGCAGCTTTGGCAAGCTGCCTGAATGCTGAGATACTTGTCTGTCTCTGACTCGTGGACCTGGGCTACAAATCTCCAGAGAGTGGTCTCACAAACATCCCACTGGGGCCAAGGCTGCCCTGCACACTTGGATGTGCAAACAATCCAGGCATGATGCTTCCAGCTCATGTCCAAGACCACCCAGCAGCCCAGCTTAGCAACAGCAGTTGGCAGTCACCACTGCAACCCAAGTTATTGTTTGGGGCTGTAATTAGACTGCCCTGAATATGCAAACTTGTTTCATTCACTGTTTCACTTACCCAAAACAGGAACTGGAAGCAGCTGATTTCAGCTATGTGGTCTGTGCTCATCTGCTTTTCAAAACATGCACCTGATTTTTCATTAATAACCTCTAATTCTTTACTTCCTTCAGTGCAGCAGAAAAGAATTTCAGTTCCCTTTTTCTGTAGCCTCTTGAGCACTACTGGCCCAAATTTAAGCTAAATTAAGCCACTGGTCCTTTCAATACACGTGCCAGCAGACACTGCCCTCAAAAAGCTGGCCCACAACAATGTAAAACAGGAGAAGAGTTAAAAATAATGTCGTGGTTAGGGGGCTTAGTTTGAAGGCCATGTCTCTGCAAGCAGTGGGGTCGGGTGGAGCAGGGACACAGGCAGAGCTGCAGGTGACACAGGGGTGGAGCAGGGACACAGGCAGAGCTGAAGGTGACACAGGGGTGGAGCAGGGACACAGGCAGAGTTGCAGGTGACACAGCCCTGCCCTGCTGCCACCGCTGCACCACGCACTTCACACAGCTCCAACTGCAAGCACAGCTTCTAAAGTCATTTCCCTGGGAACTGACACTTTTGGAGAGCCCAACCTTGCCTTCTTTACAGCATCCTCAGTGGCATCTCCAAGTAAATTGTCATTTGCAGATATTATTGCAAACCAGCAGAGCAGTTATTCCATCCTCGTCGCCTGGTGCCCACAGCTCACTCGGCTATCATCCTCCAACATCCTCATTTAAGCAGGATGACGATAAAAATCACTTTAAAGTATCCAGCAAGGTTTTGATCTTGCAGATCCTGGAGTACATTCTCCCAAAAGTAGCCAATGAATCAGCCAAATGCTAAATTTTCAGCATCTACTGGGATAGAACTGAAGGTCTTGTTTAGCAGCAAGCTCTTGAAGCAAGAGCGTGGTAGACCAGTGAGAATAAAAGTCATCATTTGGTTGCAGAAAAAAAATTAAAGCTGGGGAATATATACATACCTAGGGTCAATTAATTACTACATAATCTACCACAGTTACAATTTCATTTTCAATTTTAGGCTTTTGCAAGGCAACGTGATTAGATATGGGCAAGGCACTTACTTGTAAAATCTTGTACACTTGGGGCCCAGTTTGGCCTGGTTTTCTGCTAATTGGAACTGGTTATTAAAATCTGCTGAAAGTATCTTGAGAGACCTGTAAACATGACCACTTTCACTACTCAATATGCATCCAGGATAAATGGAATAACAACTAGACTACAGCAAGCAGCTGACTCAAACCCTTCAGCCACAGTTTATCAAACACAGCAAACAGCAGGCTGATGTTTGTTCCCCTAAGCAAAAACTGCTAAAAATTGTCAGTCCCACTTTTTTCTGATTGGTGAGACTACACATGACAAAACTCATCACCATGAGACAGAGAAGTGAAGAGTGAGGGAGAGAAAACTCTCTCCTGAACTCCAGATGTTTCAGTGTCTCCTGGAGCCCAAATCTCAAATGTCTTGGGTTGAGATTACTTAATATAAGAAATGTAATTTGGGATGGGAGGGCAGTGCTTGTAGCTGCCATTTTTTGCTGCCTTTATATAAAGTTGTGTGTCTGCAATAGCATGAATGGGAATCAAGGCCGAATTCCCTTTCTTTTCATAACCATTAAAAAATTAAAAATTAAAAGCTCAGCAGCCTAATAAAACACATGGGAGGCTAAAAAGTGAAACTGGCTTGTTGCTAAAATAAGTCTTAATATAAAATGCCTGTAATAATGAAAAAGGGTAAATGAAAAGCATGCTGATTCCTGTTATTCTTCGAGTTAGACCATGCCCTTGGGTAGTATGTGAAACCCCAGAAATGCAAAATATGAAAGTCATAAACATACAATTGCTCAGAACTTGATAATGATCTCTGTGAAACAAAATCTGAGGATTTTTGGTAGGCTTTGATGATTCTGAACACGGAATTAAGCTGAATGTATTTTAAATTAAACCTAAAATAAAAACAGCTGCTGGAAAACATGCATGACCAAATTCCTCATTTGAACATGTCCTGCTTTTGGCTATTTTCTTGTAGATTTTAAAACTTCCCTGGCATTCTATATATTCAAGTCCAGAATGAAGCACAGTACAGTAGCTGCTGCTGGCATTCAGTTAAACCAATCAGATTTTATA
The DNA here is from genome assembly GCF_052056855.1 of Sturnus vulgaris. Classification (NCBI taxonomy): domain Eukaryota; kingdom Metazoa; phylum Chordata; class Aves; order Passeriformes; family Sturnidae; genus Sturnus; species Sturnus vulgaris. The sequence continues at coordinate 1,786,110 of NC_142252.1, read as the reverse complement.
GATGTTTGCCTGATAATTCCGAACCACTGCCATTTCCACTGGTGAAAGATTACACCACCAAATAAATTTATTCACTCTGGTAGCTGCAATTCTATGTGCAACAGGGCCTAAGAGAAATACAGGCATTGTTAGGGTTCATGAAGTTCCCCCTGCTGCTCTGATGGCAACCCTCAAAGTCAAATAATCATAGGGAAAATGGACAGTTAATTAATTTTCCCAAGAGTTAATCCAAAGAACAAAACAAGATGGATTCCTAAGTGCAATTTTCCTGTATGAAAAAGATTTGTTCTATCAAAAAATTGTATTTTTTGTGCTTGAAAAACAGGGAAATAATACAGGAGAAAGACACACAAGAGAAGAAATTACTTCTATTACTAAACATATGAAAAAGACTCATTCCAGTACAGCAAGCCAGAGGGCAAAATTAACAAGATGTATAGAATTCACTTCCACTTGTGATTGAATTACCAAACAAAAGATATCCATGTCACAGTGGAAATGCCCTAATCAAATAAATTTGAAATACCATTTATTTGGAAATCTGACGCCCCCCCCCCATTCCCAAATCTACAAGATTCTGTGGAAATTCAAGAGAGATAAAAACCAGAGCTCTCTGCAGCACTGTGAACTGAATAACTTTCAGACTTGCCATGGTTTTGTTGATAAAACTATAAACCATGTAGGCACTGTTTCCTTTGTACTTGGTAGGATGAGAGAAAAAAATTGAAAAATAAATTTCACGGTAGTCAAAAAGCAGTCTTCTGTCCCACATTAATTTACCTTTAAAACTGGATATCCTAAAAAATAACCCCCATCCTAAAAAGCCATTCTTATAAAAAAACCTCTCACTTTGTTTTAATCTCTTTGTAGCATGTGAATGTCTCAGAAAACACTTTAGAGTGAATAGCCAAATGTTTTCTTTAGCCTAAAATCTGAAGGCCCATAACCATTGCCAAAATAAGGCAATAGTAACTATACCTAAACACCAGAATACAATTTTTAGAATCTATCCCTAAATATGAAATGCCATCAAATGGAGACAGTAGGAAAATATTTCCATGCATTCTGGGGAAAAAAATCAAAACCAAACCCCAATACAGTCCACTACACCCTCAAAATGCCTCCCAGCACAATGATAAATTTTCTTGGGTTTTTTTGCAGGAATAATTCTCAAGGGTTTCTTGTAACCAAGTTATGCATAGAGTTGTCCAGGACAGCCATGGCACACAGAGGAGCAGAGAAGAAATGGAGCTTTATTTGTTCATCATCCTCAGGAGTGAATCCTGCAGCTCCAACAGCTGCTTGTCCACAATCCCAACCTGATTTGGCTACAGGAGCTGATATAACTCCAGAATTTCAGATTACTCTTTTCTGATTCAGCAGGAATTTCACTCCTGTGACACCCTGAGTGCTGAAGGCCCTGCTGGCCTCTGCCTGCCACAGGGCCCAGCTCTGCAAGTGTCACAAAATCATGAATGCTTTGCCTTGGAACAGACCTTAAAGATCATGTTGTTCCAATCCCCTGCCATGGGCAGGGACACCTTCCACTATCCCAGGCTGCTCCAAGCCCATCCAGACTGGCCTGGGACACTTCCAGGACCCAGGGGCAGCCACAGCTTCTCTGGGCAGCCTGTGCCAGGGCCTCAGCACCCTCACAGGGAAGGATTTCTTCTAATATCCAACCTAAACCCACTCTCTGTCAGTTTGAGGCCATTTCTCCTTGTCCTGTCCCCCTGGGCTCTTGTAAAAAGCCCCTCTCCACCTTTCCTGTGGGCTCCCTGCAGCCACTGGAAGGCCACAGTGAAGTCACCCTGAAGCCTTCACTTCTCCAGGCTGAACAATCCCAATTAGCTCAGCCTTTCCTCACAGGAAAGGGGCTCCATCCCTCTAATCAAACCCCAAACCATCATGTCCTGTGTCCCTGCTCCACTGTCCTTCCATGAGGAAACACAAAGAACAGGGAACTGGAAGGCTGGAGTGATGTTTTTACAAGGAACAGGGCCTGGCTAAGTGATATTTAGCAGCACCCAGGCTCTTACATGGTGTTCAAAACATTCCCTCCCTGCACCTCACAAGAAATGCAGTTTTTCAGCAGTGCAGGACAGCACTGCTTCCAGCACATCCAGCAAAACCTTTGTGCAGAAAGGACCAGAGCTCAGTCCCAGTGACAGCAGTGACATCTGACAGACACGAGATCCCCTCCAACCCCTGCAAGCACACCGAGATCAAACAGGTGAAATGCCACAGAAAATCCTACTCTCTCTGTCATTTTTCCATGTTTTCACAGAGTTTATCATGGACCTCGTACTCACATGGCAGTATCAGAATCTATTTACTAAATAAAACCTAAATCATGTCAAGGCTGTCAAGAAACTGACCTTGGAATCAAAAGATTGCTAATTTTATTAAAGCACCAAGCAAGACAATTTCCAGCAAAAAAAATGTGCAAGAGCACAACACCAAACATGTCAGCATATTTTATTAGGAACATTTTGTTTTTCTTGAAAAACAAAAGATGTAAAATTGCAGAAAATTAAAATTATTAGTTCTGATTTTTAAATATAAGAGGGGCTTGTTTACTCTTAAAATATCTTCATGTTCAAAAGCGTTCAATCACCTCAAGTAAATGGATACAACATCCCTTTTGCACAAGCGAATTTAGAAAAGTCACAAACATCAAACTGATCAGTTACACATAAAAATATGTATGTTTGATGTCACATCACCAAAATATCCCAGAAAACAGGTTCACCAAGGCTCCTACCACTGGGGTTCACCACACTTCACTCTTGATTCATTACCTGGAGCAGAACTGGGACCTAATTTAAATTTAATAGCTGTAAATAACATTACATCAATTTCCAAATTTGTACTTAAATTTAATACATACACTTTGGGCATATCATCATCACTGTCACACTTAAGCCTTACTGCTTTCTTCAGACAATGTGTTTGAAACAGATCAAAATAATTGTATTTATCCAGATTTCTTACATCTCTCCTTTTAGTAAACTCTACGAATATGATCTTGCCTATGTTCAGTATATTTAGAGAGCTTCTGTATTTACACAGGAGTAGTGAACAAGCTAGTCTGAGAATCTGTATTTGGATATTCCCAGTTCATAATTTTGAATGTGGATGGCACTGTAACTCAGTGCTTTGTGTCAAAAGAATGCAAAGTGCACACTCCTAACAAGCAAATGAGCTGAAATATAAAAATGTGCTGTGGCTTGGAAGCTGAAGGAACTTTCAGGCACTGAAAAAGCACAGAAATAAAAAGGGAATATTTTGCTTTGCAAAACTCAGTATTTTTTTCCTCCAAAGAGTATTAGGTCCCTAAGTAATTCACAACTAATAGGCTTGTTCTTGACAGAAAATGTGTATCTTATTAAAGGAAGAAAAGTTTGTTACTTTTACTCCAAAAGATTTAAGAGTTTCCAAAAGCTGTTAAGTGGCATAGGCACTTCTTCAGAGAGGTACTTCTCCTCAGAGGTATAATCTTACCCTTTTCAACAGAGGCCTGTTAAAAGAATTTATTTGTGAAAGGATAATCTTCTGCAGTTTGAACTTTCTCACCAAGCTCCCTGCTCATTGCTATGCGGTGTGGGAGGTAAGGCTGCTTGCAATGCCAGCCATGTCTATCGAATCAGAACTAACCTTTTGTTCCACTCATTTTCTCTGCAGCTTTCTGCCATCAGTAGCCACCTCAAAAAAAAAAAAAATTAAAAAAAATCTATCGTTTTGAAGCCTTGGTGCCTTTTAGGTAATTCACTTCCAAGCTGGTGAAAAAAAAGGAAGTTTGATGGCTTAGTGGAAAGCCAATCATGGCTTTCTGCAGAGCACCGGAATGTGTGGCCTTAACTTTGTCACCTCTACTTTGAGAATGCTTGTCCATGAAAAAATAAAGGGAATGTCATCTTATACTTAACCAACTTATACCAGGGTCCGAAAATGAAAGACCAGAAGATTGATTTCCATTAGTTATCAACACCATCAGAAGAACAAGATTCAGATAGCAAATCAGTTTCAGAAAGGAGAAAGATCATAACAGTCAGCACTAGTGATACATATAAACACACTAAGGAGAGCAAAGAATAATGACTACAGTACTCACTTCACTTTATAGAAAAGCAATATTCTTAAGGAATAAGTACCTGTAACTTAACACACACAAAAAACATTAATACTTGCTCACTAAACATCCTAAATGTATACAAAACCATAAAACACACACACAAGTACTCTGCAATGCAAAAAAACAACCCACGGTCTCTGAAGGAAAAGCACACAAAAATAGAAAGCATATTAAATTAGAAAACCTTATTAAGCAGACACTGGGGATGTATCAAGAATGCAGCTTTATCACAACCTTAAAACAAATAAAAAGCACATGATAAAATTATAAGTGTTTATGGTTTCTCTTTTCATTCAATGCTGTGTATTACATTTTCAAAGTATTAAAAAAATCATCTTGGTAAAATCATGTACTATAGGGGTAGCACTGGGGAATCTGGTAAAGAAAAAAAATCTCTTTGTGAGCCAAGCCACAAAGCATCCAGAGAGCCTAATCCATCACGGAAATGCCAGGATGCTGACAGCTGAGTGACAGAGCAGCTCTGCTCGCTCCCTCTCCTCACAGAGCAGCCCTCTGATCCCAAGTGCTGCTGCTGGGCAGCACAGCTCAGTGCTCTGCTGCAGGCAGGGAACAGGGACAGCCCAAAACCCCTCAGAGCACAGCTGGGGATGTGCTGGGTGCTGGCAACTTCCAGTCAGGTGTAAGGGAGCATTTCCACACGTTCTCATTCCTCTCTGCTCTCCCCGGAGCTCTGCTGGGCTGCCCAAGCCGTGCTGGCACCAGGCTCTGGCAGCACAACCCAACACCTGCCCAGGTGAGCATTCCCAGGAACACCAGTGCTGTCACCTGGGAGCTGAATCCCACCTGGGAGCTGCCATCCCACCTGGGAGTAGAATCCTACCTGGGAGCTGAAATCTCAACTGAGAGCTGAATCCCACCTGGGATCTCCCATCCAACCTGGGAGCTGCAATCTCACCTGGGAGCCGTCACCCCACCTGGGCGTGGAGGAGCAGCCCTGGCTGGGGCACAGCTGAGCAAGCCGAGTTGTGCTGCACACTTTCAGGGTCAGGGATGGGGAGCTCAGCCTTTCCAGCTGCCACTCAATCTCCTACTCACTTGAAAACGAAGCCTGTGCTTAAGTGCTTTATGGGACTGAGGCCAGAATGCTCAATTTCTTGCAGAACTGAGCCCTGTGTTTTTATATCCATAATGTTAGCCCAATCCTTCTGCCAAGCAAACCTCTTTTCCCAGAGTTTTGTTTATTTTTCAGGATTGAGCTCAGAGAGGGCTGGGGGTTAACCTCAAGTACAGTGGCCTGATTGCCATATATGTTGAAGGCACTTTCTACTGAAAAGGCAGCTAGATGAAGTGTGCTCAATTTATTAGACCCTAGCTCTGCAAGGGACAAGCAAAGCAGCACAGGGATAAGTGAAAGCAGGGCTCTCCCATTCAATCTGTGAAAGAACAGAGTACATAGATGAAAAAGTAAATTGAATAATGCCAAGTCCAAGTAACACAGCATTGGATCGTTTATGCTTTCAGTACGTCATTTTTCTCTGTGTATTTTAAAAATCTAAAACTCTAAGATGAAAGAGAAAGGGAAACAAGGGAGTACTTGGAAAAAGATTTCAGAAGCAAACACTTGAGCACAACCACTCAAATCACTCAAAAAGAGAGATTATTTTCCTAATCATGACCAAGGTGTTGGTGAGAAATGACCCTAAAATAACCCTAAACTTTTATACCCAAAGATAGTCAGCTTCAAACAACAAAGCAAGAGATAGTTTGGGTTCAGGAACTTTGTGGGAAATTCATGTCTATGACACCTTCCCCAGGTGGTAGCAATGGCTGGGTGGGACAAGGCTGAAGAAGGTCAGGTGGGGCACAGAACAGGACTGGGCTCTATCCCACAAACCCTGCAAGGCCACGCAGCTTTGAAGGCTATGAAATCCCAGCAGATTTTAAAATCTTTGTTTCCCTTCTGCTGTTCAAGCAAGTGGGGAATTTGGAGAAATTTTCCTCAGAAATTTAAGGAATGTGGAAAAAAAAATAGAGCAAAAATGAAAAAGAATTTGCTGTCTTATGGCTTGGCTCAAGAAAACTAGGATGCTCCAAAGAGAAAGTGGTCATGAGGACACTGGCAGCAAACCAGTGAGACACAGACTTTGCTGTTCTGTCCCTAACCCTTCATAAAGCATTTTACAAACACACAATGTACACAAGGAAAACTGGAACCACTCAGACCTTGCAATGACAAGTTAATATTTCAAGTCTCACTCACCCATTAGTGCACAAAGTAATGATGGGACAAAGACAACTTCTTTGGAGTCTGGTGTCAAAAAATGGTATTTATACTACAGAACACTGTGAAGAAGTGATGAAACATTTCCATGGCTTCACATGCACTGGGGAGGAACATGAAAAGACTTTTTTAAATGCATCACATCTTATGAATTGGAAATCCTGGGTCACTACATGTAATCTCAAAATAGAACCATGGACTGATGACACATTTTCATAGTTAACTATAATAAACAAGCTATTATTTTTTACTGTCAGACCATGATAAATGTCAGTTCAACTAATCATCATGAAGAATTAAGTTCTTATCAAAATTCAGAGTCTACCAATGGAGCAGCTCAAATCCTGCAAGAAGTTGACTTCATAATTCCATCAAAGATGAAGGCCCAGTGCTGAGGGCATATCCTGGGCAAGCTTAGACAAGGAGAAGTATAGATTAAATATACTTAATGATTAAAGCTTGCAGAGAAATGCATCCCATACCTCACAAAAAACCCTACAAAACACAAAGTGCCTTTTTTATAAAACCCATAGAACCAATTAAAAGGGGAGGAGCCAGAGACACTGAACAAAAGCCCTGAAGATGTGCTGCAGTGTGGGTGTGAAGGGGATGTGTGTCATTCCCACACTCCTGTCCCTCCCCAGCTATCAGCAGCAGGGAAGTGCTGAGTGTCAGTACCTGTCAGGCTCAGTGCTCTGGAGAACTCACACACAGATTAGTCCAGCCAAGCCTCCTCCAGCATAGGCAAAATATGGCTAAAACCAGCTTGAAATGGTAGCATTAACCAAGCAGGACAGTGTAAGGGGAAAACAGACAAACTGATGCTGATAAGTCCTCACCAGCATTCCAGACTCTTCAAATACAAGGGGGGAAGGGGGTATCCATAATGGTTTTTCTAGCTCTTTTCCATGTCTTTTGTCCCAATTTCTTACATTGCTTTCCCACTGCTTTTCCTCCATATCCTTCTACATCTCCTTCTCCTAGGTTAGCCCTTTCTTTCTGTTTTCTTTCCACACCAATAAGATTCTCCCAAAACTACTGTCTGTCTCATTCTAACTATGGAAAGTGTAATTTTTCTCTGTTACCTCCAATCACTGTTTCAGTTCTTCATACGTGCCTCTCTCCCCTTCTGCCAACATCCAGCAGTTCAGAAAGATAAATGACAAATTCCTGTCACAAATAAAGGCTTTCCCAGCTATGATGTAGGACTCTTGAAAATTTGCCTTGTTTAACTTCTTCCTCCAATCTTCTGTTCCCTAAAAGATGTGTTCCTTGAGTCTGAGCTCTTTCTCCCCAAATTCCCATCCCTGTCACACTCACTCACTAGAAAAAAAAGGGGGAAAGCATGTAATGACAATATAGAGAGCATGTTAGGAATGAGAACCAAGGACAAACTCCAAACATGAAGTACAGCAGTGAGTCAAAACAAACTGTCTTACTAAGTGAAGTCTTTAACAAAAAGTATTGACAAAGGAAAAAAAAGGGGACAGAGCACGGGCATCTCCCTAAAAAGAGCCAGTAAACCTTTCAAACAAATATGTGCACATCTTGAAGCACTTCCACCATGTGAGCCAACAAGGATCCCTCTACAAGGGCACAGTGATGGGCAGAAATGCCCCAATCTCCTCTTCAATCTGCCCCTCAATCCTCTTCCTGTACATCCAATTTCCTGCTGCCTCCTGCCAGTCCAGCACACCAGGGCCCTGTGCTCATCCTTCAAACTGCACTGCCCATCCCACTCCAGCTAGAGAACAAAGCACACACTTGAATGCTTGAAACACACAGCCTAGAAATTACTATATGGTTTTTCTCCTTCCCATACCCTCCACTCCTGATTAATATTTCCAGCAGTAAATGCCTTCTAGGGAACTCCACAACAACGAGGTCCACCTCTGGGAAAATGAGGATTCACGTGTGCCATGGCTCACAGGTTCAAGAGCTATGGCTCTGCAATAAAAGCAACACCATTTCATTAGAGAGGATTAAAACTGTTTCATCTCCCAGAAAACAACTACAGGGGACAGTGTAGAGCAGAGCAGGTTTTCAAAGACACTTACTTCAGGTAAGGAGACAGAGGCTCTTAGCATTTAAAGAATAAGCTTTGGAAGTTGTGCCAGTGACTGCCAGTAATTCAGATGTAACACAGCTGTCAGAATGTTCAGGCCCTGTCCTGACTTGAAAAATCAGGTATTTTCTAGTATCTGCAGTTAGTGACATATAAGCCAATACATGCCTGATGTTACAGACAACAAAATTTGTGCATCTTTCTATATAAATGGCAAATTTTGCTCTGAGCAGAGTTCCCTTAAGCTGGTCAGGGCAGACACTTGGTGGCTGCAGAAAGCATTTGATGCAGCCAAAGCCAAAGCATTTGGTGTAGCCTTAGAAAGGCCACATCTCTCTCCAGGCTTCAAGCATTGAAAAGGAAATGCAGGCCTTCTCCAAATGCAGGTACAAGAAGTTTAGTAACTACCATTTATAGTTCCATTCTCCCTTAGAGAAACTGTGCTGACTTCTCTGGTTTAAATAGACTTTAGGTGGACTGGAGTGAAACTCAATGAAGTTTTCTTATAGATGGACTAGAAGAGTAAAAAATAAGTAAAGCTTCACTACAATTAATAAAAGCCTAGAGAAGCACAATAAAATCACCAGGGCCTTTCACCTCATTGCCACAGAAGGGCACATACCCCATGAGGCACCAGGCTCCTGTTTCCAAGCTGTGCCCCAGGTTTATTCACAATGTGAATAAATTCACAATGTGACCCAGTGCAGCACCATGTGCTGATGCTGCTGCCCAGTGCCTTCCTAGCACAGCTCAGAAGCATTTCAGCATTTCTACTGTAACACCAAATGCTGGTAATGGTGATTTTTTTTTCTCAATTTTTCCAGTTAATGTTAACCTAACGGAATAATTACAGGGAAACAGGAAAGGAAAAAGGAAGTTTGTACTCAGCTGGATGAAATAGGTCCTTTTTCCCAGGGTAAAAGACAGAGGTCTTCACAAGAGACAGGCTCTTGTGGGGTAGGTGACAAGAGAGCCAAGTGGCTTTTCACTCTAATCTCATGGCCCATGAGGTTGAAGCCTTGAACTCAAGATAAATGGGAAAACTCAACATTATTCCCAGCTTCCTGTAAATGCCTTCAGTGAAGCTGCAACAGCTGAGGAGCTCCTCACTCTCCATCTTCCCTTGGTACAATCCAGAGGTGCTGCCACTGTGTCTGCCAGATGTGACCACAGCTCAGGACTGAGCAATGGCACAGTGTCAGGCAGCCAGCACTTGTCATATGGAATATTGGACAGGTAAAAACACATTTTTACGTTCTTTCACATGCTGAATCCAAAGACCAAGCTACTCAGGAGCGAAAAAAAAAATAAAATCAAAGGAGTTCAAAGTAAAGACAGAAGAATTTAACATACATCTTCAGCTGGAGATGGCAAAGACAATGTCCCAAGCTGTTTGTAAAAGAACCTGCAGCACTAAGATTGTTTGGCACTGCAGCACCTAAAAGGTGAGCAGGGACATGAAACAAAACACCTCCAAGTTAACATAGTAGCCCCCAAATGCCTTGTTGATAAAACCAGGACTGGAAGTTATTGATAGAGAAAACAGTGCTAAAAGTTACTTTATACAGCTTTTATAGTCAACAAAATGTAACACTGTTCAAGGTACACTTTAGAGGGTTGGTGTTTTGGGGGGGAGTTTTGGTCATTCTTCCCCCAAAATCTAAACTGTGCTAAATGCAAAAATCAATTAAAAGCTTTCTTGACCATCTTAAAAATGAAATTAATCTGGGAACATTAACTGTCTAAAACGGCAAATCCTCTACTGGCAAACAAACAGTTAAAGAAAAATAAGGGGGAAAAAAGCCTTAAAAGACTCAGGAGAATTAGCTGTTGCTAAAACAATTTTATGGTCCTTTCCACTTCAGTGGAGGTAGTTTGTATGGCTGACTGGAATCTATTCAATGCTGTCAAACATCTAACACTCCCATAGCCAGACGCCTCACAATGAATAACAAGCAGCCTCGCTGCCAATATGCTCAAGCTGCATTTTTTACCAGGGACTGGACCCTAACCCAGCAACACCCCAACTTCATTGTTTGATGCCTTGTTAATTTATAAGACCAAAAATTAACCACAACAAACAGAAGTGCCAAAATTCTAAAGCAATGCAGCTACAAAATCCATCATATTAAACAAACCACAATACAGAGAGTCAGGTTTGTAAAAAGAACCCGCACATCTAATTTCTCTTTCGTAGTTTAAATTGGTTTCATAATAGAAAATAACACTCGATTTCAGCAGACAACTTCTATAATCTGGGGAGGTTTACAGTAAAAAAAAAAAAAAAGAGAGAAGTAGAAACAATGAATAAAGTGTACACAACTCTCATTGAAACACTAAGCACATCATCTGTCATCCTGAGTATCATCATTTCCATAAATATTATCCCAACCATTGATTGCCTTGCTCAGTGCTGAGCTTCAAGCAAAACCCTGGACTCTTACCATATTTACGTCCTTCATCCTTCAACTCTAATAATGGAGAAGCGCTGACACCAGACTCATATTCCAGGGAAGACACAGAGTGCTCAGTGACAGCCCTGGCTCTGGGAAATGACAACTGTGCTCTCTTGGCAGGTTTATGATTATGGCTCTGACAGGCCCTGTGTTCTGGAGCTCATATCCTGCCTCAGGCACATCCTCCTCTCCTGCAGCCCCCAGCTGAAGTCAAACAGGACACACACATTACCATGAAGGCATCCTTTAGCATTTTCAACTCTGGGGGGAAAACGAGCACCATTCTCACCATATTTTACACAGCTTATGACTCTGGGGTTTACTTTTAATTATGCTTGCTGCTAGAGTTCCCAGGATCTAATTCTCTAGGAACCATAAGGTGGTGCTGAAAAATTCCAGAGCCTCAGTTTGTAAAACAAAGCGAAGCAAAGCAGCTGCTTTGAGAAACAGTGGCCATATCATGCTGATACACAGCCCTGAGAAAAACTGAACTCAAGGCCATAGCAGAACTCGTGAGCTCATTCTTAGTAAATGAAAATAGCTGCTGCACTTTTCGAGCTGAGCTGATTACCCACACTAGAAAAGACAGAGCTCTGAGGGTGTGGGGAAAAGCTGGGAGTGTCAGTGTGTGCCCAAGGGCTTGTGGATGCTTGTGCTGGTCTCAACAGCACTGAACATCACAGAGGGACAGGCTGAGCAGCCCTGCAATGGTCAGGGACACTCCTCCATCAACCATGCACTTTTAAGGATGTATTTAGAAGTAACATCAATGAGGTATCATTGGTTTTAAGCCTAAAGAACACAACAATGAAGTAATAAAATGTACAGTTCAGGGATTTATCACCACTGAATTATTTTACCTAAATACAGGTAGTATCCATAATACAAAGTGATTTTTTTTTTTTTAATTCATTTTTGACAGCACTGTTTAGGCCTCTTGCTCTGAAAGCAGCCTACTATTTCTTGGCCTTACCATTAACCTGCTGTCCTTGCCCTTTACACCTGGCCCTACAGCACTCATTAGCTATGCAGTGGAGAAGAAACACCTAAACTAAGCACAATCCCATCTGGTTTGAAGCAGCATGCATGCACATCTCCAGAGAACATCACCTAACAGCATTTCTGGGACCCCACAAACACACACAAATACTTGACACATTTTCCACAAACACTTTAGCAATAAGATTAGGCCAAACAAGTGTATCTTGATTGTAAACAGGAAAAATAGTCACTATCATTCCCAAAACCTTAATGCCAGTAATTAACCACAAATGATTAATCACAGATAAAGCTGGTCTCAGATCAAAAGCAAGTAAAAAGCTACATCCATCAATTCCATTGATATCAATGTTGAACATAAGCCTTTTAGGTTACATATTTACACAAAATCCAAGACTTAGGGAATGAAAAGTAGAAATTGAATACTGCTCCACCAGGCAGAAAAGAGCTTTTTATCTCACCACACACTAATGACTCATTAATAGTGTGGTTAAGCACTATCAGCAAGATGGGCCTTGTAAAGGAAGCCTTTGGGGATGAAGAGACATCCATGCAAATGCATCATCACTTCTGCAAAAGTAACTTAAGGCAGCACAATTTATGCCAAATCAAATTCTTAGCTACATGTTTAGTCAAACAACATGACAGCTGGATAATACCCAGCAAATATTCTCAGAACTAACACACTTGTAATTATGTGGTGTTTCTTTATTCCTGCTCCACTGGGTAATAGATTTTTGGAAATACATGTTTTAATTTAACCTACTCCATTTTGACACAAATACTTAATTTCAAGCAGTTCCATCCCTACAGGTGAGATGATCCTTACCACCAGGAAATCAGACTGTGGTTAAATATCTCTCAGGAAATACTCTGTGGTATCAAACACCTGCATGGAAGAGAACTGTCATTAACCAGCTGGGGCCAGAAAGCTCCTTGTATCCCCTCAGGGAGCTGTTCAAGGCCACAGGAGCTTTAATTCTCCAGAGGACTTCTGTAACAGATGGAAATAAGGCAAATGCATTAAACAATTTAGATTATTATTTCCAGAAATACGTCTACAGTACTCAAGTGTCAAAATGATTTTAAATCAAGCAAATTGCACGTGGCAAGACTTACAAAGCTGACTACAAGAATTAGAAGCTTACACTCCATGAAATTCAGTTGATTCCAGAGATACAGCTCAACTGCTGCTTTTAAAAATTCACCCATGACTGAGCATGGGAGCAGTATCTTAATGAGTATAAAGCCCAAGAGAAATAAATAAAAAATTTAGTGCAGATTTATTTTTGCATGTTTTACACCATGGTGAAAGCAATCTCCTTCCCTTTCCCACAAAAACAGGTGTGCCCTTGGGGCCACTCCCCTGGTTTTTAAAAGGTCTCCTCCTGCCCTGGGATTCACAAAGGATTTGAAGCTGATGTACATTTACATAACCTGGGTTCATGAGAACCAAAAATGCAAGGACTGCAAGAAGTGCTGCTAGATCAGGCAGGGCTGCTTGGGGATCTTTACCAGAAACCTCATCACAGCTGAGGGCTCCTCCAGTTCCTGTTTTCAGAGGAGGTTTCCTGCTAAGTGCTTAGAGAAAGCAAGATGTCATTTAAAAGAATGTCACTTTCCCTGTCCTTTTTTACGGTTATTTTCTGCAATCTAACCACAAGGAATTGAATATACTGCTTTAACCTCTGCTAAGTACAGTTTCTATACTTATTGGCAGCTGGTGTTGATCATTTGAATTGGAAAACTTGCAGGAAGGAAGCACCTGAGCTCAGGTCTGAGTGTTCTCCAAAGTCTCTAGGAGTGTTTTATGATACCATTCAAAGTCATTAATCAAGTAGTTCATTACTGGCTGGCAGAAACCCTTTGTTGCTGTGAACTCACTCAGCACAAAGTTATTTTGTTCATAGTACTGCCACTTCCTTTTCAAATTTGTAAGGTTACTGTGCATCAACCTCCTGCTGCTGCAAATTTGGCACTCTTTTCTCCAAGATTTTCTTCCCCTAAAGGTGACCATTTAACAGATCTTGGGTCTTTTATTGCTATTTTCTGCATTCCTCATAATTTAAGGCACCTCAGTTAATTTCTGTAAGCCTTCCAGACACTGTTGAACTTGAACCAGAAAATTTTGAGTAAGATTTTATAATTGTTTTCCTCAAAGGCCCCTCCCCTGTAAGTTCTGGCTCATGGCCACTGCAGTAACAGAGGCATTCCAGGACACCCCAAGTCAGTTCTTCCACAGGCAGATGCCACCTTCTATCCTTAAACTGAATCTAGAAAATACCTATATAGTTTGCTTGTTCAGTGCAAAGGTCCCATATGCTGCCTCTCAGCAGGGATCATCAGTTTTGGTTAAATGCAACATTTAAAGCCACTGAAGGGAGGAGATTGATCAACCAGCCAAGAACAACCATCTATCTAGATGTATTTTCTGTTTGGTTGGAGTTTCTTTAACTTTGCTGTTAATTCAGGTTAATTTGCCTGCCAGGTCCCAGTGACATGCCTAACTGCAAAGGGCCACAGCAGAAGTGGCTGGACAGGCATGGAAAGCCCAACTCCTCTGTCTGTATTTTCTTTGTCAGCAAGGACAGCAATCCCTGCTAAAAGCTTTCACCTTCCTATGCCTTTCTTGCATTTCTTCTGAGCCACACAAACTTTTAAGAAACAACACTCAAATGATCTGCCAAAAATAGGCATCAGAGAGTCTCCTTCATTACAATCTGAAACCAGACCCTTCAAAATACAAATGGTATTTAGTGGATCTTTTCTCAGTATTATCCATATTTCTCCTTGACGTCTTCACAACTTGTAGAAAGGTTGTCATTGACTTTGATCTGATTTTGATCACAATCACTACTTCTGTGCTTTCTGACACTCCTGCAATTCCATGCATTTTGCATCTTAAACATCCCTCCCTTTCTGTATTTTTCCTGCCTCTATCTGCTCCTCTTACCAAAGTTTATTCTTCTATCACTTTTTTATCACTGTTAGCACATTAATTGGTGAACTTGTCTCTAAGAAATTAACTGCCTTGAGGCACATCTTTCTGCTTTCTCCTAATGCTTAATCTCTGATCATATCTCAGTTTTATAATCCCTATCAAGCCTTTTATTAGCTTTTGCTTTTATTACTCCTAAAATCACAAAACACAGTATGTTGGACTTTGCTCTTGCCTAACGGTTATCCATTCTAAAAATATCAGGTCCGTGGTTTTTTTACATTCTCCTCATTTAATGCTTTTTCAGCCATTACAGCATTAGCAACAAGATAAATACTTTATGCTTATGAACTCCTTGCAGCAAGAACAGAGAGAAATACGTGCCTGCCCACATTCCAAATATTCTGCTAACACACATCCCTTGGCATTTCCCACCATGTGGGCAGGCAGGCAAAGGGATTCTATTTCAGAGACAGGAGAGGGGAATCTATGAACCATGAGCTGGCAAAGCAAAAGGAAACCAGTGGTCCAGCAGGAAACCCATCCCACAGAGGATGGGCACCTGGCAGAGAGGGCAGGATGGCCAAGCCTCACTCAAGGCTCAAAGTGAAGCACTCAGACCTGGAGTTGGTGGGACTGGTCAGATTCCAGCCATTTCTGATCCAACAGAAATCCTCCTCACCTCCTGCTCTGTTCCCAAGAGCCATCCCCACACACAGCCTGCTGGAGCAGGGCTGCTGGCCCTGCATGAGCAATGGGAACACCTCACTGGGATTTGGCTCCAGCAGTGTGGGCAGTGTTGGTTACCCCACCTGCTGATACACCTGCCTGAAGTGCAAGCAACCACATGCATATCACAACTGCCTCTCCTCCTGCTGCTCTTTGTACTGTAGTTGAGAGTAGTTTACTTTCACTTGGAATAAAAAAATAAACATCAGGAATGATGCACAAGCACAGAGTTTGTACAGCAATACAATAAGTGAACACATGAAAAAGGAGACCAACTGTAAAACACAAAGACAGAACAAGAAATAAAGCAAGAGGAAGATGGTGAGGAAGGGCAAAGCAAGCTGGTGTGTGTAGCTGGCACCACGGGGTAGCCAGGGCTCCTAGCAGGAGGAAGGACAATTAGATTGAGCAGATGAAAGCAATGATGATGATTGCTGGTGCTGCAGACACGGCTGGCCTGCATTAGGTTAAATAAGCTGGATGCAAGCCAGCATCATTGAACAAATGGCATGGCACATTCCCCAGGAATCTGAGGAGAGATTACCAATATCTTAAAGGTGACCTTTCCCACTTGCTATCCCAGCAAATCTGAAAATTCTCTTGGCTGTAATGGACGAGATGGGCAGAGGCCACTCTCCTGAAGTTATGCATGCCTCATACAAATCGGATTTTTAGTTTTAGATTTAATATCAATTGACTGCACCTCATTTGAGCAACGTATCCTAAGTGCTTTATTGGTTTATTTCACCCCTTCCCCATTTTAAAGAAAACCTAATCTAACTTTCTATTATTCATTATCATCCAGGCAGGCAACAAGAGAAAAAGAGAACCCTAATTTTTAGCCATATTGTCTATTAAAAATGTAAAATGTTTCCTAAAAGGGCAGGCACATTAATTAAGGCTGCCTCAGGATAAATGAAGATTACTAGGAGTGCTCTGCTCTCCTGGATGAGTTTTCCATTATAATCAAATGAAACCAATTACTGCATTTGTAATGGAAACTACACCTAAGCTGAACATTTCCACTTTTGCAGAAGCTGGAGACTATACTGCACGAGCAAAAAAAGGTCTCCAAACAGGAAAGGAAAAGAGAAGGTATCTTTGCTGGGGAAAATAAAGAATCTTGTATGTAGAACCAACAGTAAATACACTGGGTACAAATGAAATGGCCCCAGTGTAATTGAGAATCACAGCCTGGATTCCCAGAAGTCATCTCAAGCAGGAAATCCTGAACCTGAGCACTGAACTCCTTTCTGCTTCTTCAGAGAAGAAAACACACCTTAATTAGGCTCAATTTTCTAAATAATGGTTATCCTCTGTAACTAATCAGGAAAATTTTAAACCAGTATCACCTGAATGCTTGTTCAAATAGTGAAACATGCTCTGTCTTCCAAATATCATCTTACTCTGCAGACAGCTGAAAGGATCGAGGGTAACACACTGAGGCACAGTTTTTATTTTCAAACATCCTTTGCCATCCTACTGAGCAGCCCCTAGAACAACACATAACCTTCTCCTGCACGTGGAGATTCTAGCAGTGACAGAAAGCAAAGATAATTTCAGGGGAAAAAGGAATTAAAGGAATTTCTCACACAACAGCATTTTCAGAACTTATTCCAGATGGAAGAAGGCAAATGTTTAAAGGTATTGCTAGGGAACTAAGAGGGCCCCAAATAAAATTATTTGAATAATCTTTAAAGAGAATCCTGAGCCTGAAAGACATTTCAGAGAGAATTCTACTTCCAAATCATATAAAAGCAATACACTCATTGAATTCATCATATTTATCCAATATTCACCTGGATCATGAATTTTACCCCTCAGTAAGCTAAGCTAGTGCATGTTAATTATGAGGCTGATAAAAGCAATGCAGAGTCATGTTTTAGCATTCTGTCCATGTGATGCCTGAGAGAGGCAACCTAGAACAGAGGCTAGACAGTGTTAATGGCATAAAGTGGGGATTTATTAAAAAGCTTTCAAAGGATACAACTTGGCCAGAACAAGAGCCTGGCTGTGGCTCCACCCGAGATGGACCCTGGGGCAGGAGTTTTCACACTTTTATAAGTTTTGGTCCAATTCCATATTGGGGTTCATTGTCCAATTCCAGCTCCAGGTTCTGCAGTCCCATCCTCCCAGATTCTCTCCTCAATTCTCTGCTGTTTGCACTTTTTGGGGCTGAAGCTGCAGCTGTCCTTGGTTCTGGGGCTGGAAAAGGATTGTTTTGTGTGCCTGAGCTGTGAGGAGAACTTGCTAAGACTTTCTAAGAAGTTCAGAGTCACACACTAATGCAGTACAGAGACTGGAAAATAGGAAAGCTCAAACTTTCACATGTAATCAGCAATGAAGCTCTACAATGATTTTAGAGGTATCCACCTACTGTCAGATAAAACCAATGTATAGTAATAGTGTACTTTGATTTCTGATTCCCTTTTAGACTCATACAAAAACAACTTCTGAGTGAAAATAGGGGCAGATACAGGAGCATTGTTTGTGACATGTTGTAAGTTTAACACTCCTCCGTGGGGCACACTGTGACACCACCAAACCTCAGCACAAGGCAGACCTGCAGCACACGCAGGCTCCAGTGCCCACCACCCACTACTCAAGAACCTGGACAAATTTCTTAGAGGTTCTCCATGTTTATCTTTGGATTATCAGACAAATTAGCAAGCTTGCCATTCATGAAAAGGAAAGGAAAATTGAGGCAATACAAACTGAGTTTTAACTAAAATACCAAGTGGAATTCTATCAGATTACAACAAATAGTTGGGGGTTTTTTATAATTTATGCTTTATATTGACCCTAAGTATGGCTCTGTCAGGTGTTCTGCAGTGAAGGGAGCTGCAATATCAGGGATTTTGGAAGGTTGCAAACATAGAAGCATTTTTCTCCTATTAAAAAACCTTCCTTTGTTTAGAACAGACTCTACCACAGCTTCTCTCTGTGGACCCTCAAGACTACCTTTTCTCTTACACACTGTGGTGACCAAAGTTATATAATTTGTTCATTTCCATCTCTGTTCTCTCGAAGAATTCCTTTACTTTCAAGACAGGCAGATTTATCAGCATTTTTTAGGTTAGTCTTTATACCCTACTTAAGGACACACTGCTACATTTTTTTCCACTGACAGCTGTATTAACTTCATACAGATGTAGTCAGCTGCATTATTAATCATTTCAGTAATTTCTAGCCTAATCTTCAACACCTTGAGAGAACACCTGTCAGTCATTTGCTGCTATTATTTATGTGACAATTCTGCCAGCCTACTTCTTTCCCCTTAATCTACACCACTCACTAAGCTGTTTCCACTTCGAGTGTATTTTTATCCTTCACGTATGCAAATGTTGCCAAATAAATTTGAATTTTTTCACGCTCTTTTCCCAATTTCTGTATGATAGGTGTACTTATTACAGACCTGCACTACCTTCCTGATGTCTCAGTCAGCACTAAATTAAAGGGACTGTAAAATTGTGAAATATTTTGCCTTTATTTAAAAGCTCACTTTTCTAGCCCCTTTTACCAAATCCTGTGGGATGTCCCCACATGCTACAATTGCATGCCAGTATAACACTTGACTGATATCCAGTATCACAGACCCCAATTTTTTGTTTAGAAAACTGTGCAGACAAGGCAGATGTCTCTGCTTTACCGGGTTCCTTCTAAAGAAACAAATCCCCCCACCCCTTTCATGTCAAAGCAGACTCTACAGACAGTTATGATGGGGTTCAGTAAAGTCTGCATGGATTATTAAACACAGATCCAGTTAAAGCCTAACAAGTGCTGCAAAGACAACAGCGATTTGTTCGAATGTTTATCAGCATTACTGGCAGTGGCAGGGCACTCACTGTGGCCGAGAGCTGCGGGCCGTTCAGCTGTGCGTGCAGGATGGCCTCGTTGATGGAGCTCCACATCCCCGACAGGGCCATCTCCAGCTCGTGTGACGCTGCCATTTCATTAGCCAGGTATTCCAGCGTGGAGATGAAGTGTCTCCAGTGTGCATCCAGCTCGGCCACGCTGGCCAGGCAGCCCCTCATGACATTGAGGCAGTATCCCACGCAGGGCCGGATGAGCGTCAGGCCCTGGCAGTGCGGGCAGTACTGCATCTTCACCAGGGCTCGGCTGCACTCCTTGCTCACGGCGGCGTGCTCTGTTGTATTTATCACTTCAATGCCCAGGCTCAGGGCCTGGCTCAGCATCCTGCTGGCCCAAAGGGATTTTGACAGCTCTGTAACCATGTTTTTAGAATAGTGTCCAAAAGGATTTATGTCTTGCCTCGTAAGCCGCAGACACTCTGTGTAGTCCTCTGACAGATCTGTAATTCCTGGGTTTATTAGCCGGCTGTACACCAGGGGAAAGAGACTGTCAAAGAACCGCAGTACTGCACTTTCCACTGTGGTCTCTGCGCCCAGAATGTAGAGAGAGATGTCTGTAAAAAGCTCCTTAACAGGCTCTGCTGCTTCTTTTGCCATAGGTCTGTAAGCTGTCTCAAACAGGGAACTTGTGCGGTTTTCAGCAAAGCGAAGCAAAGACTCAAAGGCCTCTAAAAAGGGGGCAGGGGAGAGAAAGAACTCGAGGTTAATGGCAGGCACCTGAAATCTCAGTCACAGGACTAACACTGTCCTGAACAGGAACATCAACAGTTACATGAAATCTGCAGCATGAATACAATAATAGGTCATACAGCTTTGAACAGTAATGGGATTAAAGGGACCCCAAAGGATTGCCTGGGCATAATGAAGGCAACACATAACACACAACAGTTTTTCTTTAAAAAGGTGACTCTGCTCTCACTAGCCATACCCTGATCCTACAACGACTCTCAGATTCCAGGCCAGGGTTGGAGCACAGTCCAGGGTTGTGTAAGATGGTTTTTAGAACTCGCACTGCACTTGGGCAGTTCAGCTGGGTACACTTCCAAAGCATCCCTCTGCTCAACTGTGAGGCAACTGAATACAAACAGAAGCTGAAGGTTTTGCTTCACAGTGCTTGAGTAGCTGGCTGAGAGGCACTTCTTGCAAAGCACAACTCCAAGATGAAGGCAAAGATGCTGTGTGAATAAATTCGCTCCCCATTAACACTGGCCATGTCTGGACAGCAGCCAGTGGTTGGGGAGGACTTGACATCATGCCCACCATGACCCAAAATCAAAGTGAAGTAACCAAATCAGGAAAATATTATCTCCTTTAACTACACCATTTCTGAGCAGCCTAAGAAAAAACAATATTTAAGGAGTTCCACAGTTAACACATTTCAAATGGCACATGGAAAGTATTATAAACTCAAACCACTGACTGGGGTGCTAGAATTCATGGACAGGGCAAGGAAGGGATCAGTTTTCCAGATTATTTTTAATGACACAGAAGACAGTAATCCACACCATTCCCACTGCTTTCTTTGGAAGCTCTCCAACAAAAAGCCTCTGACATAAATCATCCTTGCACTCCTCCGGGTGGCGAGCAGTCCCAGCCGAGGCAGGAGTTCTGTCACTCCACACCTCCCGAGGCCTGGCCAGATAATGGGGTTTGGTCTAATCCTCCTCTCCATTCATGGCAGCATGGCTGTGTGATTCCCTGCCCAGAGATCAGCCCCACAAAGGAGCAGACACAATACACAGCCCCAGATCAGCACTCACTGGGCCAGCCCTGCAGCACAGCCCGTGCCCTGCCCTCCCTGTGGCAGCTCCCCGGGCAGCTCACTCGCCTGTCCTCACAGGCATTACAATCCCTTTTACCACACTGTGTGCCTGACCGAAACACATAACACAGCATATCTCACTGCACATTAATCAGCAGCATTTTGCACACACACGCTGCAGAAAAATCACTTCAGCACTCACACTGGTACTACAGCAACTAACGCTCTGCAAGTGCTTATAAATTCCTAGAAATTCAGAAACCAGATACACTCGAGTTGAAAAAGATGACAGTACCTTCTTGTCAGAGAAACACCTTGCCAAGTTTCAGACTGAAGCAGACTTGCAGAGCTGACAACAGTTCTGAAAATTCAATCCAGAATATAAATCTTGACACAATCTAAACTGTAGTGCAGTTTGTTGTGTGCTACTACACACTATTAAAAGGGTATTTTGTTTGCCACATCAACTCTGTATGATTATTTCCAAAGGAAACCAAAACATCATTCTTATCATACTAAAAACTCAATAGAAATATTACAAAACATAATCACAGGTGTTTAAGCTTCCTCCCTATGCACAGTCCCTTACAGATATTCAGCTTATCTTCAAATGATGGGAGCAGGGACTGTTGTCTACAATGCCATCAATCTTACACTCTTCCTTTACCTTCCATATCTACAAAGGCAGATATGCAGGCATGGCTCTCCTTACGTGAAAACTAAATAAAATTCATTTATGAATGTGCTAATGTCGTTATTTTCCCGAGAAAATAAAAGCTTCAGCAAAACATATGAGCAAAATATCCAGCATACATTAAAAAAAAAAAAGAGATTTCAGCAGATTCCTGGGATACTTGATTGTAGGCTAGAAACCATGTAGCATTTTATTCTCAAATCTCTTAACTGTGAAAACTCTGCATTCAATTAAATAAAATTCTACATTATTCTGAGACAAGTATGAAATCATATGTAATAGTGACATTTATTTTTCATTGTGTATGGAAAAAACTGTCATGGCAAATAGCTTCATTCCTCCTTTAGACAGAGTCCTCACACCAAAAACACAGCACAAAAATACTGCTGGTGATTAGAGATGTGCTGCAAACCCTGCAAGGCATCATCTGCTTCCTTATAACCACTGGTCAGACACAAAACGTGATTCGTGCCTGCAGGCAATTACATTTCAGAAGGAAATATGCAGGTCCTTTCTCAATGTTAAGGCATTAAGAGATCTTTGAGGCAACCAAATTTCTGTTCTTAAATCAGAAGCTCTGTTCTTTAAATCAGAAATAACAGGGTTTCATGCAGTCAAATGATGTGGCAACAATGGACAGCTTGAATTGTGGCTGTACAGGGCAGGAGCTGCTGAAGTGACTAATTATGTGCTTTTTAGTGCACTTTGTGTGGTACTTTGTACAGAGTTTCTAAACTCCAAGGAAGGTTTACCACTATCTGCAAAACCAGCTTCTCATCTGTGCTGTCAAATACAGCAAACTTCAGACAGTTATGAACTCACAAAAAGATGAATTCTAAGTTCAAAGATACACTGGGAGAATTATTCATTCATCTTTTACTGCCTTTGGCTTCAACATAACCCTACCAGCAGCATGGAATATATTGCAAATATATCAATTCTCAACAGAAATAAGCCTTAACTGAAGTAATCCAACATTTGATGAAGACATCAAATTTGGAGGTTGTCTTCCACTCGTAAACAAACAGGAAGGTGGAAAGCAAGGTTTGTTCCCACGGTGCTGAGAAGTCCCTTTTTTGATTTAATACCACAGGAAAAGTGAAACAACAGTTAGTTTTGAATTTTGAACGCCCACACTGGTGACTACTTAATGAAAGTGCTGCAATAATTGAAGTTTCTGCTAAAGAATAGTGCTACGGGGAGAAACAGATGTAGGAGGAATGTGTCAATCTGCTCAGTGCCAGTGTACCAGCATTCTCCAAATATCTCCTCTATTTTTCCACCACTGGGGGTCCACTTGGGGAAAAACAGGCAGATCTTAAGTTTCTCATGTCACATAAACACCTCATTCACCAACTTGCACGACCTCCCTTCAGCAGGAAGAGCTGCTGGAGTTTTTTAACTGCTGTCACCTCTATTTTAGTCTAATCAAGTGCAACAGCTCTCCAAGTTTGTGTCCAGGCCACCACTTCTCCTCCTGCAGCTTTATACTCCAGACAAGAACCCAAGATGCAGAATTACCACACATCCATTTGCTACTCTTTCTGCCACACAAGTCTTTCTGGCTGTGTTTATTCTGTCAGGCTCTGAGACAAAGAGCAGCACCATCTCAAGGCAGGAGCAGAGGACACAGTGAAGTGCACGGGCTGGTGTCAGCCTGCACTCAGGGCTGCCTGCATCTCATGAGCCCTGGATTTCTTGCAGTGCACGGAAGGCAGCAGATGTGGTTTCAGGGAACACACATGGATAGGAGTTTTCCAAGAAAATCTGGCCTGACATGTGATAGCCATGCTCAGAGCAGGTTCATTTGCTTTCCTCACTCGTGCAAGTCCTAAACCAGCTATTGAGATCCCTGTTCTGCAAGCAGCTGTGGGCTTCAGATGGAGAGCATTAGGCAAGGTTAGCAACCTCCAACTTGCTGGATTATGATTTAGCCCAAACCTACATTCCTTTTTTTCCAGGGATCCAACAGGGGAATATTAGCATGGAAACAATTTCACCAAAACAAAGGCAACCTAAACACCAGATACTGCTGCTCACAGAGGATTATTTGTGCCCCAGAGTAGCTGAGGCTCAGATATTAATGCTTGAATCCCCTTGTCTTCAAAAACCAGAGTCACTGCAAACCACGACATGTCTGTGTGAAAGGGAAATTACTGCCACTGCCACCAGACTTGTGTGTGCCACTCCAAGCTGGCACCTTGCCCACAGAACTGACCAGCTAAGAGCCCCTGCCAATGCAGCAGCTCTCCAAGGAATCAGCGATTCCTTGCACTCTGCAGTGCTGACTGCCTGCTGGACTTCCATTTTAAAAACTCACAAACTCCTTTACAAAAAAGAAAAAAAGGAAACTGTTATATTATAAACATTACAAAAAGATTTAACTATGCTCAAAACCCAAAACTATCTATACAGAATCTAAACAGAAATGGCATCTGTGTACATTTTAGATTTTGACTATAATCACGAAAGAAGAATGACAAATTTAAGTAGCTCCATTATTTGTTTGGTCTCTCAGGACCACACTAATATTTGGCTCCTTTCCTTTTAACATCTTGCATTTATTACAGAGTTACAGAATGAATGAAAGCTACACTTGGTTGAACAATGGCTTCCTTTTCATGCTTTCACGTCCATTAAGATTTCTGCATCTTTACAGCTTGCCAAAATAAAGGACAACATATTAATATTTTGCAGCAGTAGAATTTAAGTACAAACTGTTTGCAATGTGCTACAGGGAGAACAATGTACAAAGCAGAAAAATCACAGCCAGACATACATCTACATGGCACACAAGTGATAAAATCCAGTGCTCTGCTTTCTGGGTGTACAATGATCTCTAAACATGTTTAAAAGAATATGAACAAAGAGTGCTTAAAAACAAGATGAACAAGTGGTTGGGTTTTCTTTTTTTTCAGATTACTTTAAAAAAGGATATGAGTGCAAAGGAAATCGTATCATGTTTGCAAAGACAGAACTCAAAATCCATTCATTCATCCAACTGCTTTTGTAAACAACTTTGTGTAACTTTCAGCTTAATTTCAATTCTGTGACATTTCGCTAGGAGTAAAATTTCCAAGAGTTTGAAGTTTCCTTCTAATCCTCCCTATTTATGCTCCTGCAGAACACAGGGCCAAAGCTCTTTATTAATACCCTGCTTTCCCATGTGCATTACTGGTTTTAGAATGGCAGTCTTCCTATACAAAATCACAGTTGCTCTTGATGAAGCTGATGAGAAATAACATATTAATAAACACGTGTTAATAAACATGTCTAATGAGAAAATGATGTCTATCCCGGTTGACACATCACCAACACTTGCAGGAAATACAGCAACCTTGCTCCAAAACCATTTGAGGCCAGAGAAAACCGTGGAAGTGCTCAGAATCTGGGCCAAGCAGAAAGCAGCATCTCTTTCTTGCTACTCACCTCCTATAGCTGCTCTTCACAAGGCAGGGCCCAGTTTCAGAAGTAAGTAAGCAAAGTCAGTTTTGGCAAGAGGGGGGAAAGGAAGTTGGAATTTACTGACCTTGACAGTCCTTAGAGTTCATCAGTCCTTCACAATACAGACCAGATGGGGAAAAAAGCAGCTTTCCATTACAGTGCATATGGGCAAGGTCTTTATTTAGCAGCCTCCCCATGAGCTTGTCTACCTTGACAATGTCACATAAATACCCTGGTGTGCACCTGTTGATAGAAACTTCTGCCCAAGCTGGAAGTCTGTGCTCTCTTCACACCCAACAGCTATGGACACTGCTCATTAATCAGAAATCAGTGAGCAGAATTATTTACAGACTCCTTTAATACACTGCTTGATTCCAAGTCTAATTCAATACTGTTTTTAACTTTAAAAAAAATATGAAAAGTTATAAGGACTCTAAAAAATTCTGGAGGTGAGACTTTGGGAGCACAAGAACACTTTCCTTCCTGGTCCTTCCTTCTGTGCTGGGAGCTGGGACAGTGGCTTGCCACAGGAAAAGCCTCATGCAATGTGAGTATCAGAGCAGCTGACCCTCTACTGGAATGTGGGAATGTGGGCAAAGCCAAGACACTTGGGAAAACCCACTTCTAAACGTTCTGCTGGAAGAGTGACTTCCAAGAGCAGCAACAGGAAACACACCACTGCAGGACCATCTGAAAACTTCTGTCTTGGGATGAAGATTAGTCTCGCTTCTTTTATATGCACAAGTCTATTCTGACAGCCCTGGCACAGCCCTGCAATTATACAGGAAATAACTACCCCCCTAAGATTGCTGCCCCAGCCAGCAAACCCACACCCTTTGCTCCATAACACAGTCCTACAGGACACTTTCTTCTTTTACTATTTCTTCTTCTTTTTTTTTTAAGTTTAAGCAGTTTATGATACATTCCTGTACAGGGAGAAGGGGGGTGAATATGCAGTTCATTTTGGTGACAATGATGTGCATTAACTTTGGGTTATTTTGGTATTTAATTCTCATTAAATTATCAATATAAGAAATAACATCAGGTTTAAAATAGGCTGACTGCTTCAGAGGCTGGTGAGGCAAAGGGAAAACAGGCAGGAGATGCACAAGCCCAGGAGATGCCTTAATAACAGCAGAATGGGCCAGCAATGAACACAATCATTTGTTCTGCTCTGGTCAGTTTGCCATGAAATCAAAAATAATGGTTTCTGTAGACTGTGCTGGGGAATGTATCCAAATGGCTGGAAGTGGAAACCAGAGTGCATGTATTCTTCAGACTTAATGGCCTTGGCTTCATAATTTCTTGATAATAACAAGTTACAACTAACTGCAAAACTATTGGCCAAAAGCAGACTAGAGACAGCTCCACACTCTGCTGCCCCAAACCAAAACTGCCCTTCTTAAAGAAAACATTACAGGGAAGAGTTTCTAGAAAATAATTGTTATGTTTCACAGAATCAGTTACAGTTTGCTGGCTTGACTTCGACTACATATTCAACCTTCAAACTTTTTTTGTGAATACAGTGAATGAGCTGGTAATTAAATTTAGCTGTTTATTATTTCTGTATACTTGATTTCAGTACAGTTGTAGGTTATTTTATACACTGTAACTATAGGGAAAACTGACATTTTTTCAAGTGAGCAGTCTCAAGTAAAACTGAGTCAGTTGGCTGGCAGAAAGCTGGAGACCAGATGTGGAATTAACCTTTTATGACACTGCTGGGCTTCCAGTGACAGATAAATAAAGCAAGGAGTTCTCTGGGAGTATTTGTGCAGTAGCAGGCTGATGGACAGCCAGCAGCACCATGGTAAAATGATCCAGAAGAGCAGTAAAAGCCCTGAGGAGAATGGCTGGATGTGGCACAAAGCCGTGGCTATCACTCTTATTCCCCTCTCATCAAAACACAACTCCTAAGGATCATTCATAAAATCCTTATCTGCCAAGCTCAAACCTGTCAGCTCTTACTTAACAATATCAATTCACAGTTCTAACAGGATTTGCACCAAGATAACTGAAGAAAGAACTACGGCTGTGCTTCAACAACATCATCTGTGCCCTTCATTGGCTTTCCAAAGTAATTTATAAAAAACACTTCTCACAGTCTATGAGGGGAAACCCACAAGCTGCTGTGCATCTGTAGGTAGGCAGCTCCTCACACAACTGTAACCATGTGAAGTTATTTGGAGGTTCAACAGCCAGTGGAGCAGAAATAAGAGTTTATTATCTGATTTATCTCATCAGTCACTTACACAGACAGTGATGACTGGAAGCCACAGCTACAGCAAGTAGCACAAAATTCCCAGGATGGATTCCAGCACAGAGCACTTGCAAAATAGCTCTGAATGACAACTCTGTAACCATCTTTGTTTCTTTCAAGGCAGACCCAAAGGAACAGTCTACATTGCTTAAATTAGAACTGATCTAATTAGTCTAATGAACAAAGTTTTCACCACACAAAAAAAAAGCATCCAGTTTTATTTTTCCAGGCTAAATCCCTGTGTACTGTTGCAAAGATGTACCATCAGCTGAGAAGACAACATTTTTCCTTATAAAATAAAGTTTTCTAGTAAAAAGAAACAGCTTGGACAGTATTTTCTTGGATCATCACTTCAGGGATGAGGTAAACCACTGGTGTCTTTGCAAGTAAGCATCTTACTGTGGAGTGGGGTGGGTTTGGATTTTTTACAAATTTTAGCATTGTTATAAAAACACAGCATACTAGAAAGTGTGTTGGCCTAACAATCCAAGACTTGCATGGCCCTAGACAGGATGAATACTGCCTCTAAAAAATGGACTGCCCTCAGTTTGCCTCTTTGGAGTCGATACCTGTGGCTCCTCTGAATGAGCAGAACCACCAGCACCAAAGGCCTGCACACTTCTTGTTCCTGTTCTCAACACACAATGGTTTATTCAGCTGTCACTGCACATTTCTCAAAGCTCACAGGGTTGTTACCCAAGCAGCCAGTGGAGCTCCAGGTACCATCGGGGCACATCTGATTCTAGGGTGAGCTGAGGGGTGACACTGCTCCATGTGTCACACACTGGCACCCAAAAATGCCACTGGCACTGGGAGATGGTGCAAAACCTTCACCTTGTTCTTCCTGGGGCTCCATAGCCATTATTTTTCCATGTGTTAAGCAGTTTTTCAGAGCTGAGAATCACTGAACTACACATGACAGCACAGGGGTAGTGATAAGTGAAAATAATTCCCTTATTGCAATGTCCAGGATTATGACTTTCAGGTCATGTCTTCCCACAGACTGCTGGACAGAATGAAAGGGTATCACTTCTCCTTGGACTTCCCAAACTCCTCTTATTAGAAAGACCTTTGGAATGAACTATTTAGTGTCAACAGTGCACTTTCCAGAACCAAAGCAGACTTGTGGGAGAATCTCATCTCTCTGCATGGGCTGGCTGGAGTGACTGAGGCAGCACATCCTTTATCGTGGCACTCCAAATGCTCTGGGCCTTTATGGAGCAAAAAATCCTCATAACTGGAACCTGTGCCTAGGTAAGGGTGTGGACAACATTTAAATGACAACGTGTCTAAGACATACACACAAATACCCAGGAGCAAGCAAGTGGACTGTGGCCAGAAAATCTAAAATGCAACTGTGGACACAGCTCATGTACAAGTAAAATTTGGCTGTGTGGAGATACTGGGGTTGATACCACCGGTTTACATTGCTTGAGGAGAGGGATTATTCAAATAAATACTAGGCAAAAAAAGGCCAAGAATTGCTTCTGCAGCCCTCCTGCAATTGAAAACCATAGAGAAAGTAAAAGCTGTGCCAACTGTGCCCCGTGCCAGGTACTAATAGCAGGGAGAGCAGATGCCATGGCTAGAGAAAGAAAGGGCATTTAATGCTGGTGGTCTCTTGGAGCTCAGACACTGCACAGGGACACAATTGGGCTGGCCAGGGAGCCAGCCAGGCCTGCCAAAAGCACTGCACACAGACTGCTCTCTGTTGTGATGCCTCAGGAGCTCAGCTTTTCTATTTTTCATATATCTGTAACCCTGCAATGCTTTAGTGTCTAACTCTAAACTCCATATCCAGTGTGAGCTGCTGCTTTCCCATTTTGGTCAGACACAGCAATGTCTGAGGCCCCCAGAAATGTAAAACAAAAGTGAGTTGGGGGGGCAAACTCGGGGTAAATGACTTCATTACCTGGAGTTGTAATTGGAAGATTAACCCCAATGTGCAAATGGACCAAACTTACAAAAGTGTGAAAACCTGGGACCTGCCATCCATTTTTGGGTTTAGCCCCTGGGGGCTTTTGTATGCCTGAAATGTACCTGAAGGCCCTCCAATAAAAATAACTGCTTTTTATTCTCCTAATTTTGTCTGGTCTCTGTTTTTAAGTAGTCTTAAGTACTTAAGTAAGTACTACTTAAAAGGGACTACCTTAAAACCACTACCAAAGTTACTTGATTTGCACAGCGACATCAATGATCCCTGAGACACTGAGCACTGCGATTTACATGTGGAGAAGTATAAAATACAAAACCTATCTAGCTTTAGAATCCAGAGGTGACCAGGGTAGCCAGGACACTCTTAAAACTTGTCTCTGGAAGCTGCACTGCAGGCTCCTGTTTCCTGAGTTGTCAGTAACTTTGGCACACAAAGAAATTGAGATATTTCTTTGTATATATCTGATGTATTAAATACTATATAGAAAGGAAAGTAAAAAATAGTGTAAGACTTGCAGTAGTTAAGAAGAAAGAACCAAAAATCCATCTTATGAGTTAATCAAGAGAAAGCAGGAAGATGCAGAAGACTTTTCATTCTTCTGGGAATCTTTTCATTAGCAGAAAAGCAACAAGACAGGGGTCTCTAGAGAGAATTATCTCGACCCTCTGATTAAAGAGTTCAACTAGCAGTAGAAAAACTAATATGTTTGTTTCACAAGGTCATGAACTATTTCATGATTTCCAGCTGAATTAGTTAGGTGGTCCATTAAGATCTATTTCTAAAAATCTAAGCAAAAAATAGCTACAAGAGACAGGATTAGTTTAACAAAGATGAAGTATGGGGGGACATGGCTTATTTTTCATGGTTTTGTTTAGGCACTAACATAAAAATACAAGAAATTACATATAAGTTCCATTAAAGAGCAAGGTCATAAATAAGACTAAAAAAAGATTTTAAAATCTAGATGAAATCTGTATTTATCGCCAACTTTAAAACTCTCTGTGTGGAGAGCAGCAATGCTGCAGCCCCGTGGGAGCAGCAGTGAAGCCTCTCGAGCCCAGCCATGCCAGCTGGCCCCAGCACTGCCCTCCCTGTGCCCACTGAGTGTGTGTGGGCACATCCTTCAGCTGCCCAGGCACACAGCAGGGCTCCCACACAATCACCACGGGGGGACAGACCTTTAGGACCATCGAGTCCAAGCCATGGCACCGAGTGCCACATCCAGTCTTGTTGTAAACACATCCAGGGATGGGGACTCCACCACCTCCCCGGGCAGACCATTCCAGTACTTGATCACCCTTTCAGTAAAAAACCTTTTCCTGACATCCAACCTAAATTCCCCTAAATTTCTGTCAGTTGTTGCCTGGAATCAGTGACCATCCCCCAGCTGAGTACAACCACCTTTCACACAGGTGTAGAGATAAGGTCACCTCTGAGTCTCCTTTTCTCCAGGTTAAGCAACCCCAGCTCCCTCAGTCCTGCACAACCACGGTGGCCAAAACCACAGCCCACAGAACCTCACTGCTGCTTCTTCTGATTCTGGACTGACCAGCACTGCCTTCATTTTAACTTCACCCAGCCTCTTTCTCTATGCAGGGAAGCCTTGGCAAGGCAAACTAAGAAGAACATAAAAGTACCGTGGCTAAAATTGGTGTAAAGGCTGTTTTTGTACAAGTCATCTTCTGCAATCAGTTTCATTAAGCAGCTTTTGTGTTTTCCAGGCCCTTGGACAATTCCTATTCACAAAAACCAGTAAGAGACCAGCATGAAGCATCCTCACCCAAACCTGAGCTGGAAATACCCTTTGGCACTGTGGCACAGAGCAGCTGGGCTCCTCAGCAGCACCCCAAAAACCTCTTAACTCATCCAAGATTAAAGGCACAGGTAGTGCCCTTGGAGAAAAGACACAGGCATGCAATGCTTGGAAAAGCAGAAGCCACTCCTGCAGCATCTATTTTGGGCTCTGTCCTCTCGTAGATTACTCTGAAGACATATTTGATACCATAACACTGTCAGGTAATTGAAAGGACGTGTCTGCTCGGAGAATTTGACCTTGTTCATGGACTTTTGTTCTAATCTGAACAAAGAATTTCTCTGGACTATTTAAAAAAAAAAAAAAAAAAAAAAAAACACAACAGTGGATAAGATTTCCATGAATAATTTCAATGGAGACTGAATCCAAGTCACTGTCAATTTAGGAAAATATTCGGGGTGTTGCTTTTTAAAATTTCACATGCTTACAAATCCTCACTCAATGGAAAAAATTAAAGATGGATCAATAGCTAAAATAATTCTACAAAAACAGAACACATATTTCTTTATGGTGAATAGTTTCCCCTCAATTTATCCTCCAAATTCCTTCAAGTAAAGTGACTGGCATGTGTTCAACACATGGGTCAGAGCTGGCAGAGGTACATATGCTGATGATTTGATGGCTGAGCAGATGTATGTGGAGAACTAGCTCCAGCTATTCCTGAGGGAAGGCACATGAACCCTGTTAGCACTAATCAATCAGAACACCCATTTTTCTCCCAAAATTCCTTTCTTAGAAAGTACACAAAGGTTTTTTTCCAATCACAACAGCTACAAACATTTGCTACAGGGCAAGTCCCCATCACACCAAAGACCAAAGAAATGAAATTTATGTGCAGAAAATTGCACAGCCCTTGATCAAAATAAAACCACTGTGACACTGTACTTCAACACTGCCACACATACCCAGACACCTTTTCAGATGAGCAGGATTCACAAGATCACAGAATTTGCTTATATTCAAGAAGCTGCACAACTGTAACCTCATGCTTGCTTATTCATGCCCTGACTTTGAGGTGAGAACACTGGCCTGGAGCTTCTTGGGTCTTCTGTGTCTCCCTTTTTAAAAAAGGGTTTCTCCTTTTCCAGTCAGTGGGAACTTTACCAGACTGCCAAAATTTCTCTAATATGATGGATCAGGGCTTAGCCTCTGCATGTGCCAGTTCTCTCAGGATTGGCATCACATCAGGGGCAGATTTTTGTGGGAATGCATTCGTTTCCTTCTACTTTCTCACATTGTATTATCAAAGTAATCACTGCATTGCTTCCTCTGCTGCTTAGGGTTATTTTGTGAATTACTGAGGGGTTTTAGTTAAACACGGGTCATTAGTGATGGGAACTCAACTGCAGAAATATTATACTTGGAATTGAGGGCCAAAGCATCCATCACATCTGTCACACTGAGGTTTTAATATGCAATTGTTAAAGCCTCTCAAATACCTGCAGCTTTTATAGTTCTGTTTAAAGTTTTGCAATCTTTGACTCAACAACTAATTGAAAAATAAAGGTTGCAGATAAATCAATCCAGTAATGAAAGCAAATTAGCCATTCTGCTCCAGCAGAATTCCAGCACGAATGAGGATGCTGAGATTGACTGCAGCAATAAAATGAAATGCTCTCCTCAATTCCAATTCAGAGGAAGTTCAGCAAACAAGTTTTCAGAACTCAAGCACCACAACTATGATCTACATAAATGGTACCACAAGCTTTGACAAGCCCCTGCCAAGCCAGGAGTCTCTTAATTCTCATGCCAGTCCTGGCTTTTCAACAGAACTTTTTTTTTTAACACACCAAAGCCAATCAGTTACTTTTATTCTCTCATTAAGACAAAAAAGTTCATTCTCAACAGAGAGTTTCACAGTATGGTCACTCGCTCTTTTATCCAATAAACTCAGTTGATTTTAATCACTGAGTGCTAGCCTAAATTTGCATAATTTACACTATAACAAGAATACTTAATACAGGGAGCAAACAGATGCTTAACTAGAAGGCAAAGTTTAAGAAGGATTTATCTTCTTAAAATGCTTATCTTCATTTCAAGGTCACATGGAATCAATAAAAATAAATAATTTTTTTGTACCTTGCTCATTAAGGTATCATATTTCTAGCCTAGTCAGATTTAAAAAAGTAAACATGAAGTTTTAAAAAGATGCTGGTGGTGGTGGGAGCATAACTGTGAAATATTCTCACAGCAATTTCGTTGATTTTGCTTCAGGAGAAATGTCAAGATTCAGCAATTTTCATGAACAAGTAAATTCTCCACTTTTTTCCTGTCTCTTTAAATTTAATAGACACCTCCCACTGTTTAAGTTCTACTCTCTGAAGCCCTGGAACTGATTGCTTATTTTAAAAGAGACCCTTTGGCATGAAACTTTATCTGTGTAACCCTGGAAATGGGATCAAGCCCTTCAGAAGCACTGAAAGAAACCAAGAGAGGAACAACCACCCAACCAAAAAGGAAATTACTGACAGGCTGAAAACGAGAGGGTAACAGATAACTCCTAAGAAATTCTGGGCCCTGAAGAAAAGCACATTTCTGCATTTCAGACCCAGCTCAAAAAAGCATTTTTACATTGACAAAGTTTATCTTAGTTCTGCAGTACTGTTCTTGATCCACAAAATCCCCACAAAACTTCAGTGCTCACTTAAGTTTGCTGCCAAGAAAGTGGATTTGTAAAAAGGGGGCCTCAAACTTTGCAAAATCATTGGAATTCTGTAAGGCCATTTCTGTTCCTCTGACAAATCTTGTTCCACAAAGGTCAGTTCATGGCAGAGTTTTCTCTTGTCTTTCAGATCAATCTTGTATAATGATACTCTTCACAAGATCAGGAAAAAAGATGTTGACTTGATGAATCTATTCTGGGAAATGTTATGAACCTGCTCCTTGTAATAGAATAAAATCTTTCAGTTAGAAGGGACCTACAATGACTGCATCTAGTCCAGCTGCCTGACCAATTGAGGGCTGGTCAGGTGAAATCATCTTGATAAGGGCACTGTCCAAAGCCTCTTAAATCACTGCCAGGCTTGGGGCATGGAGCACTCCAGAAAGCCCACTGCAGGCTCTGGCCACCCCCTTTGCTCAAGAAATGCTTCCTAATGCTCAGACTAGACCTCCAAAACAATTTTTTGACCAAAAATTCTCTCATCTTGTGGAAATACCATGCCCAAAACATTTTTTACCCCATCCTGATGGAGGGAAGCTCTGTAAGAACCAAGAGCTTCCCAGTTCAAGAGACTGTCAAAGCACCCCTTAAATGAAAAATCCCTGATGCTAAAAAGCCTGCACTGTAATTTAGTGAGGCACAGCTAGAGACAACACACAAACAGTAATTTAGCAAACACACACAGAGCAAGAGACACAAAGCACTACAACAAAAGTGGCATCAGGTGAAGGGGGTTCCAAATTTAGAGGACATGACCCTGAGGACTGGTTTTCAATCTCTTCTTCAGAGACAAGGTGCTGGAGATTTGTCACTTGGGGAATTTCCACATAATGAAGGGAGCACAGCACTCAACAAAGGAGAACTTCATAGGAGCCCTTAATCTGACTCTGAACAGGACAGAACAGATCAGCTCAAATCAGAACAAATCCAACAGTATTTACATGCCTTATGAAATTTGAAGTTGTTTAATACACTTTAGGCAATGCTGGCTCTTCAAGCAGGTTCAGGAGGATTATGAATTTTTCTACAATACCTGAGTATTTATTTCCCAATCCTGACCACACAGAGAACAAAAGCCAAGCAGTCTGTCCCACTGGCCAAGACAAATATCTATCTATGTCTTTTTATGCCTGGTATTACAGTGGGCCCTTGAGGGATGCAAAAATGTACGCCCACTGCTCTTCAAAATCTGACATTTGATTTCACTGAAAGCTGCTTAAATATCACAGAAATATCCAGGGAGTATTCAAAAATTATTTCTGGACCTGGTGGTTAACTGGGACGGGATGGCATGGACTTTGGGGACACAAAGCAGAGATGGATCAGTCCCAGGTCTGAGAGCTCCCCTCACTCAAAGCTGATGAAACCCTGCAGCTGACAGCTCCAGGGTATAGGGCAGTGTGCCCAGGGGACCTGCCCAATCTCTCACAGTCCTTCCTGTCTCTAATACACCACAAGAATTTCTTGTTGTTTGTTTTTATGTCTTTGACTCTTTGCTCTTCAAATTCCATTTCAGGCTCTTCAGTTTCCTTCTCACAGTGCCCACTTTGGTCTGTGCCCCTGTCTTTAGGATTCACTAGTGTTGGATTTCCAGTTTCTGACAGCCATTTCTTTTGCTCGAATAACCTCCTGAACTTTGTGTTTAAGCATATGGATTCATTTGCCTTTCTGCTCCTTTTCTCAAAGGGTGCTGTTCCTATTTGCAGTGACAGGCTGTGGGGTGCTTAAGTAGCTGCTATGCCTAAACTAAGATTTTAATTTCTATACTTAATCACAGCCATATATTTAAACAATGCTCACATTGTTCTGGTAATCAAGAGGGGACCCCAAGAATGTTGGTCATTACATTTTCCTGTCTCTGTATAATCTATGTTGTACTTCAAGTGTAAAACTCTACTGTGAATATGAGATGACATGCACGTTTAAATACAAGTCTCCATAAACCAGACCTACTCTTCAGCTAACTGAAGCAATAAATAATATTGCTATCTCAATCATATACAGCAGTGGCAGCTACAAAATCTGTCCATATCACATGGATAAGCAGTGGGCTGTTTTAGCTTCACGTGTTCGTGCAAAAGTTCAAATAGCAAAACTCTCCAAGTGCCCTAGGCTCTGAAAAGCACAGCATCCCTGGAAATACTGCTTATTAAAACTTCTGGGCAAGGTTTGCCATCAAGATCTTAGAAGTTTGCATGTAAGTGACAAATACAGCTTGAAAAAACTTTCCATTTCCTGAGATGCTGGCAGATATCTCAGCCCAGAGTTCTGAGCCATCTGGGACTTGCTTTCCACTTCAACTAGCCTGACAGCACAAAGTTAAAAATTAATTAGAGACTGATTTCCTTGCTACAAAAACTATCCCATTCCTTTCAGCAGGGCAGCTCTGAGAGGAAAGTCATTCTCCAACAAAGAATATTGAAATTTGTCCCCCACTGCTGCATGGTTGGTTTCAGGGGTCTCCCTCAATCAATCACTTCGTCCACAGATTAATGACAAAAGTAAATTGCCATATATCATCCCTCTCACATCTTCAGTATCCTCCATGGATTTGCTTCCTTCAGCCTCTATGAATTAATCCCCTCCACTTTTGCAGACCATCCATCATGCTTTTCCCCACTATGTTTCCCTATTTCCTTTACACCACAGACTTTTTTCATCTCTGTTGCAGTCAAATTTTGGAACAGCTTTCTTAACTCTGCTAATCCTTATCTCCAGACAATTCTTCCTGTAGCCAGATGAGCTCCACAAGTCTTTCCCTAAGAGAATTTTGTCATTTCGCATGCCTTTGTGTTCAGCTACTCAACAACACAGAAGCTGCACATACAATAAAAAGCAGTAAATTCATACTGCTTACCCAACCCAGCTGCAAATAGCCTGAAATGCATTTATTGGGGATTAAAGCTTTTATATGAAGCTTGTAAATAAATAAATGTAATTTACCATGCTATCTTTTAAGTGCACATTTGCTTTAGAAAGCAGTTTAGAATATATTGATCAGCACGTAATTATATCATGTAAAAAGACTGAAATAAAGATCTTCAAGATGCAAGCAAATAGTAAAATTTCATTTATATCAACATATATTTTTTACCCTCAATGAACAATATTTAATAGACCTTCTGCAATTTTACTGAACAAAGACAAAAGTACTGTCTCTCTCTAAAAATCTTAAAAATGTATTTACTTACTGCCTATTTCAGTCCCACTTATGTAGTAAAATGTAGGAGGGAAGGGCAGCACAGTTACAGTGAAGACAAAGACATAAAGGCATGAAGTCCTGTCCATTTTACAGCTACCTCTGAAAAAAAAATTATTTTTCCACAACTTAGTGCTGCACATAAAAAACAAATACAGCTGCCTGCTGAACACAAGCATGACAAAGCTCTAGAGCAAGCAATAGAGACTTCCCACGTTGCACCAGGGAGAGGAAGGAGCTTCCATTGAGAGACTGTCACACCTATCAACAAACACAGAATGCCTGTGCAGCCTGGCTCCCAGGGAACAGTGCCAGGAAAGCCCTTGGTGGGCCAGGAGGGGAGGCAGGGCTTGCCCAGGGAAAAGCTGGAATTGCTGCTGCTCAGGGACACTTCTGCAAGGCCACAGCAGCAGCAGCAGCAGCAGCAGCAGCAGCAGCCTGCACTGCCTCAGCAGCTGAGCAGCTCACAGCTGCATCTGCTGTCTCCAGCAGCCAGGAGAAACTTGTCAGAAATGCTGGAGTGGCCACTGAAAACTGCATTGCTGAGGTGGCTTAGAGAACACAACTGCAGGTAATGCTGCAGTTCTTAATGAATTATTCGATTATTAATACTACATCGAATGTATACATGAGAAAAATCTTATTCAACAGTACAAATGACTACTCTGGCTTTACCCACCAGCAGCCTACGTATTTTACACACTGCACACTAATTTCACAACATGAACTATTGAACCAATTATAGCTGTTTTCAGGAAGGACATTTGATTGTGAGAGTGCCAGGGACAGGGGGAAGCAGGGTGTCCAAGCCAGCCTTTCTTCCTGTGTGTCTTTCGAGCTGCTTCCCACCACGAGACCATCTCCCCTCTGCCAGGAGTCACTTTGCAGAGAGGCTTTCCTGGAGTATCAGCCTGAACCTTTCCTGTCAGCTCAGTAACATTCTCTCCTTTTTCTGAGGACAAAGCAGCTGCTGGATACAGATTTCTATATTTAACAAAAATCACAAACCACCACACCATCCCACACACCAGTAAAAGAAGCAAGCTTCAATATTTTTGAAGCATCTAGTTCAGAGATCACTGAAGTCACAGGCTGGAGTATCGTTCCTCCAGACATTTCCTCCTCCTCTTTTAAGTCTGAATTTAAGAGTTACAGATTTGTCCAGATTTTTCCCCCACATCCCTCAGACCCAGCAGGCATTCCCTGAGCTGCTGAGAAGCACTGATGTGTTGCAGCTCC
Organism: Sturnus vulgaris; assembly: GCF_052056855.1. Taxonomy (NCBI): domain Eukaryota; kingdom Metazoa; phylum Chordata; class Aves; order Passeriformes; family Sturnidae; genus Sturnus; species Sturnus vulgaris. The sequence goes on along the minus strand of NC_142252.1, from coordinate 1,747,665 downwards.
AACTCCACACATGTGCCTCGAGCTGTGTCCCTGTGCTGGGTGTAATAATGCAGAGAACACTGCATTAGTGCTGCTCTGCTGAGCACAGGGGCTAAATCTACCAAAAAGCACCAGACACTTCTAAAGTCACTGCTGTGCAACTGGCCTAGACATTTGTAATAAATGACATTTCCCAAAATATTCAGGATTCCAGCAACAGGACATTTGTTTGCAAACACAGGAATAGAGTAGTGCCCCAGAATCCAATATTATCATAATTCTCAGGAACTGATAAGAAAGCATAACTGGCTTTAGGAGAAAAATATGGTAATGCTTTTTCTTTTTTTTTCTTTTTGAGGAATTCACTGAAATCTTCATTCAAAACCCACAAAACTAAACTCATCTTCTGATGATAAATAAACTGATGGACAAAGCATTTTTGCCTACTTTGCTGAAAAAAAAGATTTTTTCAATAATACAGAAACAGTAGCTAAACATGAACCATTATATAGAAAACATTGTAAAAAGAGGAGCAAGCAACAGCATGGAATAAGCTATCACCTAAATTAAACTGATTAGAACTGTTTGTCTCTTCAAAGAGAAAAATCTGATACAGGAATAAGGTCACAGATCCTTTCATGTCATCCAGAGCCAAGCAACTCTTCCAAAAGCAGCAGAGAGCACCGAGGAGCATTCCCAGACATTCCCAGCAGTATTTGATTTGATTTGATTTGGCCACATCTGCACTTGATTGACTGGAAATCTGACTCCAATAGCACATAAGCAAAGATGCTTTTTGAGGGCAAGTGTGAAATTCTCATGTGGCCACAGTGAACACAAGTGAGTGTTTTATGAGGTGTCTGTTATCTGTGCTGGCAGGAACCAAAGCTCCAGAGCTGCTCCCACATCACTGATTTACCTGCATATTTCCATTATCTCTCTCTGGATTTCCTTTGATACACAAGTTATACCTTGAGGTCAACAGGGTTTGCATTTCTTTAAAACTGGGGTAAAATACATCTTTTTCATCTCTCAGCTCAGGCTTCCTCTGCTATGGTACAAAATCCCTCACACTCAATGCTGACTGTCTCATGCACAAAGTTAATAAACAACTTTTGAGTTCACAATGTTTGCTTACTATGAACAGCTATATTACACAGTCCCAAACTCTAACATAAAAAAACAATCTTAATCATGAAATTAAGAAATTAAGAAATTAGGAATTGCTTAAGAAGTTAAGCAATCTTAATTGATTTGTAGTTAGCCTTACTGAGCCCAAAGGAGTACCCAAGTGCACGCAACTGAATGTGTTTGTGAGTACCACCATGGCTGGGACTGAACAGTACAGACTTAAGGCATAAAACCTGAGATCAATTTCTCCTTAAATGCTTCCAAAAATTCTGTAATTTAGCTGGAATCTGCTACTGTATAGATATGAAACTGTACTCTGAGCTTTCCTTGATTTTTTCTGCAGCCTTATTCCCCTACCACCGGCTTCCTGACAGGTGAGATATTTTTCTACTGACAGGCTAGCAATTAACCTGCTGCCACAAAAGAATAACAGAGTAAAACAAAATGTGAAAAATGAAAGATTCATCATAGGTATCACAGAGAAATCTAGAAACAGCATCGCTTCAATTAAGGTTCTTTTCCCTATGGTCATATAGTTTCTCCTGTACAAATCCACCCTTGTTCAGTTATTACTTCAATCTCAGGATTTAATTTCCTCCTCAGCACTTGAGATGCAAGTAGGAAGGAAAGCAGAGAAGGAAAAATTGAAATTAAAGTCACTACACATATCTTGTACTTCACCTTCGTTGATAAACCAGGAGTGGCAAAAGGTTCAGCTCCTTTCTCCCCAGTCCCAAGTGAAACTGAGCCAGCTTTAAAACCCCAGTCACTTTTTTCTTCTTCAGAAAACTGAGTGGCTGGTGTTGCCTTTTGTTTGGTTATTCAATTTCTCACTAACATTTCTGCCTCTTCAATGACAAAGCTCAGCAGAAGTTGCAAACACTTATGCTCATAAACATCTTCAGCAGAAAAAAAACCACTTTCACATGTTGATTCAAATGCCACTGTTCATTGAAAAATATTTTGACAAAAAACCTCCAGGCAGTTTATCACTTCTCTTACACATTCCAGTTTCTGGAAGTGGCTTCCTTCTACAGGAGCCTGCCATGCCAGCAGCACAAACCCATGTGGCAGAGAGGAGCAGCTGCCTGGATGCTCTGAGTGCCTGGAGCAGCTGCTCCAAGCCTCTCTCGAGCCTTTTCCCTAAGGACCAGCCCCAGGCAGGATGGTGCACACTGGCTGTGGGATGTTTTATGCACCTCACCTACCTTAAACCATTACACTTCTCAAATTGTACCTATAAATAAGAGTCACCTAAGACATTCTCAGTAAGCATCTCCCTGCACAAATTAAAAAAAAAAGTAAAATCAACAGTTAAAAACTGTTAAATGATGGGCTAAAAGTCCCTAAGCCAGTCTGACAGATGCCAGAAAAATACATATATAAATATGTAAGTTGAAATTTCTTTGTGAAAATAGTTGGCTTTCATTGTGCCACCTGAGAAGTTTAAGACCATCCAAAGGACAAATTAGGGAATCTGAAGTTGTAACTCTAGGCTATCTCTCCTGAATATAAGAAATACACACCTGCTTGGTGAAACAAACCTGGTTTATTTAGCCTAAACACAATGAGTTTATTGCACAGAGAACAGGCACCAACCCAGGGACTACACCCATGGAGAAGGGGTAAAGCACACACAAACTCCACACAACACAGAGACCCAGGAGCCACAGCACAGCCCCCAGGATAATAAATCCTCACCAGAAATGAAATGTATTAAACTGTGGTCCCACCCTGTCCCCTGCTCTCGTGTAAAATGGGACACAGGAGGCAGGTAAAGCACAGAAAACATGTTCCAGGCATGGGATGTGATTCTGCCCCTTACAACAGCACAAATGGAAATCCCCCTGACATTTCTGTCTACAGGAGGAGTTTCTATAGATCCACAGAACACTGGAAAGAGGAGAACTGATGAACCCATTTCAGCAGTACAAAAGTTTAAAAAAGAAAAAGTCTATTACCAGATGCCTTCATGTTCACTATTCAGAAACCTACACCTGCACTAGAGAATTCTCAGGGGTGAGAAAAGCTTAAAAATTACCAAGTTAATGAGACACGACTGCCATTTACAAGCTTCCACTAATCCCAGAGGTTTAATCCCAGCAGTGCTCAGCCAGTTTTTACTTAATGCACAGCCAGTCATTCATTCCCAACTGAAATTAGTCAAGCTCTTGTGAATGACGATTGAGTAAAAGCAGAGTTATGACTTAAAGAATTGGTCCCAGGATGTCAATTCACTGTCATGAGAATGAAAACTGTGCCCTGTATGCACACAATGCTTACTCCGTGTTGAACAGACACAGAAATGAAGGATTTTTTTTTTCTTTTTAATTTTTAGGCTATGATGAAAATCCCATTAGGGAAATTACCTCTGTAAAACTACAAGCAGACAGTACCTTGAAGCAAGCTACCAAATGTTTTCACAGTTAGCATCACAAAACTTTGCAAAGAAAAAAGCACACTTCAAAGCGTTTCTCTGTCAACTTCCCCACCTCCTGACACAAAATGATGAAATTTCACATTTCCAGGAATTTTACCCACTGAGCTCATAAACCTTGGAGGCCAAGGTCTGCAGCAATGATGATACCAGGAACAACAACGAGGGCCTGAACTCCACAAGGAAGACGAGAAGGAAGTCTTAAAGACTAAAGAAGAAGTCAGGGAAACTCAGGGTCACACCAAGCCAAGAATCTGGCAAAGGAAGCCACACAGGATCCAGGGAGAGAAGAAGACACTGGAGCACAGCCCCTGAGGAAAGGGGTTAACCAGTCCATAAAACACATTCTTATTACCCAAAAGGCTAGAGAAGGTGCTCTAAATTATTGAGATTTCCAAGCACTCCCAACTGAAATGCTAAAATTTCATTAACTGTTATGTTTTCCACACTAGAGAACTAGACTAAATTAGGGAGCCAGCAGAACTTCTAAGCCCCCTCAACAGAAAATAAACCATCATTTTGGGAGAACTGTTTCCCAAAAGAATTCTCATGAAAGTACATAAAGATTTCACAAATATTTTGCAAAAGCTCATCTTCTATAATTTTCATTGTTTCTTGTTAGAGGAAGCTCAGCTGATACTCTGAAATGGTAACTAAAAGGTTATGTTCTAATTAGGGGGAATATTGTCCATCTGTTGTGGATGTAGAAAGGACCAATTAGAAGAACAATGTCTAATTTGATCAACCTCAGCCAGCCAGGTTAATCCAGGAATGGGTCCAAACAAATATATTATCTTTTCTAATCACTACTGCATTAGCTGGACTAATCCAATTGGATGTATATAATGTTCACCATATTTATTTCAAGTATTCCACCCTTTTCCTTCCCCTTTACAAGCTATATTAAATTACTTTAAGGCTTTGCAAGGTTTGGGAAACCAGGAAAGCAACCTAGTGACTCAGTTGTTTCACAAAATACAGTTTTTTTGGCAAAGAACACTCATTCCCTCCTTGGTCCTCCATGAAAAATGGTAAACCAACATTTTGGAAAGCAATAATCATTCTGATGTAATGTTTGCTGGCTTTAATTTTGCATCAAAACATAGCTGAGAAACAGGAGACAACTGCAATTAATCACCTCTCCCAGCTATAGATTTTTAGCACTGCCCAATGGGCATCCTCACATTACATACTGATACTTGCTGGCCAACTCCTCAGACCACATGGTTCCTCCAATTCCAGGGGGTCTTTAACCCAAAAAACCCACCAAGAAGAAAAGGACCTCCCTCCCATTTGTGGTTGAGCTGCTTACAAATATTGGAAGAACCCAACAATAAAACAAACCCACATCCACTGGAAGGGAGCCCTGGGGGGAATTTCCCCAGCCAGCTCCAAGCTGGATTCACAAAATCACCTCTGCTGGGTTTGGGGAGAGGAAGGTGGAGCTGGTCTCCTTAGGAAATGAAGAGAGGTGTAAATGGCAATAGCTGAGCCAGGGGAGGCTGCCTGAGCTGCAGGGAATCCCTTGCTGCCAGCATTGGCCTCTCTGCTCCTCTGGTGCCCACACAGGCACCAGAAGCAGCAGGAGGAGCAGGGAGCATCAGGGACTGACATGCAGTGCTCTGACACAAACTGGGCTTCTGCAAACTGGGAACAAAAGTGACCTGGCAACACTGGATGGGAGATACAGGAGCTTTTGATACATTTTCACTTTCATTGCACCACTGACACTGGCACCTTGCTTCGTGAAGCCCAGAAAATCCAACCCTTCTCTAACTTCAGTGATTTCAGTCTAGGAATTAGATTTTTCCTTGGCATTATCAGTGTGGCAATGAGTCATTACCCATTTCATCCTGACCCTACCATTCCACTCTCCCTGGTTGGAGGAGGCCTGCCACCATTTACTCATTCCAAGGCACATTTTTCTCTCGTTTTCAGCTGCACAATAGAAAAGGTGTTTTATTTCCTGCTATCAAACCGAATGTTTTGATTAGAACAAACTCAAAGACCTTGTGTGTAAAGCGAGTGTCAAACAAAAGGAGCTGCAAACCCTTTGAAGAGATGATATTCTACTATTGAATCCAGAGTTTTTGAGAGAATTTAGGAAAAGAGAATCATCTAGGCTTTTTTTGCTGGGATTATTTAAAAGCTGACTAATGAAATGAGTCATTTAATTCCCTTAGGCCCATTTAAAAAATCCTCACGCTTAATAATTAAATTTTGATTATGCCAGAGAATATTTAAATAGCACTGGGATTAGGGCTATGTAACTCTACCCAGCTCCAGGTAAGCAACAGGAATGCTCAGTATCTGAAGCAGAGCACGATATATTCCTGCCCATGTCACAAAGCTGATAAAACACATTGCAGATGCTGTGAAATACTGCCAAATTAATGTTCTGGGAACCCATTACTCTTTGTATTTCTTATGTTTACCAGGTTTTGTCTGGGCAATCTCAGTACTATGTAAATACAGTCTATCTGCCTCTTCTATAGCTAATATTGAATAATATAGTTAATATAGTTTTTCTCCTTAACAGTGAGAAAAACTGAAGCATTCATTACATTAAAAAAAAAAAAAATCACCTTGGTCAGAGTGCTTCCCTTCAAATAGATCTCAGACCTCCACATGACCCATTTCTAAAAGATCCACATAATAATAATAAACTTTTAATTTCCTCCTCCAGCATTTCTCAGCATCATATCACTCTTTCCCATCACCAACAACAAGCACAGCAAATCTTTAACAAATGACCTGGAGGGTTCTACAGCAGTTCTTATAGGTTACTTAATAAAACTGTTTCGTTCACAAGTGTCTAGAGAATTGCATGTTGATAGCTTGAAAAAGGGTTAAAATGCAACTTGGATTTCCCAAGGGTTTACAATGGAAGATCAACATTAGTAGTAATAAAGACTCCAATTGAACACACACTTAAGGCAGGTTGTAAATAAAAGGTTTAAAGACAGAAAAATAGTAGTTCCTAGATGGAAAAAGGGAAGGTTTTGAAAGCTGAGAAAGTTAAATAAAATGTATTGGAAGCCTGCCAAGTTTAAAAAGATTTTTTCATCTGTACTGTTTCTGAAGTATAACAAACAAAACCAATCATCTAATTAAGCTAATTACATAGCTAATACACAATTAATTCTGCTGCAGCCTTGGCAAAGCTGACGAGATTATGATTCATAGAAAGTTATTTTTTCTGTCTAATTACAAGACAAGACGTGGGTGCAGCTGGTGAATGCAGGTGTGGATCTCGGTGCAGCACTGACCTGCACCACAGGAGGGGTTGGCTTTTGGTCACACACTCCAGGGGCTGCTGTGAGACAAGGAGGATTTTGTGGGGACACCTGGGGACAGGTCAACAGTCCCCTCCTTTAAACTCAGCCACCCCTGGCTGTGACCCACGCTGCTCGGCTGCACACCCCAGTGCTGAGCCCACACATCCCAGCTCCTGAGCTCTGCTTTGCTTCCCTTGATGCCCAGAGGAGCTGGAACAGAGGCTACACACAGATAAAGAGAATAAATGGATATTTATTGAGGGGCCTCCAAAGGCCACACCCTGGCAGTGCCAGTGCCACAGTCACAGCCTAGCCTGGATGGCTCCAGGATGGAAGCAAGAGAGAGCTGGGTCACGAGATCTCACATTTGTATGGGTTTTAGTCCATTTGCATATAGAACTGTCCCATTAACAGCCTCAAATCATGAAGTTTCATCCTCCTTGCTTGCTTTCCCACACTCCTCTTTTCACGTTGTTTATGCTTAGGGCCTGAAGTTTGAAGAGATTATGGAATAGGACAGTTTTGTCTTCACCATCCTGTGAAAAGATCCTAGGGACCCTTAATATAAAAGTAAAAGCTGCACATCCAAGCAGAACAGAAAAACCTAAAACTTAAGGCACCACCCTCACTGTGCACTGGGATTTGGTTTCCATGCTGGGTTTTTGGCTGGTTCAGGGCACTGTGAGAATGCAGAGATCAGGAAACACAGCAGATGGTCTGTGTGAAAGGATGTCTTTGTGGGCCACAAGCCCATGTCACACAGTGAGCTCATGCCACGAGCAGCTACGTGATCTCCCCCATTGTGACACCCTGGGCTCCCCACTGAACACTGTCACATTCCCCCATGGACAGCGTGACACCGGGCACAGCACCCAGTGGCACTGCTGATACCCAGCTGTAGTGGTTTTGCTTCACCAATTTGAAGTTTTCCTGCTGTGAGATAGGATGAGGAGGAAGGAAAAACAGGCTCAACTTTAAATGGTACAAAGAGAAACTTTCTTACTGGAAACTATAAGAAAAAAAAACTCAGAATGAAACTTTAGACCACTTTTCCTCCCCCATAAACTTCTTCTCGAGAAACACGTGGCTCGAGAAAATGGAATAAAAACCCCTGTCCTGATTGTATTTTGGTTGCAATTACAAGCCATAAAGTCACCTCAAGACACCACATTTACTTGAAAACCAAGATAATGAAATGCTGTTCTTTTTGTGGGCAGGAATGTCACCTGGACTAAGGAGGGTGAAAGCCTGGACCAAGTTCACAGGATATGGCAAAGGCCCTGCACCAAATCACACCTTAAACAGAAATTATGGGACATGCATCAACCAAAGACACTAATTCCACAATTATTTCAGCTGATTTTGAACATTCATTAAAATCTCTCTTTGCTTAACTCTAAGTTTCAGAAGAATTGCTGTGAATATATGGGTTTTGTGCCATCCCCCTTATTTTCCAGTATCTAACCCTTTGTACATCATTCCCAGCCTCCGTGGCAATAGAGGAGAACCCTGCCAACCCTGAAGAGCCCACAATGACCACATCTACACACAGCCTCACACAAAGGCTGGAGGACACCGAGTTTCTGCTCCTCTCCAAGGTGTGCAGTAAGAGAGCTGGAGCCCGTGACAGTGTCTGGGTGCCATGAACAGAGCCACCTGTCCTTAACACAGCACTGTGGGCTGATGCTGGATAGGCTGAGCTGGAGCTGTCACACGACAGAAACCACAGGAAAAACAATGCAGGAGGTTCACAGAGAGATGGAAGCAGAAAGGAGAGAACAGGACAGGAACACAGGACAGTAACAGCTGCCAAAGCAGAGCAGATTTTCTTATGAGGGGATACCCCCTCCTAAGAGAACAAGCATTAAATCCATGCATGCACAAAGCAACCTTGCCAGATCTCTACTGCGAAAAGCAAAGGCCTCAAAGAAACTAAACTCTTGTCAGCAGGGTCATAAAGGTGAAAGAATTCAGGCATTTCTCCCAAAACAGTATCTAAAACTCACGAGTTAAAAACCTTCTTGACAAAAGAAGCAAGAATGGTCCTGCAGAGCAGAATGTGCTGCTGACTCCAGCTGGGAGAACATGCTGCAAGCTGCAGCTCCACACTTCCTCCACCAAGGCAATGCACCTTCCTGCCCCTGGGCAACACCCCAGCTCTGCAGGCTGCCTGGAAAGGAGAATTTAACCCACTCCCTTCTGCCTGGAAAGGAGAATTTAACCCACCCTCTGGGAATCAGGGCACTCTGCAAACCAAATGCTGCAGCTCAAGTGGCTGCATGCCCTACTCTGAAAGGATACTTAATATAAATGACTTAAAACACTGATTTCAATCAACTGATACTTGCAGAACTTTAAATTCTGGCTTTAAATTATTTTGAAGTTTTCTAAAAGACTAATTAGGAAACTGATAGGCTGGCAAATCACGTTCAGCTGTTGAGAACTAACTTCCATTTCATCCTGCAGCTGATCATGAGGTATCTCCATAAAGCTTCCACAGAAGAAAAAAAATAAATTGGTCTTCAGTCATCCTTCTGTGGCTTCCCAAGGTTGCAGTTTCCCCGTGCCAGAAGCAGAGTGACACCCAAGTTCACTGAGCACGAGACAGTTCGTGTCTGGAAGCAATAGAGCTGCATTTATTCTGTCACCATGCTGCCAGCCTGACTTGATCAGGTCAGTGCAAGCTGAGACATCTCTGAACTGCACTGACCTCTCCTCTCTCCATTACATCCTCTGTGGATGTTCTCACAACCTCAGCTACATGTGTTTTGAATAATCTGTCCTATCTGGGTTATAAACTTACACTTTTGCCACCTGGAATAATCAAAAGCTGACAATATTCAGAATTGAGGCCCTTATCCTACAAATGTTAAAAAGCGAGTATTTCACTCACCTCCACAAACAAAAGTGTGTACATTTCATAATAACACACAGTAAGTGAGATAAAATTACAGGCATTAAAATGGCATTACATCTTCTGCTTTGAAAAAGTACAACTTCAGTTTTACCTGGGAAAAAAAAACGTGTATTTTCTAAATACTCAGGAAAATGACACTGAACATACTTTTATATTAAACTGTCTCAGTTTAAACGAAAATACATGTCTAAGATAAGTTTTGACATCTCAGATAAATTTTCATACCCACTGTATTGATTTAGGAAATTCCTCAAGACCACAGCCCTGCAGATCCCACCAGCCTCCTTGGTGTACCCTGCCTTTCATGACCACATTGAGCATTTCAGGAAAGAATGCTGGCTCCAAAGAAAGCTGGGGCTGTTTGGATGTGACCTTTGCCTGAGAATCTGCCTTGTGGTTATGGCAATGCTATTAATGAGGTTCCTGGCTTGTCTTTTATTAGAGACATAAAGACTTTATGAGTCCAAACCCTCTTAGAAAAACTCACGTAAGTCAAATCTGAAACTCAGCTAGATGCTAGAAAAGTAATTGACTTGATTCAATCAAGACTCTACAGAAGTCTTTCTGAAAGGTTGAATTTTCATCAAAAATCCTGGCTATCAGACACATTCACACAAGGATTTGTAGCAGATTAAATGGTTTAAGACAACATCTTGCAAATGAACCTTGCTGTTTGCACAGTATCACTAGTGAAGAATAACACTTTCAGTCCTTTTGTGAAACATCTGCCGGGCTGGAACACAACAGTGCTGGAAAACAACGCTGTGATGAGAATATCTGGAAAAGGAAGCAGTGTTTGTTTTTCTGGGAATCCCTTGAATGTCTGAATTTCAGTCACACTATAGTCTCAGTCTCATGGATAAGAATTATGAAGAACAGATACTCTGGAATGAATGTTTGTTAATTTATGCCCATTTATCAAACCCATATGTATACAACCATCTCCTATTGAGCTACTGTAAGTACTTAAGTCTCCCTCAAGTAAGCTGCATGTACAACTTGCAGTGAATCATTTAAAGGAAAAAGAGCCCCGAGTTCATTGCACCAGGACAGACTGATTTATCTTCATTCTTGCTTTAGCTTGTGTCAAATTATATATAACTTTGTATTTAATTTTATTCTATAAATAAGCTTGCATTTAATTTCGAGAATTCAAATGATCTCTTGGGACCTGATGGAAATACTCTTTAAATTAAGCCCATTCTGGTCTTTCAGGACCCTGGGAATCTTCTGTTGCTGCTTTTAGCCCCTGCCATCTCTATACATATGATGAATGTTTGGAGAATACATTTTTTATACCAAATTTCTGCACACAATTCAAAACAAGTAAGTAAAAACTTACACCACACTGGATTGTTTAAAGTTTGTTATTGCTTACTTGAGTGCTATTGTAACCTGTTAATGTTTACCTGAGTGCACACTCTCCATAAACCACAGGTCTTCAAATAATGACTGCAGATGGAATCCAAGGCTTTCTACAGATAAGCTGCCTCTGAAACTACCTCTGTATTACAAAAGCTGGAATTAATTTCAATAGTATCTACTTTAATAATACTTCATACCTGTCTCTAAGCTCTCCAGTATTTAGCAAAGGTGATTTTGACTAAGATAGTTTCCTTTTTCTCACATCTTTCCCTCTATAACTGAACAGTATCAAAACACAACAACACTTCCTACAAGCACAAAGGGGTTCAACCATCAGGCAACTGCAGATTATTTCAAAGAACTCACTTGGTGTGACTCAGATTATAAAGGGACTGGCTGCTGGCCATTACATGCATATCTCACTCTCATTTCTTTAACTCTCATACTATTTCATTCCTTGCATTACCTTTGCAGACACAGCCCTAATTCTGAAAAAAATTTGTTGCCACTCTTTACAAGGAGCTCAGCAGAGGTCACAGATCTACATGAAGTGCCTGCATAATCCCACACAGGATCTAAGTTACCCTAACAGGAGAAAATACAACATTTTGCATCTTTACTTCCTACATGCAAGAGTTTAAATAAACCCATAAAAATAACCTGGAACTCTTCATTAATTACACATATCCAGCAAGCACAAAATCACCCTGGGGCTTTTTTTCATTACAGCACACAGAGATATATTTATTTTTAAAAACCTATTTATCCTTTAAGGGCTACAAGAATTACCACACAGCATACATCATCTTTGTAAAATCTCTGCACTTGAGCAGCACTCTATGGGACTTGGTCACAGACCATGATTCTCAACAACTTTCCAAATGCACCCATTCAAGACCAGCAATCCCTAGTGACAGCTGCTTCTGCCCTGACCCTCCTGTCATGTGGAGAACCAAGAACAAGAAGTTATTTTCATCAGAGTCTTCACGAATTTCTTTAAATATATTTGCTAACCCATAATTTATGTAAGGCTGGAAGTCTTGCTTGCCCTTCCAAAACATGTGAAGTTTATCAGCAGAAGGCTTCTGAGGGAACTCTCTCCTGCCAGCCACACTTTGCTGATAGGAAGAAGGGTCATGCATTGCTTTAGGATCTGCACATGTACGTGGAGCTTGGAACACTCTACAATCATGCAATTGTGCAGGCTGGCAATGCCCTTTAAGACCATCGAGTCCAACCACTGCCCCAGCACTGCCAACTCCATCACTGAACCATGGCCCCAAGTGCCACATCTATGGCTTCTAAACCCTCCAGGGGTGGGGACTCCACTGCCCTGGGCAGCCTGTTCCAGGGCTTGACAATGAATAAATGTTTCCTATTATCTAATCTTGATGCCATTTCCCCTTGTCCCTTGGGGAAAGAGACTGATCCCCATCTCACTACATGGTCACCAGCCTGCTCTCAGAGAGTTGTGGAGAGCCAGAAGCTCCCCAAGCCTCTTCTTCTTCAGGCTGAGCCCCCCCAGCTGCTCCTGCTGCTTCAGACCCTTCCCCAGCTCCTTTCCCTTCTCTGGACACTCCGTTTTTAAGTTTATTGTTCTGATCAGAAAAGCATTCAGCTGGCTACCACAAGAAACTAACAGCACAGTATTGAAGTCTTAATTTCAGTAAAAATCATGTGAATGGCTCATTACTTTTCAGTTTCACCGCTTTGAGTGATTCACTGCATAAAGTAAATGATGTGTAAAGTGGAGAACAGTTCAATTTCTATAGGCTATTAAAACAGAAACATGGGAGGTTGGGAGCAGGGAAAATGGTCATGCTGCAGGGGAGTGCTGGTCCATTTAGAACCACTGCACGCATCTGAGTTTTACAGAAACAAGAAAAATTAGCCTGAAAAATGAACTCACTTTTTTTAAAAAAGTATTGCCCATTATAAATCATGCCCTGCAAGATATACAGAATACAGAATAATCCTTGAATCATCACACACATTTGGCTGTACTGACAGCTTGCAGCATTTACTGCCACAATATAACTTGTACTACACAAAAGAATTCTGAAAATCCCCTTTTTCCAATATAGATGGCCCCTCATTTTAGAGTCATGAGATAATATCAGTAGGAGCACTTGATTTCCTTTTTCTCTATAGAAACTGCTGAGCCCTCTTAAAAGGCAGGTGAAAAAGCAAGATCTATGAAAACCAACAGTGCAGTCCAGATTTCAGGATATTATCAGTATGCAAATCAAAGTCAAGCAAAAATTTTCTCGTGACAGAGACTTGTAAGAAAATCCTAGTTTGGTTGAGGGCACCTTGATGGATTAACTTCTCTGGACAAGCACTGCACTGCTTGTCCCAAACAAGCTCCTGACAGTATTCTCTCCTCCATATGCACAGAAATAGCTTTTGAGGATGAAATTAAACTGTGTCATTTGATCAAGGTGGAGTAGTCATCAGGCTACTACTACTAAAAGAGAGAAGTCTAAGTCCTTTAGACTCCAATCAAAATCCCAAGCTTCAGAAGTCAGCACCTTTCCCCCAAAATCTCCTTGCCAGGACTTGAGTAAGAAGTTTCTGAAGGAGAAGAATGGGATTACTGCTGATTACCTCTTCAGGGACATCATTACCACACACATTGAATATTTCCAGCCTTTCTTTTTCTGCTCCACAATCCCCTAACATCTGCAATAGAAAAATCCTTCCCTCTTCTACAAACTGCAATGCCCTCAATTCCCACAGAGTCCAAGCCTCTCTTTGCTCAGCAACTTTTTCCTCTTCTAAAAGACCTCACCTTCAGAAACATAATTTCACCTATTTCCTCCAGAACTTCACTAGGGAGACCTGGGATTTCCTCCTCTTTTCCTGCAGACTCACAGTGTCATGCAATCCTTCCTCTGTCCCAAAAGCCACTATCCTGGAACACTGCTGTGAGCAGCCACTTGCAGATAAATAAATCTGGAGTGCTCCATGCCATTCTAACTGCACTCCTGACACTCTATCCTCTGAATACACAACTGAACACACACAGCCAGAAACTCCTCTACTGCTGGAAAACCCAATTTTTCTCTACCATGGATTCTGACCTGGAAGACCTCACTAAAGATGCACATCAGTGGCATGGCACGTGGAAAACCTGGGAGAGGTAAAGCTCTAAAAACATTCCCTCGAGCATTTCTGAGCAGATTTCTTTCTGAGCATTGCTTAGATGACCTTATCACCTTTATTTCAAGACATCTCACAGGAAAAAAATGTGATATGCAACTCTGTCCACTGCCATGCAACAACTTCATCCAGTTTAGAGGACAACACGTTTTACCTGAAAAGTGGGACTGGAGCAGACACCTACAGGAACAGACATGGCACTAAATCCTGTTCCTGAGGTCTCACCTGTGTGCTTCTAATTCTGCCCTCAAGAGTCTCAGTGTGTGCAAAATCAGAGCCTACAGAAACAGTAAAAGGTCTCTGCTGACAGATTTAAATCATGGCCATAACACACAGTTGTCATACCTGTATTTTAAACTCTGGAACTTAATAATAGTATAATAATTATTGCTTACGTTTTCTTTTTCACTGGGACTTCAACAGTTAAATAGTTTTATTTAAAAACACACTTCAAAATTTATGAAAACAAAAAAAGAGACATCACTTTCTTTTATTAGAAGATGTACTGAATGAAGAGAATATGTCAGGAGGTACTAAAAAACCCAAAGAAATCATCAATAGGCAACACGAGTTACAGTACTGCCAAAAAACACTAAAACCAACCTAGTGCAGCAGTCACAGATTTATTGGTCTGGAAAGAATAAAGAGCCTCTCGAGCCAAGAGATGTTAGTGCATTAAAAATTGCACTGGATCAAAACACTAGATGTAATTTCACTAAGGGGAATCAACAGAGACCATGGAATTTACATGGGGTTTCTCTACCCAGAATACATGAAGTCACCATCTGGCTTCTTTTATGAAAAGTAGCTTTTTTCCACCTTTTTCTTTAAATTTTTTTTTAATAGCTCATTGTTATGCCATATAGCCAAAATCATTTTATTCTGCTGGCAAACACGTTCAATATGGATTTAATAAATAACATGACTGGGAAAGTAGTTAATAAATATTATTTTTCACCAGGAGATTCTGCTGCATATAATGAGAAGCTATCTAAGGTTAGTTTGAGACACTGACATGTGCATGTATGTTGATATTTTGGGCTGGGTTTTCCTACTAACAAGGCACCAGGCACACGACTTTTGATGTCCCAACAGCAGCATTTTGATTTGAAAACACAATGAATGCCAAGTGCTGCTAATGCTGATCTAGGTGGAAATTTTAAGCTCTGTTTTTCTGGAATTCTAACATTATCAACAGGAGGCTTGTGAATGCAGGTGTAACTGCAAAGCACAGGGGTTCTGTTCCAGGGGAAAACAGACCCATTTAGTCAGAGATGCTGAAGAACTTTCACAGAGTTAAGATTCAGTCTGGCTCTGATTTGAATCAAGTTGATGAATTGTAAATAGAAACACTCTAATCCCACACAGGGACAGCAGGGAACTCCCAGAGCCCCTCTGATGTGCTGAATGGGTTCTTTTAGAAAGGAATGCCACACTTCAAGAATGCTGATTGAAAAAGATTTCATTTTCCATAAAAAAAAATAAGAGGAGGGTTTTTTTCTTTTTTTAAATTCTCCCTGGCACCAGTCAAAGATACGCACGCAGAGTTTTGATGAATTCTGTTCCTCAATTTCTAAGCAATGGTATCCACATTACACAATGTTAATGTGCCTTATCACAGTGTGCTTTTCCAGCTATTTAACAGATCACACAAGGTCATTGCTCAGACCTTAAAAGTAAAAATGTTGCATGTGGAAACCTCCTGGTGTAAATGAAATGAAATCACAAGGTACACTCTCTTCAGTCAACAGATTACATGGGTTCAGATTTGCTGGTGTCAGAATTATTACTTACATTTTCAAAACAGATTAAAACAGATTTTAAGCAGAATATAAGTGATTCTCCTATTTTTCTTTTTTTCATTCTTCTGGGAATGGTTTGGTGTGACCCTCCCTTACATTTCAATTTGATCTGTAATTTTATGTTGACAGATCACTAATTCAGTCAATAACTCAGTCAACCACTGTGCTAACTCAGAATAATTTTGAAAATAAATTCTGGGACTTGTTCTGAGTTACAAGGTTTTAAAAAACAAAACGAAACAAAAAAACCATACAGCTGAAGTTATCACACGGTTTTTCACTGTAAAGGATATTCATGGTACTTCTCTATAATTGCCAATAATTCTAAAACATCACATCTGGATCCATGCTTTAATTAATAAAATTTAACCCAACAACATTAAATGGTTCTCAAAGTGGGATGAAAAATATTTGGAACTTTGTTTTGTACAATATGCATATTTAAAAGATTAATTACTTTTTTAAAACTGAAGTGTAAAACTCTTTAATAACTAAAATGTCAAGATCCTCCTCCCTCTTGCAATGAGCACAACCAGAGATAAAACTAAAGACAGAATCTAAATGGAGTCCAAATTTGAAAATAAAAGAATGAACACATCCACAGCTCCCTATGCTTATGAGCTACACTCAAAACAAAAACAACCAACCAGAAATAGCATCCAAATACTAACAAGAAAAAGCCTTATCTCACTTACAACTCAACACAAATATTAAAACACCTTCAGATAAAGTTTAATTTCCCACATCATGGATCAATAACTGCATCAGTTTTGAATAGCAAGCCAAGATGAGAATGTGTCCAAATTACTCTAAATGTCATCATAAAGGCTTAATTCCATTTTTATACCCAATTCTTTATTTAAACACATTATCTTGCATGTGAATCTGAGAAATTCAAAGGTTATTGTGTAAATAGACTTGAGTTACTTCACTGAAGAGCCCTGAGGCTGTTGAAACTCAAATCCTGGCAGACCAATCAAACCTGTACAAAATCAAAACACTTGATCTCCAGACTGCTGAGTTCTTCTGTTCCAAGCCAATAAAGAACCTGACCATGTGTCTGTCTGTCTGTCCTTAAAGCTTGTGACTCCAGGGCTGACCCTGACTGCTGCAGTGAGTGGCCCACAACAAATGGCTGTGGAAGGAAGATGGCAATGAGGAGCTGCCCTGAGGCATCAACAAACTTATTTGACAGAACAACAATATATTGAATATTCAGATGCTTTTTCAGCCAAACTGGACTGTGCAGCACAGCCCTCCTAGGCTGGAATACCCCAAGCATCTTAAGCTGATATGCTGCTGTCTTAGGTTGCAATACAGGATGTGACCAAAAGTATGGATTCTATCACTATCTGTCAAAACCAGCTGGGGCAGTGATGCTTATATCTGTGGGAGATATCCCCTGTTAATGGGCCAGATGTTAAAGCAGCTGTTGCAGTGTTCTTTATCTTCCCCACAGCCCATCCTCCCTCCAGGAGATCTCTCCTGTTAATGGCCATGGAGTCCCAGAGCATGACTGATAAAATTCCATCATCCCATTGGGAGATGCTCCAGCCAGGGGGAGGAGCCAAGCATTCCCTACCCAGATCAAAGCTGAGATTTGGAACAGCAGAGCAGCCTTTTCCCACTGGATCCTAGAGGAAAACCAGACCCTTCCTCATCATCCCTGGAGCTTTGGAGGAAAACTGCACCTTGTGCAGGAGCCCTGCTCCACCAGAACCACACCTGTCACTGCAGGAGGATGCAGCCACCATTGAATGGGACTGCACCAACCCCTGAGTGACTGATGGGGGGTCAGGTTGGATTCTGACTCTGTCAGTGCTTTGGGTTTGTTCTCTGCAATACTGGATTTCTATTTTAATTTTCCTACTAAAGAACTGTTATTCCTGTTCCCATAACTTTGCCTGAGAGCCCCTTAATTTCAAAATTATAATAATTTGGAGGGAGGGGGTTTACATTTTCCATTTCAAGAGAGGCTCCTGCGTTCCTTGTTCCTTGGGCACCATGTTGGCCAGGGTGGTGGTAGCAGTCTGATTAAATGGTGCCTGCAGTCCTGCTGGAGTGACTGACTGCACTGGTTCTGTTGAAGCACTGATCCTGTAGAAGGGTCAGGTCTTCCTCTGAAGGTCCAGAGGTGGTTATGGAACTCTTGTCCCCTGGAAACAACTAGGTCAGGGCTGGCTGTGGTGTTCCAAACCTCAGCTCATATCCAGGTAGGAATACTTGGTTCCTGCCCCTGGGCAGAGTGTTTCACAATAGGAGAATGTAATTTATGAGTCATGCAGTGACAACTGATGGCCCATTAGCAGAAGCTATCCCCTGGCTAGAGTTATCAGGGATGAGTCATGGAATAGATAAAGAACAGCGCCCCACCTGGCTTTAACAGCTCAGGAAGATGGTGCTAGAATATGGACTTTTGGTTACATCCTACACTGTAACATAAGACACTCGGCATCAGAGGAGGCTGGTCAAGCTGCTGCTTACTGCAGGGAGGATTCACAGCCACCCCAGAGCCCAGCCCTGTGCTGCTCCTCCTGCCATGAGGAGCCTCTGCTTGTGAAGAGTAGCTGCCACCCCAGCCCTTCATTAACACCCTCACCATCTATTCAGGTGCCTCAGGGGAAGACCTGAACCAGGAGCTCCAGGCCTCCCTATTCCTGGAGAGCACATCTCCCTGGCTGCAGACATCCCCTGCCAGGAGAAGGGGATTTGTCACTGGCTGGGTTTTTAGGGTCCCTTTGGGGTCCCTGAGGCTGCTCCTGCAGCCCTCAGTGATGGAGCACGTTCCCCAGCCTTGCCCAGATAGAATTTGGCTCACAGTGAGCTCTCAGACCAGTGGGGTAGAGACCAGCATATGCAGAGAGGCACAAATCCATCGTTTATTCTATGAAGGCATCCTGTCTACATATACCCACAGCTATTGTTTTACAGGGGGGTTTTATCTCTTTTGAGGGTTTTACAGTTTGCACCAATTACCAAGGGAATTCTACATTCTAACCAATCCCCGAGGGATTTCACATTCAAAGCTGGCCTATGGATACTAAAAGAGAATGAGCCACTAATATTGAAGATAGATAAGAGGGTCTTCCAAGAGGGGGAACTGGATTCTTTTTGTATTTGTCATTTCACAAGCCATTTCTTATCTCTAAGCTATGGTTTTCCAAGGAGCTTGTTCTGAGGATGCAGGGAGATGTTCTTCTTTATGAATATTTTCTGCTCCCCTCACAGGGATTGTCTTCAGAAACTCATCCTGGGTTTACACGGTGATCTTTGGTCAGGACAAGCAGGCAGTGATGCTGATGCAGCAACAGCACATTCAGGAAAGAGTGGGTGCAGACACGTGGGGCTGCTCCCCAAAGAGTGGGTGCAGTCATGTGGGGCTGCTCCCCAGTGCTCCACACAGGGAAATGCCTGGGTACCACACTAACAGGGGCACCTGCCTCCCTCATCCTCTCCTTATCCTGCAGCCTTACCACTGCAAGTGTACCCTAAGTCCTCAGAACCCTGAGAGGAATGATGGATTTGTCTTTACAAACAATCTGTGGATATGCTGGTAGGTTAGACTGGCACTGAGAGATAAAAGAAACAATGGGAAGGATTCCACTGATTGATGAATGGAAATGATATTTGCCTTTACAAACGGCAGGTTTGCTGATAAATGAAACTGGATGTCGAAAGATGAAAGAAGCAATGGGGAAAAACTATGAATTCTATAAGAATTAAAAAGGAGGGTTATACATTAGAGGGGAATCTCAGGTATCAGGGGTTCTGGGAAGTCTGTGCCTCTCAAGTACCTCAGCCCACGGGGAAAGAGAGAGGGGAATGTGGCAGGGAAATTGGGATAAAAAGGAGGCTGCGTCCTCCAGAAATTTGAGACACCCCAGGAGAATGCCCCATGGCCTATCCCTTTATTCAAAAAACACAAAAAAGACTCCTCTGTCTCCTTTTAGGACATAAACCTCTGGTGTTTGTGGATTAATTATTCTGACAATTCTGAGGTACTGGATAACACGGCTGGGCTTGTTATTTTAAGCCATGCAGATTGGTATATTCACATTAGACTGTGCTTCCATCCTGTCAGGCCTGTAATGTTACCACACAGATTTTTAAGCAAGGTGCAGCACCAGAACAGTTCCACTCTGATTCCTGCTTAAACAGGGCCTTGTTCTGCACCACCAAACCCAGCACAGGGGCTGGTGGCACTTGATATGACAGCAGTCCCAAAAGGTGCCACAGTGTGTGAGGGGAAGAGTGGGTGGGCTGGAAGCCTGCACTTTGCTTTCAGTATTGCAGTTTTATTGATCTTGAAATAAAAACTCACTAAAACTTGCTATAAAGCCCATCAGTCATAAAATAAGATCAAAAGAAGACCTATAGAAAAGAAGTCTGCTTGAGGAAAAGACCTTGATTATGGTTTCAGAAATACAAGAAAGTACATCCTTAAATAATGTTTATAGCCTCAAAACTGCTCTGTTCAGACAGATTATAAAATTAGATAAAACTATCTATTGCCTTGAGTGATGACAGGAAAATGAACATTTCATCCTCTACAGAACCAGGAATCCTCAGATAAGATTTGTCTCTGCCATCACAAGATAAATCACCTGGGTCTCATGCTGCTGTAATTTACACCAGTTACACCTGGTGTAACTTGAAAGCCTTCACTCAAGTCACTTCACCTGCAAGGAGCTATGAGGAAAATTGGTTTTCAGATACAGAGAGATAACTTAAAAATCCTTGAAACCTTCATTAGTTCTTTGCATTTTTCTTGAAGCTGTGCCATCCCCAGCCTTATTTTATCTTTGCTATTCATCAGCACGTTATTTCTAAGCCTACAGTGGGTAGATGTGCAGGTACACTTTTCTTTTTATACAGCTTTTTCTATATGTCTTGCTTGTCCTTGAATTGTTGGGTATTCCTTTCTGCAGAAGTAAAATCACTGTTGAGGCTAGTCTTGCTGCTCAGACCTAATCAACATACTTAGGGAAAAAAAAGAGGGAGAGTTTGGTGGATACTTAAAAAAAACAAAAACAAGACAACAAGCCTAACAGAAAATGTCTAGATTACAATGCAAAAAATTACAACAAATTCTGATTCAGACCACTGACATGACACTTCTGGATCTCCAGTCAAAGCTTATCTGACTCATTAAAATCTCCCCTCCACTCTGAAGTTACTTGTACACTCAGAAAAAACGACAGCTCACGCTATCAAATGCCACATGTACATGGTTAAGATGTGCAAAATAGAGAATGAGTGAGCCACAGGATCCATACACACACAGGAGCTCCCTACCAGCAGGACAGATGGAAATAAAGTGACTTTTCTCCCCCTTAAACCAATGTCCCCAGCTCCAGACTGATGTGCTGCAGAAGGGAACTCCAGGTTGCTTGGCTGGATGAGTGGGCTGTCAGGTGTGCTAGTGCAGAACAGCCACAAATGCCTCCCAACACATTTGGTATTGAGCTGAAATAGCTTTGCTGTAAGGCAGGCAGCCTGAGGATATTGGAAAATGAAAGGTTAATAGGGAAGGATGGCATCTGTTATTACATGATTTGATAGTTTGGATGCAGAAATTCTTCAGCCACACAAATCTGAAGGTCTCAGGCCAAAAAATAGTCAATTTTCCTTCTACACTATATTGGCACAGCTAGTGAAACAAAATATCTCTGTTTTGTTTGAACCCTAACCTTCTCTCATACTCTTATCAGAAGTTACTCTGCACATTTTAATATCAAAGCACTGCTCCTCCTCCTCCATCTTTTCCAAATTTTGCTACCACATGAAGAAGCAGCAAGAGGGAGAGAAGTGTGATAAACAGTCTCAAAATCTGGAGGGGGGTGTTGGTCAAAGAGTATTTTTGCTGCTATATTTAGCATGTAAGCTAAAATATTAGGAGGTCGTAGGAGTAAATTTATTTTCAACAAAAATTAGCTACAGTGGGTTTTGGTTCTTTAGACATTTATTTGCTCTGCAGAACTAAATCTCCATAAATTGTATTATTAAATCCAAATAAAAAAGAGCCTGTGCCTGCCTCTCTTTGCACATGCCTATCAGGACTTTACATTTTTTGTATCTCCTATGTTCTTTTGGCACTTGCTGACTTTCTGCTGTCCCCCAGCAGGACTCAAGGAATGATCCTTCTCTCGGGAATCCACGTTTGCAGGTTGCCAGGAGGAGGTTTCTCAGTAATGAGTTCAGGCTGGCTCGTACCCACTGCAGTTCACTCAGCTGCCACTGAGCAACATCTTCCATGGCACATCCCAATAAAGTCATCTTCACTGGGGAGACAGAACCCTTCCCTTTTCTCTGGCATCATAATTGAAAAGCTTTTGCTTCATTCTATCCTTGGAGACAGGGCCCAAGCTCAATTAAATCAGTGCAAAGATTATCAGGGTTTTTAATTCCTTTTGGACAACAGCCAATGTGAATGCTGTGTTCTGTTAGGTAAAGACTACTTACATTTAAATCAGAGAAGACTTTCTCACTCCTGTGTTTGCAGGTAAAAAACAATATTCATCTTGCTAAGAGCTACTCCATCACTCACTGGTACTACATCCACCTAATATCCATATCTGCCAGCACTGTTCAGTGGTTTCATACTCAGGGACAGAACCTGCAGGCCTGAAAACTCTCACCTTAGTCCTACAAAAATCCTTACAGTGACTTCAGCACAGCAGTGGCTCCAGCAGGAACTTCTCAAGGAAACACTTCTGAACCACTGAAATTCCCTTTACTCCCAGTGCACAGATACACTCTTTCACTATTCCCCAAGGGTATTGAAATTAGTTACACATACATGAAGACTGATATATTCATAACTAAACAAAAAAATCAACAGAAGAGCAGTATAGGTTAAAAGGTTTCACTCTCCTCAGGTGGTCTGGTGTTTCTTTAATTTCATATTTGCTTGCTATGCCCCCAGAACATTACCTTTTTTGGCAGTAAATTTGGTGGCTTTCACCTTTTCTGACCATTTTTTTCCAGCTGACTGTCCTTGAAGAAGTTAGTATTTCTGGAATGTGAAGCTTAAAGCATTAAAAAATTAAAACTATTCCTTAAATTTGTTTTTTATATTTGCACCTTTAGACCTACTCCCCATTCTGTGTGCCATTATTTCATCTGCAGTGTTCCAGCATTTTATACCTCATAATTATAACTACCCCGTGCTCCTTTTCTGCCAAGTTTGGTGAAGAAGGAGGGATGCAATGTGTTAGAGGAGGGGAGTCCTGCCAACCCCAATAGCCTCTTTTCACCCCACTGGCTCTGCAAAAAGAATTGCCTCGCATTTAGCAGTGTGTAAGGGCATTTCAGAAACCCACACATCTGTGCTTTTAAAATATAAAAATCTCCCATATTTAATGTTAACTGCACACCTATATGACTGGCATCTGGATCATTTCCTGCTGAGTCAGATGCAGAAACAGCCCCGATTTTTGACTTATTGTCCACAAGAAAAAATAAAAAATCAGCTCTTTGCCACATGCCTTTTCCTTAGAGCAATCTGCAGGGGTAGAAACAGAAGGAAGGTATTCAAGAGAGATTCGGCCATATTTTCTGTTATGACTTTCACACAACCACCTGGCCCAAAACTACTAAGAGAAAAAAAGGAGGATATAACACACGAGGAAGTGATTAAATGCATGTAGAAAAGACATTCTAGCTGAGATAACTGGTTTCTGTCTGCTTGTCAGCTGTTATTTCTCAGAATGATATTTATCCACCCAAAATTATTGCCTAGCCAGCTGTGTGAGCACTGCTGGGTGAAACAGGGCTCTGAGAAGGAACGAGGAGATGTCCCCAGAGCAGTGACTTCTACACAAGGTACCAGTGGGAAACAGGGCATCAAACATTCCAGGAATCTCTGGTCATGTATGGAAAATGCAGATACTACAAGGACTTCTCAGAACACAGCTAAAAGGGGCAGAAAGAGATCTAAAAGTTCCCTGTTCCCACATATGCATCTGTAAAATCCTGCTAGCAGAGAAATACAATGTACTGTTACAAAAAGCTTCTTTTCCTGTCCACAGCCTTCTGTTTATAGTAAATGCTATAAAACCCTACAAAAGCAATAATAGAAAGGGTAAAGAAATTGCTGTGTCCCCTATAGACATACCTCTTTCCCACAGCAATCTAAAAAAGGCTAAAGGAAACTCTCACAAGCGTTTGACAGTACTAATCAGGAAAAAAGTTACACAACTGAGTCATGGCAAAAAGGGTAAGAACTGTCAAAAGCTCTTCTTTCTATTAAGAATCCATGAAGGTTTGCATCAATACTGACCTTCCAAATGTAAACATCTGCAGAGATTCTGATTTTAGCATGGTACAAAGACAAAAGTCTCATCACAGGAAAATGAGGAGAGCCAATCTCAAGCCTTTCTCTCTCCAATTAAAAGCTCAGAGCAGATGAAGTTATCCTCAGCAGGACAAAGCTGTTGGATCCTCTCACATCTGATAAAAACCACCCTTTAATTGTTATAAATAGGCTTGTAAGACTAAGGCAAAGATCTGGGAGTATGTAGGGAAGATAAGACCCATAAATTCCTTGTTTCCAAGTCCTATTCTTACATTGCTTTCATTCAGATTCCCACCAAAACCGAGAGCTACTCCACACCATGGCTGAAGAACAGGGGCAGGGACAATGGGGAGCTGCCAGATAGCAGCACCAATCCTTTCCTCATTGAAATGGATAGGAAATAATGCACCACATTTCATCTATAACCACACAAATCTTCCTGGTCCCCAAATCTAAGATATCTGAGTGTAGAGAAAATGTCTCGAGCTTTTTGGTGACAATTAAGAGATTCAGTACTTCATTAAGGAAATGCCAACTCTCAGGAAAATAGCAAAAAAAAAAAAAAGGCATAATGCAATAGCTGCTTCCAAAATATTTACACTCCATCTGCATGGCCTGAAGTGGAGAAATGTAATCCAAACAGACATCCATGAAAAAGGCACAGGAGCAGGAATCCACATTAACTTCAAATCTGATATGCTGCACATGTCATTTCACAGATATTTCTGAGGACAGATGAAAAGCCATGTCCATTAAAAATCATATGGAAGAGTAATTTTTAGTGACTCTTGGATTTGAGCAGACACCTTTACATGGTTGTAGCATAGCAGCTACTTTGATATACTGGCATTTCCTTAAAAATACCAGTTCCCCACACTGGTGTACACAGGGATGGTCCTCATAAGCTCATTTAAAATCAACTACACCTTTTTTTAAACTAAAGTAGCCCCCAAGCTGAGAGCCAATGCTCTCAGCTGATGGGTGATCAGGGAGCCATGACACTCCAGAGTATCAAGAAAATTATGAACGAAGATCAAAGATGAATTTTGAAATATGATCTAAAAATGCCAACATAACTCAGAATGCTTTCTGACACTGACAAAAATGACTCTGTTGTTTTTACACACCCTCCACGTGTCTGTGGTCCTGATTCTTGTGTTACAGGAACTGTGATCTTCCCTGGACTGTCACAGTGACTTAGGGCTTTATATGCATTTATATGCATGTATTTTATTTCATAAATAAAACACTCCACAACAGCAACCAGCCATTTTCTGTTAATAACTGGGTGAAAAGAAAACTTTATTCTTTTTTTTTTAACAACTAAACACACCTAATAGTTTAGATCAGTAATGCATTATTGTACATAGCATTAGTAAAAGGCATACATTCAAATTACTCTAAAAGGTAAAACAGCTTACATCTGCATAACAGATTCATTAATTTGGCTAAAAACCCCAAAATAATCTAAGTCATTCTACATTTGCCTTCTAAACCAAGGCAAAAAACCTCAATGGCAGTGTATATATAAACCTAAAAACAAATTAATTTTCTGATACAATATTCATCCATTGGCACACTGCAAACTGAAATGCCACCATCACAGGGCACAGAGCTGAGACTGGAATCTGTTTCTATTTCCTGTGCTCCCCTGAGCATTCTTGCTTTGAGATTCTGCTCTCTTAACCTTGCAGTCTCAGTAATTTTCTTTTTAAGTCTGAAAATGAAATGGTGAAAATGAAGAATTTCCAGTAAATTAGTCCTTTTGCACCAAGTTATCTCTAAGGGTTTTACTCCTATTTTTATTGAGCTGTCCATCATTTACAATATTGCAGTACCAATACACTTGCTCAAAAAAATCTACAATTTTGGATCCAGAAATGGCCTAAGAAAATGCCTCTCCTAATTTCAAATTCACAAGCAAAGGACTAATAAAACAACAAAATGAATTTTTAAAAAACTGGTCATCTTTGGGAGAGAAGGATGTATAATAAAAAGCTGAATTATCATTGAAGTACCTCCAAACTGACCATCAGTGGTCTTTTTATTCCCAAAACCACTTTGGAATAAAAATAAAAAATAAATCCTTCGTGCAGGATCTTCATACACTTCTACTCTTATTCAAAAATGTGTCAGAACACATCCTTTCTCAGGCCTTCACCCACTTCTTTCTCAGGATGTCAGCCTGGCTTTGGCAAGCAAGAACTTGAGACTTGATTGCATGGAGAAGAATTTGATTTCAGATTTCCTGAAGCACTCCCATAGCCAGCAGCAGAATCTCTGGGCTGAGGGATGGAAATTCCCTGATGTGAGAACAAAAGGGAAATAAAGGGAGAAAACCACCCACCTTCTAGTCCTCAGGAAGGAGATGACAGAAATTTCACACCATGGCTGTGGATTAGGTGTGCAGCTCCAGAAGAAAAGACACTAAAGGAGATACCAGGGAGCCAAGCCCTCAGATTCATTTGCTCATTTTGCTTTTGTAGGCTTTTAGGTATTTTTTTTTTAATTTATGTTATTCATTAATTAACACTTTCTCTGCAGCCATCTTTGTGTTTTCTACCTCAATTAGCATCTCATTAGTTTGTTGGGCTACAGTTTCACCATGTTTTTCTACTCTGAAAATACAGTCAGCAGCCTGATAAGCTACTGGGGAGAAAGAAGACAAAGATAAATACAAACATCAACAGGTGAAATATGGACAGGGATAGAAGATAACCAAATACATGATCACATGATATAAATGTGTGTGTGTGCATTCGATTTCTTGTTGTAGCACCAAGATGCCCTGCCCACACTGCCTGAGAAGCAGCTATAAATAGATGATGGAGAGATTGTCCCTGCCCCAAATTGCTGACATTCTAGGCATCAAATGGCAGCCACAGCCACACAAGCTCAGGAAACAAGTTTACATGATGATTATCAAGGCTAAATGGATGATACCTTATCTAGATGATTTGCTGTTTCCTTTTAAATGTGTTTAACATTTATTTCTCTCACCACTTCACATGGAATCATCCTGTTGTTTCAAAGCCTCAGGCCAAACAGTTCTGTAAAATCTGTATTTAATAAGTTGAATGTTACAAAGACATCTAAACAACACAGCACTTTTGCTTAGCACTCAAAGCACTGCAATTCCATTAACCAGGCAAAACCTTCAATAGTGCTGAGGGTATCATGACTGCCAGTACAAGCTTCAGGCAATATTCTCCAGTTACCCACAAGCACAGCTCTGCGTGTGCATTGCTCAGAAAGAACTGCACCCTTTCACAAACCAAACCTGCACACAAACACAGCAACTCCTGGCAGCTACTCACAGTGCTGGGGACTCCCAAGTGACTGCTGACTGCACTGGATAAAAGGTCATTTCAGTGAAATAAGTAAGAATTAATGGAGGGTTTTCCTATGTTTAAGGAGAAATCCACTATTAACAATAGAGTCACTAGCTGTAGTTACCCTACAGAGACTTATGTGGACTAAATTTGGTTCACAGGACAGTGATTTCCATTCTAAGGCTAGATTTAAGCATCCTTCCTACATTTTCATTTCTTTTTCCACTTGATTTGAAATCAAAAAGTAATCAGAATTTTCTTTCCTTCATTATTCCTCTGATTTTTCCTGTGTTCTTTTAAAGACTTGCAATTTCTTCTTCCTAACAAGCTGCCTAAATGACAAGCAGTAGCCAAGGGATACATTAATGCAACCAGAAACACACAGAAATTACCAATATCAACAGAGATTTACATTCTAGAGGGGTCAGAGATGGTGATAAAACAGCAGCATCACAGCTGGATAAACCCTGGCAGTGAAGGCACAGAGAATCTTTACAGTTCACACATCTCTAACGTGAAAGGGAGCACAGGGAAAGCCAAAACTGTGCCCAGCTGGATTTTTATACTGGGAGAAAAGGCTGGAATTACTGTTGTGTGTGACAGAACCTGACATTTACCTCACAGGTGACCAGCAGCACAGCTTACAGTGAAAAACACAGGATGAAAGGTGCATTTGAGGTGCAGGAGGGGAGCAATATTAAGCAATATTAAGGAAACAGAATGGCTAAGTTTGATTAGGGAAAATATCTTTTCAGTACAATTTAAATAACCTTGAAAAAACAGTGAAAACTATAAAAAACCATCAGATATTTGCTTTTTGCAATGTACTCTCTGAGAAATGAAACAGTATGGGAAGAATCTAGAGGCACACAGTTTTAGAGGACATGAGAGGCTAGAATTAACTTCTGCACAAGCTCATTTTATGTTTAAGAGGCACTACAGGAAAATTTTAAAGGTGAGAGTTTATTTGGGGTTTTTCCCCATTTAATTTTCAACTTGTACATAGAAATAAATAAATTTCTTAAACTATTCATGGATAGTAGATCACACTGATTTCTATTTCTATGAAAAATGGAACAATACAAGACACCAAGTAAGAAACATGTTAATTCTTCCAGTAATGCACAGCATGAAAGCATCAATCTGAATCGAGAATCCTGACAAAAATGTGCATACAACTTCTGAAAAGGTATTATTCCAAAGCATCACAGGTAGTCTTTCAGCCAAAGAAAAATACCACCTCACACCATTCAGAAAGTTTAGAGACAGAACACATAAGCTGCACAGAGAGCTCAGTAATCTCCTTTCACAATGTAATGTTAATATTTACTCACAGTCCCTGGCCCACCACCAAGATATTCTTTTAGTGTTGCACATTCAGAAGATAAAAGGTGAGAGCATTAGGGAAAGCACATTGCAAAGTTTTTATTTTGCTGAGAGAAGAACAATTGCAGGAAATAATTTAACACCTCCTTTCATCACCCCACATGCAAAGACTGAAATCTCAGCAAAGCCCTGGGCTCTGAAATCATACATGGCATATAGAAGATAAAAACTTACAGGCAATAATCTATTTGTAATGGTCCAATTTCAGGACCAATGGACACAATGGAACACACAGGCAGTGTGGTTAAAGCAGGAGACCTGAAGCACAATTAAACAGCATCAGCACACAGCCAACACTGCCAATTCTGTTGTGGCAACCAAAAGATAACCTGGGGAGAAAGGAATCAAGAGACCAACAATGGACAATTATACCATTGGATAATTGGCACATCTTGGCCTAGAGTTGGCAAGCCCTGGAATTATCAGTCTCTAGGGTAAGAGGGAAGCATGTTCATATTTCTGATAGATTTCCCTGCTCATTTACTGCCCATGCCCTCACCTAAGGCAAAGCAGTGAAGGACAAAAGGAGCATCTCTCACTCCTGCAGCAAACACCTCAGGAGATTACAATCAGACAAAACTCCTCCCCCTCCGAGGTCTCTAGAAATCTAGAAAATACATTTTTTAGAGGGATCCTAAGATAGATGATGTGCCACTTCATTTTCCCTTCCTTGTTCCTCCCTTTATCTATCTGCAGCACCAATACCCCCACCCTGAGGTACTTCCCACAAGTGCCTGAAGTCTCTAGATAAGGGGTATCCAGTAAAGGGCTGAGTTTCCATTTCAGCAAGGACCAGCAGCAGCTGAGATGGGGCTGGTTTTGTCACTGGATGGATACAGGCACCTACAGCCCCAAAAGCAGCCAGCAGTGCTCCAGCAGGCAGCTCACAGCTGAGAAGGGATATTCCAGCCTTGGACAGCATCCACAACCCCAGCTCTCCCTCCTGCTGGAGAAAACAGATCCACTGGTGCTCTGGAAAGGAGGGGGACAGAAACACCCCAGCAGAGCCTCTCTCTCTGTAGGAAATTATTTTTGCCTTGAGCCAAAACCAAATTCTGCATCCTGGCCAACTTTCAGCTCAAAGGTCAGAAAAGTACAAACCAAGTGGAAAGGAGTGGATAACAATTTGTTACTCAAATGACCAAGCAGTACAGGACTACAAGAACTTATTTAGAAAACAGCATTTCTGCATTTCTATAAACCAGCAGTAAATAACAGGAACCAGAAGCATTGGTGGTGAGCATTGGCAGGTTTCTGCTGGTGATGGTTGGCTTTTTTTTTAAATAGCC
Organism: Sturnus vulgaris; assembly: GCF_052056855.1. Classification (NCBI taxonomy): domain Eukaryota; kingdom Metazoa; phylum Chordata; class Aves; order Passeriformes; family Sturnidae; genus Sturnus; species Sturnus vulgaris. Next base: position 1,717,291 of record NC_142252.1, on the reverse strand, counting down.
CATTGATTTTGGATTGCATCCATCTCCAGCATTGTGGCTCCACTTCATGTAGTAATTTCCTTCAAACCAGAGTATACTTCTACAGCCAAGTCTTTGTTTTGTAAATGTCATTGCACTTCAACACTATTAACCAGACACCCCTATTTCAAGCTGATATTCCTAAATTCAGTAAAAATAAGTATCAGCAACACTACAACAGAGCCAAGTGAAAATGGAAAATGTTTTTGACTGCACATAGCCTGAGTGCAGTGTAGTGTACTATTCCTTTCTGAGAGAGTTTGGATCAGTTGATTAATGGGCCCACTGGTGTTATCCATCCCAAGACCCCCTGAAACCATCCAGTCATCCCCTTCCCCTGGAAGGGGAAAGCCTGGAGGCTTTCAGAGGACAACTTTGGTGCTTAAGGACTTTATGGACAAACTAGGCATTAACTTTCAGACATTTTACTGACAACTGGAAGTCCTGGACTCCATGCCTGCTACAAGCAGCTTCCCTTTCCATCATTCATGGCCTTCCCAAGTTGCCTGCTTGGATCAGATGGCAACAGGGCAAACCAATGTCCATTCACTGCAGTGTCAGGGCAACTGCAGCTATCAGAAACTGCAGCATGGTGCTTTCCCCACCAGCACCTTCCCATTCCATAGAAAGCAGAAAGTGAGCACAGCTTTGTCAAAGCCTGTGGGTTAGGAGTGACAAGAACAGAGCTCCAAAGCTCATCTTCTCTCTGATAGCTGCGAGAACACTGGAACTGGTCCCAGCACCCGACCCTCAAGGTTAAATGAATGTTATTTCAGAAAAGCAAGACAAATTAGTGCTCTATGACCAACAAGCTTTGTTCATGGAAGCTTTCTCTTCAGAGGGCTAAGCTGCCTATTGTAAAAACAAGTGCAGAGTACAGTAATTTTTTTAAACCCTTGAGCTCAAAGTTTTTCACTGTATCTCTGAGAGCTGCTAATTTGGTGACTGAAAAGTGATGCAGGTTTAAAAGCATCTTGTTCTGCCTCTCTGCAGACCACTGGCAGAGCAAATAAATTATCAGTGTTTGGATTCTCATTACCTCAAATTAGCCTCAGCATATGATGACAGGAGCAGAGCCAAGCTGTCTGTGGGCCCTTATGTGGCACCTGTTAGCACTCCATAAAGGACACAGAAAAGGGAGGCCAGGTTCTCTCTGCTGTCTGACCACTACAAAGCTTTCCTGTCAGACTATTGATACCTCTTCTGACAGCAACTTTCAGCCTGCACACCCACATGCTCCTAATCCACTAACAATGAAGCACTTGCCATACTTGGAAGTGTCCCTAAGGAGTGCAGGGACTGCATAAGGAAATTGGGGCAGGGATGAACGACTCTGCCAAATAACATGTATCATCACCACCACAAAGACATCCATCTAAAGCAACACGTTTGTTTTCAGGCAAGCCTAAAATAACCACTGCAACAAAGAAAACAGTGAGTTCAAAAGAGAATCTTCAGGTTATCACAGGGGAAAGTGAGATATAAATCAAAGTGTTCTGTTTCATCATTTATTTAAATAATTTTACTGGGCATTGCAGGCTGCAGCCACAGGAGCAAAGACAGGCAGGCACATCTTTGGATGGGACAAAGTGACCTGCTCCAAAATATATCCAAAACAAAGCCAGCTGTGAAGAGCCAGAGCTGATGGGGAGGATCATCACAAGAGGCACATTCTCCTCCCTTACACTGCTCCTATTACAGCCTGGATCACTTACTCCTCTCAGGCACTTACTCCTCCTTGCCTGTGATTGCATTTGCAGCAGTCACACATCTGTCCAGGGACTAAAACCACGGCTGTGACCTTGAGGCTACACCATGGACCAGACCATGAAGAGAAAGCAAATGCATCAGCTTCCCATGCAACCCTCCCACAGGGCCCTTCTGGCACTCAGTGTGTCAGACTCCCAGGTTTTGTGTCACTGTGGGATTGTGCAGGAGCTGATTGTGATGCTGTGCCTCCCCAGCAGCCAGCTGGCCCTTCCATTCCTGCCTCTGGCCCTTCCTCCTGTCCTGTTTCTCATGTTTCTAATGGCTATCAGCACTCGAGACAGGCTTTCAAGCAAAACACATCCATGCAGGAGCTTGATTTAGTAGTGTTTGAACAAAAAACACTTGCTATTATTGAAAACTTTAAGGGGAAAAATAGTGGGACTGAACCTTAGTGCTAAAGCTGTCCATAAACACGGATTGGGCACTGGCCCAAATACAACAAGCCTGCCCACAGCTGTGATATATTTAATCAGGTCTTACAGACTAATTATTTTGCACAACTAAATCCAGCACCTGTGAAAATTGTCTTATTTCAGCTGTAGGCAAAGCTACTTAACATTTTCACTTTCAAGAAGAAAACCCAAAACAGTATCTCTTCAAGTCCAAAATATCCACAGCCAACTGCAGTGCCAAGGCAATGCAGAGGGAATATTTAACCCAATTCACATCAAAACTCCTACTCATTATTAATACTTGTGGCACTTCAATGTCCCCAGAACTGCCTTCTGACTTCTTTGAAAAAATATAAGGAGATGATAACTTAAAACCCAATAACATTCTCTTGGGTGTCCTTCCAAAAAGGTTGTCTCCTTTCCCAATGAAATTTAACTCCCACCACAGTGTTCTCAGAGATGGACTACTGAAAATCCATTTCTCACACCACAGTAATCTTGAAAATTATTTCATCAGTAGTGGTATAATATTAATAGTATTGTCTGCTAAAGTGCATAAAAACCAGCTAAGATTTCCCTTCCTCAGAAGCAGGCAGCAAGGCTAACTACTGCTTTGCTTTGACTAAACTAACAGTACTAAAAATGTGTATAAAAGTAAATTGTGCATGAAAATGGTACAAGTAAACACCACTCCGTACAAATGAATAAAGCTATTTTTCACTAAGTCTGAGTCAGTTCTCACTGCTGCAAGAAACATGAAATCTAAAAAGCATCTGAAAGCTTCTAAAATCAGGGTTTCCTTTTCTCAGACTGTACAATGTGCTGTTGGCACACTCACTTTATCATTCAAAATAGCAACAAGTGAAAACAGACCAAAAGGACAGAGTTAATTTAATGCAAAGATCTTCTCCCTCAGTGAATGTCTCGCCCAGCACCACTCTTAGCAACAGAATGTTTATCCAGCACAAGATAAAGAGAGGCTTTTCACTGACACCTGGGACAAAACCAAAGAACAGAAGCAGCTCCCAATGCAAGCCAGCAAAGTTACATTTTTCAAGTGTTCCCACCTAATGCAGACAGAAGGCAGCCACAGCAAGTCACAACAAACAACCTATTTACCCACTTCCAGAAAATGCTTGTAAATCTGAACTGTGTGAAATGTCTAACTAGTGCTTTCATTCCATCAAAAGGCTTCATCAGCAATGGACAATAAAGCCTCTGGCTTGACCTGAAGGGGCTGGTAGGTTAATCTATTCTGACCTTACCTTTATTCAATCATAATACTGAAAGATTGCTTGAATGAATAACCAGCATTTAACAATGCCAACAGCCACCCTTTCACTACTGGGCTCTTCTGAAGTGCCCTCCAAGCCCATTTTTTAATCAAAGGGGATATCAAACATTTTCAAAAATGAATTGTAAAATAAACGAAAATGACATTTCTCGCTCATGGCTAAAAAAGGAAAGATATAAAAAACCAAAAGCAGAAGAAAATGTCTCTTGCCCCTTCATGTCTCTTTCAGACTTCCACCATCACTTATTGTCAATTTTAGATAATATGCTGTCTCTTATTAACTGTCAGTCACGTCTTTTATTTTTAGTATTTTCACTCAAATGGGAGAAACCAGACAAAAAAAGATACTAGTGCTAAAGCCTGCCTTCTAACAATAGGCTTAATCATCCAGGCCTCAACACTTGGTATTTTAGTAACTACCAGTTTCATTTCAGAACCAATTCCATGAGGGTGCTCAGCACTGAACACAGCAAAGCAGAGTTAAAATGAAGCAGATAATTAGGCCCACAGAGGTCAGTAAGTTGGATTCATCACTCACTGACTGACTTAATCACTCAACTCTCAAAAGTTTAAAGTTCACAGCCTATGTTTAAATGCCTTTCTAGAGAAAAGCCTCCAGTAACTCAACCCTACAGTGCAAAGTTCTACTCAAGCATTTTCCTCCTGTAACAGTACAATAACCACATGTGGGAAGGAACTAAATATTCTGATATGTGCCTGTTAGAGCAAGGTACTCCTGAATTTTGTCATGAAGCAAGAACTGTATTCTCATGTGACATATCAGTTAGAGCACTTATGAAACAAATGTGTCTTCATTGCATGTTCTACACCTGTACATGGTCTGGCAACACAAGAGAATATAATATCAAAAAGGACGATCAGCAGGCACTGAAAAGACATTTGAAAATGCCTTAAAAATCCACACTAACCCCAGAAACAAGGTCTCAGCTTAAACCTATTCCTAATTAGATTTAGGAGGATGCCTAGCATACCAGTCAAGATTAAGTGCCATCACCTTTATCCAAAAGCACAATCAGCAAAGAACTGGGAAGCAAAACACAAGGCAGTGACAACAGCACGCAATGCAAGAGGAATTAAAAATAAAGATAAGAGCTTTCCTTTGGATAGCAGAGGATATATAAACTACTCAAAACTTCCTACCTTGAAAAGCTGTGATGTGACCAACAATCATGTACTTCAGCTCAAAGTTCAGTGCCTGGATGCTCTGAGTCCTCTCCCTTCGAACAGCTGCCTGGTAGCTTTCTTCCATTTTTTTGGTGCAACATGTTGGTGCCCTGTGTTGACAGATCTGTAAATCTGACTCTTAAAGCAAACAAGAAAAACACAAAAATTAGAAAACCCTTGAACTTAGACCATAAAAGCAATGCATCTTTACGTCAAAAACACATTTTAAATTTTGAAACAAGACAAAACCCACGAAGAATGACAATGTGAAACTCTGAAGGACACAAAGTTGAGATTATTTCATTTGAGGAAAATGACATTATCAGCTGTTCTTTTACTCTGTTAAGAACACTGAACACAGTCAGGGGCACAACAATCATCACCACGAAGATGCACCATCAAAGGGGCAGTATTTCCACCACACACCTTGTGCTAAAGGCATCAAAACTTGAATGTATGAGTGATAGCCATGCTTCAAATTAGATTCCAATACTCACCCATGTTGTGCCTCAAGGAATCACCTAGCCACCTCTCACACTAGGGGAACCTTCCTAAAAAAATTGAGTTCCTAGGCAGCTCACCAAAAAAAAATAAATTTAAAGGCACTGTAATCACTCTCACTTTGCAACTACAGAAAAAGTTGAAAGCTGATTTAAAACTTCATTCTTGTAGAATGTACTTTTTTTTAATAATAATTCCTCCTGTGTACGTGTTTCAGTAAGTTCAGTATCCTTGGTAAGGAAAGCTACACCACAGAGCTGTGATGGACACACTCAGGGTCTGTCTGCTCTACACCACAGCATGTGCAGGTGCCAGAAAGGATCTGGTACAGACTGCAGATGAGGGTTTTCTGATGCTCCACAAATACATGTTTTTACAAGGGGAGTTTAAAAAGCAAGCACACATAAATACCAGAGCCCAAAGTCCCACAGGATCAAGTGTGGCAGGGTGGCTTCCCTGCACCTCAAGCAGAGCAGAGGGGGAAAGGGGCCACAGGTGTCCACCCGCACCCACCCCTCAGGCTCTGGATGGAGACAGCCTTTCCCAGCAATGCCAGGGCCACACAGGTGGCCAAGCTCCCCATCCCCACCCCACAGCTGGCTCTATGGGCCATTTGAACTGGAGCTGGTGTCCCCACACTGACCCTCTCTGTGCCCAAGGGGGTCTCTGCTTCCAACCACTGCCAACACCACTGGCAATCCCTCCCCACACAGCACCAACAGGGATGGAGGGCACGCGTGGATGAAAACAGCCCTGGGTCTCCAAGAGCCACAACTCCTCCAGAGCATTTCTCACCCAAACACCTGCAGAGAGCCCAGACCAGACCTTGGGATGGAAATATTAATGAACCATCACCTGCACTACCCCTCACACCTGGCCTTGCAGGTTAAAGCACAGCACTGCTCCACATCACTGACAGTGATTAAAATAAAGAGGATGCACTCTGAAAAATCAGCAGGCATCCCCAAGGGAGCAGGCTCTGCTCAGAGCCAGCTCCAGGTCACCACTCACTGACACCAAACCCACAGGGAGGAGCTTCAATCAATCTCCCTCACCAGGGAAAAAATAAAAACACTGAGTTAGCTGAAACATCTCATTTGACTTGAAAATGTTGCTTCCACTTTATAGCAACTCTTATTTGAAAGCACAGCTAATTTATGCCAAGAAGGTCAAAAAACAGAGTAAAATATTTCAATTCACTACATTTTTATATAAGTTTGCAAACAAAGATTGAAGTTGTCACAGACTGTGCTCAATCAGGAGACCATTTTGGAGGTGGATTTGTTTCACATTTCAGTCTAATCTCAAGAATGGCAAACAGCTCTCCCCACTGCAGTGTTTTTTGATCTAGGGTAAATGTGGGTATTTACGTGACAGACTTTTACAGGTAGCTTTTGTACTTGAGTGGTGATGTTTTTTTCGTTGTTAGCAGTTCAGATCGGTGTTTCTGCTTGGATACAAGCATGATAAAGTGACCCCAAGACACGTGTGAAGCCCCAAGCCCTGCTGAAGGCGCTGCCAGAAGCAGCAGGGCTGTGCTCGTCACTGGCTGGGCACGCTGGGCTGCCACAGGAGCTCTCCCAGGTTGGAATTGGCTTCTTGGACAGGCTAATTTTAACTTGGATGGGCTCCCTGATGCAGGTCACTCTCTGAAAACATCAGTCCTGTCACATGGAACCGGGGGTCAGGGAAGGACCACTGCTCTGAGCTGGCAGCAGCAAAGCACGAGTGAAATGTTAACACACATACCCAGAGTGTTCCTGCTCACAGCAGCCCTCTGCAGTGTTGTTGGATGGGCTTTTTTTTTTTTTTTATTTTTCCCAAAGCATGCACGCTAAAACTTCAAACTATTGCTCTATTTATTCCTTAAAAGTTTAAGATTACACAATACACCTAATACATATTCATGTTTTAACTCCGCTTACTTTCGCTTCGTATTTAAAGAAACCAAAAGTCCTTTTGTGCTTGTGCTTCCCCAATTCAAAAGTCGTCGAAAGTTTCGCTTTCAAACTCCTTATTGCACTTAAACTTTTCAACTTTATCTCTAAAACATGCATCTTAGCCATTTAGGCACATTCCAAATCTTAAAGTTAGTTTTTGTTAGTTTAAAATTTTAAATTTATTGCTTATTACTAGTAGCTTTGCACCTCTTGCTTTATTTGCAAGTCTTGGCTCCATTTATTACAAAGCAATTTATCTCCTCCCGATTTTTACAAACATAGTAAACGTCAAGCATTCCTTATTACTTTAGTTTTTAATGAACTATTCCTTACTTTTTAATTTAGTGTCTCATTAGCAAAGCTCCCAGCTTTGCAGTCACAGGTGCTCCAGGCTGCCCGTGTGCTGGCCCTGGCACTGCCCCTGAACCCAGCACACAGCAAACCTGCTTCTCCTCCTTTGAGGAGCTTTGAGGACACAGATCTCAGCTGATTCCCCACCCAGCTATCTCCCCCGAGGAATGCTCCAGGAGCCTGAACACTGGGATCCGTTGGTCCAGAGCCAAAATGACACAGAAGGCACTCCTAAATAGAAACAGCACTAAGCCCCTGACAGCTCAGGAGCCTGATGTAAAACACAGAGCACTGAAAGCCCAGCAAAGAGCAAGCCCTGCTCTGCTCACAGGCCTGTGGGGTCAGTGCTGCCATGCACACAGCCTGGCAATTTCATTGCTCCACTATTAGCCCCAGGGTATCACTTCTAACACAATTATAGAAACCTAATAAAAGGTTTCGCTGCTATACATGCCTGGGTGCCGAGATTAAATTAGAACTCATTAGCAATATCTTAATGTCTCTAATAACTCTGATACTAATTTTAGTTTATCTCATCCCTTTCATCTTGATGAAAAATGCCCTCTGCAGTGGGAAGAGGGGAGGAGCAGTGGCAGAGGGGTGGCCGAGGGGCTGAGCCCCCAGACACAGAGCATCCTGTCAGCCCTGCTCAGAGTGCTGCCCACCAGCCAGGGACACAGCCTCAAGGGCAAATTCCTCCCTCTTGTAAGGAACAAAGCCCTTCAATACACCCCAGAGAAAGCACCCTTCCTGAAAGGCAGAAGTTACCCACAGCATCACTTCAGGATTTCACCCTGCTGATTTCCCCCTAGGACTTGCTCACCAGCTTTCCCCAAGCTGCCTCTCATTTCCTAACCAGTAATTTGGGAGGAGCTCTACCTCAGCCTCCCCCTTAAAGCACATCTAACTATGTAAGAGCTTTACCCAGTCAAGTTCCAAGCATCTGCAAAGCTGAACAATACCACTACCTCTCAGAACACGTTTCAGTATTTGACTATGCTCATGGTAAAATAAGTAAATTAAAAATTCTATCTAATTTCCCGTGTTCCAACTCACATCTGTGGTTTTACAGCATACAGCCATGCTGACTCCACTTTCTCTATTTTCTCCTAAAGGTACCTGAAGGCATCAGTATGGCCTCCCTTAATCTTAATCTTCCTACAACTGTGTTCCAGCCCTGACCATGATGGGAGCCCTCTGCCAGACTCTGTGCCACACATGCAAAGCACCTGCATCAAGGCACCTCTCGAGCTCATTTTCTTATGTATTAACTTTCTGACAGAGCACAACACTTTCAACTCTACATGCCTGGGCTTCGATCCCAAAAGGTTTATAGCTTTCCTAAAATAAATTAATTTTCTGCTTCAGATCAGATGTAAGGATTACTCTGCTGATTATGTACATTATTTTTCCATTCAAGTCTCTTTCCCTTGAGTACTGGTTAAAACTGTGGCCCAGTTTATTTATTAAAGTGAGAAAAATGACAGACTTTAAACCCTTACTGTTATTACAAAAAACAGGATAAAGTATCTTGATTCACTTTGGGAAACAGTCACATTCAGAAGTGCAGGGAAAAAAGTAACTGAGTCTAAAGAACGTTGTGTTTTGGAATTCATCAAAGATCCCTGTTGAGAACTACTGTGCAACCACAAAGCAATTAATACATGCCACAGGCATCACCTTCAGACACTTCCCTGTCACAATTATAAATTACTTTATGTGCTAAATGCACAGAAAACTGTGTATCCTTACCTGACATCCATCTGGCCAGCTCTATCAAAATCAGCTAGGGAGTATTTTGTTGTGTGTTATTTTGTGTGTTGCTTGGAGAACTTTTCATCTTGAATCAAAAAGTCTGGGACTTCATTTTGAGCTTTTGTACAAATAAAATCTAAGACTTTGGCCATTAAAACTAGCTGAATCAGTATCACTTCCCAAAAGCAGAGAGGCCTGTTTAACAAACAAAATTAACTTCTTTCAAAAGCTGAATGTATATTCATTTTGATAGCTGACCATGTATTTAACAGTTTTGTCTTTAAAATGCTGTACACACTTTAACAGCCATACTCTGAAACCAGAAAACTAAACTTAACACACACTAACTGATCCACCTGCACCAACTTTTTCAAAGACAGGCTGATTTCTTTTTTTTCAAACAAGCTGAGCCTCTACTTTCCACTGCACAGAAGAGTCCTGAGCAAGCACGATCAGAGGGTGAGCTCAGTGCAATCTGTCTTCTGACAGGTTTTGCCTTTGTATTTTGACAAGCATTTCAACAGTATTTCCAAACAAAGCTTTAGTCCAAAGCCCAAGATTTTAATGTTGTACAAATATCTTCAAAGACTCCAAGACTGATTATGCCTTAGTAACACAGAGAAAGGTGCCAAAAGTACCTTGCATTGTGTCTGGCCCAGCTGAACAGGAGCCAACACTTCATCCTTCTTAAGACTCATCTGTCTGGTATAGCTGCTGCCTCAGCTTGAGGAAAATTCAGCAATTAAACACAAACTAATTCAGGGGAGGAGACCAAATCAAATGAAAAAGGAGCTATTTCCAACCAGGGCTCCCTCTGCAGCTACTTGGGGCATAAGCAGAGCCCACACCAGCACAGCCACATCAAGGAAAAGGAATCCAGCCATTGTAGGCTGCCCCAGGTTTGTGAGGTTCTTTTTTCATGCAGCTCCTGTGCCCCAGCAGTGCTGAAACCATCACCACCTTCAGCTGCAAGACTGCTGTCAAGAAACTCATCCACTGGCCATCCTCACCTAGCAGGGAGCACAGCCTTACACTCAGGTCCACTGCAAGCAAGAAAATGTTTTCAACTGGAAAGACAAGCAAAGCATCTTCAACTCAACGTGCAGAGTCAAACAGCTACTATTTGATTTGTCAATGTGTAAAATATGGGAGCTGCTATGCTTGAAGTAGTGCCAGGAATTTGCACAAAAATCAACAAGGCAGTGCACCAGCCCTCTGGGACATAAAATAGCAACTAACCCAATAAAGCTGCTCTCTGGGCCAGGGGTAAGAGCCAGGCAAGCTCCAGGGGGCAGAGCCTAAGTCAAACTGAGGTGTCTTTTCCTCCTGCCTCAGGTATGCTGGACCCAGGGTCTCCCACACACATTTCTGACTAGGCAGAAAAAGCTTTCCAATCTGTTTCTAAGTCTTTCCTCCGTTTTGTTAAAATAATCCTACTATCAGCTTCAACATAAAGATCACACAGACAAACAACACATTAAAAGGTTGCTTGAAAAAAAAAGCTCAAGAAATATCAAAGCAGAGCCTGAATTTGTCCCATCCATCTTCGTGCAACTTGACAGCATGCATACATCCAGCATGAAACCTTACAAGTGCAGTTTGGAAAACACAAGTTATGAAAATTTCCTTTCCCTCCATCCCTTCTTTCATAGTGCATATTAGCAGAGATAATATTTAACTTGATCAGCAGACTTTGCATTCTCACTGCTCTTTTGAAATACACTAAAGGAATAAGACTATGACCAGATGTGCTATTCCAGGTGAAACAATCAAGGCTGAAAGACAAATATCTCGAGTTTTATCAAGCACATCTATTAAGGTAACAACTAGCAAGTGTAGCTACTTCCAACTTTGTCAAGCCAAATAGCTTGAGCAAATTGAGCATTTGCTCAAGAGTTCTTGAGCAGACATGAAAAAAGAAGCGTAAAACACCACAAAACAGAAGAACCACCAGATTGCACTGGAATTAAACCGGAAATCTAAGGCTGGTGGAAACCTGGCATGGGACAGCAGGGGGACAGCAAGAAGCACTAGATGTCATGACTCCAGAGAGCTGGCAGCAAGTGCCACAGCTTGCAGGACAGCTGGAGACCATCAGGCACCAGCCCTGATCAGCTTCCAGAGCAGGAACTCTTCCAAATACACTTAAGGGCAGCTTCTACACAATGCAATGTTGTTAGACCTGTTGCTAGGTGCATTTTATTCAAGTTTTTTTCTATTTCTCTCTGCTGTTTGCCTGGTTCTCCTATATTCTGATTTTGGGTGTCGTTTCCAAAGCACCTTCTGCCCTACCCCACACGTCACTGCCTGGTAGGATTTTCACTCGGCTTGTGCCCCAAAGAACCTGTCTTGTGCCTGGACCCAATGAGCAGAAAAAGCATCTGAGTTTCCTAAACTGAATGTCCCTGCAACTCACTGGAACCTACACAGGCATAAACCAGGGACTTCCTTCACTCCTCAAAGTCCCTCTCCTCACTCTCCTGAGTCAAGATTCCCATCTCTTCAATCTCCCCTACTCCTCAGCTCCCCTTCTCCCTGCCTTCCTCCAATTTTTTACACACCTGTGGGACATCCTGAAGCAGCAGAGCAGCTGGACACATTTCCAGCCCATGGGCCACAGCTTCCCTGCAAGGAGGAGCAGCTGCTGCAGGGAGAGACCTGCTCATGTCACTCCTCAGTTTTCCAGCTGTTCCCTAGAAAGTCTGGCTGTACCCAGGAGGCTGAAAGCAAAGAGCTAAGAAGGCAGCTGTGGTCACTGCTCCTTGCCTCATGCCTGTTACCAAACCTCTGGCAGGAGGAATAGGGGATGGAACTCACACACAGGAATAAAAAGCCCTGTAACACATCTACAAAGCACCTACAATTGCAGATGTTCCAGTGTTTCCCAGAACAGCCTGTCAGTAGGGTGTTGGAAGATGCATTTGGCATCAATGCCAAATGGCCATAATGCTTCTGCTGCTAAACAGACTCCTGAAGGAACAAAGAGTGATTAACTTCCCACATTTCACTGCCTCCTCCCTCTGGTCTTCCCCACACCAGCCCCAATCTCAGAACCAGCAAAACTTGAGTAGGAAGGCACAAAATCCACCTTAGAGAATTTCACTCCCAAGTCTTAATTTAATAACTGAGCAGAAACTCTTGCCTGGTATGTGCAGGTGCAGAGGCAGGCACTGCCTGCCATGCCCAGGGATTGCACTGTGGCCTCTCCTCCATGCCCTGCACTTCTTTAGATGGGTGATAAATTCTTTAATGCTGATTACATTTGTAACTTCCCATGAGCCCAGTGCTAAGTGAGATATGCTTTGAACGTGGGTCTATCTGGGAGGCAGCAGGACTGTGACTGCTGAAGAGCTTGCTAACCACACAGTACATGCAAACTCAAGAGATTTACACTCTCGAGGATCCATCCTTTTTTCTCCAAGAGTTGATACAAAAGCACGAAGACTGATGTTCATAAAGTACATTATAAAACAACTCAGGCTGATAGAGACCAGTGGATCTTCAGCAAGGGGGTTTCTACATTTACTGCAATGCCAACTCCTTCCCTTCATTTTCCTGGGGCAATACATAAAACTGAATGCAGAGGTGAGAGAAAAATTAAAAGAACTTTCATTAATTTAGAGACTATTATGACTCATCTTTCATTATGTCTCATCACATTCCAAGCAGTAACTCCCATACATCTTCTCCACAACCATCCAAAAAAAAAATCATAAACACATACAAAATATTTTCTAGAGGAGTCTAGTAAATATCTTCCTACTCAGCATCATCCAAGGACAGCTGCATTTCTGCTCTCCAGAGGGGACAGCATTTCACTGCCACAGAACCCTGCCTTACCTGAAAAATTAAACACTGAAGCCACAAGAGGTAGGAAGCCTAAACTGAAACACAGTTTACAACAAAAGTGAACTGTGTTTAAATGAAAGAAGCAGATTTCTAGCCCTGTACAGTTAGGGGAAAAAACACCCTCTGAATGTAAATCACACAGCCTGCCTATCTAGTCCTACAGGGAGGACATAAAATTCTTTATGAGAGGTGTGAATCACCTCATCCATCTCAACTTCAAACCCTAATGATAATTCAGATGTTAACAACTGTTTTACCAACTTTTTAACAGGAACTACTTGCTAATATGCTTTACCTGCTGTGGTAAGATCCATATAAGGTGGAAAAGCACAGAAAAATTCAAAGATCTTGACAGGTTCACAATAAAACGTATTTCCTATTCCTCTTCATTTTATTTGTCAACACAAAAACCTGTAAGAAGGTTAGACTGGAAGAAGAAACAAAAGCAAATATAAATCTAAAGGAACCAAGAGCCTATTGGACATTTGGGCAGTGGGCTCAGAAAGGGAAATTGCAAGAACAGTATTTGAGAGGAGAGGAATAGCAACTCCTCATTACTCCCCTTCCTCCCAAAATTTGAGTACTTCTGTTTCTGCCATCTCACTTAAAAGCCATGCATGGAGAAGCCAAGTGCTCAGACAACTGTTTTCTCTTCTTTAAAAATACCTTCTAGTCTTGCCTAAGTATTAATTTTACAACCAAATCCTACTGCTTTCAATGAGCTTGTCCTGTAAGCATGTAACTTCATTTTTGTGTGTGACTTAAGAAGGAGAAATGGCTGATCAATTTTTACCAGCACTTGAACAGATTTCCTTAGGATCCCATTCTCACTTTCATTTTTTATTCTTAGGGAGAAGAAAGAGGAAAACTATAAAATCCTTGCTGAAATACCCAAGAATTTTTAAGAAAAGCACCCTTCACACTCAATACTATTTACACAAAAGGAAGAGCTGAACCAAAACTAAGCAACTGCTTACTACACAAGACACCCCTCACCAGGGCCAATTCTTCAACTTCATTGCCCATGACACAGTAATTAATTAAAACAGGCTGCAGCAAGACTACAGCATCACAAGGTCTCTGCATCTCCTTCCCTTTCTGTGATTCTTTATGCACACAATGCCACTGCTGTCACTGCTGTCACACTGGAATTTGATGGCACAAATGGGACCCACAAGCACTGGGAGGCATCCCACAGCAGGAGAGACAGGAAAAGAGCCCAACACACGAGCCAGTAACTGCAGAGGAACCAGCTGACAGCCCCACAGGTCACATACAAGATGCCTGGAGCCTGGTTTTGATGGGCTAGGCTGAACCCAGGTTAATGCTCAGATCACTTCTCCCACACCAGACCACGTGTGCAGGAAAGAGGAAAGGTAAAAGTATCAGAGAGCTTGGTTCAGCACTCCCTGATGTCAATGGAGACACCCAGTGGCATCAAGTCATACAAAATACAAGGAAATACAGTCAGATACAGTGCTGTGCTGGGCTGCATCTCAGGATTTAGCAGTTTAGACTAACACAGCTCTGTACCCAGCAAGCTTTGGGTCAAACTCTTGAGCAGATCCTGGAACAGGGATCACAGCATTTAATAAAAAAAACCTGTCCTTAATAAGAAAAAATCAAAATTATGATAAAAATGAACCTACAAAGAATTATAATTTAGAAATGCCTTACAGTAACTTGCATTTGATTTCAGACAAGTGCTTGTGATTTTTAGCTGCATGCATTCAATGAAAACCAGTGGAAGGTCAAGCAGTTAAAACCCAAAACACATCATGGAGCTGGTGTCAGCATGCACTGGCCTAAAAAGCAGCAAGGTCCCAATAGCAAAGTTCATCTAACCCCCATGAAATCAAGGGTCACAACAGTATTTCCCCTTAAGCACATGGCAGTGCTTAGGATGGGACTGGCCTTGTGCCCTTTGTCATTTGTTTTGTTGTCTACCTAGACCATGGAGTATGCTCTGATTGTACCAGGAACAGATAAGGAACGAAGAATTGGAGAATTACAGACAGTCCACAATGACATCTCACCTGAAGGGGCCATTCCCTGATTTCTGGGTGCCAGCCATACCCCTGAGCTGGGGAGCAGCCAAGCTCAGTGCACAGGTCACATTCCAGCAGCCTCTCCAGGACCCCAGCAGTGTGCTCAGCAGGAAAACCTGAACCTTTCTGGGACTTCTTGAGCCAGAATAATGGATTCTGAAACAGATGCTGCTTCCCAAAGGCTGAGGGGAGGCAGGAAGATTTCCAGAAGCCTTTAAGCTGACACCACAAACAACTTTCAAAACCCAATGTGGAAACCTCAGATGGGCTCCTACATTTGGCAATACTAAACAGTACGTTTGACCTTAGGCCAGTCCCTTAGGCTCCACACTTTGTTTCAGACAAGGAGAAGAGGAAGATCTCTTCCATTAGTTTGTTTAGACTAGTAAGCAATTCCTAGTGGAGAGTGCCCTCTGCCATGTGCATGTTCAGTGTTTTCCTGAGACCTGCTTTGGATTTGGACTCTCTGCACCTGTTATATAAATGAAGAAATCATGTTTCTTCCCTGACAGCACTCCAACAAGGCACCTTCCCAGCACATTGAACTGATTATCCTTCCCTTCCCGTTTGTGCTGCTCCACTCACAACTACCAGCATCCCTGGAGCTCTGGGGGTGGCCAGCACAGCCCTGGTGTCACAGAGCTGCCTGGAGCCAGCTGGACACAGGGGCAGGCAGTGCTGGCTCTGCTCAATCTGCCTTTGGAAGAGCCAGGGCTGGGCAGGGCATGGCAGGCACCGAGACACAGCAGCCAAGCTGACACAAGCTGGCCCCGGGCAGCCCTTGCTGCTCAGCTCATGTTTTGGCACCTGTGATAGTGACTTAGAACAAACTTTGCAAATCTAAGCCAACAGCCCTGCCAACAAATGACACTGACACTTTTCATCCCGGTTGGGGTTTATTTCTATCAGAGAAGGAACAGCAGGTCTGTTAGCAGCAAGGGGCAAGCCCCCAGTAAGCTTTAGATCCCAAGCAGGTACAGCCAAACCACAGCTGCTTTTCGGGGAATGCAAATGTTTAGATTTCCTGACATATCTAAGGCAAACCAGATTAGAAAGAGTAAATTTGATTATTGCAGTTTGAAACTGAAAATGCAATGTTTTAGCCAAATACAACTTCGGGCTGCTCCAAATGGTAACAGATATATTTTTTTCCCAAACTTCAAAACTAAGATTAGGAGATTAAAGCCAAGTCTTCTCTGAGCAGAAGTCTGAAAGCCTTTCTCTAAGAGCTGTGCTTCCAACTCCTTTTAAAAAAAGCCCTACTCTGTTTTGGGAAGCCAGTGTTTTTCTACACATGCTTTGTTCTCTTGCCTTCACACTCATTACACCACTCCTTCTAACCACCCATGTAAAAGAGAAGGAATACTGCACTTCTCAAAGCTGGATCTTGTTGTGAATTGCAGGGAGGGAATATTTTCACCACCACCACAGGGCAACCATGTAAATCCCTGGGTGCTGCTCCCCAAATATCACTTAGCAAGCCCCTGCTTCTGAAAACATCACTCCAGCCTTCCAGTTCCCACTTTTTTGTGTTTCCTTTTGGAAGGACAATGAAGCAGGAACACAGGACATAATGGTGTGAGCTTTGATTAGAGAGATGGTGTACTTCTCCTACAATGAGAGCCTGAGTGAACTGGACTTGTTCAGCCTGCAGAAGGGAAGGGCTCAGGGTGATCTAATTACAGCCTTACAGTACCCGAGAGGAACCTACCAAATAATGGAGAGGAATTATTGCCAAGAGCCTGGAGTGACAGGACAAGGGGGAGTAGATTCAAACTCAGAGTGGGTTTAGATTAGATATGAGGAAAAAATTCTCTGCTGTGAGGGTGGTGAGGCCCTGGCACAGGTTACCCAGAGAAGTTATGGATGTTCCATCCTTGGAAGTGTTCAAAGCCAGGCTGGACAGGGCTTGGAGCAACCTGGGATAAGTGGAAGTGTCCCTGGGTTGGTATGAGATGATCTTTAGGGTCCCTTCCAACCCAAACCATCCCATGATTTTACCCTGTGAGAGACTCCAGGACCAGCCATGTAAAGCCCAGCCATGCAGCACTCTGCAGACAGACAGACAGACATGCTTTGGGGAGGCAAGACACAAGCTCTGACGTGGAGCAGTAGAGAATGATCTGAATTTGGGCACAGCCTCATGCCAGGGATGGTTACACTGCTGGCAGCACAGGACTGTGTGACAGGGATCTGGAGCATGACCAAATCCCCCTGGGCATGTAAACTTAACCCTCATCTTTGAGCCGTTTTCAGCCATGAAGAAACATTTCCCTACTTCAATAACAACAAAGCATTGCTCAAGAATTAACATCCCATAACAGTGAAACACTGAAAAACACAGGGTTAAGGACAAGAGCCTGAAAAATTAGAGATATTCAGACTTGCTCTGGAAATCCCACGTCTATTTGCAAGACTTAAAATTTTGATCAATGTCTTCTGTTTTCAGTAGCCTAATTGCCACCTCACCTACACAGCTGCAATACAGTGAGCTACCTACCACCAGCAAAATCTAGGGTGAATATTGTATTTAAGTTAGGAGCAAATGCTCCACATGAATTCAGGTATCTCCACACTGCCTTACTACACCAGTGCAGTTTCCCACTGGCAGCCTTGCAACTCATCTGCTGCTCAAAGTCTGATCACTTGGAAACTGCTTTTTCTGCATGCTCCCATCCACCACTACGTGGTAAATCTGTGAATTTGTTATTTTGCCTTCCTGATCATTGGATCTGATATCCCCACACTCTATGTTTGCTCTTCTTCACAATTCTCCAACATATAAAGGGAGAAGAAACCTGCTCTTAGGACTCAAACACCAAGTTATAATCCTTAATGAGTTACCACATCTGGAATTCACTTCATTCATTCAAGGTGCATGGGATCCAAAATTTAGTTTAGATTCATTTACACCAACAAGCTTATTTCTCTGGGACCAGTGCAAAAACACAGAGCACTGTTTTAGAGCACAACAAACCAGACCAGTTGTCACATAAGTGTTACTGTGAAGAGGAAAGTCCTAGGAATAGGATAATGCTGTATTTTAGCAAGGAAGAGTAAGGTTTTGCATTAGTAGGGTAATTAAGCACTGGAACAAACAGACAAAAAAGGCTGTGATCTTCTCTCACTGATTTAAACAGTTTATTCTGGCCACAAGTAGAGGGAATGGACCAGATGATCACTTCAGGTCTCTTTGAGTACTATTTTCTGTTATTCTAATCTTTCAGCAGCTCTCAGCAGTGTATTTTTCTAATTACATCCAGTTTTCAACAGATTAGTCTCCCTTTATTCACATTTCCTAGCACAAACACCCAGAGCAAGCTGCTCCTGGACACCAGCTCCTTTGGCACTACGTTGCTGTACCTTTTGTGAGGATTTAGCCCTTAAGATCTCTCAAGAGTAGAGCTTTAATTTCACAGCACGGATCTTGCTCATTTTACTCCATATTTACCGAGAACAAAGGGAAGACTATGCAAATGCCCTGCTACTTAGACCTGAACAAAGTGGAAGCAAACATGTAGATGTGAATGGGAGACATAATGGTAGGGGAAAAAAGCAGCCCTTTTCAAAAGTAAAATGACTTTGTCAGGGTCCCTTTGCACTATGTGCATGGATGATTTGTGACAAAACAAAAAAGTGCTAGCCTAGCACGTCACCCATGTCAGAGATTAGAGCACTTCAAAACCTTCAGTAGTTCAAGCACTTGCTGGAACTTGAAAGGCTTTCTTAGGCAATGCTGAGCTTCTTTATGGCTTTTACACGACTTTGATGTGCACCTAAGAGTGAGGAATCTTAATCTGAAGGTTTTCTATGGAAACATCCATATTGTATAATAAATCAGAAAATCTCATCACCCTGATTAATGCTGAGTCAAAAGTTTGCAAAAGGTTTTTTTTGCCAGAAGTTAAATTCGAAGTCATCGTTTGGATACCTAAATAAGAGCCCTGAATTTCCAAGCACTTTGCTACTTTCAAAAGCTTCTACAATAATGGCACTGGTGTAGTATCTCTGATCATTGATGAAGCAGGGCTCCCAAGGAAGTAGGTGCTTATGCATGTGTGACTTTCTCCCCTATTTTCACTCCCTCTTTAAAGCAAAGATTGAAAGTTTTCCTTAAAGTTAAGGGACCTGTGGAAACACAATCAATTTCTCCCGTGTTACAAAACCTCTTCTCTGAGTGCAAACATGGATGTGTCAACATCAGCTTCATTTCCCCCCTCACTATACACCCTTAACCCCCAGGAGCATTAATGGGAATTATGCATGCATAACGAGCACAGAATAGTCCCCTTATGAATAGGGGCCTTGTTGGAACAATGAATACATTTAACCATTAACATCTAGGGATGTGCCCAACTATCCAATTTAACTAGCTGCCAAACAAAGCTACCATGACCTATCTGATACTGTCAGGTCTGCAAGTGCAGCCCTCTGAAACTTGTCTCGTTGGTTTTTAAAGGAGGTGACAGTGCTCTGGGCAGGGGCTCTTTGTCACAAGGAGCTCCTGGCAGGAGGATGGGCTCCAGAACCCTGCCACATCCACCATGTGATGGAAGAGCTCTGCAGAGCCAAAGACCATGACCCCAGGAAGCAGGCACAGTCATCAGAAGACCAAAATAATCTATATATATAATCTAAGGACACATATGCTGGCCATCAGTATTAACAGACACTCAGAAAGAGCAGAGAAAGGCAGAATACAGCACAGAATCACAAAAAGTAGGCTGAGAACTACATTTCAAAAGAAGAGAATGGAAAGACAACTTCTAGGGGAATAATTTTGTCCTCTACAGGTCTGAAGTTCTTATGCAATTGCCTGGCTACACTTGCTCTTTACTCCTACATTTTAGCTATCAAAATGCAAGACAGAACCTGAGGATATGTAACAATGATACTCTCCTGAGACTTCTGAGTCTACAAAATAAATGTAAGGGTATCATCTATGATACTCAAAATTCCTCCATTGTCTTAATTTCCTTCTGAATTCTTCCAGCTTGTGCTGTGAAATTCCACAAGTTAAAACTTTACTCATTAATCATGCATGTATGAAGACACTAAGAAGGTAATTAATAACCCTCCTTTAAAACTGATGTACTGAAAAGACTAAAATGGATAGATTTATTTTCCTGGAAGTGTATGCATAGTGTGCATCCATAAGAAAAGGCAAGGTTGTGACTGCTCCATCATAAATCATTTGTGTAACACTGCTGAGCTGCTTGGTGTGGTACAATGGCACTGAGCCCCAGGAGGGTCCAGGGCAGGCAAGCAATCCATAAAATTCATCTGTCAGACTGCCAGGGTCAGCCTTTGGGCAGCACCTTGGACAGGTGACCACTGCTGGCCCAGAGGGATGCTCTGGGTGCCAATTCACTAAGCTATGGAGCTTCACCTGCCCTCAGACACCACCAGAGTGCTGGACTCAGCACAGAACCAGCAAAGCCACCTGAGCTTCATTTCATCCTGAAACAGGGAGGCAAAGGGGGTCTTTAGGTTCTCCTCTAGGGTGGTCTGACAGAGCAGTGCTGCTACAGCAGCTCAGACACAAAGGCCTCATTGTGTCATCATCAGCATTGCCATAAAACATATTTAGCAGTTGTAAGGGACAAAATGCAGGGATAAAATAGTGTCAGAGCAGGCTGGCACAGTCCTGCTATGGCTACTCCACACATAGCACAGGCACTTCCCTGTCCAGACCTGGCTCAGTCCCCAGCACACCTGATCCCCACATCACCCTGGCTCAGGAAGGACTCCAATGGGGAAAATCCTTGTCCTCCTCAGCCTGTGCTATGGAATCCTGTGCACCCAGCTCTTAGCTTGTGGCTCTGCTTATTTCTGTGCATCTAAACAGAAGATACTGTGCAGAAATATTTTGTGTTTTGCCACCAAATAATATACTGCCTAAAAACACTGAATGCTAACTGCTCAGCAGAAGATTTGAACAGGCTTGCCTCCCTATCTTATTCTATCCCTAGGAGAAATCATTAAATATTAGCTAGATGCTTTATTTCATCCATTGGTGCTGCTCAGAAGTTCCTTGTATGTGAACAAAGCAAATACCTTTCATGGATATGAGGAGGAATCTATCATCTTAAATACTGATACCTAATCAACAGATTGATACACTCCATACAAATTTTGTCACAGGCCTGGCTGCTGTCTGGGAATTGACTCTGATCCATCAAAATTTGTATTTTCCCCTAGAAGCAAAAGCTATGCTCTAAACTGGTATGTGATGAGTATGCATTGGAACTATTACTCAACATATGCCTCTTTATCGTGCCATTTTATGCTTTCATGGGACAAAGATTCAATTACAAAGACTTTACAGTATTTGGAGCTCTAGCTCTAGTTTTATACCATTTAAAAACAAAACCATTTTACCACCCAAGGTGCATTTTACACATATCCTTGTTTTTAACAAATCCTCAGGCTATGACATTTTTCATTATTAATCCTTATAAAAGCTCTTAGTTATTTTGATATATTTCTTTTATTGACTTTTACAGCGATTACCTTGCCAACTTTGTTTCCACTTATCACATTAGTGCCTTTTCATTAGTACTGCCCTTTGGTTAAGAACTGTCTGTTCAGACCTGGCACAGGGGTGTAGGAACATTATTTTTCTATTATTTTCTGATAACAATCTGGTAGCAAAACTACAGTGGCACATAAGGTATTCCAGAGGCAGCTCTTGGGAGTCACCAGTATTTTAGGATGAACCATTTCCTACTAAGCTTGTTTTCCATCCTGAGGTCCAGTTCAATTCCAGAATCACCAGATCTTAAGCTGACCATTAAAAATAAAAATCATTACATAGTCTTTTCAGCAGAGATTTCTCAGAGAATGAATAGACCATGTGAATTGTAGCAATACTTGACTCAGTCTGACACGAAGATTGTGTGCTGGGGGAGAGAAGCTTCTCTGCTGACTCTTGGACACCTTCCCAAGACATTTACAGGAAAGGCTGATCTGAGTAACTAAGTCATTTTTCTTCTCACCTGGACCAAATGCTCATGCAAGTCACCAAGGACAATGTTTTTTGGGGCTCATGGATATGAAAACTACAGGTTTCCATCTGGCAGTGGAACGGCAATTCCATCTTTATGAGGCATTAAGTAAGTTTAAACACATTTTTTCTGCCTATAGATTACTCCCAAGAGGCCATTACAGAGGGGGCAGCTGGTCCTGTGTCAAACAGATTTTTAAGACACGGGAAAAGAAGGGGAAAAAAGATGTTACTGCTGGTGAGACCTTGCCTGTACCCAGAGTCATCACCAGCCCCAGGTTAGCACTTCTGGTGACAATCTGAGCTGAAGAGTGCTATAAAATCCTGAAAAGATTAATGAAGGAAGGATTCTTACTCCAGAGGAGCTGCAGGCTGCAAAAGCAAAGCTTTGCTTCTGCTTAGAGCAGCAATTTGAGCAAGCACAGCCCACAGCCCCTGACTGCTCAGAGGCTGCAGGAAGGAAGGACAGCTTTCAGGTTCAGCTTCCAGTTCAGGAACCAACCTAACTTCCAGCCTCTTCCCTCACCTAAGGAAAGGAGTCAGTGAAGGTCAGCCTGAAGAAGTGAAGCTATAGCTCAGTGGTATTTTTTCTGGCTGCAATCTACCACCCTTTCATGGTGGGTCTTCAGCAGTAAAGTTGCTCATAGTAATATACCATGATATAGACAGGGAAACTGAGGCACAACTGCTCTGGGCTATTCAGACAGGAACAAAGATGGGAACAGAATCTATCTCACATTGGACAGGCCCACCCCCTCCAAAAGGTCTCTCACCCCCTTTGTGATATAAATCCCCAAGAATCCTGTGTGTTCATAAATAAGCAAATACAAGGTGTAACAGGAAAAACACCTTCCACTGTACCAAGCTGCAAGGTAATGCCAAGGATATTTCAAACTTGGATAACAATCAGGTTTGTTTCAAAAAGAAATAGGAATATTTTTTGGTGCCTTTTTACAATCTTAACCACACTGTGTAGTTCCTGTGCATAAACAGATCTGTGCTCCTCCAGCAATGCTTCCTCTTCACCCACCCTACTGAAGGCAGTCCCACACGAGCAGGTGGACACAACACCCGAGCACAAACTGCAGCTCACACCCGAGGATTTGAGCCTCTCATTCCAACGGGGCAAGATCTTCCCAGAGCCATTACAGCAAATCCCTGTCTCCTGTGACCCACAGCAGACACTGACAGAACATCACTCTGAGCAAAATGCCTTCCTGCACTACACCTTTACCAGGGGAAAGGTCTTCTCATTAGGGAGGCAGAAAAGCTGAGCAGTAACAAAAAAACCACAGGAAAATAAAAGTGCTGCGTGACCCATTTCATAAGAAAATGGGCAATTTAATAGACATACACAAATTAGGGATCTATTCATGCTCCTTTCTCAACACACATGGGAGCTGTGCCACAGATTGAGGTGGGATGAGATCCAGTCTAATTCATGCACCACGTGCAGCACGGGGCTTCTGGGGGGAATCTAGGACTTGTCTGTCATTATTCAAAAAGTGAAACAGTTTTAATGTAAAAAATTAAATGCATGTCCAGCTCTACAATGGGATATTCAATATATACACAGTAATGAACACTCCTGCTGATTTAAGGTGCAGGATGACAGGAGAATAAAGCAGCTTTTAATAGAACAAAACCTGCCCTTTGGAAGCTAGTTCCTGAGCATCTTCTGCACTCTTTGTAAACCAGGAGTACAACAAGAAAAAGCTATTCGTCCCTTTGGTAGTTTTCTACAAGATGATTATTTATAAGGTAAAGAGTCCCTAAAACTCTTGCACAAATGACATATTTTCCATGCTTCCCAAAAATCAGCCCAGTTCTCCTCTCTCTCCTTACCATATGTTTACAGACTGGGGTTTTTGCATGCTCAAACACTAGTCAACAAGCCAGAGGGAGAACTGAGCATATGTGAACGAGTAGGACGTTCTCGTGGTTACACGATCACCGAAGGAATCGCACGAGGACTTTTATTCTGGTTCTGCTACAATCCATTGCCTGAACGTGGTCACATCACAGCCTTCGGCTGGGTTCACTCAGTTCTCCTCCTGAGAAGCTGGAAAGCAGTGACAGGCAGGCTCCAGGTCCCAGAAAAAGCCGGGAGTGTCCGGAACCCGTGCCAGGAGGCAGGGGAGGCTGTAACCCAACCCAGGGCTCGCAGGGCACGGCCAGCGCAGCCCCCGCCCGGGAGCCATTCCACAAGGGGCAGCACGCGTCAGGTTGGAGCTATCCAGACTCCCTGGAACCAAAAGCTTAGTCCCCCTTGGCAGGATTAACCCAGCCCCTCACCCTTGGAGACAGCTTAGAATCCTCTCTCATCAAAATGTCAACCCAGGAGCTCCTACGAAAACATCCCAGCTCAGTCTGTGATAATCAAAGTACACGATCGGGGACACATTACCTCATTTCTCAGTCTGGGGAAGGCACAAAAAACCCTTCCTCTGGATCACAGCCCAGGCAGGAGTACCTTTACCTGACCAATCTTTGCTATTTGCAGCAAATCACCCTTGAAATATTCCATTTGTTCCAAAAAAGCAGGGTACCAGAGAGAAGTGCAGATTCCACCAGAGGAGAAGGGAGTCTTACACACAGACCAAGGAGACGTGCTGTTTAAAAATGCCTGCAGTTTGGATGTCTTATCCATCCCATATCCAAAAATGTCCTTAGTCCTGCACTCATCAACGCACTAAACTTCAGAGTAGAAAAATACCCCATGCCTTTTGGGGGAAGAGAAACCGACAAGAAAACCCCTGCTCATCTCTAAGGGCTCATTCAGGTGATGATTTTCAGGCAAGTTGCTGCCAGACTCACATCACACCTTTAAAGCAAAAGCCTTTTTTTTGCTTTCCTTAGGAGTCTTCCTCCTTCCCTTGCCACTACATTTTATCCAGGAGCTGGCAGATCCTGCCCAAACTTCCCACGTCACTTGAGGCCACGCTGACAGCCCTGTCCCACCCACTCAGCAATGCCACCACCTGGCTCCAGAGCAGGTGAGCACAGGGAAGCAGCTCCCAGCCCCCCAATCCCTAGGAGCGATATCCAGGATCCACTGCTGCATCCCACACCCACCAGCTGACAGCTTCAGCGCTGCAACCACAGCTAATGCCACACGAGGGTGTAGGCTAATTCTCGCAAGTATTTCATTTGATTACACGTGAAATGGGCACCATCTATAAGAGGAGACAGAAAGTTTACAGCTGTCTGTCTGTCAGTCCCTCCCTGGGCACTGGGATGGGCCTCTCTGACTGAGCTGCTGGTTTTCCTGAAGGGTCTAAGAACCTAATAATCATTAAGACTTTAACCTCTGCCAGATTTGTTGTATTAGCCTACAAAGACTGGCTTGAGATAAGCCAAGGGCTTTCAACACTTTGATGACTGAAAATATCTAATGCACAGACAACAGGACTGCAAAAGTTCCATTTTTTAGTGAAAAGAAGCCAAAACCAACATGCAGGTGACTGAGGAGCACCCCAGGGCAGGGCAGGTCTGGCCCACAGGAGCAGAAGTGAGCAGGAAACTGCTGGCATTTCACTCAGGGCTCAGTTCAGCCAAGCACACTGCTCCCGTGTCACCCCAGCTGCCCACCATTCTTCTACTTTATCTGACAACCAGCATCTCCAGGAGATGTGCTTCAACGTTTGTGTGCCATTAAAATGCATAATAAAACGAGTCTCAATGTCAGGAGAAATGTGTGTATATTAAGATATATTCGCTGATAACAGCTGCCCATGAAAGTGCTGGGAAACACTTCAGTATTTAATGAAAAGAGGGCACAAGACAGGAGGCATTACTGCCCAGCAAGGGATCATTAAAGCACACAAGCTTTGGTGGAGCCGAGTGATACTGAACGCACTGGGAAGATCAATATGCACCACTTTTCCTCAGCTCTGCTTCAACCCTCTTCAAAGGAAACCTTTACAAGCTCAAATTTAAGAGCATATTACCCTTCCTCACCTTCTCTCTCGCCATGTCTTTTCTGAGAGCTTGTTATCCAACAGGGAAGCTGGATAGGACAGAAGACAATGAAACCTGTCCACAGCAGGAGGGCTGGAACTCAATGAGCTTTAAGGTCGCTCCCAACCCAGACCATTCCATGATTCTGGGATTCTCTTCAGCCTCACGGGACCCACACCTTCCTTCTGAAAGCTGTTTGAGAAAGTTTCCTCTACAGCACCAGTGCTTTACAGCTAATATAAATCCATCAATTTAAAGTTGGAGGAACTTCTTCCAGGAAGAGCTCAAGAGAGAGTTAAGCATCCATCAAAATGGATGAAAAGCCTTGTTTTGCCTCTCTTTTAGCTCTCCAAAACAACCTCCATCTGATGCCTCTATCAGCACAGAACAGTAATACCAAGCTTCAAAACGCCATTCCTGCAAATCTCTTCTTGCCAGAAAATGACAAATGATTCCTCCTCCACAGGTAACTCTACACCCCTGTGTTATCTCAACTACCTCATGCAAAGTGAAGATCACCAGCACTCTGCAATCGATTACAGCCACAAGAGATCAGCCCAATGGCCTATCAAATTTAATCCCTGAGACAGAAACCCGTGCCAGAAAACATATCCAAAACTCATCTGAGAGAAGAAATCTTTCCATCAAACTCCACAGGCTTTGAATTAAACTGCTCTCAAAAAAAAAAAAAAAAAAAAAAAAAAAAAAAAAAAAATAGCCCAAATTGCAACTTGTACCACACCTATAGTCAATTGCAGTAAGGTAGCTACAAATTATGTTAGGAGATAGTGTTTACGGACATTGGAATAAAAAGAGACTCTCTTTAAACAGACTCACTGAATTGTTTAGACTGGAAAACATGTAAAAGTGAGGAATGTGACTTCATTATCTAGATACATGATACATTCACGAGAGTTTAATATAAAGTGCTTCATCCCCTTACTAGGTTAGCTGTAGAATACGCTATTTAAAAAGTCTATTCTTATTATATGTGCTGCTTTCCCCGTTCAGTGCTGTCAGGCATTGTTCCCGAACTCCGAAAAGGCAAAACGAAACAACGCTCTGCTCATCAACTTTCACAAGTGCTGCAGACTTACTGCTTAACTAAGCAAAAGCCAAGTTCTGTTGGCTGGATCGCTCCAAGGTGTCACCTCTGCCTTTCCTTGTGACAGCGCTCCCCAATTCATCTGCAAGATGACTCTTCCCGAGTCACAACTTGCAGTGAATTCGCCACCCGTGTGAGGACCCCACATCTGGCCAGCAGAACAAGCCTGCCGAACTATCCGGCTTCTGCCACAGGGACCGTTCCCGTGAGGAACACCCTGCCCCAGGCACTCCGCAAGGATCGCAGCGCTCCCAGCCGCGGCGATGGAAACCCCGCTGCCCGCGGTGGGGACCGGCAAGCGACACCTGCACAAGGCGAAAGCGCAGGAGCCACCGCTCCCCTTTCCTGGCAAAGGCTGGCTTCTGTCAGGCAGCGCCGTGCCCGGGGCGCTCCGCTGCCCTGCCCGAGCCCGAGGGAAGCCGCGCTGGCGGACGGAGCCGGGGCGGGCAGAGGAGCGGAGCGCGGGCACGGCGGGACCCCGGGACCCCGCCACCCTCCCGTCGCGGCGCGGCCACCCGCGGGTGGCTCGGTACTGACCGGCCGTGGGCACGTCGGGGACCAGCTTGAGGGGCCCGATCTGCCGCAGCTGGAACGCCGTCCGCACTTCGTGGCAGCTGGGGGACCTGCCCGCCGCCACCGCGCCGCACAGCCCCGCCGCCAGCAGCCACAGCCCCAGGACGGCGCGGCTCCCGCCGGCGGCCATCTCGCACCCCGGCCACGGCCGCGGCCGCGGGCCCTCAGCCGGTCCCGGCGGCGGCAGCGCTGCCCCCGCCCGCCGTCCGCGCTCCTCCTCGGCGGGAGCGGCCGCCGCCGCCCCTCCCCGCCCCTCGCAGCGGGGCCCGAGGGGCGCCGCCACCCCCCGAGCGCAGCGGGGGCAGGGCCGGCCCGGGCAGAGCCGCAGCCCTTTCGGGCGCTCAAGTTTGCCGCGGGCATCGCTGCGGTGCCGGGCAGTGCCGGGCACGGGAGATGCGCGCTGTGGCGCTGGGTCGGTGAGAACAGGTACAGGGAGCAAGCAGAGCAGGAGGTACGAAACCCACAAGCACTGCAGGTTGCGCACTCATTCGCGGTCTGCTTCCATCCTGAAATCCCCAGCAGATCACACGGAAAGGTCTTGGTGAGACAAGTGTTAACTCCAGCCAACAGTCCCTGCAGAGAATAGAAACTTTACCCCCGGAAACACATCCTTATACACCAAATGCAGATATAAATTGTCCGTTTGTACCAAAAGCAGCAGTTCTATGTGGCCGGGGGGCATAGCCCCCTCCTGGGGATCACACCACCTTCGGGAGGTGCTCTGCGATCTTTTCACTGCGCTCAGCAAGCCGCGGTGTCAACTGCTTTACCACCCCTTTGAGCACAGAACTATGCTCAACACCTATGAAACATTTTCCATTTCACAAAAACATTCAATTTCCAGAGAAGCCAGACCCAAGCAGTCTCCCACAAAGAGTCCCATTTGCACAGCACCTCTCAGGCATATGGAGCACGTTACCAGGTACAAGAATGACTATTGTTCGAGGCTCTTATGTCTGATTTCTTGAAGGTTACTTGCAACCCTCAAGATGCTTCTAATGTGCTTCTGGAGCAGCGGGGGAGCCCACCTGCAGCTAATTTAACCATTATACGTTCCCATAGGTAGTAATGAGAGGCTGAGCTCAAGTGCTGAAGTTGCCCGAGTTGTATTTTAATAGCTAAAAGCGTAAATCCTTTAAGCAATTTACTTGTATTAAATGTGTTCCTATCAAGACAACAAGAGATTAATTTTCCCCTTCTTTTTTTTTTTTTTTTTTGAGAATAAAAACCCCAAAGAATTTGATGTTTTAGCTCGTAAACTAAACCATTTAACTCGTAAACTAAAAGAAAAAACAAACTGGAAGAACAGACCAGCCATATAATCAGGCTTCTTAATTCAAAAGTAGAGAACAAGTCACCTTGAAAGACTTCTGCTCACCGGGTTCAGAGCTGCAGTCCCTGGCTCATCCTGCAGTTTTCCAAGGTCACACAAGAACCAGAACATGATGGAACAAGCCAGCATACCAAAGGGCTGACCCCCAAGAAATCCAGAGCCCACAGACACCGAGGCAGGTTATATAGTCAGCAAGGCTGAAGTTACACACACATATTAACAAATCGAAGTGGCAACAGGTAGATTAAAAAGAGATGAGGGAATAATCAGCATCAGTGACAGAATAAATTAGCATCATAAGGCAGAGTACCCAGCTGCCAAACCATTGTACAATATGTGGGTTTATGAACCCAAGGAAGATTAACAAGTTGCCCCCACTGGCATTTTGTTTAACCTCAGGCCCAATCCTAAAATACTTTATTCAGACAATACCCCCATTGACTTCAGTGGGAGTTCTGCCAGAAAAGAAATGGCAGGATGATGGATCTAACAAATAATTTACTTGACAAATAACAGCATTATTTGGCATATACATTATTCTATGAATAGCATCCAATCAGTCCTGTGCGAGGGCTTGAGGCATTTAATTCAGTGGAGTTTTTGCTATTGTTTTCAGTGGGTGGCAAATTCAAATCCCTAGTTCTTGTCTAACATGATTTTAGTGCCTCATCTTTATATGATGGGTATTCTTTTCACCACCTGTCTTTTTAAGTTATGTCACTTATTTGTACTTTTTAATTGGTCCTCATATTGTTAACAGAGGACAGTCCATTACATCATCTCCAGTTCCCCTCCTCTCCTCAAAATCCTGCTAAGGAACCAGAATTATTCTTGTGCCCAGCAGAAAACTCAGTGAACTGGGATGTCCATACAGGTAGCACTAGTTACTTCATTACATAAGGAAACATTCATTTCTCCTGATTTTGGGATATCGACATTGAGAAACATTAAATAAAGATGGCATGTTACATTTTTCAGGCTGGAATTTAATTTTTTTTTCCTCCCTCTTCCAAAAGAAAAAAAAACCTAGATCTTCCACACACTGCTTAGGTGTGGAATATATCCTGATTATATCCATAACACTGAGATAGTTGTTACCACCTGAGCAGCCCCAGGTGATGAGCATGCACACAGTCCACGGGTAAACGCTGGCCCTTGCAGCCCGGGGGTGACACTTACCTGTCACACCTCCTGACACTGCTCAGCCGACAAAGAGCACCTCTGGCACCACTGAGCACCCAAGATTGCTGCTTAAACCCAGCAGGTGAAAAGTGACAGTGGCTTCAGGTGTGTGCCCCTACAAAGGGATCCTCAAACCTGGTGTCGTGTTTGGCTTCCCAGAGGACTGGGAGCACCCAGCACAGCCATGATACAGTGGGCTCCGAGGAATGCAGCCCCATTTCTCCAAAGCACACAGTGCAGGGCAGCCTCGCTGCCTCTGGTGGAGGTGGGCAGGTGCTTCATGGCAAACGCTGGCCTGAGTGCTCTGCTGGAACAGGGCTACACATAACACAGGAGCTGTTCGGCCAATTATTGCACATGACATTCTGCCACACTCGAGCAATTTGCTTGGAACAATCGCAGTTTACCTTGTCAACAGGTGTCTTGTCTTTTAACAAATGAATATTTATCAACTGTACATCACTGAGAACTGTATCAGTACTTCTTACAATGAATGGCCACATAAATCTGCCCAAACAATCCACTCAGCCTAATCCTGCTAAAGTGACCACAGTACTCAGCATGAGCTTTGGATGTGTAAGAAAAGCTGGGATCAGGCTTAGAAGCAGGGTTTTGTGTGCCTGCTGCCTCAGCCCCTCTCTGGTTGAATATAGCTGGAGCTTTGCCAGTGATTTAAATGGAAGCTGGACTAATTCCCTTATGTTTAATATAAGCTCATCTCCAACTGGACTTTCCACCAATGGGACTTAATGGGCACGAGGTCTGCCCTTGCCAATTTGGCTTGCAGAGGAAAGCCTTGCTGTTTGTGTCTCAGCCATGCCAGGAAAGCCAGCAATCCAGTCTTTACAGCCTTATTTTATCTTTGGAGGTCCAGTTCTTCAAGGTACATCTTTCATTGAAGCACCTGACAAACTCAGTGGACAGAAGCAAAATTAAGGAACTTATTTATGTCATTGGGATAAGCCCAAATGACGTGCTGATTTTCATTTATCAAACAACTTAATCAGCCTCAAAAGAAGTGTAAAATCCTCCATCTGTAATTAAGACTAGTTTCCTTTTTCAGCGTTTTATAATTTTCTGGTGTTTCTTCTCTTAAGAAAGTTAAATTTATTTTCTGAAGACTATTTCAAGTCAGATCAAACTTTAAAGCTGAGTATGAAATTTTAAATATAGCAAAAAAGTCATGCATGAAATATTCATAAATATGCCAGGACTAAAAAGCACTGCTAGAAATATATTTCTGGTGATTTTACTCAAAATCTTCTCACTCTGTTAAATGATGAACACTATGAAACTATTACAAAAATTACCAGTCTATGCCTACCATTGTTTTTTGGTTTTTTTTTGTTTAGAGATCCCATTTCCTTCTCCTTCCCTCCCAAAGAGCACAAAGAGAATGATCATGCTGCCACACCATGAATTGTTTCCATGCTGCATGTACTCCACACAGAAAAAAATGTGTGCAGACCTTTTTGATGGTCAGAATGCAGTATTCCTGTGCTGCCTCATTATTTCAGGGATATTTTTCACTTTACCAGACCTATTGAAATGCACACTTTAGAAGTGCCTGTGGTACGTTTTTTCCCCCTGAAAAAAACCCATGGAAATACCTGAAAAGCACAGCCATTAACTTTACCATAACACTAATTTTGAAAAAAATTATTAGACCACCAACCAAAGATCTATGGAAGAAATACAATTGATGTGACAGCCCAGCTAGTCAAAACAGCCACTAGTTAAAACATCTTATAGACAATGCTGAAGATACTTCCACTTTTTCATCTTTTTCCAGCGTTTCAACAGTGAGATGACAATTATTTTGTATCAGACCAAAAATCCTTCAGTCCTTGACTTATCTCCTGTGGCAGAGATCAGACCTGCTGTGCTTATTTAGAGATTACACCATGTACAGCATATCAGACTTCTCCCTCTCTAGATCTCTTCCAAGCCCCATCCTGGCCCCCCGAGACTGCTGTGAGCTGAGAACATCAGCCTAAACTCCCAGAACAGCAGCTTTTTGGTCATTTAAAAAAAAAAAAAAATGCCCTGAGAAATAGTTATCTCAAAATCTCACTGGAAATGTAAAGGAGGAAAAGGCACAGATTTTATTGACTCAAAACCCAGCAGCTCCCAGGGCTGATGTGTGATACAATCCAAGAGGAACACCACGGGAAGGTGACTGCGTGCTATCAGCCTTCCCATCTCAGGAATACCAGCTCTTTCTGTCTGAATTCTTCCTCAAGCATCCTGGTCACCAAGCAGCTGAGAAAATGAATATACTCTTTGCTCTCACCTGCATGGCTCAGCATACAAATTAATTTAACTGGGACAAGCAAGAAGGTTCTGAACTTTCTCATGTGAGAAGCTGCCTCACAGCCCAAGGGAAATCAAGAAGATTACTCAAGGAGTAAAGGCTGCATAACACCAGCAGAAGTATCTAGGTCTGGTTTCACTTACTTCAAAATACTAATGATGGAAATAAGTGTCATATTTAAAGTCAGACTGGATGCACAGGGAAGAGGGACTCAGGCTGTGACAGGACATTCACGCTTCTCTGAGCAGCTGTAATGCACATCAGCCACCTCCTCACCTCCCACAAAATTTGTACTTGGGGCTTCCATAGTGACAGACACACATCACACTCAAAGTGCTGAATTTAACTTTCAAATATGCATCAAAAGCTGCCTACGATTTCTGATAACCTCACAAGAACTGCTGGCTTTTTCCTCCCTGACAGCTACAGATCACAACATGTTGGCTGCCTATAATTTCTGATAACCTTACAAGAGCTCCTGACTGGTTCCTCCCTGACAGGTACAGATCACAACATGTTGGACTTCATGAACAGACGTTGTTATTGAATTCAAAGCTGCTTCTAAAACTTCGATTTATTCTTCTTAGAAAATAGTGCCCTTATTCAAAGGCTTATGGTATGGAAAAAGATCATCTTCCAAAAGTACTATTTCATTAAAAATTTAAAATACCACATAAAATTTATAATAGAAGTGTGAATAGCATCATTATAATATTTGTAATAGCTTTTTCTAGCAGAACAAAATGCTAGAAACTTTCTCTTTTCTAGCTGGGCACTCAGAAGAGCTGATTTTTAAACTATGTGTCAGAATTTGAAGTTAATTAAAACTAATTGCCCACTGTACTGTAAGCGATGCCACTGCATTTTCAAATAGCTCTGTTTCCATGGGATGATTTACTTAAAACTGATGCCTCCCATTGACTGAATTCTGGGTTTGCCTTAATTGTATTGTTCAAGTTGTTTATCTTTGCTTTCTGCCTTGCAACTTTACATGAAAGGTCATCAATAGCAAAGTTCCTCGCTAAGATTGACACTTTATCAACATGAGAAAAAGCGTCCTAGAATATCAACTAGTTTATCAACATAAATGAACTCCTTTGATATTTCACATTACCATTCCCAGCAGTCACCACTTTCTGTCCTCACAATATTTGTTTATGTGCTCAGCTTTGTAGCAAAACTTTATAACTCAGAAGCACTGTATGGTACAGCAGCATTTGTTCTCTTTCCCACATGGGGGTAAATGAAACCTCTTTATTGAGAACATGTGCACACCCAGAGCCTTTCTGCTGCTCCCACCTGCCACTGCTGTGCACACACACCTGTTCAACCTCGTGTGTCCAGAGTGAGGGTCTCTGTGTGCTGGATCACACCAAGGGGTAGCACCTCCTCCTCCATGGGAGGCTGGGAAGGGTGAAAACCCAGGGTTAAATAGGGGCAAACGTGGCCAGGCACAGGTTTCTGCAGCTGCCCTCCAGCACAAGGGGCTGCAGGAGCACTGGGGGATTCTGTCTGCCAGGAGCACAAGAAATGGGAGGAAGAGAGTGCTCTGGATTTCTCATGGCACGGGTTGAGTCTAGTGGGGAAGCACAGCCCTTCATGCCCCTGTGACAAAGGAGGCTGCTGCCACCACCCCGATGCACAGCAAGGCACCTTCACATCACCTGCATGTGCCTTCACCCCACCTGACATCTGCAAAGGGTGCTAGGAGCAGATGTCTGGGGCACAGTCAGCCTTCTGGCATCCCACCTGCAAAGCCTGATGCTGTGGGATGCAGGCTCCACGGGAAGCACAACGATCACTCCTTTCCCTGTGCTTTGGTTGTGGGAATTACCCCAGGAGATCCAACAACAACCCTGGGGAAGTTTCCCACACAGCACCTGCCCTTAACCAAAGCATGTTTCAGTCAGCACACAGCATCCCTGGCACCAGCAGGGAGCTGCAAATAGGTCCTGAAGATAACTTTTGTTGCTATAGAACATGTACTGTGGAGGACCAGATGCTGCGTAATTATATTTTCCAGCCTAAGAACATGCCTTCAAAATTAAATTTAACAAGCACAAGCTCGGCTGACATTCCCTAAAGTCAAATCCTGCCCAAATCCATCCCAAGCCCACCTCCAGAGGTCAGGTGGTGGCCAAATGAGACAGACAGTTGGCTCTGCAGACAGTCTTCAGCTTGCCTTGCACTTTTGGACAAGAGCCTCTGCAAAGTCACTGAGCAAAAGTCATCCACGATCTGCATGTACAAAGTGATAGACAAGAAAAAAGCACCACATTTCGCCAAGTCCAATTTCCAGATGTTAGATTCATACCATATTCCCAGTCCACTTCGTTATGAAGGGCAACAGCAGCTTGATAACCTAGAGACTGGAGCAGCAAGAGCAGAACTGGCACAAGTCACTGTTGAAACATGCCTGGGAAGTTTGCCTGTGCTGTCTGAAGCACATTTGGTTAAAATATGCTATTCATAAAAAATATACGTTGTGAAGAGCTTTTTCTAATTGGCATTTGCTGTTGTCAGCTTTAGACAAACACTCTTGCTAAAGATCCCGCTGCAGAGGACTTTGTGACAAGCATTTCCAACAGGAGAATTCTGGAGTGGAACTGCACATTTCAAGAAAACTGTGAAAAGCTCCCTGGTTCCACAGTGCTGGAAGCAAGTCCCACAGTTTCTTTTTGGTTCAGCAACTGCCCAGTGCATTCAGTGCAAATGGACTTGTAGAGGTGTCCCTCAGAGCTGGAAATGGTGGAATTAAGAAAGTCTTTGGCATAACTTCCTCTGTAGGATTATTGTTAGTGCCAACACTCAGCACCTTTGCAAACTGAAAAAGTGTGATACAGAATCAGAAAAATAAAGAGTAAGCACACTGGGTTACATTTTAATGTATGATATATGCTACACGTTTTTTAAACATATGCTACTGTGTTTTTTAAAACTGTATTTAACAACTGGATTCTTTTGTTTAAATATTGAAAATCACCTTTTGCTGTTTTTACATCACACCATAAAGTGACTTGAAGATATAATGCAACAAGTAATCCTGGAGCTGAAAAGTGCTTTTCAAAGGGAGAGAACCCGAATGCAACAGCTCAGTTAAACCCTGTGTGTGAGTGCAAACCTTTCCTAGTTGCTTTTGCTCATGAGTAGCATAGCAATTGCTGCAATTCTTCACATGAGTAAAACAGGATGTTCAACCCCTTTAGCTCCAGTCCTGCTGTGGGAAAAACCCTTCATGTCCATCAATTTCAGTTAAAGCTTTTTCCCTGTATTCATGGTTCTTGCCAGCAGATCAGCAATTTCTATTGCAACACATCTGGGGACACATCACTGCAGCTTCTTAATGCCGTGGGTTTCGTGGTGCTTTCACTAACAGGGTGGAACAAACAGTGACAAACTTTGGGGTCAGGCTGCTGCCACCCCTCCCTCTGCACTCCAGGATGCTGAGCAGGTCCTGGCCTTATCTGCTGGACACCCAATTTTTCACTGAATGCACATGGCTGTAATCTCTCTTCTCCAAGAGACTGCAGGAAAAGGCAGATGAGCCCTGAGCAAGTATAAATTAATGCTGACATTTGCTGGAATAATGTACTCTCTCGAGCCTCGGCATCTATGACGCCAATAGAGGCTGCTGGCTGCACGAGTTTATATGCAACTTTCTGCTAAATCAGAGCATCATCTGCACAAATCAAGCACTTGGGAGACATCCTGAGATTTGTGATGGTCCCTAGAGCCATAGCTGGGTTCTGAGCCATCTATTCTCACTGACTGCTAAGATTCCTTACAGGCAATTTTTAGTGACAGAGCTGAGGATAAATCCCACCCATATTTCACAAAGTAACAGGCAAGCTTTGTTTGACTTTGAAGTACAGATTACTCAGTGCTGATAGCACTACCTATTCCTCACTGCTCATTTTGTTTCTTTAAAACCAAATCCAGGGCTGGTTATAAGTGGATTTCTGCCCTTCACAGTAAATCTGGGACAAATGTGGTCCCCAAAGCACGACACCTGTTATCCCCAAGTTCTTCACACAGTTGAAGAACTGAATGAATCAGGATTTTCTACCTAGTGACAAAATGTGTGTGTGTGATCCAAGACTCCTCAAAACCAGTGCAAAGTTCCTGAGACCCCAGTGAGCTTTGGGACAGGTCTGCTCCTGTACATGTTTGTCTCTCAGCATTCAGAGACAAGGACTGGTACCATACTGGAACTCCTAAGCATAACACCCACTTTCTGCAGAATTTTTGCCCTCCCAGTCAGCAGTTCCAGCTCACTGGGAGGACCTCAGTCTGAAGCCGAGGGTGTCAATGTTTTCTTAACAGGGTTTCTATACTTTCCATCAAACAATGTTTTAACCACAGCTCTTCTCAATGACTGAAGTCAGCATGCAAGAATTTAGCCCTTTAAGCTACAACTTACAGACAGAGATCTATCCAAAATAAAGCCTTAGAAGTCATCAATAAACTGGATACTAGGACTAGGCACATACTCACAACCAGAATTTGCACTTAAAGATGTTGATATGTGGCAAGCATCTTTGTGAAGGAAAACACAGAGTATGAGCAGGGGGTTTTTTTAGCTCTGATATCCCACTTAAGCTGTGGCATGCTTCATTTGCTGAAATGGAATATAATATGTCTTTGTATTGAATTATACTTGGGCTGGTTATTAAATGAAAACTATTATTCCATTATAGCCATAAGAAATGGGAGTGCTGCATATGGCTCTGTGCAATCCATTAAGTGCCTTATGGAGACCCAGACCCTTCAGAGACCATTACAAATCCATTCCATGGCCCTCTCTGCCAGATTTTACACTCTGATATCTGCACTCGAGGCAAGAGGCAAGAGGCTCTGTAGAACCACTATTAATCAGCCTTTCTGCACTGTTTGTGCCAGCACAGACAAAGAATATTCTGAGCTTAAACCTATTTCTCATGTATTAAACCTATTCCTCACGTATTGTTTTTCAGGTGTGTGTGATGCATGGAAACAGCTTCACTTTTCTAGGCTGCTGTGCTAACCAAAGTACATCAGGCTAAAGAGTTCACAACAGCTCATTTGCACCAATGCCCATCTGAACCTGCCTCTTGCAAGACAATAATTAACAATACAATAATTAACAAAACAGGGCAGTGATATTACACTATGGGGATATTTTCCAAGGGCACAAAGTGAGAATAAAAAGGAGAGTTACCTTAATTGACTAATAGACAATCTTCCTTAATATTCCTTCTGGTGTCTGGGGTATCTTTTTATGCAGAGCTCTATTTTCTGTGTACAGAATCTTTAACATTAGAATTATTTACAATGATTCAGCAAGATCATTTGTTTTTGCAATGTTCTTTGAAACAGTATGATCATCCAGCTATGAGTCTGCATGGTTTATGTTTAATAAAGGTCAAGCTTACAGTGTGAAATGGATCTTTTGTAATTTCCTTTCTATCATCTAATGTGGGAGGGCAGCCTGGATTTAAAAGACACCAAGTTAATGACTCCAACAAAGATGCTAGTTGGAAGCAAAAGTTTGATCCAAGTTTTAACTAGGAATGTTTTGCTACCCAAAATGAGCCTTTCCTTTTGGTTATATTTGGCTAGATGAATTTTCCAAGCTGTCTGATACAATCACTTCTCTCCTTTCTCCATTATCCACACCATGCTCACCAACTCAACATCAGTGCTCAAACTTTTACCTGGAAATGGTGATGACAGAACAAGGTATTGGCTCCCTGTGGGTCTGGACAGGACTCGTGAACACGTGCTACAGGAGTCACACAGAAAATGGTTTGTCACCAAAGCAGGGGGAAATGCTGCACAGAGTTGCAAGTACCCAGAATTCAGCATCCAGCCCGGGAGAGGCATGGAAGGGAGACTTTGGTAAAGGTGGGGACACAGACAACAAATCCAAGCTGCTGGAAATGGACACCTGGCTCTTTTTGACCCCATTCAAGGTAGAACTGAGCATCTCTTTGCTGATGTCCAGAGGATGTTCCTTACCAACATCTAAGAGAGAGGAAAATGCACAGGGAAGAGCCAAGCAGGAATCTGAGAGGTGCTTGGAGAGCAATGGCATCGACAGTCCAGTGTGTTAGCACTCCCACTGCCAGAGCTTTGAAATATGCCTTTACTTAAGACAAACACAATCTTATGTATTTAGTACATTTTCTGGCAATAGAGTGAAAGCTGATGTGCTAAAAATGCATGACTCATGCAGGCTGTTACATTTGGTTTCCTCCTGAGGAAAGACAACTGCTCTTGTCTTTGTCTTAAGGCCAACATTTTGGGTAATCTACCTCTGACACTTACAGCCCTAAGCCAGTTGGGATTTCTCTCTGGGCCAATTCCCAGTTCCTCTTCCAAACAGAACAAATGCAAAAAGCTGATGCAATTCCTCAAAAGCCTGAGGTGGATGTGCAATGGGTGTGAGCTGCCTAAGCAAGGCAGTAATTAATTGTCTAATTAGCTGATCTGAATCACTAGCAGTGTGCACACAGGGATCCACAGGAGAGCTGTGACAACAAAACATCTTTTTGGCAAGCCTGTTATGATCTGTCATAGCTCAGCACAGGAATTGAGACAGCCCCACCTCCAAGATATCCAATCTATTTTACAGGAATGAACTCTGAACTACAGGAGACAGGAACTCAAGGGGGTTTTTCATATTTTTGTTGACCTATTGTTACCAGGGTCAGAATTATTTCAAGTTACACCAAACTCCATCACCAGGAATTTTCCTATGGACTTGTTTCTTCATTCAGTAAATTCTTTCAGAGGAGCTGAGAGCAGATGCTTACATAGAGGTGATAGAAGAGGGAAACCTGCCCAACTTGGCAGCATCTAGGAGCATCTGGTAGCAATAACACATCAGAGGTTGCTATTTGACTTAAGGAATTGCTCCTAATGCAACAGAAAACCCTTCCCACAACTGGCAACAAAAACTTGACAAATTCCTTTTTGTTCTCTTTTTCCCACTATTTTCAATACCATGTCAAACTTGTGGCCAGAAGGGATCCTCCTTTCTGTACCTCATCAATAGGGAACTTGCCTCTTTTTAATTTTTTTTTCTCCTTAGTACCAGTGCTTTTGAAGAAAGGAGAACAGGCAAAAAAGATCCCAAAAATATTCTAAAGGGAACATCTTGCTGGAAACAGGAATGGGAGATAATTCACCCTGCTAACTGATGTTCATGGCAGACATGCTCCTTCTAGATATTTAAGGTCCTCCTGATATCTGATCAGCTCAGGCTTTCAAGCCCCTTCCTTGAAACTCTTGAAAAATCTAAATGTATTTTTTAATCCCCAGGCTAAAAATTCAGTAAGCTGCAATCATGTCCACTCCAAATTCTTCTGATTGCAAAGTTTCTATTATTAGGAGAATTCAACTCTATCAATACTTTAATTCACCCATGAAAAAACAAGCATGAAGCACTTGTTAGGTGCTACTTTCCTTCATAGGAAGAGTACAGAAGCATTCTTCATGTGAAGCTGCATGCACTGAATAATTGTCCCTCATTTTATTTCCTTTCTGGAGAGACACCTTTTCCCCAGTCTTTGTTTCATAACAAAGGGAAGATGAACACCTACAGAAATTTGCACTCAGGACTTCCACAGCTGTTCAATGTACCAGGGAAATCATAGAAACAAATCCCTCCTGTGCCCTTTGTTACACCAGGATAAATCTGCATTCCCACTTCCCCTGCTGCAAGGACAGTGGAGCTCACTGGAGCTGCCAGAGCCAACAGAACAATCTCTCATCCTCTCTGACTGCAAGGAAAAAAAAAAACCAAACCAACAACCTGCTTTGGCAGAGCCCAGGGGGCTTGGAGGCCTCTGCAAGGACCAGGCATCAGGGGAATTGCAATTAGCTGACAGAAATGGGCACACAAGGACTGCTTCTGGTTTTCAGGGAGCTGCCCTCTTCAGAGGGAGCCTCTCTCTGGTAGGAGGCACCCTGCAGAAAAAGGCACTGTCACCAATTTAGAATTCCACCTGAAGAAGGGTAGGAATTTCACATAAAATGTGAATTTCATAAATTGTAAGATTTCAGCAAGCTGGGGCAAATCTCCAGAGGAGGTAAAACTTCAAATAGAAACATAAAACTTACTATTAAAGGCAAAGCCAGCTCAAAGTATTTCATATGAAGGAAAAAAAAATCAAGCTGTAAAAGCCATAAAACCTTGCATCTTCTGAGGAGCAGTGTCCTCTAGCAGCTCTGGCAGCACCTGGAGGATGCATTTACCCCTCAACACTTCTTGGCTAAGGAATCATTTGGATCACATCATTTTGGGGAGGGTCATTTCTGTGTGCAGGAACAGATCCGGCCCCAGCCATCAATTCCCTGCACTGCCAGCTGAATACCAGGGGCTGCACCAACAAAAGCAGAACTGGACTGGAGCCAAAGCTCTTGGTACTACAAACTTCACATTTCAAACGTGGTGTTTTACTGCTATTTAGTACTTTAACAAGAAAGCAGATTTTTTCCCCAGATAAAAAGAAATAAACATTAGTATCTCTGGCTGGATGCTGTGCATGAATTCTTGAGCATCTCCCATTTTTAGAGAATGTCACTGGTTTCTCTTTTCGCTTTTTTTTTGTAGTTAAAGTAATTTTTTTCCTTTCTAAAGCCAAACCCTCTCTCCAGATGACAAAACATTGTAGCTAATGAAATGAAAATGATGCATAAGAAAAGAAACCACCATTCAGAAGAGTTATTCCAATTGGTCGATGAAAGGCATTCTGATATAGTAAACATGTGTTAGAAAAAGAGCAGAGTTTCTGCTTATAAAAAGACAGTTCTCAAGTGTTAACCATTAATTTCAAATGAATTCAGTTTAACAATGCTCTAAGGTAGCAATATA
This sequence comes from Sturnus vulgaris, assembly GCF_052056855.1. NCBI lineage: Eukaryota > Metazoa > Chordata > Aves > Passeriformes > Sturnidae > Sturnus > Sturnus vulgaris. The sequence continues at coordinate 1,675,858 of NC_142252.1, read as the reverse complement.
GCTATGTAATTCCCCCATTAGATTTAGTAAGTCCTTTTGTGAGCATCAAGATGACATAAACCACATGATATACAAATAAAAAAAAAAAACAAAAAAACCCCACTACCGGATATTTATTTTCATAATTTCTCTGAGGACACTGAAATTTCTCATTAAAAGAGGGCCTGGCTGCAAAGAAGAAATCCATATAACAAATTAATATACTGTTGATGAAACATGGAATATATACAGCAGGATTATAAATATGGAATTTATGCATCACTATACAGAATATGCAGCGAAACCTCCTCTTCCCACAAATGTAATAAAGGAATAAACATGTTGCAGGAATAGATTTATTGCACAAAGTTCCACGTTTAAGAGGTCTCCTGAGCTGTATTATATGCTAGGTACACTCTGATTGATAGCAGCTTCCAATGCAGGCCCCTTTATCCCCTTACATATCTCCCTGTCAAAGCTACAAACTATTTTTTTCCTGTCTTTTCCTTCCGTTCACTGACAGCTAAAACACTCCTGAACAATGACAAAGTTTCTGCAAACCCTTTCTCGTATTAAAAAGGTTCTACCCTGCTGAATTTCTAAAACACCCTAGCTCGTGTTCTTTGACTCCATCCACCAGTACAGGAATCCCACACCAGAGGAGAGACCTGAACAATCCTTTGAAAACTGGGCTGTGTGTGCAAGGAATCCCAGAGCAGCCTCTGACCCTTCCCATTAAAAGTCATGGGAATTTCATTCCCAAGTGACCCAGTCTCTGCAGACCATCCTGTTCTCCTCAAAAGAAGAGAGGCACTGCCATTTTACAGAAAGCTGCACCGTGGTCATCTTGTCCTAAGGAAGAGAGGAGCACCCCTCTGTGTAAATGTGGTGACTGCACCACTTAATCAGTTCCTTGTCTTCATTTTCTTCTGTCTTCACTCAGAGTCAGGATTAAAAACACAAAGGAGATGAATTTTTCATGTTCGAGCTTGGTTGTTTATTAAATCTGATCTGAACTACAGAGAGTTCTGCAGCACTTCCAGCCACCAGCTAAAAGTGAGCAAAATGGAGCTGAATCCAGCTGGTTACAAGGGCTTTAAAGCTAAACAGTCCAATAGAGAATTAACACCTCTATTATTTATACTTTTGACCCAATAACCAAACTCCTGTGACCCCCAGTTCAGCACTGTCCAACCAAAAACTACTGCCTGAAATCATGGAGAAGGAAGAAGAAGGCAGAAAGAAACAACACCCAAAATCCCCCATCTTGTCCCATACCTATTACTATATTCTAAAAACCCATTTTTAAACCCTTTACCATGTGAAATCACACACTTCTATTTAACTACACACCAGTGACTTCAACTCCATCACTCAAATTTGGAGCCTTCTCCAAGGCCTCAGGTCCAAAGCAGTGTTCTCCTGGAGATCAGTGTCAGCACAGAAAGCTCAAAAATCCCAGGTTTCTGGGATCCAACACCTCTGCAGCTGTGGCTGAAGCTCACCTGACAGATCCATTAGGAAAAATGGCAAGAAAGAGATGGTCAGGCCTGGGCCACTGTTTTTAAAGAAAATCTCCCTTTTGACACTGACGAAAAATAAATCAGTGGGATCTGAACAGGGTTGTGCTGTAGGTTTTATATTATTTTTACATGTGATTGCCAAATCAATCTGCAATGCACCTTTGTTGATAAGATGAGCTCATTTACTAAAAAAAAAATTAAAATCCATCTGACACCTGCATATATGCTCATTGAGGACCCCATTACTGGCTTTGGAACCATTTCTGCTGCTTGCAAGGCTGAGCATAAATCCCCAGGCCTGCAGAGTGGACAAATACACTCACAGCAGCTTTCAGACACACTGGACCAATTTATTCACCAACCCAAACCAAAATCTGTTCTAACTTCATTGAATCAGCTTCACTTCCTTTGAAGACACCAGGCTCATGCCAAACCCTGGTAACTGAACATCATTTGTTTGTTGTTTGTATTGAAATGAAGTGCTAACTAGTACATCCCCTGTTAAAGAAAGAGTGGCATTGAGTAATTCTAATCAGTTCCTTTATGAGAAAGTCTGTTTCCCTTCTGCCCACGTTTGCTGTCTGCATGCTAATTCAGCCCTGCTTAAACATGCAGTCTTGTCACCACTTACCCAAGTGAAACTAGATTTTTTTTTTAGTATTAAACCACATTAAGACAGGTGCAGTAAATGATTTATTCATCTGGATTGCATTGTTCCCAAGACAGAGACATCCACAAACACTATCATAAGTCAGTGTAAAATATGCACTTGCTTTAACTACACTGTTCAATTACTGATTTCCTGCAGTTTGAGCAGTTTTTATCTATTCTGTATCCTCTGTCTTGGGCAATATGCTGCCATTTATAAAATTCACTAGAGGAAACCTATGGCCTACTGCCCTACATTAAAGCCCTGCTAATTAATTACAGATATTCTTCCAGGACTGTGTTCTGGATCAATGAGAGGGAAAAAAAAAAAAGTGTCCCATACTTCCCCTTTGTTTTTCCATTTCCACACCACATCTAATGGCTCTTGTATTGAAACCCTATGCTGAATGTAATGAGATGCAAGACTCTTCTGCATCCATGGTTACTATTTACTAACAAAACTGATGATGTCAGGAATTTAATTAGGTTGTTTCTAGCACAGAGATTTTAAACCATGAAATCATTAAAGTGTCTAATCTTTTCTTTGTTTGCATTTTATAAAAAAGTAAACCCTAAACTAAACACCATTCCTGTCACAGAGAGCTGAGCTTCTCAGGGTTTGCCAGACATAACACACTAACAGGTTTAAGAGTAATTAACACAAGCTAGTCCACACACTATTATTTTTTCTAACTACACCACAGCAGCAGCTGCCACTAGCACTGTTGGACTTCAAGATTGTACCAGTGTTTTTATTACAAATCCTTCCTTTCAAGATTTATAACATAGTTGTAAAAATGAGCTTCGGGCTAAAATTTGGCATAGGTGCTCCAGGAATTTATTTTTAACACCAGAATTGCCATAAACCTGCATGGAGTTGGGATATGCTGGGATACCACTACAGAGAGAAGTGGGTGCAGGGGCTGTGGAAATATCCCATGTCCCTGTTTCATCCATCTAACCCCTGTGCAGCCCTGCCCCACTGCCAGGGGCTGAGCTTGCTTGGCCTCAGGGAGGATCCATGGATGGGAGGACACAGATCTGCTCACACTGCTGCCCTGGCAGAGCCTTTCCAAGGTCCAGCAGCTCCTTAGGGAGCCAACAATGAGGCCACCAAGCACAGGGCAGCCAGGTTCAGGAATCCACCTGTGCTCTGAGCAAGGTTCCCTTTCAGGGTGTGATAAAGTGAACTGCAGGCACCCACTACAAGCTTATTTATGGTTTTGGTTTTTGTTTTTTTTGTCAAACCATTACAGCCCTCAGAGGTCCTTCAGTAGCAACAGCTCCATGGTAAAGGCATAAGGATGGGAGCACACAAAGCACCTCCCACCCTGCCAGCTCAGCTCCCAAACTTGGCACCCCACAGCACTCCAAGGTGGGATGATCAGAAAGGGGTTGTGCAGAGATGCAGCCTGTGTTCAACCAGGGACAGAGACCAGAGGATTCCCAGCTGGCAAGAAAGTGCAGGCAGCTGATATCTGTCACCTTCTCTGTTCTAATCAAAAGGAGAGCAGCACTGAACATGGTCCTTGTCCCTGCTTTCACTGACCTGCAACCCAACAGAATCAGAAAAAAATTCTTCCTTGAGCAAGACCTAAATAAAAAAAAATTAACACCAATATTTTCTGCATGACATCAAGGTAGTTTGCACTGGCTGCTCTGAAAGTGGGCAGGAAATGCTGCTCTTCCCCATCAGCATCACACTCAGAGCACTCTGGGCCACCTGTAAGTGTCCTGTTGAGTGGCTGTGTGTTCATCCCCTGTGCACAGTGCAGCCAGGGTCCCCCAGGGATGCCACTGCAGCACACACAAGTGACGAATGTGAGCATTACTGTAATGCCCTTGGGAGAATTAGGGCATGCCAGGAAAACTCAGCCCCGTTCATCCCTACAAAAGGGATAAAACCATTCGTTATCACTATTACCACCAAAGCCTCTTGATGTACAAAGCCAGAGGTACCCAGTCAAAAAGCAGCAGAGTATCAGACAAACTAAAGAACTCCACTAAACCCAAATTTTCCCAGAGTCATGTGTTTGGAGTTTTGGCAGCTTCCCCTTTGTCATCAGAGTAGAAATCTCATGAAAGTGTCAGAAGTTCTAAGTGATAGGAATGTGATCACACTTAAGAGTGAAAAAAAAAAATTAAAGAAGAATCAAAGGTACAACTTCAAAAGAAAAACTGGCTAGAAGTCAAACTCAAATCAACACATAGAAATGCTAAAGGCCCCAAATAAGCATTTTCCTGAGCATATCCTTTTGAACAGAAAACTGTTGAAAGGTAGATGGGAGGAAGATCATTGCACTGGGGTTTTAAGATAGTGGTTTAGTTTTGTCATGTAAGATAAAAGCAACTCAGATTTTCTGCTACTTCATGTAGCAAGATTTTAATGAAATTTAAGATAAACACTGAAGAGGATTGCAGTGGGGTAAGGGGGTTTTCACTTGTGAATGATTAAACTTCTAACAAATGCTATGGCAATTTGGTGAAAGCCTTTTGCTAATCTTAGCAAATTATTTTGCTTACAGAAGAAAACAGAGCCTGAAGTTTTTTTTCAGTTCAAAGCCATTTATTTTCTGTATTATATCCTAAACTTTCGTTTGAAGACTGAAGTATTTAACAGAGGTTCTTTTCAAGTTGTTGCTTTGGTTTTTTTTGGTTTTTTTTTTTAATTTCCAGCTTTGAAAATGAGGCTGCAGTTGAAGTTCATCATACTTGATTTTTGAATCATAAGAAACATTGGTGGAAATAACCTAAACCAAAGAAGTGATCATCCCACATGCCAGAAAGAGTGCATGGGTACCCCTGAATAACCTGAGTCAGCATGTTAGGAATGCTTGTACACCTGAGTTTGGACCAGTCTGTCCCCTCAAGTCCCTCTGTGTAAATTATCTGAGGCCACTTCTGTTATTCAGAGAGCTCTGGAGACAGCACCCATCTCTACACAGTTCAGTCTCTAAGCTTATTGTAAAGGCCAGTCCCTGACAAACTCAAAATCCTTTCATTCAGCTTCTTCACAGGCTCGTGCCAGTCCTCCAGAAACAAGAATGATCTGTTTCTGTCTAAGACAGAAGTAATAATTGAGGGGACTTTTGGAGAGAAGGATGGGGGCTGCCCATGGCTGTGTGTTAGGGGATTAACCCTTTGAATGGAGATAATAAGACACACAGCAATATGGTCACCTTTCAAGATAGGAAAGAGACAATTTATTGTAACACTGCAGTCTTTAAATACACTCAGGACACTAACTCAAGACAAAGCACTAGCTTATTGGTCCAGAGAAAGTAACACTGCTTTTCCAGGCTTTTCTCACTATCCAGCAGGTGTTTATCTTTGTTTTCAATTCTTCACTTATGTTTACATTAGAGAAAAACAGCTAGCTAGGGAAAAGTCCTAGCTAAGCCTGAGAAAGTTTGGACTGGAAAAATCCTCACAAGAGATTGTTCTGGGCCTGCCAGGCACACGTGTCCCCTGATACATTCACTTCCACTGCAGGGGGAGATGCAGGTGCCTGCCCATCTGTCCCATACCTGCGCTGGGGGTGAGATGCAAACACAGCTCCCAGTCCCAGCAGCTTCCCCTGAAATGATCCCAGTCCTGCCTCAGCACTGGCCATGGCAGCCTCAGCCACAGAGCAAGGCACATGTGGGAGGAGAGCACAGGAGAGCTGGTGCTGCCACTGCCCTCAGCACCACGCCTGGCACACTCAGGATGGCACACACAGAGAGGGGCACACACAGAGCAGGGCACACTGAGATGTGGGGCACACTCAGAGCAGGGCACACTCCCACACCATGCCCCTCTGAGCTCTGCACAGCTCAGCCACACTGCTTTGTCATTTAGATTTTGCTCCCCCCTTTTCCCAAGGCAAGACTCCCAAAATGAGCAGAGGGGACTCCAGTGTGTCACCATTTGTGAATGGGGCCACATGAGAGCTTCCAACGCTCCAGGACTGGAGCCACCAGGGTGCTCTAAGGACAGCTGAGGCAGCCTCTGGGCAAAAGACTTGGCAACAAGCATTTTCCAGAAATGCTTTAAATAAAGAGATGCCTCATTGCTCATAAGTCACCTTAAAGCAGCAGGCAGAGAGGACACTGAAGATGAATCTGAGTGAGTAGCTATTACTTAAGTGAATGACAAAAGCTGTTCTAACTGAGCATTTAATTACTTTGACCTTGTAATAAAAAACATCCCCTTTATATTTGTTCCAGGTTTGCATAATCAGTTTCTTTCCTCTTTGATCACTTCACCACATGCATTTCTCCTGCATGGAGCTTTGCTATTGTTCCCATCAGACTCCAAAATGCCACTGTGCACTGTTATTGCACAAAAAGCAGAAACAGCAAGTTTGGGCATTCTGCCATTGCCATTTCACTTATTTTCATCTTAAGTGCAAAATGTTCTTTGTTTGGCAAAGAATAAGATGTGTGTGTCACAGTGGGAAAGGCAAAAATATGAGCTGAAAGTCAAGCAGGGTACATTGTGCTCACCATGCTGTGTTTTTGTGGGCTGAAAGTCACCCATGATCAGCGGATCCAAAACTCACCATGGGGGAAAAAAAAAAAAAATCAAATAAGAAGCAAAGTAAAAACCCTTGGGAAAATCTCCACCACCACCTCAATACATACAGATAGTGAAGAATTACCAAGATTCTCTTGTCTTTATTTACTAATTCGTTATTTTTTAGAGACTGATCTTTTAAACACTTGTTTTGTCAAAGGACAGAGGAGCAGGCAGAGCAAAAGGGAGTTACCAGAAAGGAAAGTATAGCTTCCAGCATGTTTGTGTTACTTTCTACCTTCCACCAGAAAAATTAGGATGAACATAGGTAAAAGTATAGGAAGAAGCAGTAGGGAAATGATTTAAATCTGTGGTAGCTGGAATGTCCTTAAAATGGCTGCTTAGTTGATGTGTTCCAAAACCAAAGTGCAGGGTAAGTCCTGAAGCCAAAAGGGAAGAACACAGCTTGTCCCAGCAAGTAAAAATTGAAGACTTCAGGCTTCCCCTCGTGTTGAGCCATAGGAAGAGGTGGTAAGTATTAAAATGCTGCAGATGCATAACAAAACAAGTCTGAGTGGTTTAAATATTTCTTCCACTAGAATGATGGCACAAGGGAAGGCAGATCATCGTTTCAGAAAGGAGGCAAAGCAGCTGTAATTCATTTCAGAGCAAAAATCAGTACCAAGACCAAAACAAAGGCATGCATTTGTGTGAGTGAGGAGTCTCTGGAGAGGCAGTGTCAGCATAGCCCAACTGTGGCCCAGAAGAGATATGATTGACCCAGAAATTCATCCTAAAAAGATCCTTAATGAACAGAACTTCTATGTAGCCTAAACAAGAGCCTTACAATAATCTGGGGGGAAAAAATCCCTTTTAATTGTTATTTGGTAGGACATTCTCTAATTCATCAGTAGAAGTTCATCACCATTAGCAGTCACTGCCAGCTATTACAGCTGAAGAATATCAGTCCCATCTGCCAAGACACAAAACTGAAGGACCAAAACTAACATCCAAGCCTGGAATATGTGAGATCTGCATTCAGTTTGAGGGCCCATTTCAAAGAGACAATCAAGGAACAGATCAGGGTAGAAGAGTATCTTCTGCTATGACATGCATTAAAATGTTGTTTTAGTTTAACCCTTTTAAATGAAATCAAATCTATACAGACCTTAATAAGAATTTTAGTAGTTACAGAAAGCCAGGTGTCACAACAAAGCATCACTGCCTTCAGTTCTTCAAAGTGGGACTTTTTGCCTGTTTGTGAACTGAGATTGACACATAACAACAGATTCTTATGATCCTGCTCCTTTCTCAGCAAACTTTGCAGCACAAGCTCCATTCCTGCCCCTCAGAGTTCAATGCCTGAGACAAAGGGGCTCTGAACTCGTCTCAGATAATCAACTCCCACTTGATAAGCATCAGTAGGATAACCCATAAAACCAGCTTCTAGGAAGTCTGTAGTTGTACAAGAAACCTTAAAAACAACCCCCCTTGTGCCCAAGTACAGAGAACTCTTTAGTCACTAATAGGACTGCTGGTCCTAATGATCAATTTAAACAAAAAATTGTTTTGTGATCTAAAATTGGTTCATACATGTAATGTGTTGGATGCCATGCCCTGAGAAGCTGTGTTCTCCTTTTGTGTTGTGAGGAAAGGATGTTGTACCTGCAAACTTTGCTCTAGGGCAGAGCTGCTGCCATGCTGTGTGCATTGACTTGTGCTTGGAGAAAGGCACGAGCAGAGCCCACAGGGTTTCACAGAGGCAGCATCTGAAAGCACTTCCACTCCTACACAAACATCTCCTCTGGATAGCTAATGTTAAGTGTAAAGTACTTGAAACTTTTAGGAGCAGGGACAGGTTGAAGTTCATCTTGTTTTTTAGTTCTGCTACAGATCATCACACTGAAGGTCTCTCTGTGGCCATTTAAAAATAGGTATAAAATGCCTCCAGCCACACATTTTTAGGCCATAAAACCTCTGTGTTACTGTCCTGTGTGAGAAAGATGTACTTCTTGAGACATCCATCCCTTTTAAAGTTTGTCTAGAGAGAGTTTCCAGAAATATTGAGCTATTTCAGAGTCACAGAATCCTTACGGTTGGGAAGGGACCTCTGGAGATTATCCAGTCCATCCCTCTGCCAAGGCAGGGTCACCTGGAGCAGGTGACACAGGAACACATCCAGATGGGCTTTGAGTGTCTTTTCCAATTAATCCTTTATGTTAGATTGCATCAAAACAGGTGAAAGTGAAGGAGAGTCAATTCTTATAGCAAGAAGGCATTGAGTTTCTCTGAGGTTGCCTGAAGAACTGACACAAACATGAATTGCTTCTCCATGTAATGCAGCACTTATTCCTTGCCCCTTGGATCAAGACAGTGAACTTTCCATAGGTCCTAATTTCACTTCCAAGAACAGTTCCACTTCATTCCTGGCACAGGCTACTTCCAGGTAAAATCAGAGTGCAAATTAAGTAGATACAAGATTTTTTCTTTAATTTTTCAAATGATTGTTTAAAGTTTGTCTTGTTTTATGAACTCACATTGTGATTGCTGCACTCATTCTGAGAACCTCTATGCTGTGATGTTTAATGCATGTCCAAGTGCTCCCATGGCTGCAGCACCCCACTGAACACAGGGAGATGGGCTGGAAATGGGCTGCAGGGTCTGACACAGCCCTCGTGCCTGCTGCCAGGAACTCACAGACCTGCCAAGGCAGGTGGAGTTTTCTCTAGCTTGACTGGACTGATGTGGCAGTGGAGGTTCAGCAGGAGCCCTTGGCCCAAACACTCTGGGCAGCTCCTGGTGAGCACCTGCATGGTGAGAGGCTCCTCTGAGCACACACTTGTGATGGGGCCACAACAGCAGGAGGGCTCTACTCAGTGACACTGATGACTTCCCATCCCAAAAAGCAGCAGGGACACGAATCACTGTCCAAGAGTCTCAGAGTCCTGGGGGATGCAGCATGCCAGGGGCAATGAAATCGATTCAGAGCACTTTGTGCTGACTTGAGCAGTGTGAAGAGCCTGAACTTCCAAAGCTGCTCACAAACTCTGTAGCCATATGAACAGGCAAGGACTTCACTGATTGCTCAACACCTATTTTGCTACCTGCTAAAGTGAAAATGCATTGCAATGGACCCTCTCCCTGGCAGCCTCAATGGTATCCATTTCTTTAGCAAACAGACAGAAAGCAGCTTTGTAAACTTTTCCAATACTTCAGCTACAGGGTTACAGGGTCTGCAACCCAGATGGGTTGCTGCTCTTCTCAGTGAAATATACTATTAATTAGCTGCTGACAGCACAAACCAGCTTTAAACTGTACAATTGGAGGAGGGTGGGGGAGACATCAAATGGATCTGATCTTCAGGGGACAAGATAGAAAGGTAACAGATGTTGGTGTGCCCTGACCTTGGTCTCATCACTGTTCCTGTAGGACTAACATAAATAAAATTTAACAACCAAAGAAAAAAGTGAAAGGGATTCTGTAACAACTCCCAGCTATGCTCTAGCACTTTGGCAAGTGATAAAAGCAAGGGTTAGGGGCTCAGTGTGAGCAAGTGGAGCTGCACTGAGGGCCAGGTGAAGATCTCCAAGCACACAACGTGGACATGTCCCAGCAGCAGCAGCACAGCTCTGGCAGGATCACACCTGAGGAAAGGGTTTGTCCTTCCATCTTTCCACTGGTGGTGGAAACACTCAGAAGAAATGAGGAGACAGAGCGCCCTCAAGTCATTAAACAGCCCTTAAACCCTGGATAGCAGGATCTAGGGTTCTGACATGTGCACAGCCTCAAGTCTGGCTTCCTCATGACCAAGGAAAGTGTCCTGTGCCTCCGTCTAACAAGCCAGCCTGGAGAGTCAGACACCAATACCACCTCATCCTTACATTTCTGAAGCCCATGAGACAAAAACTAGAATTAAAACCAAACAAGCAGCACAGATGACTGCTCAGATTGTAACTGTAGCAGTGAGTATCTAATACAGAAACCAAATTCTAAGGTACCTACACATGCTTCGGGCAGGAATCATAACATAAATCCACAGTGTCTAACAAGAAAAACTACTTGGGACTACCAGAACCAGAAGAACAGCTTAGAAAAGTGGCTGAAGAATGAGAGAAGAGGCTGAGAAGCAGCAATAGAGGTCTGAGATCAGGGAAGGTAGGTATGGGAAGCACTAAAATGCCATTCAGTTAGCAAGAACTGCTCTGCTTGTCTGCCAATCCTGGTTAATTTATGACTTCCAAGAAACCAGGCTCATCTCTGGATGCCCAGCACACCACCAAGCTGAGACCCTCAAAGTGATCTTTTTAAAGTAGCCACGATCAGACCTGTAAGACTGAGAATAAACAGAAGAACAATGTACTCCTATTGCTCTTTGTCTTGTCCTCACAAACTCCCTTTCGTGTCACAAATGAGACAGAAGAGGCACTCCTGGAGCACGATGCCACAGCTGACAAGGCAGGCAGATCATCCAGCACAAATTGTGCTGATACCAGGAGGAGCTGATGGCTTCTGAACAGGTTATTCACAGCTGGCTTTTGGGACATGGCACTGGGATAGGAAGGAGCTGAAGAGTTCTTCATGCTGCAGAACCCTCAGCAAGAGGAAAATAAACTTTTTTCTGATGCCAAATCTATTCTTCTACTCTTCAGCCTTCTTGCTGACATCCAAACATCCAAAGTTACAGGCAGGATGAGATCATGTCAGTGATCTCAATCTGAATGCTACCAAATGGTTTAATTGTTTTGCTGTCTCCCACACTGAGAGTGATTTAAATTTCCCACAAGTTCAGCAGTCCAATTTAAGAAAACAACTATCCCAACCTTTAGACATTAATCTTGTGTGCAATTCCAGTGCAATCAATGAGCCACAAGGTGGAAAAAAATGCAAATTCTTTTATCTCAGACGTGACTAAGGTTACACGGGCCACAGAGAGAAAAATTACCTATTTCTAACAAGTCAAAAATGAAACACCACATTTGACAAAGAACGAAAACACATAATGCAGTGCAAATGCCACAATTTAAAATGTACGTGTCAGCATCTCAATTTCACATAGATCAAGGAAACAGAAATGTTTATGTGCTATCAATAAAACTTTCAGAAGCTCTTTCTTGCCCCAAGTCATGGTTAAACTCAGCTTGTCACAGATATAAGCCAAAGGTATTTGAATTTAAACACTGAAGTGTTTGTGTATAAAAACTGAGATCTGCATGTATGGACACAAGGATAAATAGCTCAGAGCCATGAACTCTGTGGATGGGTAGAAATGACTAAGGTCTGGACTCAAAATATATATATATATATATATATATATATATATATATATATATATATATATATATATACGTTATACACAAAGACTGGACACATTCCCTCCTGACCTGAAAGTAAAACACATCTCTAGGAACTAGAAGGATCAGGCCCAGATTTGCAAGACTACTTAAAGGACTTAAATATACAGGTAAATGCTGAATGGATTTTACAAAAGCTACCTGAACGTGCTAGTATTTGCCTCACTGAAAAACAGCCTCCTTTGTTAAACTGTGCAAATCCCTGGTAGGAATTTACTCACATTTAGCTGCCCCAATGACTTTATGAATCTGTTTCTTTATTTTTCCCCATTACCTGTGTTGGCTCAAAGCCATCAGCTAACTAATGGGACAAATCTGAATAAAACACCACTCAAAATATAAATAGGGAAAGCAGCTTGCTAATGGATAAAGAAGGAGATTATCTGAAGAAAACCCAAATGATTAGTGCAGACTGAATAAGCACATAATGAACAAATGGTTAGAAACATCATCAGCACAAGGACAGAGGAGCAGGTAACCATTTTATTACAGACACAGGCAAGATTTAAAATTGGCAAAGTTAACTTTGTGTCCCATGGCCTCTTCACACGTTGACACCATGCAATGATGAAGTAGCTGCTCACACTCTGCCCCCTCCATCCTCTTCATAACACTGATACTAAACTTAGCTCTAGTTCCCACCCATTTTCTAAAGTGACCTTTCCCCCCCAAACCTGCTTTAATGAAATTTCCCTCTAACATCATGACATGGCAGAGCTCACTCATGCTTCCAGGTTGCTGATCTGCTCTAAAAACAGCTTCAAGTTTTCATCATGCACTGTTTTCAGGCTGAGTTATCAGCAATGACAGCCTTGAGTGATCTCATGTTGGACTCCCATCTGCAGACACCCAGTTCCTCTGTTAGGAATCCACATTCATCCTAAGGCAAGCAGGTAAGAAACCAGAATACCTTGAAAATTAAGTTTTCAGATCTCAGTGTCAGTGACCAAATAAAAGAGAAGCTTACCAAGGAAAGGTTAGAGGAAACTAGAAAACTAAGTCACGATTAGGGCTTTTGAGCATTTGTATTATTTTGGCTTCTCTACTTTGCATATGCTTCCTTACTAAAAAAGGAGACCTTAAAAAAAGGGAAAACCCCAAGTAATTACCATTGCAGATGAAGCAACAGTTATAAAGCCATACAGAAAATCCCTAAAATACAGAAACAGAAACCCAGCTTTGTGCTCATTGTAGACATGTCATCAGGTAGAAAGGAAATATGTGACTATAGGTGGGAAATCAGGCACTCAAATCCCTGGATCTTCACCAAAGCCCCTCTGTCCACTGCCAGCAGCAAGTTGAAAGAAAAATATTTAGTTCTATAGTCTGACCTAACATGTAAGCAAATCCATGTGAACAGCCAATGAGATTTTGCTTTAGCTGATTGATGAAAAAATATAAAAGGTCAAAGTGGCAAGGTGGGAAATATTCACAGTGAGTGAAACTGCAACATGCATATGCCTGCAACAATTTGGCTACTCATTGTTAAAAGGAATAGTGTGAGGAGCTGTTATATAAAGTGACAGGAAGCAACTCCCATTGAGGGAGAATAAGGATGATGAACATGTTGGAAGATTTTATTCATCCATTCTCATTTGTGCTGTTTCCCTCAATCTAGAGGAAGCTAAGGCTAAAAATAAAAAACCTCCTCAGAATTTAACTAGGATTTTATCATCTGGTACCTTCCATGTTTAAAAGAAATGCATCTGCTAAACTTGGAAATTAAACAGAAGGAAAAAATTATGGAGAGCCGAATTTTGCTTATAACTTTTGCTCAATAAACACAACTCCCCAACTGGTTGCATCAAACAGGTTGGCACAAGGTTTATTTGGCAGCTTCTCCCGTGATGTTGGACAGGGAACAACAGTGCTTTGTCAGCAGAATTTGTTGGTTTTTGGAGCACGCAGAGAAAGCCCAGTAATAACCCAAAAACCAGAGCAGATGCATTAAGCAGTTCCTCAGCTTGCAGCAGAATGTGGTCTCAGATTCTCCCTCATACAATTTATTCACTCACAGAAATTGCAACAAGAGATTGCTATGTACATTAGGCAGCTTGCTCCAAACACTTTAAAACCAATTCTGAAGAAAAGTCCAGGTCCTCTGGATCTATACCTAGTTCTTAAAGACAACCAAATTACAAAACCCCTCATCTCTTTAAAAATAAAGCCTATTTCTAGTCACAGCTCCCCTTTCAAATTTCACCAGAGCAACTTCTGGGAATGCCTTTTGCCAAGCATGTGGCAGACCAGCATTGGGATTGCCCAGAGTGACACCAGGGCTGGCTCCAAGGGGCAGGGCCAGAGCACAACCAGGTCACCAGGGAAAAGGAGAGACTTGGCAGGAGGGCCCTGGGCACAGCCCACAACACAAATGAGCCCAGAACCCGGGGTCACTGCTAGGGCTGCAACCTCCAAGGCTCTGGTTTGGTGATGGTCTCACTCCTCAGCATGTGCACAAACCATCTCATTTCTCCCCACACTGCCAGAAGGGCTCAGGGCCAGGGGGTAAGGTGTACAGAGCTACAAGTTCTGTTTCCTGGTATCATCTGGTGGGTTTAAATTGAAGACATCCTACTGGAAGCAAATAGTGTTCTCTTTAGGACACTCAAAATCGTTCACGTTTCCCACAAGAAACACCTCACAGTAACTCTCAATTCATTCTGAAGCATAACTAAATTTACATCAAGCTAATGAAGAACAGGGTTGCACCTCACACCCTCCTGCCCTAAGTGCTTTAATGGTGATAATTCACCTAAAACAAAGGCCTAAGCCTGGTCTTGTAACAGGTCTAAGATACTTTCCATACATTCAAGTAAATACTGTCATTATCCAAAAAATGCTTAACACTACTTCTGACAGATTACATTGTTTTTAAAGGTGTATCAAGAACAAATCACCCACTAACTTTCACATACATATTTTTTTTCCTCACAAACCGAAGGGAAAACCTCTTCAGTATTTTCTTCTCAAGAGAGTGACCAGTAAAAGCCACACTATTAAAAACCCAAAGGAGCATGTTTGAGTCACACCTCAGATACTGAGAGCTTGTTGCTGTATTAAAGGAATCAGGATCAGATTTGGCTTGCAGAGACCACCTGACTCAGTGGGATCCCAACTGGGGATGCTGTAATCCTGGAAGAGAGCCAAGACTGTGAGTCAGACCTTTCAGCCAAGAAACTATAACACATACCTATTTATCATTTCAGGACAGAAAATATTTTTCTCTGACATAGCAAAACCCTCAGATTCTCCTGGTGGCATACCAGGCCTTTAAATTTAAATATCAACAGTGGCATGGGAACAGATGGTAAGGTAAGGGTGGGAGAAAGGCATCAGGCTAAGGAAGCACCTCCATGAGAATAAAGATGAGAACAAAAGTGAGGAGCTAAGAGTCAGAAGTGGAGACAGCTGCAGTGCCCTCAGCCTTCCCTGATAAACCTGTTATCTATAAAGCTCTCAGCTTGCAGAGCACTTTGGGGTTTGCCTGCTGTGTCAACAACTTGGGAGCATCCTCTCACAGAGAGCTTCAAAATTATTCCAGATTGCTTCTGTTTGTTGAAAACTCCAGTGTCATGCAGGAGCTGATGTGCAATTCATCAAATCACACGAAACACAAGTCTATTCACTTACTCTAAACCTACTTTCCTCAGTGGATTTGTGTCCTAGTGCATGGTTATAGATACCCCTGCAGAGAATTCCCCTGGCTTTTGAAGGTTTAGAGCCAAAGGAGTCCTGGAGTCAGAGCACAATCTTGCTTTAAGCCCCAGGCTCAGGGGCATTTGCTCACCACAAGGCAGCAGCAGGTTCTGCTGGAGCACAAGAGATACCTGGATGCAGGCTTGGAACTTGGAATTAGAACATTAATGTTAATTTGATAGTTGGCTGTGCTGCAAGCTCTTTTGGTGCTCTGACAACACTGATGACACAACAAAAATGGAAGTGTTTTCAAAATTATATGTTATTATTCCTCAGGGGATGCCAATCTACCTGGAAATGGTAAACTTCTCTTAGGGAAACATTCCTGATAGCCTAAAACTCTCATAGATCCAAGGAAATTATTAGCATCCTAAAGGTTTATGTCATTTGGTTGCTTTCATATGAAGTACACAATAATTTGATATCAAGACAAATTCCTCACCTGGTATAAAACACAATAGCTTCTGCACTTACATTTATTTAGCTTTCACTTCATTTCAGATTCTTTGGAATTTGTAAGCTATTCTTTGTCTGGTAATTTGTAAGTTACTCCTTCTCACTTTACCACTCATTTTCAGAAACAGGTTTTAGATTTCTTGGTTTTATGCTTGCAGTGTCTCCTTTACTTCAATTTACCTTGAGACAAATGTAACCATGCTGTAACCATGTGTTTGCTTACTGGAACCACAGTAAATCTTTTTTTAAGGATTGAAAATATCCTTGGCAATGTTGTCCTGCCTTCCTGAGGAAAGCAGTGTCCTGATGGGTTTGTAAAGCAAGTGCAGCTGGACTAACTCTGGGTGGGGATTTTCCTTAGGGGAGCCTTGCTTCAGTTTTTAAAACTTGTGCTGCATACCTCAGAAAATGCCTCGAGTTTCCAGGAGCAAGAAGAAAAAAGAAGCAAAGAGAAAAGAATTTAAGCCTACAGAGAGGATAGAGAAGATGAGAGTTCCTAAGAACATTTTGTCCTACTTCATAAATAATTGGGAATAAAAACTTCAGAAAATTTAGCCTACACACACTGCTAATTGGAAGATATTTTGATAACACTTGAGTGCAAAAATGTTTACTTTAGTCATCTTATTATTTCTGGAAACCTCACATAGGGAGAATATCAGACATTGGCTTTCTCATTCCATTGCCTGATAGCAAGTACACGATAAAAACAAAGAATGAAACATTTCTAGGTAACAGATACAAGGCTGAAACCTCCTTATTTGTTTAAATTATTTTTCATTATTAGCTCTTGTTATTAATTCTTTGCATGTGGCATTACCAACAGCAGCTGGAGTATCCTCAGTGCTCACCCAGTGCTTTATTTTGTATTACACACAGGGAGCCTAAGATTGAGGCACTTCAGTCTCACTGACCATCATTAAGACACACTTTGAGATTAGAATGAAAGGAAATGCTCAGACCTAAGTATCAAAATCTCATAGGTACCAAGCCTGACATGTATGTTCTGGTGATTTCCAAGTCCCCTAACAGTGGAAGAACATGTGCTATATATCCCCACCACTCAGCAGGAAGCTTCATGGAGGGACTTTAGCATGGACACATTTTCAGTGATTTTAAACAATTAATTCTGGCCTGTAACCTGTCCTGGATACACTGAGGTAATTGGCTTTAGCATCAGGGTGGGTTTATTGCCCTTGAAGGTATATTTTGGAAGTTACATATGAGATTTATTGCAATTGCTACAGAAGTGGTGGTCTGGTTTCTAAATCATTCCCTACAGTGTATCAGGGAAGAGCTTACAGAAGGAAAAAAGCAAGTTGCTAAGTACAGGTAAAAAAAAAGTCAGCTCTGTATCATTCACTAAATTTATTCTTATTTCTGGCTAAAGTCACAGAGGGAACTTCCATCTGAAAACGTCCCTAAGAGATGAGCACTGGAAATGTGAGGAGGGAACATGGCTCTGATCCTTCTTGTTATGCTTGGGAGTTCTTGCTCAGTTCCAGAGAGTTTATTTGCAAAACAAGGTTATTTTGCTTCTTTCCTCCCACCGTTTGTATGAGCTACTTAAATTACCTTATTTATTGAGCAGCCCTAATTACAGCACAGCAAACCTATCTCAGGGCAGCCTTGATCTATAAACCACCAAAGAACTGTCACGATGAAAACCAGAATATTTTCATTTCTTGACCCAAGTACTCAAGAACTGTCATTTACCTGTCACATTCACAAGATCTTTTTTGCATGTAATTCACTTTATAACTATAGCTTTCTATACAACCAGAATTCTAAAGGACTGAAATAACTTCTCACCCTACAGTCTAAATATAACACTATAAGGAAATGCAATTTTAAATCTTTTACACTCTACAGGAACAAGTAGGAGAGTTTTTCTCTCTGAAAAGATGCAGTATTTTGTGCCAGGTTGAGTTAGGTGTCTGTGAATAATTCCATTGGGTACCATACCAAAAGGCAGCAACTGGTAACATAGCTCCTGTTTTAGTGAGCATTTTTGACAACTGTTTTTTGAGCACATGAACATGGATTGTCTTCATCTTCACTTTAAAGAGTAATGCAACACAATATTTAACTCTCTCAAGTTTATATGAATCTGAGATCAGAATAGAGCTACATCAGCACCCCAAAAGAGAATCTGGAGGTCACTACTACTCTTGATGGCATGCTAAAAGACAGGTTTGGTTAAGCTCAGAATTGGCTGTCCTGTGATTTTACCAGTGCCACTCCATCAGGACTGTACTCTATCACAAAGGGGCAATCTATAAAGCACCTCATTCTCCTTTCACATGCATTGCACCAAAACATCTGCCCAAGCAGGTTTTGCTCATGGGAGACAGGCTTTGTGCTGTTCATGCTCTGGACTCTTCCAGACTCTGTCCAAACCCCACCAACAACACCCTGCTCTTCTCTAGAGAGGGAAAATCGATCCCATTTGAAAATTAATTCATTACTAACTCAACCTGAATATAGCTTCTAGGAATAACCTGCCCTTGGATCACTGCCTTTGCTCCTGCCTTGCCCCTCCCTCAGCTCAGAGAAGGAATCTCTGCCTGCAGTGGTCATTCAGCTCTGTAATAACAGAGTTACACTAAGAGATGAACTGTGCATTACTTCACTGCAAAGCCACCTTTAGAAAAACTCATAAACCAAGCAGCTGTTACACATCTGATCCTTAGCATGCATCCAACAAGAGCAGCCCAGATTTCCAGCACAAATGTGTCAGTTTTACTTTCATTTAGGAGTTATCAGAGCAGCAGTGGATAAATGTGCTTGTACTTGGCAAAGAGTGATTAAAATAGGCTTCTTAGGAGGATTTCTAGAACACATCGAAATTTTACCCCTGACAGTGCAATTTAGTCAGAGGGGAACTTCAGAAAACATCTAGTGCTTCAAGTTATAAAAACACACTTCATTTATTAGTATTTTAAGAAGAAAAGCAGATTAGTGCAGTGGAAATGCTGTACTTCTGAGTTACTGGGGTAACCCTAAGCACTGTCCCAAATGTGCTGAGTAACTTGTTTCAAGAGGCTTCTGGATGCTACAGCACAGAAGCAGGAGTGCTCTGGGTACTGGCATCCATGCACAACATCCTTCTTTTGGCCACATCCCATGTCCTGAGGTGCACCACAAAGAACCCCAGCTTGGGTTCTTCCTCCATTGACCCAGGCACGGCTGTGCTGGCACTACAGGGATCTGTTCTTCCCTGTGCTCTCTCCCTCAGATTTGCAGCAATCCAACTTCTTGTAGGAGCAGCCAACTGCAAAATCCCCACACACCCTGGGTTTATATTTACAGAGAAAGCCTGAAGAACGTTCAGGGTTCTCAGCCCTAATGCTTCGAGCAATGTAACAACTGGAAGGAGCACGTTTTTAAGTGACCATTGTATAAACATCATTTTCTGCAGCCGTCTGCATCTTTTTCTGCTGTAACCACACATAGTTCAGCATGACTCATGCCCATGACAGAAGCCTGGAATTCCCATGTCCCAAGCTGAAAGCCAAGTTATCCAGTTTCCACAGTCTCCTCCTGTTTTCAATCCAGTGTTTCCTCTCACCCAAACCTCCCTTCTATACAGTATTTTGCACTCCAGGAGTTTTAGAGACAGCTTTGTGCTCCTCTTCTGTTTTTTGTACACAGAGGACAAGTTGTGACTGCCCAGCTCCTATGGATTAATGACCATATTTCAAAACAACCCAGAGCTACAAGCTCACCCCAATTTATTTTGGAGGCACTGTAGTTTGGAGGACTTTTTTCACACACACACACAAAGTGCCCACCAGCACTGCTAATATCTGGACATCTATTGTTCCTGCAGTAAACTCTGTGTTAGCTCATTCCTTGTGCCAGGAATTGTGCAAGGCAAAGAACATGATCCATCAAGTGTAAGCAATTTAAGAGTATCCTCTAAAAATCTCTGCAGATGCCTCACAGATACCACACTTTTTTTGTCTCAATGAGCTGATATCTAGTAACAAACAGCACTGACTGATTCTGAGCTTTAACTGGGAAGCAATTACTATAATTAGCTGTTAATCTACATATAACAGGGAGCTGGGACATTCTCAATGTGCAACTCCTCTGCCCACAGAGAACCCCTGTTAGGGCTAAATCCAACCTGCAGTGCCTGGTGCTTGTTACAGCACTCACTGTGCCTCTCCCCTCACAGTGAAAAAGAAATCAGGAGATGAATTACAGATGCAGACAAAATCTTCCAAGCCACATCCAATTTGGTTTCTTTATCATCACTAAGTCCAGATACCGTGAGATGTTCAGCTGCACAAAGGCACAGCCTCAGATGTTGTATTAATGTAATCTATTATTCTGTGCCTTTGAGAAGGGGAGCTCTCCCTCTCACAAAACTGCATATTTTTAACATCTGCTATTTTAATGCAATTTTAAAAAAAAATATTTCTGAGCTCTGGAGCAATGAGGTTATTGGATGGCAGAGTCCCATAGAGCCTAAATTAGGTGTTTCAGGTCACAGAAATCTCTTATTTCAGCCTTTTTTTTAGAGGCACACAGTACCTGGGGAGAAAGTTCAGCTTGTTTGCATCTAAGAACACACAGTGTAGAAGAATGAGGATTTATTTAAAGCTGCATTTTATACATTTCAAAGAGAAAACATGACAGTTTAAAGATGTTCAACACCAGCTGAATGTGCTTTTAACCTTTGCATGGCTGTGTGGACAGAAATCTGCCAAATGAACCAAAAGACTTCCCTAGGAAAACTCACTTGCCCTACACAGGGTGAAATCTGTGCCCTGAGGCTCGCTGTGCAAAGGGGCAGTGAGAGATGAGAAAAATCTATTTTTTTGAGCTTCCACAGGCTGTTCTGGGCTTCTGCACGGGGGAAAGGCTCAGTCAGAGCTGCACAAATGAGCCATGGAGGGCCAGGGCACTGCACTCACATCCTGCAGCTGCGGGCTCAGCTCCCAGCCAAGAGCATCCTCATCCAGTGCCCGCTGCAGGGAGCGGAATTGGGGCCGATCCGGCTAAAAGAGCCCCATCTCGTGACTCCTGTCAGTATTACACAGCACCGACACCGAAACAAAAGCTGCCTTTCCCTTGGAACTGAGCAGGATCTTGTACTGGGAGAGGTTTCCCTTCCCAGTATCTTTTCCACAGGATCACTACAAAAGGGATTCCCACAAAGTCTCAGTTCCCCTTTGAATGCCCCTTTAGAACAGAGGGCTCTCCACAATTCTTAATCATGTTCGCTTTCTGTCCTAGAAACATGGACTTAATCATGAAATCTGACACGACTGAAGTCAGTGGTTTTGATCCCACGGATTGTTTGTACACTTAATACAGAAAAGCTGTATCTGATTTTGTTGGTTCCCACTAACAATCAGTGCAAAATGATGAGGTATGGCTGCTATCTGAATTCTTTCCTCATTACATCGAGCTTCAGAAAACATGCTGTGGCAATTTGCACTTGTGGCATAATGAGTGTCAATTGCTACAAAGGAAGCAGAGACAATCTGAGAACTAAGGGATGTGAGGATTAAAGTGATTCTCACAGACACACTTTTATCTTAACTAGGAGTAGTTTTGCTATTAAATTCCAAGAGCAAGTACCACTCAGAAGAGCTCAGTTGGCAGCAGTGTGTGATGTCCCACGTTCTCCAGTGCAAGGAAGTTTTCAGAGGGTCTGGTTCCCCTTAGCCAAGCCCCAGGGCTGTTGTGTCCCTTTTCAAACACTGACGGTGACCCCTCACACACAGCATCAAGGAAAGCTCAAATCAGCTTTTCCAGCTCCCAAATTCACCCCAGTGCTTTTCAACTTCCCCCCCTTCAACTTGTGCACGGCCCAAATTTTCTCTGTGACTGTCTTTGCCTTCTTGGCTATCTCAGCAGCACCTCTTTAGCCAAGGCTGCTGCAGCAATAGCCCCCCTGTGTTGGGCCAGGTGCTTTATGAGCCCCTTGGATCATGAGGAAGGAGCAGTGCTGGTCCCCACACACCCCACACATCTCCCCAGAAGCCTGGAGCCATCTGTGTGTCCTCACCTGCTTGATCATGGTCTCCAAAGGATTTCATGTAAAGCTGGCTTGGGTAAATAGAAATTGTTCAGTCTCTTGCAGGGCAGACGTGCCTAATCCACACCAGCATGAGATTATAGATCAAGCACTTGTTATTGTTTTGCTATGGGAAGAAGGCTGTTTTTAAGGGGGGAGGTTGGAAACCTGTGTAATTTCCAAATATATTGCAGTTATTGATCTCAAAGTAAGAACATCCCTTAATTTCTTTCCCTATCGCCTAATTTTTATTTTGCTGCCTGTTTTATTCTCATTTTGACTTGTCTTGAGATAAGAGCTCATTGTGCAGAGATCTTTGCTTTCAATACATTTACACAGCACCAAGTACAAAAAACCATTAAACGTGTGGATCTTTTGCACTATCAAAATATAAATGCATAATCATATTCTGCATCTCTATCCCACAGGAAACAGAGCTGGTATAGCATGCAAGAGTCCTGGGACAGAACTCCTCCCATTCTGCTGCACTTACAGGTAGTGCAGGAAGACACAGCCTACAATTAAGATTTTTAGATACATAATTCCCAAACCCGAAATTGCACATCTGACATTCTGAGGCATGGGCCAGCTTGGCTCCAACTTAATGAAATGCTGTAGCTGCAGGATGCTGAACAGTCACCAGAGCATGTACTGGTCAAGACCAGATGCAGGCATTAATGTGGTTATTCCCACACTTTTCTGGTCCCTGCAGTGTAATCACCCTGACACAGGAGCAGCTCCAAAGAACTCCTCTGTGATAAACCAGACTTGGCTCAGCTCAAGCAGGAGCCCCCAGCTGCAAAGGTGAAGCAGATACAGGATACAGTCAATGACTAGAGCTAAAAAAGGAGATGATGTGAGTGCATTTGTCCTGCCTTCATTCCTCCTGTCCTCCAAAATGGGCTAAAGCTTTGCCTTGTCAAAGTCTGTTTGAGAAACAATGTGGTCCATCTGTTAATCTTGTCTTGCTGCTGCTCCTGCAGTACAGTGGCTTTCCAAGCTAAAATCAAAGCCTCCAGACCCCTCATGCTGTGTGTCTAGAGGAAGCATTATTATCCTGAGCTTATAGGTGGGGAACAGACAGATTAAACACTTTGTCTCCAGATTACTCAAAAAGTCCTGAGCTGAGCCCAGGGCTGAGCTCAAGAGCTGCCTCCCAGCCAGTCCTTCAGGCATTTCTTCTCTCCCATAGGATCTGTAGTTATTCCATTGGAAAACCATAGAAATTATCAGTTACCATTTCTGCACATGAATTTCCACATGAGGCTGACAGAAGGAAGAAAAATCAGACAGTGGGGAGTAAAGTCAGAGAAGGTAGCATGTGATAGCTGTCAAAACGCTTCAGGGCTGACATTCCCAGGTTTTTACACCCAAGGAACTGAGTCAGCTTCCTCCCAATATTTATTTCAATCACTGGCCACTTCCAAGGTCAGCATGTGCTAAACACTAACATTATTTAAAACTGCACCAACAGCTTTTAGCAATCATGAAATTCATCATTCTCCAGGTGCTGATAAGCCTGCTCCTGGCCTACTCCAAATTTGTTATTTTTAATAACTTACTCTGGAAGGATTTGGAATGTGAATTCCCTTTTCCATTCATTCCCTTCTGTTATTACAGTCAGGGATTCCAGCAGTTGGTTTCAGGTGATATTTACTGCTAAAAGCCTGTCAGATATGCTGACTGGTAAATATTCATTACACTGAAAAAAAGAAACCCCTTTCTGTTGATGCACTGAATTTCTGCTCTCCAGGAGGTCGGCTTCACACCACACAGACAATTTCAAACCTAGGAAAAGTTTTGTTTTGAATTCCAGAACTTCAAATATTAGTAGCAGCAAAGCAAACAAGCACAAAAAAATGGTGTTTTCAGTGACCTACATATTTTCCCCTCAAACAGCCAGCAACATTGTTAGCCAATAAATGCTGAAGCCTGTAAGCCTGTTGTATCACACATTCCTGCTTTAAGAACTCACCCTCTCCCTGTTCCATGTCAGTCTTGCTAGGGAGATGCTGCACTGGGACCTGAGGAGGGGACACTGAGCTCTCAGGGGTTTGTGCTGGTTTGTCACCTGTGCACCCTTCCAGGCCCTGCCTGCCACAAAACTCCACAGGTGGCCAAGGTGACCCTGCTGGCCACAGCAGCCTCACTTGTGCTGCTCTGACAACAGCCCTGCTCCCACTGCACATCCAGGACTCCCAGAGGAACCTCAGGCTGTGCAGAGCCTCAGCTGGGAGGAACCTCTGAGCCAAATGCAAAGCTCCAGGAAGCCTTTTCTAGCATTTTCACCCTGGGAAAAGAAACCAGGGTGGGTAAGGGCTCTCCAGTCCTCTCCCATTGCCAGGTTTCCCAGTTGGTGGACAGAAGAGGACAAGCCAGCCTGGTGAGAGGTTTGGGGCTTGTCTGTGCACACAGCACTCAGGTTTGGAGCTCAGACCAAATGGAGGACTGAAAGGCTTTCAGTTGTGCCAGACTAACACACAAATCGAACTGGTGGCAGTAAAAGATGAAGAACTGAGTCTAGATTACAAAGCAAACTCACAAACTTTTCAGTAGTTCAGATGCAGCTCATCTGCAGCTCATACTGTGCAGAACTATTACAAAAACATTCCTCCAAAAGCTCTTCCCAACATCTGCACTTTTTAAAGTCACAATTAAGGGCTGCTGAATGTTCTGTTCCTGCTGCTTTTCCTAAAAATCACGTCTTGGCAGAAAACCCAATGTTACATCTTTCCTGCTGCAATGTCCTTCCTATGCCAGCTACAATGCCAAGCATTATTTATAGGCACATAAAGCCAGAATGAGCTTATACAAGACTGTCTTAGCAAACCCAAATTAAGAAGGAATTGCAAACAGATCAACTTCTTTGTGTAGTAAATCTGTTATCACTAATCTAGGACCTAGAGAACTGTAAGCCTGCATAACAACAGAGAAGTTCATCAGCCGAGTCCTGTTGTCCACACTCAGACAGAATCATAGAATTATTGAAGTTGGAAAAGATCTTTAAGGTCATCAGGTCCAACTGGTAACCAAGCACTGCCCAGCCTAAGCCACAGACTCAACCCCTCTGCCCAGTACACCTCTTGCAGGTATAAAACACTGAGACTGTACAAGCACCACCAGACCTCTCTACTTGTCATAATTTTGCATGCCAGCCTTTCACAAAATTCACCCTGAGCTACACCAGTGTAACCTCATCTGCAATTAGGCAATTATTTCAAGGCAGCACAGCAGCAGTTTGGAGAGCTTGGAGAACACAGCAAACTGGGAACAATCCTGAGGGATGGTGTCATTGAGCATTAAAGAGTAGGTGATGTGACTCATCCCATTCCTGGCTATTACAGGATGCTAATTCTGGCTCAGGAACAGCAGTGAGATGCAAAGCTATGGGAAGAGTGGGGGTCTCTGAAAATGGTGAGCACATCGTGAGAACAAGACCTGCATCTGAATGCAACATCGAATTTCAAAGAGAACAAGTGAAAACAAAGAAAATAATAAGCTTTCTGCAATTAAAATAGCATCATCTCACATTATTTCTTCCAAAAGCTACAAGCTTTCCCCTGTAATGATGAGGAGGATCATGCTACACATATGTAGGCACCAGGCATTTTTAAAGCCTACTTTCAATATACTTTAAAAAAATCAAAGTGGAAACTTCGTCTTGCAACAATCTTCTGTCAAGGTTTAGGGTTTTCAGTACCCCAGAGCAGAGTGACTCTTCAAGGAAGGACCCAATGGATCCAACATTTCCTCCCCTCAGGGCTGTTGCTAGAGATGCAGTTACCAACTTCCAAGTCTTTTCTCCCCCAGGAAGGGACCCATTGCTAGGAATTGTACATCAGACCTTCCTGTGACCCTTGTGCTCCATCTCAGAAAATTCCTACAGCACCCATGATTGGTCCACAGGCAGAGTGCTCAGCAACAAAACATCCATAAACCACCTAATCAGCACAGCTGAACAGCACAGCCTATGCTGGGATACCCCTCATTCCACAGCTTGTTTCACATATCTGACCACAAGACATTAAACAAAAGAAGTTTCCAGCAAACTTTGGTGTGAGTGTGGGCTTACATGAGGTTCTTAAATGAGTGCAGTGTGGGTTACTGCAACTGCTCTAATCATTCCATAATGCCAAAATATCATGCCATGGTATTTGCAAAAAGGAGAAAAGTATTTTTCAGAAGCACTGAAATCCCCATACACAAGTACTTAAAATCCTTCTGGAAATTGCTTCTTTACTCTATTTTCATCTTTTTTTAGAAGTAACACATTTAACTGGTGCTGGGATGCTGAACAAGTAATGAAAAGGTCAATCCTAGCAACTAGAGCTATTTCAGTCTGAGGTATTATACCATACCTATCTATATTAAAAGCACTTTGGCAAGGTTGCAAAGCCAGGTGTTCAATAGTTCAGAGGTCTGCTGAGCCTTTGTGCTGCTTCCTGAAAAGCCTGTATGATGATACAGTCTAATTACATGATCACATCTTACTTTTCTCCAGAAGTTCCCCATCTTATTCAAGACACAGAAAAAAAATGACAATATTACATTTCATCTCCTGTGACCAGTACTTACCCTTCTGCTCCTCTTTACTGCACACTGCTCATAGCATGCACTAAAGAAAAAAATATTTCTTTATAGCTTCTTCCAGTGCTCAGCTCTTGCATCCAAGTACTTCAAACAAATTATTCTCATAATAAAACAGGGAGATGAGGTGCTTTTACTGTGTATACAAAACAGATTCTGCACCTAAGATAATGCACTCCAGACCTTCATCTCAGCTAACAGCAACTTCCACAACTCTTGACATGATATTTGGTTCATGACACAGAACAACTTGTAGTCAAAACTGGCACGAGGGGAAGTCCAGAACTCTGGGCACTGAGCAGAACTGACTGAAAAATAATGGGCATACAAATAGCAGATGGTGCTGACTCACTTCCACAGGAACCCAGGGCAGGCACAGATAAAAGGCAAGGCTCAAACTCCCCTTGCACACACCTCACCTCTTTTCCCTGCAGTTCTCAGCTTCTCCTGCACTTCCCTGACCTCACACACACTCAGGGAAGGGGTGAAGGGATTCTCGCAGCTTCACTCCCAGAGCACAGGCAGTGCAGGAAAGGGGTGAGAACACAGAAATGGAATCCCCTAATCCTGCACTCAAGGGGCAACAAAGGCTCAGGAGGTGACCTTCATCCCACCACACCTTCTCTAACACCTCACCTCTCACCTGCTCTTGTGTGGTTTCACAGGCCTGCCTGTCAATGTTAGCTACTCTTCCATGTCTGACTCTTGAGACTCTTCACTGCAAGTTTTCTTTTCCCATCTCTCCATTTAGCTTCTATCCTTCCTGCAGACCAGCCACAATCATCCTTTAGTATCCTGGGTGTCATACAGCCACAGAAAAGGATGTGGAAAAGCACATTTCTGGGGAAATGGCTACATACCCCAGGAGACAGGCTCAGGCCTTGTCAGGATGAACTGGGAGACAGGTACCAAACCAAATCACTTCAGTCTGCAAAACTGGAAAGCATGGTAAGACCTCTCACTTGGTCAGCTTTGGATGGCTCTTCCCCACAAAAGAGTCATCCCATTAAACCAAAACATTCTGCACTGGAAAGCTTTAGTTCACAGCCCAGGAGTCTTAAACCTTTACAAAGAAAATTTATAATAGAACCAGGATATAAATAGAGATGTCATTGTTGCTTAAACTTCCCAAAAACATCCAGCTGGATGCAGATATGCAAACGGGAAAGCTTTAGTCCACAATACTTACAGCCTGAGGAGCTTTACAAGAAGGGGCAATAGACCACTTCACCTGAAGGTACAGCTCCATCTCTGTGCAAATAATCTCCTTTAAACCCCTGCAGCACGAACAAGGGGAAGCTGTGCTTCCCAGCAGGCCCAGGCTGCTGACAGGACACCCCAGGGGCCCAGGCTGTCACCTGGCTGCAGCTGGGCTCCACACACACAGATGTTCCAGTTGCTATGGAAACAGAGGTGGTGGCAGCACTAAGATGCAAGTGGGGCTGAAGGGGAGACAGATGAACTCAAATTAACATCTGCACACAGATTGTGAGCAACTAAAGGACACAGAATGTCGGGTTGCATTTGTCCACCATGCATCTAAAAAATATACTCGCAGACTTTAAAGTTTGAACTCAACACTTTTGATGCTTCCACCACTCGTTTAGCATCGTGTACTGAAGCAAGGATATTGCCATTCCATCACAAAAGAGGCAAAAAAGTGACACAAAAGTGCCTCTGCTCCCACTGCCTCCTCCCCACCATGGGCACATCAGTCAGCACAGCAAGCTCTGCAGCTTTCCAAGGAACTAAAAGTAGCAACATTGGAGCAAAAGTATTGAGTGTCACTGGTGATGATGAGAAAATTTTGTCATGAAAGAACAGATACCATCTGACACATGGAACAGCAGCAGTAATTTGGAAATTAGAGACCTAGGCATATGCTTTCTAAAATTATCCATGAAACTAAAACCAAGGGCAACATACTTAAAATACTCTTACAGCAAGGCTGCATGCACGCTGCAGGCCTGCCTTCTGAACTGGCCTGGCAGAGCTGCCTGCCCTGGGCTGGACCTGGAATCTGCCTTTGGATGAGCACTGGCCTGTGCCTCCCCACCTCGAATGCCAATGCCTCCATCCAGGGCTGTGTGTGTGACATGGCTGGGGAGACACTCAGACATACCTTGGGTAGCTCTTGTTTCATGCCAGATTGGTCAAAGTATTCCACATTTATTTTAGTGCTGCCTAATTGACTTCCCTCCCCCCAGGACAGCAATAAGCACAGCCAGAACATTTATTTGTTTGATGCAATGTGATTTTCAAGCAACTGCAGAAAAATTGGCTTCTCAGTCAGGCTCTCAAGGACAAAAGTGACAGTGCAGACAATATTTATCTGAAAATAGCCCCAGTTGCCCCCACCACAACCCTGCCTTCAGGCAGCTGTCCCTGGGTTGTGGGTGCCCAGTAACTCACCCTGCACTGCCAGAGGGGCAGAGCCCTCCTGGCACAGAGCAGCACTGGGTCAGTGGCAATCACACGGAGACAAGGCACAAAACCCGGGCATGCTTAAGCAGGACAGTGCTCAGGGATGCTGATTTAGCTCAGTCACAGCTTCCCCCAGGGAGCTTGCAATAAAGAGAACGCTCTCAAGTGCCAGTGAAGCATCATGAGCTATAACAACCACCAGCTTTAGGACTTTCTCTTTTTACCAGCCATTTTACCTTTTCCTCACTCTGTCAAAACCTCCAGTTTCAAACAAGCTCCTGCTGTCAAAACAAGAGCCTCTGATACCAAACCATGCAGCAGAAGGGCTCTTGCTCTGCAGTTTCTTTGCACACAACCCACTGCTATCAGTGACCCCGTGTCCTCCCAGGGCTGTGCTGCTCCAGGGATTGCAGCACCAGTGCCACAGCACATCAGACAAGGGAACAGAGGGTTTGCTGTGTGTGAAACAGGCACTGAGAGGAAGCCTCCAGCGGGAATGCAGCCCTAGGAACAGCCAGGAGCAGGAGAGGCAGCTCTGGTGCTTCTCAATGACACTGCCATGGTTTGACCCATCCCACCTGCACATAAAGGGGGAACATGGATTCAGCATTAGTGGCAAAAAACAAGGGTTTGGGAAAGGGTTTTGATGGTGAAAGGAAGGACTTAATGGAGCATTTCACATTAAAAAAAAAGTGAGAATAGGAACAGGGACACTTGCAGAGGTAAAAAAGATTAATACGGGCATTAAGGTGGCATTATTAGCCCAGCAGAGGGAAGAGTAATAAGCAACCAGGCAGGAAGAAAACATGTGGGAGTTACATAGGTAGTCTGGATAATCAGACAACATATGGCCATTTTAACAGTGAGGCTTTCATGAAACCAATGAGGAATGAATTCTGCCACAAAACCTGAAAGCACAGAAAGTTAAGATGATAGACAATGAGTTAGACATATTCTTCAAAAACTAACATGCAGAAGGCACAACGTGACTGCAGCCAGCTGCACTGGGACTGGAGCATCAGCCCTTGCAGTTCAGCTTGCATCCATTTTCATTTGCTGCCCTTGTGCCTGGCTGTTCACCTGCAAGAAAGTGCCAGGCTCTTCCCTCATCACACCAGGCTCTGCTGGTGCAAGAAGGTTAAGGAGTGAGTAATGAACTCCTCCTAAACCTGTACCCCCTAAAGCAGCAATAGAGCCGAGCAGGTGAGTCGATCCTAGATAATGTGCAAACACAAACAGGGAAGGCACTCCCAGAGATTCACCTTCCTCCCAACCATTCAGCATAATCCCACATCACCCTGAAGGGGCAGCTTGCATAAGGCAATCACCTGGAGTATTTCAGGTTAAAATCCACCCCAAAGCCAAGACAAACCTTGCTTAGCACAGCAGACTGGGCTAAAGCTGTGCACCAGTCCTTCAGCAGCCCAGGGGCTGGGCAGAGAACCGAGGAGAGCCCTTACACTAATGAGCAGGGCCGGCTCAGGGTGGCACCAGGGGTGACTGTCCCTCTGCAGCAGCATGACCAGCTGTCACCCTTAGTGCATAGAAAAGGCTCTTGCCTGACATCTGCAGTGAGGAGAACAGCCAGGTGACTGACAGAGCTTTACTTTTGGCTCTCTGAGCAGTGCAAAGCCTTTGCTGAACACAGACATCCTTTCCAGCCTTGTATCTACCAACATTAAATGCCACAGTTCTTCCCTGGCCACTGGTTTTACATTCAGCCAAGACCCCCAGAGCCTGCAGTACCCCACATTTGCACCTCCCGCAGTGCTTGAGCCCTGCAGGTGAAGATTGGAGCCAGAGTCGGGGTTTGCATTTGATGCCTTCAGGATCTAATGGATAATAGAAGCCAGGAGAATATTACAAAAGAAACCAGGAGTTGTTTCAGGAAATTGAGACAGGTGACAGGAACAAAACTCCTCAAACTTTTTGGCAAAAACTGAGGTTTGGGTTTGACAAGACGATTTCAGGTCTCATGGAGACTTTCAAAACTTGGGCCAAGGTCAGGCACAATGCAAGAGAAAACAAGTAAATATTCATGTCTGACTTTATGCCTCTTTATAAAAATTCAGTCCAGCTTTAGTCCTAATTTTCTTATCATTTCTTAGCATTGTTGTCACCCTGTATGAACTATATGCTATTGATATATGTGCCCAGTGTAAAGATTAATTGAAGAACCACAATTCAGGAGAGGTAACTTAATTCCCTTCTGCAGGTGCACTGCAGTATTTCATACAACTTGTGGCCAGGAATACTTTATTAGTTCCATGCAAGAAGACTCGTGGCAAGTGCTGTTGCTCAGCCTTTGCTGGCTGAAGCTGCTGCTCAAATTCCAGATCAGAGAAGAGGCTGGGGAGGGGACAAGACAGGGAAGCTGTCAGGGAGTACCTGTTAATTTAAGGACAGAAAACAGAGACAGGTTTAATATATCAGGATGGAAGGGCAAGTGCACAATCCTCTGTTTTAGACTGAAAAGGATGCTCACAGTGAAGGTTGGGGCAATGGGACCATTCCTTTTGGCTCCCAAGCTAGCAAAAATAGAGTTTGTGGGGTGGAGCTGTCCTTTTAGTTGGCATTTTCAAGAACAAGAATTAAACCTGATATATACCACTAGTTTTGGGGATAATTATCCAACAGCTTGAAACTCCTTCACCTAATTTGGACAAAAGCAAAGCCTATCAAAATAATCCTGCTGGTACTAAAATCTTTACAGAAACACATTAATAGATGTTGTGCCACTACTTGAAGCAGTAAAAAACCCAACAAAAGCCAGTGAAGATGGGACAGTGGAGCTTTGCAGGCACAGAAAGCTCCTGCCTGGCCAGGGGCTGCTCTCAGCTCAGCTTCAGGTGCTCAAAACCAGGTTTGTCCCAGCACCTGGACTCACATTTCCACACCTGCTCAAGACCAGAGAGAGCAAAAGAATGTTTTCATCAGCCTCTACTGGGCTGCTCCCTAGACTTGGTTTAATATGGTGGCAGTTTTATTCAGGCAGTCAGTGACCTTGTCCATCCCCAAGGCAATGACTAATCCATTTCTGGAAGTTTCTGGGACACCCGGAGTCCTCTGTGACACCTGTCTGAAAGGTGCTACCCAGGAAGCAAAATAAGCAGCTTAGACACAGGTTGCACTCAAAGTCATGAAGAAGGTAATATATTGGTTAAAATAGAACTTCAAATTAAATATTTAGAAAAAGAGAAACATGTCCAAGAGGAAATTTTGGCAGCTGGCAATCAGTTTTGCAATTTGAAAGCTCTGAATAAGAGTGTCTACATAAATGTATTTTTACATGTTTTTACGTCAGCTCCTAAACTCTGATCTCAGTCCTGCAGCTGAACCAGAGCTCTGCTCATAGTGCAGAAACTTTTACAGGTCTCACCAAAACAGCCTTTTTTGTAATTTAATATAAATGCCAATTTCAGCATGCAAATTAACTGTGAGGCCAACTCTTTGAAGAGCTGGCTATTCTCAATTCCCAGTGAAGTCAAGAGACTCAAAGAATCCATAAAGGCACAGGATCAGAGTAAATTAGAAAATGGATGAAATGGATGATTACAATGTTATGAAACCCTGATACATTCAGTTAGTTAAAGCTTCAAAAGAGTGGAAGAGTAGCCAATAATAGGAGCTAACAGCTCATTCCAAAAAAATGGAGGAAACTAGGGGCAGTCAAATTCTGGTTTTCAGCCTAAATATTATTAATGTCTTTCTATATAGGTGCGGAAAAAGTCAGCTGTAAGTATTCTCTAGGTACAATAATTAAGGCTCCACTGTGACATGTCTCTGCAGACATTTATTTTCCATTAACAGAGGATCAGAATTACAGTTTAATTATTCATAGGGTTCTAAAGAGATACTCTATTTTATTCAAAAAGTCATCGACTGGATTACAGGAAAAGTCCACCGAGCTGCCATCCACTTTAATAAGGCAAAGCTCCAGACAAAGGGCAGCCCGGGAGAGAGGAGGGAGAGGAAGGTGGGAGAGCACTGCCCCCGGCAGGGATGTCACCCCAGCCTCTGGGGACACATCCTGGGTCCCCTTTCTCTGCACCCTGCCCAGCACCGTTCACACCCAGCCTGGCACTGCCATGGGGGTTCACAGGACACAGGCAGAGCTCAGCTCCTGATTTCCCTACATTTCCCTCCATATAAACCCCCATTCCCAAACCCCGGCGTGGGAGCTTTACCCATGCACGGGCAGCTCTGCCATGCCAGGGGAGGGGACCCCACCCTGCAGGGCACCCAGGAGGGGTGGCTGTCCCTGCAGGGCACCCAGGAGGGGTGGCTGTCCCTGCAGGGCACCCAGGAGGGGTGGCTGTCCCTGCAGGGCACCCAGGAGGGGTGGCTGTCCCTGCAGGCACAGAGCAGGACACGGCCACCGATGTCTGGTGCCCTCTCCTGGCACCGACAGCCACAGGATCCGGTAAATCCTGCCTAGATCGTGACACTCAGAGTAGCTCAGCATGGATTTCAGGGCTGCGTGGAGATGGGGTAAATCGTTCACTTGAGTATATAATTTTATAGAAGATGAGCACAAGGTACTGACAGAATAGCTATAGATTAACATGTTTGGGGAAACAAGCTGTCTGCTTCCCGGAGGAACAGACAGTTTAATCTGGATTACAAATTTCCTAACCTTATTAAAAGGAAATTGAAACACTTTTGTGAAACGCTTCTGATTAGTAACAAGCCCTTCAATTATTTTAGAACTTCTCCTCAACCAACAAATAATGCAAATATCCAGAAATTTTTCCTCTGAATTTTTCTTCAAGAGTTGGATACTGGGAGTTAAGCCCCTGAACTAGCTAAATATTTCTAGGACATGTTGCTGCAAGTGATAGATTTAAAACCAGAGATATTGTACATGTTCCCCCAGACAGAATCATTCTCTGGTTGAAAGCCTTTAGAGAAGATTACTGTAAAGAGCACTGCAGTTTCACTGAATATATGTGCAGGATTGGTATCCTGCAAAATCCTGGTGAAGACATCAGGAGCAGCTCACAGAGATACAACTTGAACGTTTAAACCAAAGTGCATTGCCTCCTGTCTATAGATAGAAGTCAATTTAACACACATTTATCTCCAATTCTTTACTTTTAAATTAGCAGAATTTTAGAACTGGCCTACTTACTAGTCCCTTCAGTATTAATTACTCATTAGCTCCCCAACTCCACATTTTGTCTTGTATCCACAACTAACACAAGCAATTATAAGCAAAAATTCAAGTCAGAATTTTCAAGAGAGCTCTCACTCTGTTGAAAAAAGGACTCTTATTCCAGATCACTAGCACAAAATAGTCTTCAAATGTGCTTATGAATAAAAAATCATGAGAAGACATACAGAATTCAAGGTTATCAAGGAACCCATGATTAACTGAGCTTGCTGTCACAATCAAAGCTGCTCTGAGTTGAGGTGCTGACAATAATATGATAATAATAATAATAGTCACAGAAGGCCACCACAGCCCCAGGTTGCACAGAGCTATTTGGAAGCAGCAAGTCATGTTGTGAAAGAGAAGTTCTTGTTCCATAACTCAGTCAGCTTCCAGTCAACCTCAGAACACCCTCCAGCACATGTTTATGGCCAGTTTATCTGCACCTCCTCCTCCAAAGCTCCGTGTGAGCACACAGGACAGGGTCCCCTGTGCCCAAGGCTGCTGCTCATGTTTTCCCATGCTGGACTGGGATTCCAAGCATCACCATCACCTCCAGGGGCTCAGCCTGGAGAATTCACTTCCTCTAGGTAAGTGCTCTACAAACAGGAGATGGTAGACAGCAAACACAGGAGCTTAAAACATTACAGCCACCCCATCATGAACTCACCCAAGTGCTTTAGCAGCATTTCTCTTTCCAAACCCCCTTTACTCTCAGGCCCAGCCATCACAGCCTTGGCCCCCAAGACCACCTTGGCCTGCCCGTGTGCTCCAGGGAAAACAGCCCTGCTCCCAAGGAGTCTGTGCCAGAGGTGACAGGAATGATGCAATGGGGAGCTGTACACAGGACAAGCTTTTGGGGAGTTTTCCATTTTCTAACTTGTGTTTTATATTCCAGGCTCAGATCTCAGTGATTTTTGTATTAACTAGCACCTTGGCAGGTCCTTTTTTCTTTCCTGAAACAAATGTACTTTATCAGCTCTCCAGCTGAATAGGTTGGAATGGAAGAATGCAAACACAGCCAGTCCTCAGCCCTTGGTCCCCCAGTCGTGCTCATCACTCCTGCACCTTCCCTTAGGCCAGAACAGCTGCCTTTGCTCATATCCCAGTTCGTTTGGGAATGCAGTGGGCTGCTCAGCTGAGCTGCACTGGGCTCTGTGGGAGCAGGAGCCTCACTCCCCTGCTTGGCAGGCTTTCACAGATTTGAAACAGAGTTTAAAAAAAAAAAAACATCTTCAAAGTGCCATTCCTCTAGGTCAGAATCTAGGTAATAACATAAAAAGAAAAAAATAAAGCCCCAGTGCATTCCCACACAGAGCTCAGCCTGGGGAGCTCTCTCCAAGCCCAAGGGACTGACAGGATCCTGGCAGCCCCAGGTTGTACCAGCACAGCCAGGTGCTCCTCAAGGAGCAATTACTGTCAAGGCAGAACTTGGGAAAACTGAAACATCTGAGTTGTCTTCAGGTGAAGAATCCAGCTGGCCTTTAGTCTTCCCTTTCCTCCTCTCAGCACATCATACCACTCTCGAAGAGAAATCAAGGGAAAAATAAAAATTAAACAAATAGGAAAGCCACACCTTGTGATGAGAGGGGAAACAGAACAACCTTGCTGAGGGCTGGGGGCAGTGCTGTGGCCCTCCCCTGGCCGGGGGTGCCATCTCAGAGAGCCCAGCAGAGGAGATTTGCTCCTTCTCAGAGACCAGCCCTCACCATGTGCTTCAGGACCACCCACCTTGATGAGCCAGCCAGAGACACTCATTAGAGACTGTCCATTAAACAGGCAAAGCTGCAGAGGCTGCCCCTCCATGAAGGGTTAAAATATTGAAAGGAGAGTGCCTGCCAGATTCTAGGAACACAAAATGCCAGACCTCCCATATTTTTATTGCTGGCTTCTGCAATAAGAGGCACTCCCTTAGTCCCCACCAAAAAAATGTTTGCCTCCATGCTTAGGTCCCTCAGCTTAACAACTTCTAAGGGAGCCCTTTCACACCCTGGAAATCAAGGCAGGCTGGAATGCAAGTAGGTGGGACATGAGGTTTATGTTAACTCTCATATGTCTAAACAAAAAGGTGTCAAGCACTGAAAGCCATCAACTGCAAAAAGTCTTACAAGTGAATTGCAAACACAGCCCTTGTCTTCCATCACAGATGATGAAATCAGCAGTGCCTTTGCCCAGACCCAGATGGATCCTTAGAGGAGTTTCTGGCCCTCCCAAAGAGCATCCCAAGAGTTCACATGGTGCAGCTCACAGTCACACAGGTGACATTCCAGTGGCCACTGGGCCAACAGGGCTTAGTTCTCTGAGGAGCAGTAAACATGCATGTACTTGCTACCCTTAAACCTACAAAACACACTGAAATTATTTTAGGACACAGCTCCCAATGAACATAACTTCTCCACGAAAGTGGTTTTCTCCAGAAAGGTCTCATGCCTACTTAAAAGTCTCCATATTCTCATCTTCCCTTCTCCATCTGCAAATCTTCCTTTATACTTCTATTTTGCCTCTAATCAAAGGCAAATGGCTACTTTGTCCATCTTTTAGAGGAAATAAATTTCCACAATCAAAAGCTTAACTTCATTAATTTACCCACAGAATTTGAAATTGAAAATGTCAGTTAGTTAAGTCTGGGGAGCAGTCTACTACAACCCCCTGCTCCCCCAGGACTGCAGGCTTACAGGTACACCTTTGCTAAATGCCCATTTCAGCCCCCCCTAACCTCCCTGGCTCCAGCTCCTCTCAGCAGCTTTCTTCAGCAGGAACTGAAGCAGCTGCCCCAAAAGCATCAAAGGGAATCACCTCTTTAATTAATCATCCAGTCATTAGTCTCACTAATTTCTCAGTATATCCTTAGTGCAAAGTGGAGGCAGAAGTTACCACAAATAGCAGCAACATTCATTTATCTCCTTTCTTGTTTGGTTGGTTTTTAAAACAAAAGATTCAACAGAAAACTCTGAAACACCCAGAAACATTCCTTCCTTCCAGCACTCCCACATAACCAACAGATTCCTCCTCTCATTCTGCTCATTGCACTGAAATCAGCATGTGGAAAATACTTGTTTATATCCCAGGTAGACAAGGATCAAAACCATCAGACAGGAATAGTTCAAGCTTCTAGGCCTTGAGGGATCAAAGGCTCTCTTTCAGGAAACCCCTTCATCAATATTCACCCAGCACAGTGAGGATCCCAGAAGCAGAGAACAAGAGCAGAAAAAAATTTTTGGTCCTGCCCTTGGTTTTAAGGGCTTGTGTTCCCAGCAGCCCAGGGAAGGTGATCAGTGGGAATGGAGACACCTTAAGCAGCTGCACCTGAAGCCACACCTGCTCTTAGTATCTGAATGAGGATTTAACAAGTGAAAAAACAAAGATATTAACAGTCCCAAAGCAAGGACCAGGGAGGTGGGGTTGGGTGTTTTGAGCAGGTCTGTGGCTCAGCATAATTGAGGGGTGACAGCCTCAATTCTCAGCCTGCTCTGGGGGAAGCAGGCAAGGCAGGATCACCACAATAAACTCAATTGTCAGTTGTTTGGTGCTGGGGAGGAGCAGGGAGTGTCCTGGCAGTGTCCTGGCACCCTGGTGCAGGGGAGCTGGACAGACCCCACAGCTCCAGTGCTCCCAGACTCTAGAGCCACGGGCAGACCTGCAGGGATGTGCCAGGGGGGTGTTCTGCTCAGGGCAGCAAAGAGTGATCAAGTACTGGAATGGTCTGCCCGGGGAGGTGGTGGAGTCCCCATCCCTGGATGTGTTTACAACAGGACTGGATGTGGCACTCGGTGCCATGGGTTAGTTGGGCTGTTAGGGTGTGGGTTGGCCTCAATGATGTTAAAGGTCTCTTCCAACCTGGTGATTCTGGGATTCTGTGACATTCTGAGCTGCCCTTGGGGCTTCTCCAACCCCGGCTGGGGGACCAGGGAGCAGGAGGCTTCCCAGAGGGCAGCTCTGAGGGTCATGAGGAGAACTGATACATAACCAGGGTCCTCACAGACTGATTTCTTTCTCCTGTTCAAAATCAGCATTCCTCAATGGGGCCGTTCTTGTAACAGAGGGCTGTTGATTTTCATCCTCACCATCTCATGGTTGCTTGTTCTCCTTGTCCTTTAGTCTGAGCCACAATTTTCTCTGCTCTATTCTGACAATGCAGCTTGTGAAATCCATGTCTGAGATATTTCCAGGTCAGCTAAATTCAAATTCTCATGTCATTTTAATCCTGTGGGGGATTTGCTTTATTATTCAGGTATCAGTTGGTTGTGATTAACATGGAAGGGGACAGAAATGCTGAGCCATGTTCTTGCAAGAACATGTATTTCTGAGATACCTGTACAGAAAAATGTGCCACTTTGAGATTATGCAAAATTAACAGGTTTCAAACAATCTGTTGGGCATCTTGGTTTTCTTGCTGTGTCAATGGAGCCAAAATCATAGCTTTTTAATTTAATTGCATTCATCCTGCCTCTGAATTTGATTGGAGAGTACTATTACAACCAAAGCTTGGACCCTGTTGTGTCAATTACAGCCAGAAAGATTTTAAAACACAGCTCCTGCTTCAAAGGCTATTTTCTCTCCATACCAAGAAACAGAGTGCTTGCTATTCCCCATTTCCCAGATAGGGAACTGGGTCACAGCCAGCCTTTTGCCTGAAAGTGGAAGGGGAAAATATTTCACCACCAGCTTGAGCTCAGCAGGAGCTGTTGGTTGTGGTGAGCCCAGTAAGGATGTTCTGGACACCCAGCACATTCTGGAAAGGCAGGTGAAGAGAAGGGCCTGGCTGTGACCTTTTAGAAGTGTCCTCAGAGCAGAGAGTACCAGTTGCCACAGGGTGTCTGTAGCAACACAAGGTGAAATCTTGCACGGGGTAAAAATGCAGCTCTCATGGGGCTGGTGGTCACAGACAGCAGCTCACAGGGGGCTTTATTGAGCAGGACTCCTTCTTTGCCATGGTGGAGCAGCAAGTTGAATTCCATTTGTCCCCATATCTGCCTCCCTGAAGGGGAATGGACCCCTCCAAGTGTCTGCTTTGGCCCTCTGCTCTGCACCTGCCTTGGCCACCATATCCCACTTTGGGAAAAAAGAATTTTCAGAGGCCCAGGTCAAATGCTGGCTGCCTGACATCCATCCAGGAGAAAAGGGTCTGTATGCATCTGGTGGATATATTGTTCTTTGATCTCATTGCTGCTGATCTAAACCAGTGTGAATTTGTACTGAAAATGATGAAGCAGTGCTGGCATGGAGCCAACATATGTGAGAGGAAATTCAAGCTTCATGCCTCCAGCTTGTATTTAAACCACGTTGCCTTCATGGATTGCTGTGTATGACACAATAAAGATAACACATTGTATAGTGCTGGGGCCAGATGAAACAGCATCTGCCCTTTCCTGACCTTTCCTGTGCTGTTGGACACTCATTTGTACCCAATGGTACAGAAAAACAAACTGACTGAAGAACAACAGCATATGAATGGCTATACTCCTGTACGGGCTCAGCTTACTCCTGAATATTGTCACCTACAAAATATTCCTGAGCAGGGGAACAGGTGACAGGCAATACATGTCCATTTTCTCAACATGGTCTAGTCCCAGCTGTTCAGCATTTTCTTGCAGCAGAGCAGCCCCTTTTCTCCCCAGCTCATCCCATATGAGTGTGGGAGATCCAGAGGCTGGAGAGGACTCGAGCTGTAATTTATATGGCATCTCCCCCAGTGGTCTTCATTCTGCAAAGACTTATTAATCAGGAATGGTTCTATGCATCAGTTTTTGAAGTACATAAATCAATCTCTCTTTCTCTCTTTCTCTCTTTCTCTCTTTCTCTCTTTCTCTCTTTCTCTCTTTCTCTCTTTCTCTCTTTCTCTCTCTTTCTCTCTCTTTCTCTCTTTCTCTCTTTGCCTTTTTCTCTCTCTTACTTTCTCTTTCTCCCTCTCTTTCTTTCCTTCTCAAGATTAGATCATAAATGATGATAGGAAATTCTTTCCTACAGATAAGACCTTCAAGTGTCCCAGTAGGCAGGGCACAGCTAGCACTGTCAATGGAAAGCAAGGAAATACAGCACAGTTTGGCAACTTTCAAAATGTCTTTCAGGATTGGATCTGTGACTGTGGCACATGTTACTTGTTATGGTGACAGACCAGGCTAAAAAAGGTGCCTTTCCCAAGAAGGGAGACACACAGAGGATGTCACTGCTACAGCCCAGCCAAGTGTCCTTTCCAGGAAGGTCTTACCATACAGACCCGTGCTCCAGGTTGGGTGAGGTCTGGAGCAAATTGCAAGTTGCTGATGAAATGTAGAACTCTCTGTTGCTCTCAGTTTTTAAAAGCAGAACCAAAGCTACAAAATATTTGATTTTTATTCAGGTATATATACTTTTTACACCCCAAAGCAGTTGAATAATGAAGTGAAGCATAAAATTTTAAAGGAAGAGGAGCAGAACACAGCAATTTAGGTGAAACCAGAAAAATTAGTCAAAGTTCTGCATAAATACATTGACAGGAATAAGTCCCATCCTAGATCCAGGGAGATGACTGAAGATAGAAATGCCTATTCTATGTTTTAATGTTATACTTATTACTATTTAAATCAAAGCAGTATTTTGGTCCACAATTACCCATGGGTTACAGAGGTTCTTTTTTATCCTGAGCTGTGCTTTGGAGAAGAGGCTTGTCTCTCTCCTACTCAGTGACAGGAAAATGATGTATATTAAAAAAACACTTTTGAAGCCTAGTTGTCAAGGTTTCAAATTTCTTACTCTGTAACCAATTCTCACAAGATGCCAGATCTTGGAAATAGAGGTCAGAGACTTTGAGGTTTTCCCACCCTTAGTATTTACATTCACAAATGGTTTGCAGCATAAGATTCTGAGAAGTGGTCAGAGTGATTTTCCCATGTTTGTTTATCCACGGTGACACTGTGGCCAGCTAGCTCATGAGCTAATAATGAGCCTGTTTCAGTGTAAGACACAAAGAGCTGCACTTTCCATAGAGTTCCAAGTCAGATGGGGCAATCTGTCATTTTTGTAGCTGAACTGAATCAAGTTGCTGCAACCTTCAACCTGTGTTATCTTTCCCTCCCTGAATTGCATTATGGAGTTAATGTAAATTACTTCAGCCAACAGCCATGGCACTGGTGATAAAAGTGTGCCTTGGAGCAATGGCCAAGTTGCACACACGTGGAATTAAGTACTGGAACCATACAGTGGGCAAAATCCTGGCCTTGGCAAAGTTAATGGTAAATGTTTTGGCTTCACTGTAAACAGGCCTCCTGTCTGCCCCTCCTTGCAGGGAATGAGATAGGAGGGAGTGACAAAAATAAGGTGGTGATAAATCCTGAGTGCACAGTCACCAAATGTAACTGTGGCAGCAAACTAGAGACCTTTACACAGCCACTTGTTTGGCATTAGAGATTACCCTCTTTCTGCAGGTCTTACACAGAGTTAAGGTTTGAAAAGGAGTTTCTAAGAGAATATCAGAGCAATGTGTTGAATCTGGAGAATCAGTCATATCAATTATTTCTGAAAGTACCCTGCCCATTACCATTTTCACCCACACATGTGATGACAAGATTCTTCTTTTGGTCTATAGCCTGCACCCATAACTCACAGATTTCAGAAAAAGCTATGAATGTTCTGTGCCCCACAGATGTGGGCATAGCAAAACAGCTGCATCATTCCTCAAGGGGATGAAGATTGAAGGGATGACAGCACAGACTGGGGGCTCTGCCCTGTGCCCCTTCTTTGCCTTGAGTTCCTACTTGTACTTTGAACTTTCAGTGTGCAACTTTGTAGGATGAAAAGCTGTAGCTCCTAAGCCTGCCCAGAAGCTCTGACTGCTCCTCTCTGCCTTTGGCACTAGACACATGTTCAGACTGGTTTTACACATTTCCCAAATTTGGTCACATCATCATCGGGAGGATAGAAGCAGTCACTGGGGTGTTCAGTTTTCCTCAATGGCTGAACCAGATAATGAAAGACATCTGTATTCCTATTGGGAAGGTTTTCCCAGCCTTCCCTAAGCAATTGATGTCAGCATCAACACAGCACTTTTGCTGCTACGGCTCAGTAGCATTTATGGTAGGTTTCTTTTTTAACTATGCTTTCATTTTTTTCCTATTTCCTTCTCTTAGAATTTTGTCCTGTAAATTCCTTGTTTGGGTTTTATGGATTTTTTGATCATATTTCTTAGAAGATAATTCTTTTGGGATGTCACAAGCACAGAGGAACTTGAAAGAATTACCATTGTTGACAAGATGTTTGGCCATGGACGAGTGTTCCTCATTAAGAACAGGTTCTGTTTTCTACTTATAAAAACAAACTTCCTGCACGCTCCAGTTACAAGGAAATGGCCTTATTTTTATAAGGATGTGTTTATGTTTGAAGCCAGCAAGGGGCTTAGTCCTTGTCTGGCCTTTTATCACGTTCATGGTTGCTTTCCCTTGCCCTTGCAGAACTTGAGAGCAAGTCCTCTCAGTACACCATCAACCCTTGACCCAAAGCAAAACAAAAGTACCTTAACAATAATCCTGTGTGCTTGCTCCACATCAGAATGAGGTCTAGAGTAATCCCACCCATTCTGGGCTCCTGCTGGCTCTGCCCTTGCCTTGCATTATTAATA
Source organism: Sturnus vulgaris (assembly GCF_052056855.1). Classification (NCBI taxonomy): domain Eukaryota; kingdom Metazoa; phylum Chordata; class Aves; order Passeriformes; family Sturnidae; genus Sturnus; species Sturnus vulgaris. The sequence goes on along the minus strand of NC_142252.1, from coordinate 1,632,918 downwards.
ACAATTTATGACTCCTCTGCCATGTTCCTCATCTTGCAGCACATACACTGATGCAAATTGAATGCCAGGAGCAATAGCATGAGCTGCCTGTGGTTACCCAGGAAAGCTGTGATAGAACTCAATACAGAGCCTGGCTCTCTTGGGTCTCATTTGGATTTTGTTTTTTCCTTCTTAGTGCCATCTTCAGCAGCCTCCTAGCTGCAGCTTGGCACAGCTGACTGCAAGGGGCTGGCAGGCAGGAGCAATCCAACTGAAATGAATGGAGTTGTTGAAAGGCTTAAAACCAATCATCTGGATAAGTTACCTGATGTCACACAGGGTGAAGACATTGGAGATCTAAAGTTTTGGCTTCAATCCAGGCAGAAGCCATGATTCAGTAGACATTAAAGCATGTACCTAATTAAAACCTCCCACTGTCCCATCCCTGGGCAATCAGGCACGTGAATGTGTTTAGGGCTGTCAGGAATAGCTGTTGCCTGCCTTGTTACCCAGAGCTAAGTACTGCACACCATTCCTGCATGGCTTTGGACCACTGTGGAGCTGTTTGCAGAATTAATGAAGGTTTATGGCCAAACTGCAATTGGGAAGGCTCTTGGGTCCCCACTGTGCTGGTTCTGGCAGCTGTGCCCACCTCACTCAGTGTGTAAGCCTGGGTATTTCCCCCTTGCTGCCATGGGCTTTACACACTCAGAGACCTCAGAAAGGTCTGCCCTGCTCTCAGCAAGGCTGTCTTCTAGTCCTCTTTATTTTCCATAAATCATCTAAGTTCCTCGTGATGTAAACACAGGGCCCAAAAGGGATGATATGTTGACAAAATCTTAGCTTACTTTTATAGCTTCAGAACAAAGAAAGGGTGGTAAAGGATTTTACATTAAATCTGTTATTTCCATTGTAACAACTCCTGCTATTTCTTATTAAAATTTTGTAAAGGATGACAAGAAGGCTGCAAGTAATAGGAAGGAGGGGGAGCACATTTAAATAATTTCTATTTTAAAGCTTTAAAAAAGGCTTTTATTTTATTTAAAGCCCACACTCACGCATTCACATTACCCTTAGCAAAAAAAAAATTCAAAATAACAGAATCTCCCACACAAGGGTATTTCCCTGTTTCAGGCAGCTCTCAGCAATAACCCTGAGTTAATTTTGGCTCCATCCTCACATGCTCTGGGCTCTGGCCCCAGTCCAGCAGAGCACTCTGAGCAGTGTTTCTTGCCCGTGTTTCAGCAAGTCCCTCTGCCTGTCTTCAAAGATAAGCACGTGCATAAGGGCTGTGCTGGAGCAAGGTCAGAGGCAGCCCACGGACACTGAGCCCTTTGTATCTCTACAGCATCTTGAGGGCTTCTTTCAGAAGAAAGGCCCTGCTGTATCAATGAAGCCAAAGTTTACATATGGAGATGTCTGTGAACTTTAAAATGTAACCCTGTGAGCCTCCCGAATGTGATCTACCTGCACTTGCCTTTTTTTTTTTTTTTAATAAACAATATGTAAAATATTATCTGCCTCAGAGTTGATACAAAAATAATGGCTGTGCCTCCTCCAGATGAGAAGGAAAAAAATCCATGCAAACAAGCTCACACACATACACACAGAGAGTGAAAAATACTGAATGTTGATTTATAGTCTGTATTGCTGAGTCCTCCTGTTTCATGCAGATGAAAATGGGCATCTAATCATCAGCATGATGATAATAGCATTAAAAAGCATGTGAGAACAAGAAAAAGGGCGAGAGGTGGGCCTGATTCAAAGCAAAAAGCATTGATGTGAGGGTGGGCTCACATTTCCAAGCTGCTGGCACAGGGACAGGGGTGGAAGCAGTTTGTGGAGCAGTTTTGGCTGAGTGGAGGGCTGGGGGAGGGAGGTGTGTGGTGGGGATAGTTAATCATGTCTGCAGTGTTTTGGCAAGGGCAGGAGTGGATTACGTGTGTCAGGCTCTGGCTTCCCTGGCAGTTTGAGAGGGATTAGGAATTGTGCTGGCTCAGGCAGAGAGGTGATGAGACTTTGTTATCTCCCATGCACGAATTTTCGCTAATGAGGGAAGGAAGGACACTGGGGTCTGGAGAGGAAAACGAAAAGTCTCTGCCCTTAGGCTAAGCAAAAGGAAAGCTGCATAATGAGCAGGGACGTTTTCTACAAAAGGTAAGGGGTATTCTGACACCTTGTTCAGCAGGAGTCAGAAAGTAATACAGCAGGTTTGTTACACTAAAAAAGAGAAGTTTGTGGTGTAGGGTAATTTTTTCCACACCTGCTAATGGACAGGATGGAAGTGGTGAAAGGAGCAGACATCAGCAGGGATGTACAAACACTGGGAAGCACACAGTTTACAGAGAAGCCCAGGCCCTGTGCTAGCAATCAGGAAACAAGCCTAAGCAATGCATATGTGACAGATGCCCCCTTTCATTAAGTATGCTTGGGAATGGGTACCCAATATCCCTTTTTCATTTTCCCTAAAGACCCTCCTTCTACTGGATCTTGAGCACGGACAGCCTACAAAACCCTGAATCACCATTTGTTAGCAGTCCTCATTTTGGGGTGCTGCTGAGGGGAGCACAGGAGTGTCAGTGCCTGCCTGCTCCCCCGTGTGAGCCCAAGGCTGGGCACAGAGGGGCTGTGCATGGGGACCCCAGCACAGCCAGGCCACTGAGGAGCTGCTGGGAGGGCACAGTGGCATGGGAGGCTGTGGACACACATTTAGAGAGCTAGGGAATTACAGCTTGGAAATTCTTTTCAGGCCTGGATTTCTCCTGACTCTCAGCTCCATTCCCAGGCTGACAAGCTGACTGCAGCTTCAGTTAGGGAGGAGTCTCCCAGGGTGAGAACATGGTGACAAACAGAGTGGAATTCATCATAAACATTAACCCCTGGTGTCTTTCCCATGGGACACATCCTGAGGTGCTGTCCCAAGGATGTTTTTCCCAATTGTCCAATGAGCTCCTGTCCTGTCCTGGCTGCACTAACACACTTTAAATCCGGGCTGTCTGTACAATAAATTGGCCTTTTTTCCCCAAAGAGGTCCCTGTGTGTTGCTGTCCTTTCTCTGTCTTTGCAGGGCAGTAACCACAGGAGGCAAGTGACACCAGGTGCAGGTGACACCAGGTGCAGGTGCAGCCCTGCTCAGAGGGGAGCTGTGTGAGCCCGTGTGGCTCACTGGCTTTACACACACTGCTGGCTTCAGCTGTGAAATGTCCCAGCTGTCACTATTCAGTGCTGTGGGGCTGTAGTGCTGCAGCATCTCACCCCTATCCATGGGCTGCACTATGATCTCAGGAAATGCTTGGCCTTGTCAAACAGCACTTGGGCCCAGCTCTTCTGAGCTTATCAGAAGCACTGTTCACTCCCATGAACTTGTGTTGTCTAACAAGCTCCTGGCTTTGACTAACAGCATTGAAAACTTGGTTTTCTTGCTGAATAGCAACCCTAGTGGAACAATATTTTTGTTATCAAATTTTCAAAGAAACTTGCCAACCTAAATTGCAGCCAGGATGGAAAATGACTGTGACTAAAGCCCAGTGTCTCTTGGCCATATAAACAATGGTGCAGAGTGAGACCCTTTGGGCTCTCCTGGACTGCAGTGGGCTCAGACCAGCACCTCTCTCCGAGTGGAGCCTCTCAGAGCAAAAGAACTCCCAACATTCCTGTTCCTGCAGGACCATCACCAAAACACAGCAACAGAGCCTGCTCTGATCTCCCACTCCTGGGGGCTCAACCCTGGGAAGATGCAAAGATATCCAATGTGAGTCCTTGGCTGAACTCAAGGGAATTTTCACAGGTATTCACCTTGTGCATGCTCAAGTGTGAGGGTGAATGTGCTATAGCCAGTGTACAATGCTAAATTCTTGAGTGCTTTAGAGTCATAAGTAAGTCAGGCCTATAAATGAGTTATTAGAAGTGCAACTCTAAGTCCTATAAGAATATTTCATTATATTGTTTCAGTTAAGCTCTTGATTAAGTGCTATTAAAACCTTTAGGCCTAAATTATTGATGAAGTCCAGGGCTAAGTTTGGCAAGGGGTTTCACTCTGAATGTTGTGACTCAACAGGAGGGTCTCCCTTATTCTTTCTTATCCCCACCCTTTCCCATTCCCATTCTCCAGAAAGATAATTTTTTTGTTGATTTTAACTTCAGATTGATTGATTTTGGGCTTTAGTGCAGTTTTTCCTCTGTGTGCTTTAACCATCTAGTAAGCAGTAGAGTGAATCTTGCCAACAAGTTTGTCACATTTTCACCTAATATTAAACCTGCTTTTGCTGGTACCTTTGCCAGCAATTCTTTGAACAACCCAAAACAGTCATTTGTGACAAATTGTTGTAGTCAGCAGGATGGGAAATGAAATCACTGACTACTTACAAAAGCGTGGCATAAGTCCAAGTCCTGAGTTCTCAGATGAATGGGCTCAGAGTAATTGGCATGATTGGGAAGCTGTGGAGGAACATCTAGAAGCAGCTAGGGGCTATATAAAGGCTGGAAAAAACAAAGGAATTATTTGTAAAATGTTAGGCACCTAGAAGCTGCCTGCTAGTATAGGAAAGATCAAGTTAAAGAGAAACAAGAGCTGAAAACTGAGGAAGAAGGCAGGAAAACAACTGAACTATTACTGTCCTTGGGAACAGAACAGCTGCAGAGACAGTTACAAGAAGAAAAGAAAGGAAAACAAAAGCTGAGGGAAAAAGTTGAGCTGATGCTTATGCAGGCTCCAAATCCTCCTAACACTGTGCAAATTAGAAAGCTAATTGCATACCCTGAAGATTGAGATGGAAGTATATGGGGTGATCCCTGCAGTAATAGACCAGGGGAAAATGATCTTTTATCTCCTTCACCTGTGCATAAAGTCAGTCCTATTATAAAAACAGAGCTAACTACTGAACTTCAGGGTGCAGATTCAAATGGCAAATTTTCAAGAATACTATGCCATAAGCCAGGTGAAACTGAAAATTTATGGCAAGTTTGTTTATCTGGAGGAGACAGAGTCTTGTTAAGTGGTGAAAAAGCTAAAGGGTTTTGTGTCTCTGGTCTCTAGCCCCCAAATGATCCCCATTCAATCACAAGCAGGGTGGCATACTGGGATGGTGACACAGCTGTGAGGGAGAGAGGAGAGCCTCTGATCATACCCAGTAAGTCTTTGAGTGAGCTCGTCACTGCTGTTACAAAAGCTGCCTATGTCCCAACCATGCACGAGCCTTGCCCTATTACTGCTCCCATTACAGCACCTGTAAACTATGAAATGTTAAAGCCACTAATTAAGGGGGGCCCTGCCATACTCAAACCCTACCTGGCTTCAAAAGGAGATGAAATTAAAAGAGACACAGCCTTTAATGCAAAATTGGCTGAGAGTGTTGCTGCAATTTTAGAACACAGAGAAATCCCCAGCTGGGCAACACTAATGAGTGACATCATAAATTACAGTTGAGGGATAGGGTGAAGTGATTTATCCAGTAAAACCAAAAATAAAAGTGATAATTTTAGACCAATTGACTATTCCCAGGAACCAGGACCTACAGGTCATCTATCCAGAAAACAGAGGTGCTAGAAAGAGCCATATAACCATGCATTATCATTAGGCATTCCAAAAGGTGTAATTCAGAGACAGCCTGTTGGTGTTATCCAGAGCCTAAATGATGCATTCCTGAGATGAGATGTATGCATATTGTATGGCAGGCCATATCAAATTCCACATATTCCGTGAGAAATTCACATGAGAGGGAAAACTGACTTACAAAAGTATTTAATGGCTCCAAGTTCCACTTTGCAGAAGCTCCAGAGGTTCATTGTGTTAAGCAGACCCATAGGATTGGAGACTCCTGCTCATCTGTTCCAGCCTGGAGACTGGGTCTATGTTAAATGCTGGGACAGTGACTCACTGCAAGCTGAGTGGAGAGGACCATTCCAAATCCTGCTGATCATCCTCACTGCAGTCAAAGTCACTGATAAAGGACTCTGGCTCCAGAGTTCAGAGAGACTCTGCTACTGTAGCAAATGGAAAATCAAAGATTGGTACAAACGATGTGGTTTGAATTGGTTTTTTTCTGTGTTTACTATCTGCAGAGTTGGTAACTGTGATTTGTGATTGCTAACAGACACAAGTAACCTTGACCTTGATTTGATCAGCCTGTACTGTGAGGAAAGGGAGTAAAATCTTTAAAGAAGAAAGCACTGGAAAACAGAAGGACTTAACTGCGAGGAATGAATGCTGGCCAGTCTTTGGTCACCACTATGCAGGTAGCTACTGACAGTGAACTGGGATGCAACAAGTTACTGGCCAATTGGGATTGAACATGCTGCCTTTGAAAACCATCGAAATATAGCTGTGAACAAAGATCCCTGTTGCTGCTGGGACCTTGGAGTGTTGTGTCTGTCCCTTACTGCGACATCGATGCAGCTTTGGAACCAAAATTTGCATGCGGCTCTAGTCCAAAATGTGTCCAATGCTCTTCATAAAAACAGTTGTTGGGTTTGTACTCAAATGCCAAGAATTAATCAGGATAACAACTGGCCATTAATTGTTTTTTTTAATGAATGAGACAAACCTTAATGACAGTTGGGAACAGGTCACTAAGGACTACCTACTGTAACTCTAAGCAGCTTAGTTCCTGATCAAGAAAATTATAAGGTTCCCTGTGTGGTGGTTAATGTCACAGGAAAGGTCATTCTCCCTCCATACTGTCATAACACTGAATCTAAAATAAGGCTAGTCCCAAAAGCCATAGCAGGATTGGCACAGACACCCTGGAGAATGGTTCAGGATGTATTGGATATGTAAAAATGAAGCATGGAAAGTTTTGCCCCTTAATAAGCACCCTTGGGGCTGTAATTCCAAACAAGCAATATTTGGTCACCTCGAAGAACAAAGTGGATGGATGAGGACTTATGTAAGGAGGATGAAAACATCCAATAATCCCCTTGTTGAACGTCCCATGATTTTCCATAGTGCAATTATAGCTCCCGTTCCTTCTTTAGAAGGAATGGAATTGGGGAAAGCAATTGTTAACACTTTGGCCATTACTGAACATACTGAGAGCAACAAATCCTAGACTCTCTTTTGTGGGAGTGTTAGTCTTTGGCTCTGCTAGAGCTATGAGTTTCTGTTTTATGGCTCCTGCTTGTATATTTGAGGTCCTAATCCATGGCAGGCTGGTATGAGCACTGCTTGCCTATAAGGGCTGATGGAGCCTAACTGGGGGGAGCAGGGGCTTGGGAATGTGGCAGTGGTTGTTTTTCCCCCACTTGATGCTATAAAGGTGAATGGTGTCTGCATAGAGGATGGAAGGTGCTCCTCGTTCCTTTTTGTACAGGAAGAAATTATATATCCTTCAGTCACAAAAGTAGTCTGCTGAAATGGGGTTTTCACCTGTGTGCTTTTTATCTATCTCGTGCTGCAGCTGAAGTTTTACCCCGACTTTATTGAAACAGCAAGCTTGCTAAAGGCGAGCAGGCCGTGTGCCGTGGCCGTGAGAGCATGCGAGTGTGTGAGCGGGGATGCCGGTGTGTGTGTGTGTGTGCGGGGATGCCGGTGTGTGTGTGTGTGCGGGGATGCCCGGTGTGTGTGTGTGTGTGCAGGGATGCCGGTGTGTGTGTGTGTGCGGGGATGCCCGGTGTGTGTGTGTGTGTGCGGGGATGCCGGTGTGTGTGTGTGCGGGGATGCCGGTGTGTGTGTGTGCGGGGATGCCGGTGTGTGTGAATGTGAGCGGGGATGCCCGGGGTGTGTGTGTGTGAGCGGGGATGCCGGTGTGTGTGTGTGAGCGGGGATGCCCGGTGTGTGTGTGTGTGTGCGGGGATGCCGGTGTGTGTGTGTGTGAGCGGGGATGCCCGGTGTGTGTGTGTGAGCGGGGATGCCCGGTGTGTGTGTGTGTGTGCGGGGATGCCGGTGTGTGTGTGTGAGCGGGGATGCCGGTGTGTGTGTGTGAGCGGGGATGCCCGGTGTGTGTGTGAGCGGGGATGCCGGTGTGTGTGTGTGTGAGCGGGGATGCCGGTGTGTGTGTGTGTGAGCGGGGATGCCGGTGTGTGTGTGTGTGTGCGGGGATGCCGGTGTGTGTGTGCGGGGATGCCGGTGTGTGTGTGCGGGGATGCCCGGTGTGTGTGTGAGCGGGGATGCCGGTGTGTGTGTGTGTGTGAGCGGGGATGCCGGTGTGTGTGTGTGTGAGCGGGGATGCCCGGGGTGTGTGTGTGTGTGAGCGGGGATGCCCGGGGTGTGTGTGTGAGCGGGGATGCCGGTGTGTGTGTGTGTGTGCGGGGATGCCCGGGGTGTGTGTGTGTGTGTGCGGGGATGCCCGGGGTGTGTGTGTGTGTGAGCGGGGATGCCCGGGGTGTGTGTGTGAGCGGGGATGCCCGGGGTGTGTGTGTGTGTGAGCGGGGATGCCGGTGTGTGTGTGTGTGTGTGCGGGGATGCCGGGGCAGCAGAGGGAGCCGGAGCCCCGCGCACAGCAGCGCCGGGCTGGGCTGGCTCCGAGCGGGGCACTCCGGGGCTCGTCCCGCACTGCCAGCTCTGTGCTCCCCGTGAGTGAAATGACACCCGTGCCACGACCCTGCTGCGGCTGCCCTGCCCACGCGTGTGGCTGAACTCCAGTGATGGTGACAAAAATGGCTTTGAGCTGAACGGTGAGACAGGTCATAGTCCGAGCTGCCATGCAAGGTCAGATGCAAACTGACTGTAGAATCGTGTGTCAAATATGGGCAATGACCACCAAATTACAAACTACAGAGCAATAAATGCTGCAAGCAAGAACTGCTTTCTCTGTGTTTAAGTGTATGAATCAAGGAATTTGAGTGTCAACAGTGCTGCTTTAAAGATTAATTTATTTGGTCCTAATATAATAAATTCAGTCTTGTTCAACTGCATTGGGGTTTAGCACAACAGTCCAAACTAGAACCTCAAACACAATCTCTGCAAAGTTGCTTAGTAAGGCCACTAACGAATTACTGGAGGCTAATCTCTTCCTTCAGTATGTAAAGCAATAATCTGAGTAACCATAATTTACAAGCAGGGTTTGCTCTCCAACTGCAGCGTTAGTACTGATCACTGTTACCCAGAAAACCTAGGGCAAAAGGTAAGCGCTGTTTCATTTTGGGATGGAGACTGATAGTCTTCACCTTGTCAGTCTTTAAAGCAGCAAAACTTTGTAAGGTGGATAAACAGAACAATTCTTTCCAGACCCAAATGTGATGTTGCTTGGGTTTGCTAGCCTGCTTTGCTTGTAGCAAAGCCTGTGTGGCTTTTGGTCTGGCAACTGCTGTAATGATACAGGTTCATTGATTGCTGGTATCAAATACACTGGCAACTTGCTCACATTTGTGATGGATTTTTTGTAATCAAGTTCATCTCTTCATCAATCTGGTTAATCAATTTTATTGTCTCCAGGGCACAGCTGCTTGTGGACAGGTATAACTGGTGATATTGAAGTAGCCTTGACATATGAATCAAAGGGAAGAAAAGACCCTGGGTATAAAGAAGCTTCTATTTATCCTACTGAAGTCTTAACTTTGGTAATGAAATATTTAATGCCCTTTTATTTAAAGAAAGTGCTCTGTGAAATGAAAACAATAAACAGCTTGATGGCTTAATAGCTTAAGTGTAGCTGGAACATTCAATCAGTCTGAAAAAATTGTGAGTATATTTCAAAATGGTGGAGGTTATTGCTATGATACATCTAACCTTAATGACAATGGGAAAAAAATATCCTCTTGAGAGTTCTTGAATCAACCTGTCAGTTTGTGACCAGTTTATTAGATTCCCTCCTGAGTTCAGTCATTTGTGGCTGTGCTGAATAGCTGAGTAAGGCTAAAGCAAAGAACTGACCAATTTACCCAAAAAGGTGCCTTGGATGAGCTTAGGCCTAATATAGGTGCAGGAAGGATGAGTACGAGTCCTGGATGTCCTGCTGCTAGAACACAGCTGCTGCCTCTCATTCTCCCTGCAGCACAACTGTTTGGAAGCCAGTGCTCCTCATTGCCATGTACCTTCTGTGCTGACAGGCATTGTCAACTGTGTGTCCTGAGGAAACAACATGCAAGAAACCAAGTGGATTTGTTGGCTCTAATACTCCATTTTGCCTATAGCAAAAATAGTTTGAAATGTTACCAAATCCTAACCCACTCTGGTGGCAGGCTGGGTGTGAGGTTCCTGTCATTCATGTGAAAATCTGCAGATGGATGGTAGAAAAAAATGTGTTGGTGTCAGTGGTGATAGGAGGGAGAAGTCAGCCTGCAGCTGTTCTCTGCTGGCTCAGAAGCATCTGCTTGACTGGTGAGCAGGAGCGCCAGCCTGCTGTGTTGTGCCAGCAGCATTGCATGGACCCTGAGAAAGCCAAACCTGCTGCTTGGAGCTGGCAGTGCTGCCCTGGGAGGGAAAAGGGGCAGTGGAGGAGAGCTGAGGATGTTTGTGAGGAGTAGCACTGGGACACTTGGCAGGATCAGCTTCCTGGGAGCCAAGCTGCACTAGTCCTGATGCCAATAGAATTGCTGCCCTCCTGTGCTTTCAGTGCCTGCTGCTGCATGCAGCCCTGCTGCCTGTGAACCCCTGGCAGCTCATTTGCATGTACAAAGATAAACTTTCTTCACATAGAGGTTAAAATGATAAGTTGAAATAAATGTGAACTGATGCACTTACTTGTTGGCTCTTAAATGTGATTGATTTAAGTGTAGAGCTCCTCTTTAACTCTCTGGTTTGTAACTCTGACCTTCACAATTAGCTCTAGTACATCTGCAAGTGGTTCATTTTCACTCGGCTATCTCTAATCTCACTGCAGTTATTCTGTTAATGGTTTTGTAACTATCCAAATACATCTGCTGTGTCTCCCTTCAATTGCATCCAGGGGCTACGATTACCAGGACGATCAAACCACTTGCTGGCAGTAAAACAGTCTGTTCACAAGAACTGGAAAAATGTCACATTTCAGTAAAACTGACTGCAAGATCCAGCACAGGGTTAGCCTGGGAGCTCACCTGGCCCAGCAGCAGAGGGTATCAGAGGAATGAGACAGAGCCAGGCTCAGACACTGCAGCCAGGACATTGTGTAGGTGATAATACATCATGACAAGACATTCCACAGCTTAACTATATCAAACACAACTACCTTTTGTTTTGAATAAGCTGTTATCAGACTAATTTGGTATCTCTTGGTAGAAATGAAAGTTCTGTCATCCTTTTGCTGGCCTGGAGAGCCCCAGTCTGCTTTAGCTGGTCCTTGTCTGCTGATTTCCCTCATGCTCTTCTTTGTAGCTTGTGTCTTGTTCAATCATTACCTTCTGTTATGTGAGACAAAAAATGCAGGCAATATTCAAAATGGGACTAACTGGCACAATGGTAAAGTAATGTCTTCTGGGTTTTGTTTCCTGTCTTATTTGATTTGTCTTTTTGCCTACGACTGAGCATTAAAGAACATTATACCACAACTATCTTTGGTAGCTCCAAATCTAGTTTGAGTGGGAAAGGTCAGAAACCACATGCCTTGAAAGTGGGAGAAATTTACAGAGGTACCTCATTTCACATCTATTTGTCACTTTGTTACTTGGCTTGTTGGTACTGTGAGGTCCTTACACCTGTCTGAGCAAAGCATATTCTAGTCACAGGGATCTCCTTTTGACCTGTATTATTTGGATTAAATTGCTGGAAGTAATAATCAAACGTTTGTTGTTTTTAGGGATGGTCAATATATCACTGTCATTAGTTGTTTCTGATGTGCGAAAGTGTTGTAGCCCTACGGAGAACATTTTGTCTGCTCAGCTCAAGGGCAGAGCACTCCAGATGCATCTGTGAGTCCTATTTAGCTTTTAAATAAGTTCCTACGGAGCTCTGCATGCTTTTGTCTGTTGATTAAATAGAAAAGATTCTGGCTTTTTAAAGCTATGTACAGGGGTTTTTTCAGTGCCTGGAGGTTTATAGATTTTTGTGTGTGTGATACCAGTCTAACATAGCTATTGAGAAAACAAAGGCATCCATAAACTTGCTGTTATGTATTCCTTTATCTTTGTTTCAAGTTAATCGACAAGAGAGCTGAATTGCTCTACAGGGGGTGGCTCTGGGTAAAATAGCCCCATCTGAAGGCAGGCTGGCAGCTCCAGGACTGCTCCCCATTGAGTCACACAAACACCTGTGCTGCCCAAATTGCATTCCCCTATTCCCAAGGGAATGTCCTCTGTGCTCCGATTGATTTCTGTCTCTGACACGGCTCTGTGTGGGATTTTCTGGCTTTGAGAGCAATCTACAGAAAGTACATATTGATTGGACCCTCCTGGGATGGGTGGGTAGGAAAAAACAACAGCCCTTTCTATCGTGCAGCAAAGCTTTTCTGAGTGAATGGCCTTAGCTGAAAAACTTTATGCAAACTTTAGAGTAAGGAACCCGAAGAACTTCTTGTCAGCAGGAATAACAGCTTTTTGAGCTAATGGGCTGTTCTGAAAAGGGAGAACAGTAAATTTCTTTCCAAAATAAGTAGAAATTAATACACTGAACTCATTAAACAGCTGCCCTGTTAAGTGCTGTAGTGTCTGCTGAAATGTGGCTGCTGCTGAGCAAGATTTGCATTTGTGGGCACTATGGCATCTCCAATTACTGCTCAGCAGTGAAGAAGCCTGCAGGGCAGCAACTATTAGCAGAGGGCTCTGCTAACTGATCCATGCCAGCACTTGTGCTGGACATCCAGTGCTGTTATTTTAATTGCCCTCTGTGTCGAGTTTGGAGAAAGGAAAGTGCTCCCAGAGAAATAAAAGAAAAGAAAAAGAGAGGAATGTGCTTGCAGGGTTTTGCAAATGCTGCAAATCAGAGCACCATGTGTTCTGGGACCAGGCAGAGAGCACACTGTGCACTGTTTGGCACACTGGACCCACCAGGCACAGTCCTTCAAGCAGCTGATGGGAGCTTACCAGTTTTTCTCTAGTCCAATATTGTGTTTAAAACAGACCCAATTGGGACAAATAGTCATGTACAGCAACAGAAGTGTTGATAGAAGAGGTTGTATCCTGTCATGCAAGTTGTTTTCAATGCTAAGTCTTATCCTCTTTTCATAATTTCCTAGGTCTGCTTTAGCATGGAAACCCTGAGAATTTATTCACATCTCCAGTATGTACACTAGCAATGTAAAATTTTGATTTGAATTAAGTTGCAAGCATGTAATTGTTAGAAGACTGTTACACAATGTCAGATCAGTGATCCTCCTGGCTCTGGAACTAACTCCAAGCTTCAAAAGACAGAATAAGAAGATGTAAAGGAGGTAGGTAAGTGTAAACGTGTGTCAGCCCAATAGCTATGGGAATCTTCCCAAGATCATCCAGTGTTGTAGCAGACCATGTTGTGACCAGATTGACCCTCAGCCTGATAGTCTCTGGGACTTTGTCATCCTCCTACAACACTGTTAATATCTCAAGAGGAGAGCAGCAGGATGTGGCTGCATCAGGAGCATCATTATTCTCCTTTGTCATCATCCAAAACATCTTATCTCACCTCCCACTTGGAACTACACCTGGTTTATCAATTGCTAAAACAAAAAGCTACTGATGATGGATGTGCACAAAAGTAGTTTTATGGCAATTATTCAATTACAGCTGGTGACTGTTTTGTGTATCTGGTTTTTTTATTGGAGCAGGATATGCAGACTAGGCAGTGAAAGGGAAAGCTTAGCTCTGCAGGCAGTGCTGGTGGGTGCACCCGGGTACCTGGATGCAGCACAGGACTCCAAGGAAGTGCCTTTTCCCACCCACACAGCTGCTGCAACACAGGTGAGTGGGCTGAGGTGCTCCAAGAATGTGGTTCGTGTAGGGGACCTTCCTACAGGCCTAGGAAATATATATTAAACAGGAGGATTAAAGCCTTTCAAAGATGGAATAGATTCTGCTTTCATAATATCTTTCTTTTCAGCCTCCACAAGACTTGGCACAGCCTAGTGTGCTACAAAGCACCCTTTTTTCCCCTTACTCAGAACATCTTGAATTAATTCTTGGCAAAACTATCTAACACTGTGTGTAGACAGGAACAAACTCCAGCCAAGCTGGGTCCTCCTGCAAGGCCACTCACCTGGCTCTCTCTGCTGCAGAACTTTGTGAGTACAAAGATTTGCCCTGTGCTTCTGTGGCAGATGGGTGATGTGGTACAGCAAAGGCACTGATGTCAGGAACCACGCACACAATTGGGAAATGCAGATGTCTAGAACTGACACAGAGAAATTATTCTATAGAACATAAAGGCGACTGAAAATGCCCAGCAAGAGAGTGCAGCTCAGATCAACATCTGCACGGTCAGATCTCGCAGCATGAACATGCACAGGGAGCTCTGCACTGGCATCTCAGTAGCTCCTCTCAAGAGAGGAGCCATCTGGAAATAGCTGGAGGTTTGGCAAGATGACCTGAACTGCCACATCTTCAGAACTGTGGAAATCCCCAGTTTGTCTGTGAGTCACAGAACACTTTCTGCTACACCTTTTTTCCTGACCACACCTGCTGTGGTTGTGTGCTAGATGAAAATCAATCCAGATGTGTGTGTCAATTGAATATTCTCCAAACTCTGTCTTCTCTTCAGGCTTCTCAAGTGCTGGATCCATACAGCACCCTGCACAGGCTGGAGCCCAAAGCTTGGTGTGGGAGAGGAATCTTTCCAGGAAATGGGTATCATGTGAAAATGCACCTTATCGACCCTCTGAAGGCACCTGCACCATCAGCATGGCTGCACTCCTCGGGGACCTCCTTCTTTACTTACTGTAACCCAATTGATTTTACTGGGCACTCAGGCCTGCCTACATTTTAAGGTCTAGATTTTAAGGATCCTAAGTAAGAACATAAAGCACTGTCAAGTATTTCTGGGGCTTGTGACTGAGCTGGAGAGGGAGTTCAATATCCTTTTAGCAATTTGCTCAGCTAACATTTTTGAAAATCTATTTGTCTAAAGGGGCAGAAAGAAAATCAGGAGGGCAGCAACTGTAATAATCACTGAATTTGCTTCTGGATTTTTTTCCTTTTATCTTCCAGAAACAAGTGTTATTGCCAAAGTTGATTCTGATTTCCTCTCAGAAGCTGTTCACTGTCTCTTCTATGGGCAGTGCTGAAATATAATGCAAATGTGAGCAGTTAAAGTACCTGAAGAAGACAAAATCAGATTGGTGTAGTAACTTAGTGACGTTTCCCCTCCACCCTTCCTTACAAAGCACTGCTATTTTACAGCAATAGAAATCCTTTTGGAGTTTTGTAGCTGACTCAGAGCTGTAAGAAGAAGAAGAAAAGAAGAGAAAGAGAGAGGTAATTTCCAAAGTGAAATTAAATTAACCACAAAATTAAACATTTCCAAAGACACTTGATTTCACGTCGGTTCAGAGGCACTTTTTGGATTTATGCCTTCTAAAACCAGAATATCAATACACATTTAAGGACTGATGGTCTTTTAATGCAATGTGTTGCACTTCAGAAGCTTTAAGAAATGTGATTGGATTTTGTTATGCTTAAATTAGCAACTAGAATCTATTTTGGAATGTATTTTCTATTAAAACAAGAAATAATGGAGTTTGTGTAATTATTAATCTCTTGTAATCCCCAGTTTACAGATTTCTTTTCAGAAACACAAGCAGTTTCTTGCAGACAAGATGACATTTACTGGCTTCTTTTTCTTCTGTATGCTGATGAACATGCTAACAGGTAAGATTACTACCCAATTTATTCTTGTTTCTTTTTTTCAAGCCACCAGAAATATTTTGTTACAAATCTGGTATCTTCTATTTAGTATTGCTGACATATTAATCCTGGCTGCTCAGGCTGTGAGTTCTGACTAACAGCCAGACTAAGTTGCTTTGTAGAAGTGACTGATTGCAAACGGGGAATTCCTTGCTCTGCTCTTCAAGAAACAAAAATCCTTTGGCTATACAGAGGGTCCTATGTGGGCATTAAAGAATTTGTGAGCTTCTAGTTATACATGGAAAATGTTTGGTTAAAAGAAAGTCTTCCTGTGCAAGAGCTGGTACTGATGAGTTTCCTCTTTATTTACAGATGCCCGATCCATCCAGGATGGAGATGGTAATTCCTAATGTGTTTTTACTCCCTTTGTGTCACTAATAATTAGGAGGGTAATTTGTAACTCCCAGAATTGATGGCCAGCAATGACTTTGGCAGGAATGCTTATTAAGCTCAATGGACTATGGAAAAGCTTTCAATTAGTTCTGGTGGAAAAAGAATAGCGAATTTTAAAAATTCCTTTAAAATTTATTAAAAGGTGGTGACTTATTAATGTATAATAATAGAGCTAATATCCAGTCTTAAAATGAAAAGGGATTACAGTCAAGTCACTAATTCTGTTGTACAAAATCCTAACTGGAACACACCAGACTTATCAATGTATAGGACATGTGAGAATTTTGTCTGTCCTGAACAATAATGCTGTATGTGTATCTGCCTTTTGGCAAGAGATACTGACTTTCATGACAAAAAGCTTAAAATTTACAAATTGCCACAAATCCAATTAGAGAAATGCTGGAATAAATCCCTTAGCACAGTTACCCTGTGGTTCATGTCACTTTGTGTGATTAGTCCATTGGATTAGTGTTTGCCTTTGATTAAAAAAACCCTCAGCACCCTAATGATGTTTACACTGGCTTACTGATGATTCTATCGTTAAACCTCTTTTTGGCTTTTCAGACAGAATTCTGTCTGAAAACAGAGTTGCAGAGAAGTATCTGCAATAACCAAGTACTGCCATTGCTGGTGCACATCTCAGTTAACCAGGGGGCAGCCAGCAGCACCTCCAGTGCACAAATATGCAGAGAGTATTATAACAGATATGAACAGGACAAATACACAATAAGGTCTGATATGATTACTTATTCAAACCTTTTTTTTCCCTATGCTCCGTTCTATTTCTTTAGAAATAAATCTTTTTCATATATAATCTCTAAAATATTTTAATATATCACCTGTGTTTGTGTACAGCAAATATTTTTGTGGAAACTTTTGCGTCAGTTAGGAGAGCCTGCATCAATCTAGAATTAGAGCCCTGTTCAGGCAGTGTCCTGTTGCTCTCAGTACCAGCAATTATTGTTTTCTTTCACACTGGGCCAAGCAGCAGCCTGCAAAGTGAATCTGAGGTCAGCTGGTATAAACAGTGAGTTCTCCTCTGCAGACAGCATTTGGCTGGTTCATTTGGTTTGTTATGTGCCATCTGTGCCTGCACACTGCAAACTTTACTCCTTAAAATTAAAGTCTGACAACAGGATTTTTTGAAGGCTCTTAATTCCTACTAAAGACCCTGGCCCCAAGCTGAGTGGAAAGATTTTCATTCATCTAAATGGTTTCAAATCAAAATAAAATACTGTGTTTAGCTTCATTGCACAGAAGGACTTTTGTGACTGTGCTCTCAGCTGCTGTTTACATTTTATATATGCCTCTCTGTTTGCCCACATTTGGGCCCAAGGGTGGTCAGCTCCTGCATTTTCAGAACCGATTTTGTTTTCCTGCTGAACTGTAAATCTTGTTTCAATGACTATGTCACATTCTGATACTGCCACAGCAGCCCCAAATGCAGCAGCTGTCCCCAAGCAGCACAGTCTTTCTTCTTGGCAGGAATATTAATCTACAAACACCAGAGGTTTATGTCCAAAAAAGAAACAGAGGAGTCCTTTTGCTTTATTTGAATAAAGGGAGAGGCCATGGGGCATTCTCCTGGGATCTCTCAAATTTCTGGAGGACACAGCCTCCCTTTTTATCCCAATTTCCCTGCCACATTTCCCTCTCTCTTTCCCCATTGGCTGAGGTACTTGAGATGTACAGACTTCCCGAACACCTAGTACCTAAGATTCCTCTCTAATATATAACCCTCTCTTTTAATTTTTAATTCTTATAGAATTCATAGTTTTTCCTCATTGTTTCTTTCATCTTTCAATATCCAATTTCATTTATCATCAAACCTACAGTTTGTTTGTAAAGGCAAACCTTTTCCATTCATCAATCAATGGAATCCTTCCCATTGTTTATTTTATCCATCCCCTTAGCTCATTTCCTACAGTCTCCCGTGAAGATGCACAACTCTGCAGTTCCAGGCAATATCAGGGAAGTTTGGCCCCAGTCCCTGGAAGTTCTGTGGGCAATGTGGTCAGCTGCAGGGACACGCCATAGAGGGTGGTGCCTTATTCCTTATATTTTTATATCAAAGCAAATGATGTAGAATGAGGAAAAATGGCTTTTGATTGCAATTGCTCCTTGCTTTGAAATAACCAGCAGCCTTCTAGAAATTAAACCAGCCTGATGAATTCTTGAATTGGCATAAACGTGGCTGTGTCCCTTCATTCCTGCTCCCCATCTTGTCCCACTCTGTCACTCCTGGTGCACCTGGAGCAAGGAATTCTGGCTCCAATTTCTGCAGAGTGGGCCACAGAGAGGAGTC
Organism: Sturnus vulgaris; assembly: GCF_052056855.1. Classification (NCBI taxonomy): domain Eukaryota; kingdom Metazoa; phylum Chordata; class Aves; order Passeriformes; family Sturnidae; genus Sturnus; species Sturnus vulgaris. The sequence goes on along the minus strand of NC_142252.1, from coordinate 1,614,578 downwards.
AGTGGCTCTCCTTGCCTCTCTCCTGCCAGAGGAGCATACCAGCCACAAAAGGGAGCTCACAACCCCAAACCATGGTGGCTCCAAGCCCAACCTCTCAACAAAAGTGCCTCATATTATAGTAATCTGCAACATTTTCTTTTGGTTGGGTTATTTTAGATCTCCACCGGGAAGCTGCAGCCTTGCCGTACTGGCCCTTCTCATCCAATGATTTCTGGTCCTATGTGGAATATTTCCGGACCTTGGGAGCCTACAGCAGGATTGATGACATGGCCAGAGCCTTCTTTGCCCAGTTCCCTTTTGGGAGCCACCTTGGCTACCACGTGCGTGACCATGAGCACTGAGTGCCTCGCTCAGCATCGCCAGAGCTGCTGCCCCGGTTTGGGTGAGCACCTGTCTGCCAGTGAACACACCTGGGCTGCCTTCAGCTGCTTTGTGATACCACGGTCATGTGCAGCATTTTATGGCTTCAATGAGTCTCTTTTTTACCATTTCTTGTAAAGGTGTTTGAGTGAACACCTGACCGCCAGCAAACACACCTGCACTGTGCCTCTGCCCCTAAGCGACACTACAGCCACATGCAGCATTTCCGACTTTAAAATAATCCCTTTCTTACAATTTATGCTTCTGTGTGACAGAATAATATACAATAAACTCCTCCATTCTGCTTCATGGCTTTGGGGGCTTTTTTTTACAGGTGATGCTCTCAGCTTTGTCTCGGGAGACTGCTCTCTGTGTGGAAGAGTTATGTGTGTACAGAAGTTATTCAACCAGCACACCCAGGTTAGGGGCTGGAAGGGCCGCCAGTATCAGTCGCACCCACCTCTTTGGAAGGTGATGCCTCACTCGGGCCTGAAGGGGCGCAGAGACCGCCATCGCCATGGCGACAGGGGAGGGGTGAGCAAGATGGCGGCCTCCTGGGCTGGTCGTCATGGCGACGGGGGCGGGGCGAACAAAATGGCGGCCTCCAGTGTTGGTCGCCATGGCGACAGCGCGGCCTTCCCGCCCCCCCTTTCCCCATTGGGCGCGCCCCCCCCTCCGGCGGCGGAAGTGACGGCGCGCAGGGGCCGCCATGAAGCCGGCGGTGGACGAGATGTTCCCTGAGGGAGCCGGTCCTTACGTGGACCTGGATGAGGTGAGGCGGGTGCTCCGGTGCCGGGGCCGTGGTGCCACGGCGCGGAGGCGCTCAGCGGCTGCTTTCGCAGGCAGGGGGAAGCACGGGGCTGCTGATGGATCTGGCTGCCAACGAGAAGGCGGTGCACGCTGACTTCTTCAACGGTAAGGACCGCCGGGCTCCGGGGGTTATCTCAGCAAACCTCGCCTGGCTTCTCTCTCGTGGCTTCTGTGCCCGATGGTCGCTAAATTGTCGCTCGCCCATCTCGGGTTAGTGAAGGCGCTTCAGTGACAAGTGATGCGGGTGGGAGCGGTGAAATGCGGGCTTTTCCTCTCCTGGGAGTTTCAGCGTGTTAATCGCTACAAGGAGAAATACTTTAGTCTGTTCACATAACAAATAGCTTATGTTAAACAGTACAAATAGATGTAAAAATATGGGCTACTCTGGACAATCTGTTCCAGTGCCTCACCACCTCTCACAGGGAAGAATTTTTTTTTAATACTTAAAGTTACATTCTGTCAGTTTGAAGCCATTCCCCCTTGTGCTGCATTCCCCCAGGCCCTTGTGAACACTCTCAGTCTTTCCTGTAGGATCCCTCAGGTACTAAAGGCTGCAGTTAGGCCACCCTGATGCTTCTCTTTTTCCAGGCTGAACAATTACAATTCTCTGAACTTTTATATAATTATTTACAGCTGCTTTGAGAGAGGAGCTGCATACCAGGCCGCTTAGGGGTACAATATACAACACTGTGCTGCACTAAAGGGGTTGCTAAAGGGGTTTTTATGCTTCTGAAGAAATACATTTAGACATTGCAACAGTGAGATTTAGATGTTATGAAATCTGCTTGTTGTGGTAGTGTTAATATCACAAACTGGTGTTAATTCCCAAATAAAGTGCATTTCTCATTTTGTTCAAGACTTAGAATACAGGACTGAAAGGCAGTTCTGCTCTCAGCAGTTGTGAGGGACACCCAGCTATCTGCTGGAGCCAGCACATTCATATACCACATATTTCTACCATCATTCTGTGGTATTGTATTGCATTGGTAGTTTAGGGCTCTTCTAAATGAGGATTCATCCTAGGCTGATTGTACAGTACTTGTAAATTGCCTTCTGTAAGAATAAAGACTTGTGTTCAGTTAGGTGATCAGCTGATGTTCAGTATGCAAAGAAGATGCAAAGTTGAGTTAGGAATAATTCCAAAGGTGACTAGAACAATTTCACTACTGGGAGATGTGTTCTGAGACAGAAATGTTATTAGTGCCTTTAAAGCAAGTGAATGTTTTTGAGGAAGGGCTTTTGAACACAAGTCCTAATTTGTTCATCTGCAAAATTATCACTCTGATGCTACATTTCTAATAAGTGATGGTGCAGTAACTCTCATTCACTTAATTCACCTTTATTTCTGTCCTTAATCCAAAGAACTAAGTACTGTGCTTGTATGTACATTTGTAACATTGAAATTTCTGAGGTTAATTTTTGTCTTGTTTTCCTGACTAGATTTTGAAGATCTCTTTGATGACGATGACATCCAGTGAACTTAGTTGCCCAGCAGTGCTGAGATGTGGATTTTTCTCTAGGATCACCTGTGCAGTCCATTATTTATTAAATTAATCAAAATGAGAAAATCACAGGCTGGGGGGAAAAGCCTGGATAAGCTACTTGGGGAATATGAAAACTAGGTGGTTAAAGATAACTAAGGAGGGAGATGTGCACTGTTGTTTCTAGGAACCTGGCTGTAGTTTTTCCTGGAAATTTTATTTGCTGATGTTCTTATTGAATAAAATACTAAGAAAACCCCCTCTCTCTGGCTTATACTTTAAAGTGGAAATTTCTGTCTTCTGACCTCTCTTACAGGGATTATTTTGGTATGAAATAATTCGCTGTTGCTTTTGGATGTTACATAAAAGACATGCAGTAGGGCACAGGCTGCCTAGAAAAGTTTTGTTCATCCCACAATAAAGGATTGTCTTGAGATCAGATGGTTGCTTGTCCTGAATAGTCCAACTCATTTGTTGGTCACACTGAGAAGAGTGTGGGTTGTCTTTTGTTTCGAGACAGAGAGCTACCATCAGTACTCCATTTTTAATTTAAGGAACACAGAAACAAAAAGTAATTTCATCTTGATACATTAAGCAGAGGAATGGTCTGACCCCAGATTATGGGAATGCTTGGATTTAAAGATAGAATTTCATTCTTGAAATTGTACTTGATAGAAAAAGAAACCTAAATTTATTTTCTTTTCCTGCGGAAGCTAATGCACTTATTTTTGCTTAGAGGTACAGTAGATATGAATCAGACTGTTGAAACACTAGTTCAGATTTTGACATAAGCTTTTCAGAATATAAAAATGCTTCATTCTTACCCTTCTGTGACCAAACTGAATCTCAGAATGAAAGAAACAGGTGAGCTCTTAGTATTTTTTTTTTCAGAGTCAGGAATGTAATCCTGTCTAATCTCAAGTGTAATTTGTATTCCATAAATTGATCACAGACTTAATACTGGGACTGATCTTTAAACACTTCACACTACTTAAATTTTACCTGGAGTAAAACACTTTCATACTTCTGTCACATTTTTATTTCTTTAGTCTGCCTTTAAAAAGGAAATCTTAAATCTAACAGTAACTCTTCCAACCAAAGATCTTAAAAATGTAAGCACAATAAATCCAGTAGGATTGAGATGTCTTTTGATTGTGTTGCTGTGGATTTCTGAGCAGCCTGTGTTTCATCATGCACTGTGCTGTAAGTCAGCATTCTGACATTTATTGTGCTTGGTGCCTGACTTTGTGCTGTGTCCCTGGAGGAACAGCCCTGCTCAAGCAGTGGCCTTTCCCTTTCAGTGCCTGCTCTGCTGGGAGCCTGGGGTTTCCAGTTTTCCTCATTGAGGTAAAACAATGTGAGTGGTGGCAAATGGGCTTGGACTGTCTCTGGCCTTGGCGCTGTGCTTTCTCCAAACTGTGTTTGGAAATTAGTTGCTTCCATGAAATAGAGGCAGCATTTTGGGCAGGTGCAAAAGATGAAATAAAACTCAAGAAGAAACTCTTCTCTGCTCTTTTATTTGTTTTTGCTGATTCCTCAATATGGTTGGTTTTGGAATGCATCCTTGTCAATGTTTTGTAAATACTAATTGTTTTTCATTTGCTTCCTGAAATTGTAAGAAACTTGTGCTTGAGTTTGCTCCCAGCAGCAGGAGTATATTCTGTGATACAAACCCACCTTGAGCAGCTGCTCTTCAGTATGGATGGTGTTCTCTCCTTTAAAGATGTCTAAAACTCAGTGAACATTGGTTTGAAGGTGCTAATGGTGAGTGATGGTTTTGTAACATCTCACCTGATCAAAACATGGAATTCTCTCTATGGAGCTGGGTAGAGGACAAATGATGCTCCTGGGTCCAGCAGCCTTCATCCTGGTAGGACATAACTATCCACTCAAGGTAGGTAGAGCTAACACACCTTTTTGTGAAGATTTCCACAAACTCGGGGTTTCATGTAGGAAAGCAGCATTAATAATACTGCTGGCACCTGGGAGGTGTGGTATGGGGGGGGGGGGGGGTGGGAGCTTCATCTGTGCAGTGTTTAAAAGTGTTTGAGTTAATCCAAGTCCTTATGAAGAAAGCTATGGAATCTCATGAGCTGCCTGGGAGTGCTGCTCTGGCTGTAGCTACTGGGAGTACTGGGCCTTCCTGGGTATTCCCAGTCCTGCTAACTGAGCTTGCCCTTCCATCTGATACCTTGTGGGTCTCCTGGCCTGGAATGAAATGAAAGGAACATGCAGAGTTGGAATGGGATATTACCAAACCTGCATGTTGGAGCTATCTGCAGTACGAAGTTCCCTCCTGCGCAGTGAGACTGAGGGTGTGTATCACATCATCTCTCCAGAGAGGGCTGTCAGTGTGTTAACCTTCCATCAGGAGCTGTGATTTGTTTGGATCCCTTCTGGAAGGTGTTAGAAGAAGAACAAAATGCCCTTCAGCTTCACGTTGTTTCTGTGTTCCCATTTGTCAAGGCTTTTGGTCTAATTAGTCTGTGGGCAATCAGCCTGTTGTCAGAAATAATCACAAGATGTCAAAATCTCTAATAAAAATTGATGTAAAGGGCACTTGACTGCCTTGGCCAATTCATTTATTGAGCTTTGATTCCTGTCCCTTTTGTGGAGATTGACACCTCTCATAATAAATGTTTCTTAGGGAACATGGCTGTTTGAACAGCAATATGCACACATTTAGACTGATGTATGTTAGTTTATAAGCTGCTGGGTACTGCTCAATCTTTCAACATCCAAATAAAGGCTCTAGTCTGAATAGTTTTGTGAATTGTCCCGATGATTGCAGTGGGACAGCTGGCAATCCATGAAGCTGAGCTGCCTGAGACTTGGCAGGATGAGGTCCCAAGTGCTGAAAAGCCTTAGAAGGGTGGAGCCAGTGGTGTAGCACAGATGAAAAGCAATTCCTTCAAAACACTTAAATGTCAGCCTGTTCCCTTCCATACTCTGAACAGGCCACGGCTCTGTTTGCAGGAACTGCAAACTGTCCCAGTACATTCTTTGGAAATAGAAATGTGCAATCTGTTTTGAGCTGAAAAGAATCCACTCATTGTAAGGGAGAGAAAGTTGCCACGTTAAAGGAAGCTGGCTGTCATCTGTGCAAAATCTTCCTGCAGAGCTCCTTCTGAGCTGGTTTCCAGGTTATCCAGTATCCAGGGTTCACTGTTCTTCATATGTGCAAGAACAGGCAAGCTCAGACCTGGTGTGGCTTTCCGTGGTGGCTTTTTGCTGAGTTAACCTCCAAGGAATGAAAATTTTTCCTTTTAATACTTTATTTCAATAATTGAAGTGGAAGGTATTTTTCTTGATAAAGAAGGAATTCATTTACATGAATAAATGGACTTCTTCCTGCTTCCCTGGGGTGTTGAGAAGCTGGCAGGCATCTTCCTGCTCTCAATGTGCAGTTGTTGAGCACATGAGAACATGCTGGGCAGATGACAGTGCAGCCCTGTTCCCTACCAGTCCCCGTTGGTGATGGGGCTGGAATGCCAGTGTCACATCAGGGATATTTTGGAAAAGCACAATGCAAGTCAGTCCTCAGCAGCAGGGGTGGCTTTGAGCATGAAGATTTGCTTCCATGTTTTTGCTTTCAGGTTTATTTATTTATTTTAGTTGGCCTTTGCCAAGCAGCAGGGTTAAAATCCTGGTCTGTGTTACAAACCTTTTAGTCAATCTTCTTTCTATAAGGAGTTCAGAGCAGAGGCAGACAGGAGCAGTGTCTTTTAAAGCTTTCAAAATTCACAGACAGGACTACATTGTGAATGCTGCTTGCTTATTTATGAAAAAGTTTTGGGTAATCTTGGATGAACTCATTTAAACTTAAAGCCTCCTGGAAGAAAGGACTCTATTTTGAATCTTGTGAATACACAGATGCACAGCTGAGAATGTTGTGTATGAGGTAGGTGACGGGGCAAGGGGATATGGATTGCCAGGGGAATGTGACAGAGCATCCCTGGTGCTGACAGGAGCTGCCCCACCAAGGGAGTCCCAGCTGGGGATGCTTTGGCAGGGGCACTTCAGAGGGGACTCCTGTCATGGGACAGTGGCTCTGTCCTGTCAGAGAGCTTCCTCTTCAGGGTGTGCCTCAGCTCCCAGTGCAGCTCGCTGAGGAGTGTCCTGCTGTGGCCTTTTGATATCCAGCGCCTCTGCATCACTGGGGTACAGCTGTGGTGTGGGAATCACCTTCCCTGTGCTGCACCCCATCCAGGATGGCACATCCACCTTGGCCTTACAACACTTGCCAAATCATGGTACAGAAGTAGAATGGCTTCTCTGGAAATTCCTGTCAAGGAGCAGAGAAGCTGTGCTGGCCTGACTCCACTTTCACAGATGCCCAGATTTTCAGAGGGAGCTGGCTGTGTTGGTTCATATCCCTGTCCTTCCCTGCCTGACCCCAGAAGGGAATTAGAGATTGTCTTCAAGTGTGATCTCTCTGCCTCCCTCCCTGATGCCTCTCCATAAATCTGTCCTGCTTTTATGGGAGGGAGTCCATAGATTGCCTTCGGGGTGGGAATCCCTGCAGGAAGAAATAGATGCTGACATTTCATGCTTCCATTTCATTGGGAATAAACCTTTCCTTTCCCCTGGATTGGCTGGAGGGTAATGAAATGCACCTCCATGTAAGAAAGTCTCAGTGTTCTCAAAGAGCAGTGAGCTTGGCTGATCATCCCAGGATGAGCTGAGTGGGTTTGCTGACCTATGGAGACTGAGTCTTCTCATCAAGTACCTACACCCAGCACAAATACAGGCATAAAAACATGTGGCAGCCTGGGCATGCTCTGGTTTCCTACTCAGTATTTCAGAGACTTTAAATCTGATGGCATTTCTTCTATGGAAGAAGAGTGGCTGATTAGCCAAATGTCAGAGCTGATCCTAATCCCTCTGCCTGCTTCCATGATAAAAACCCTCTAGTGAGTTTATACTTCAGGAATGCAAGTCTTGCAAGCAATTTATCATTTTCTTGTAGCTCTTCATGGTTGAATGCAGCTGCTATTTGTATTCCAATTAATTACAGGCACAAGTGATTACATGGGGTTGAAGTACAATTAGGACTAGTCTATAATTGTGTTTGAAAGGGCTATGGATGCTTTTACAGATGGTTTCCCTGCTGGATGAGACTGGTCAGTCTCTCAGCTGTCTCCAGCTTTTCATGTTATTTCTCCCTAATTGTTAGTGCAGTGACTTCAATCTTACATTGGGGAGTATTTTTGCTTTCTGCCTCTTAGAGTACATTAGCTTCAAAAGGGACAAGCATCCATTTAAACCTGCCACAGCCAGAGAGGCAGTAAATAGTGAGACATAACTTTGTACAAGGCATCTACTGTCAGGATTTATTAAAAAACACAAATTAAAACACTTAAATTTGTTGGAGAGCAGGTGATTCTGTGCCCTCTCAGCACGCCAGTGTCATTCTTGCTCCTTTGTTATGAGATAATTGTGTGTTGGATGCAGTGTGATGCTCAGGAGCCAGCCCAGGCCTTGGAGATGTGCCTGTGTTCACCAGGTTTTCCCCTCCCATGGGTTAACGAAGCATGGATGGATAGCAAAACCATAGGAAAACTCCATAATGGAAAAAGGCCAGATTCCTTAGGAGCTCCCCTGAGCTCATCCCCCAGGACCTTGTTAGCTCCCCCAAACCCTGTTTGCAGCACTATCTTGAAAGCCAGCAGGGTGCCCTGCAGCTCCCTGGCCATGGGCAGCCTGGCCATGTGTCCCTGATGGTGACATGGTGCCCCACAGCTCCCTGGCCATGTGTCCCTGATGGTGACATGGTGCCCCACAGCTCCCTGGCCATGTGTCCCTGATGGTGACATGGTGCCCACAGCTCCCTGGCCATGTGTCCCTGATGATGGGATGATGCCCCACAGCTCCCTGGCCATGTGTTCCTGATGGTGGCATGGTGCCCACAGCTCCCTGGCTGTGTGTCCCTGATGATGGGATGATGCCCCACAGCTCCCTGGCCATGTGTCCCTGGTGTGGCAGAGCTGGTGAGGTGGAGGTTTGATATCAATCCCACATGCAGGAATTTGGAGGTGCTCCCCAGGGTGATTGGTGGCCATGCTCATCTGCTGCTCCCAAAGCTTGTCAGCACATTGGGGCTGGCTGAGAGCCCATGCAGACCCTGCAGGGGCTCAGGGGGCAGGAACAGAGGGGAAAGGGCAGCTGGGGGGCTGCAAGAGGGCAGAGGTGGGGGTGCTTCTCTGCCTGCCCTGTGTCTGTGCTTGCTTTGTTGATAGACTGAGTCTCTGTTGGGTGTAGTTGCTTTATGGGAGAGATGGGAGGTGGCTTAAATTGGAATTTGGTGCCTGCTGGGAAAATGCTTGTCTCAGCTACACAAGAATCTTACAGAGATTTGAGGTGAAAGGCTCCTTAAAACAGTCCCAGTCCCTAAAGAGGGGGCTTTGACCCCTGTTTCCATGCAGTGGGTGCTTGCCTGGGTTGCTGTTTGCTGGGTTTTGAGGTGCCTGGCTGGGACGTGCATGACAATCAGGAATTCTCCTGGAGTATCGTGGTGAAGCTGTGGTTCAGTATTTGTGTCTGTGAGAAGGGGGAAGAGTCAGTACGGAGCAGCAGTGCCTTAATGACTTTCTTTAAATTTTTTCCCAAAGTCTGAGCCTGCGTGCTGATGTACTGGATAAAGCTGTAAGCATGTTTGCTCCTGCTGCATGGCAGCAAAGAAAGCAATAATTTATTTTGGCTCCCTCTTGGAAACTGGTCTTTAAACTTGTATAGCCTCCTAATGTTTATCCCAAATGCCTCTTTTTACTCTGGCTTTTTCAATTTTCCCTGCCTTCTGAAGATCCATCTGAAAATATTTGAGAAAAGCAGTGCCAAGGCTCTGACTTGCTCCTTTCAATTTAAGCCTCTTATGCCATTAGATCCAGCAAATGCTGCATTTTTACATCTCTTTACGGATTTATGTTTTTTTTTACCTTTGCCCTGTTCCCTTCCCATTAATTCCCATGATATGTGCAAGTTTTTTTCCCAGCTCTCTGAATTTAGCATTACCAGATTGCTGGCCCTGAAGGCTTCAAGCACACTGGATTTAGCAAGGGAGAAACTGATGCTCAGAGGCCTTTGTGCCTGGTGAGGCTAGGAGTATATCCCTTTCTTTTTCCAAGTCCTTCCCAACAAGACACAAAAAATGTGGAAACATTCTCATCGAGAGTTTTTTATTGATTTTTATTTGCAGTGTGGTAATTGACTGGAGCGTGGAAAATGATGTTGCAAATAATTTCAGTTGAAGCTCTTAATGCTGTTTTGTGCTTGTAATACTGCATTAGCTCTGATCTGTGTTCACTTGTTCTGAAGCTTAGTAGTGGCAGGAGTCTTCTTTGAATGTATCCGAGAAACCATCAAATCCTCTTTTAGCTAAAAGTCAAGCAAGGCCCTTGGAGAGCAGTTTGACACTAACTGCAGCCTTAACCCTCTTCTGCATTCAGGTAACCTTGCCCAAAGCTGGGGCAGGGACAGGGGTGTTCATCCCAGGAGCCCACTCCATGTGGGAGGCTTCAACACCACCTGAAGCTCTGCCCAGCTGGTGGGCAAACCGTGGCTTATGGCACACTTAGGGCCTGGAAAAATACAATCACAGCTGATAGATCTCAAATTCTGGGTGCACCTGGGGGCTGTTTAGAGGGGGGATGGGACAGGATCTTTGTGATTACCTTGGGACCCCCAAAACCACACAGTCAATGTGCTCCTTTTGTTGTGGCCTCACTGGTGCTCACAAGACTTCTCAGATAAATCACAAGAGAAGATCCCTGCCCTAAACCAGCCTGCTGTCTGCATTAGAAATAACAATAATGACATAAAAAGAAAATCAAAGGATTAAAATCAGTGGAAGTTAATAATCTGAATATATTCAAAGATCTGGGCTAAAAAAGGGAAATAACAAACCAGGAGTGGAAGTCAAAGGCCCCAATAGGTGGGAGTTACAAAAAATTGAGCCATTGGTTCCAGCTGAAAACAGGAGCACTCTGCTTTTGTGAGTAGTATTTTCCCTCTTCTACTCAAACTAAAATGCTGAAAAAATTTCTACAATTGGTTTAAATGGATTTAGGTGTCTAAAAAAGGGCAATTTAGAAATGCAACCAATTGTTCTCACTTCTAAATTTAAAGGAAGGTTAAACCATGGTGAGAGTTTTTCATGCCATGGCAGGAGTGATATTTGACTTTGGGCTGAGGCTTCCACAGGAAAGCAAGAGCAGAGGTAGGAGTGAATTCTTGGTTCCATGGAAGTACTGGTGTGATCTCACTGATTTCACAGGAGAAAGGGTCCCCCCTCGGCCGTGGTTGCCCTTGCAAAGGCAATTTCTGGTAAATATATGATAGCTACAGCGCCAGTGCCCCAGGACATGCTGGGGTTAAGCCATCTCCTCCTTTCCCATCCAGCACCCCCTACTTTAGTAGTTTTCTGGGTCAGGGTACAGGAGGAAGCCCATGAAAGTGGAATCATTGAGGTTGTCGGCATAGACCCCATTTTTGTCCCCGTTGCCATACACCTGGAGCCAGACCTCGTCCCCGGAGCTGAGGTGCAGCAGCACGGAGCCGCTGGCTTGGTCGACGTTGTTGTTCTGGAACTGGTCGTAGGTGAAGATCACGGCCTTGTCCTTCCTGTAGAGGCTGACCTTGACGTCTGACAGGTACACTGTGAGGTGGTAGGCGAAGTAATAGGTGCCAGGGACACTGCAGAGGAACTTGCCCGTGCTGGGGTCGTAGTGGCCCTGCTCGTTGTAGAAGATCTTGCTGAAGCGGATGGGGACGTTGGGGGCAGGGCTTCGCTCCGTCAGCCCCACGCTGAAGGCAGAGTGGTGCACAAAAGCATCTCTGCCCTTCTGCCCTGGGATTCCGGGAATTCCAGGAGGTCCGGGAGGTCCGGGAAAGCCTCGGTTTCCTACTGGGCCTGGTTCACCTTTGGGACCTGCTGGACCTGCGGGACAGAGTGGGGACTGGGAGCTGTGTTTGCACTGTGCTGGAAGCTGCTACTGCAATGCACAGGGGGCTGTGGTGGGAGCCCTGCTCGACAGCACAGAGCCAAGGAAGGGCTCAGGGACCCCCAGAGCCCCCAGGGGCTGAGGCACGAGTGGAAACCCTGCTCACCCCCAACCCTGGCTGTGGACAGAGCTGCTGAGAGCAGCATGTCAGAAAAAAAACATGATTAACTGGGGAAACAAACCCTGCACCAAACTCTTTGACTTGGGTTATGGAATCTCCACCCCAGGAGATTATCAAAAGCCATCTGGATAAAGATCAGGCATGGACCCACCAGACATGAAACCCATTGGGACTGGGGCTGGGGTTGCCCGAGGACTCGAGCACTGACATACACCTGCTCCTCACCAACCTTCATCTCCTTTATCTCCCTTTAGTCCATCTCTTCCATCTTTGCCATCCCGGCCAGGGACGCCGTTGTGGCCAGGGTAGCCGGGTGCTCCTCCCATCCAGTTGGCACATGGCATTTTGGGGTCAGGCTGGGTGTCCTGGGCAGCCACCCCTGTGGGGTGGGGGACCAGCAGCAGCAAGGAGCACAGCAGGAAGCCTGACAGGCCCCTCATCATTAGTTCCTGATGTGGACAATTGCTTTGTTAACTTTAAAGGTTAAATAGAGAAAAGAAGTGAATGCTTTCCCCCCCACCCCAGTAAGAGAGAGGCACAGAAGACTAAACTGGAGTCAGTATTTCTGCAGGAAAGCAGTTCTGCTGGCCCAAGGGCCTCTCTGGTGTGAGCTCCATGAGCCAAGCTGGACCCTGGGGCACAGCCAGTGCAGAGAGGAGCAAACACCAGCTACTCCTCCAGCCCTCTCGGGCTCTGTGCACAGGCACAGATGTTTCAGGACCCAGCACAGCACATGCTGGGATATCTGTGGCTGATCTCCTTGCAAAGCTCTGCTCAATTAGCCACAAAAAGCCCTGACTCCTGGGTGAGTGAGCAGCTGATGGTCTGGCAAAAGTTGTCTCAAACTCTCTCCAGCCTTGAAGCCAGGCAGGGGTGGTTTCTCACTGCCTGCTCACCTGGGTCTACCTAACAAGAACAGAAACCACAGCCAGGCTTCCCAGCTTCCCTGAGCCACAACATGAAATTATGATACTGGAGTTTTTTCCACCCCAATTGTTCTTTGATTTGACAAACTGTGCAGTGTTTAGGCTTGTAGGATTGTATTTCTCTTTAATCTGGCTGCTTTACTGGTCAGAGCAATTAGTGCAGCTGCCCAAAACCAGGTTGGTGGTGACACCCTGCAGTCAGGCTTTGTCCTGTGCTCCCAGCCCCTGGTGGGCTTTGGCTCAGGTTTTTAGAATACAAGATATTTTAAAATTACCATTGTTGTGTGATACTGCTCCCTGGACACGGCTTATACTCTGGAACAGTAAAGGTATCCTGTTAGGAGCATTGTAAGTGGCATAATAGGCAATAAAAAGTGAGCAGCAGCATGGCAATTAGAGTCCCTCAGCTCTGTAATTTTCAAGAAAAATAATATTTTGGAGGAGTTTCTTTGCAGGGTTGATTTTCCTAGGCAAGCTATTCAAATTTTAAGTAATGTCTTATTAGCTCTGGTGTAATTGCTTCAAAGGAAGCTAAACAAATGTGCTGGTTTTAGCTGGGGCAGAGTTAATCTTTTTTTGTTGTGGGTAGCATGTGCTGTGTTTTGGATTTGTGCTGAACACAGGGTTGATAACACAGGGGTGTTTTTGTTATTGCTGAGCAGTGCTTGCACAGCATCAAGGCTTTTTCTGCTCCTCACCCTACCAATGAGGAGGCTGGGGGTGCACAAGGAGTTGGGAGGGGACACAGCCAGGACAGCTGAGCCCAACTGACCCGAGGGATATTCCAAACCATGGCATCATGCTCAGCTGTAAACCAGGGGTAAGGCTGGCCCCAGGCTGCTGCTCAGGGCAATGGACATTGGTCAATTGGTGCTGAGCAACTGTTTTCATTTGCATTTGCGTTTGTCTTTCTTGGGGTTTCTTTCTCTCTCTTTGTTGTTTTCCTTTCCATTACAATTTCTTACTGTTATTATTACTATTTTATTTAAATTAGTACGCTGTTCTTATCTCTACCCATGAGTATTCTCACTTTTACCGTGCAATTCTCTCTCTCCCATTCTGCTGTAGCAGGGGGTGAGCAAGTGGCTCTGTGGGGCTCAGTTGCAAGCTGGGGTTAAACCACAACAGCAACAAAGAAGTTGCCATGATTTCAGTTCTTGTTGCAAAAAAAATATTGATATTGAGCATATTGAAGAGGCTTTGGAAAAAAATTAAAAGCTCTGTTTAATGGCTTTGGTGGCTTAACACCTAAAATCAGGAAACTCCAAAATCTGTGCCCGCCCAGCCAGGCTCCAGCAATCCAGCAGCCACCCAGCACTCTGAGATGGGGCCAGCACCCTGACTTGGGGCAGTTTTGGGGCTGAGGGTGCTGCGTGGTGCAGTGGGCACAGCCTGAGCCTTAGGCAGTGCTCCTGTGTCCCTGCACTTCGGGAAGGGGCATGTCCCTTTGCAGCAAGGGATTGTCCAGCATGGACCAGTGAAACTGATGTCTCTAAATCCTGGCAGTGGCTTTGTTTGCTGAGAAAGGTGTGCACAGTGATCACACCTTGCCATGCCCCAGTGGGACCCTTGGCCCCCCTGCCTGGGTCCCCTCCAGCTCAGGCACATGCACGTACCCCTCCAAAAACAGCACAGGCTGTCTGGGGACACCTAACTGTGGTGGTGAGCCATAAAAATCTGGCTCAAAATTGTGTTTCTTGAGCTGTGTTTTGGTGATTTTGTTGGGGTTAGTTCTGCTTTTCTGTTTCTAGAACTCAAATATCATCTCAATTTTAGTGGTGTGCCCCAAAGCCAGGTCTTCTACCGGTGCAAAATGACCCCCTCCTGTAAGGCCACGAGCAGAGCAGGTGTGAGGAGCCCAAGCAGGGCTGCAGGGAAGCTTTTCTGGGGGCTGCCTGGCCAGTTTGCTGCAGAGGGCTCAGAGCCATGCCCTCGCCAGCATCAGTGTGCACACATCACCCACTCAGTGCTCTCCTCTCTCAGGACAAGAGTGCTGTGGTATGCAAGGAGAGAACATCTTCTGTCCCCACAGTTTAACTCAAGCACAGGTGCTTGAGAAGCCAAGCAGTTCTCTGGCATAAGTATGTCTTACAACATCCCCTTACAACAGGGCAAGTTTTAAGCTGTGTCTACCAGATCTGAGCTTAAACTCTGGTTTAGAAGTGACATCCCTTTACTTGGTCGTTCCCATTTCCTTTTGGTTTTCCATCTGATGCTTAGCATCAGTTTAACATGAAATAGTCTGCTATATTTGAATGTCAGTCCTACCTTTTGGACAAGAAATAGATTTACAAGAAATAGATGAACTCTACTGCTGGTGGCTTTCAGTGATTGCCTGGGCAGCTGCTGTATTAAAAGCACATAAGTGTTACATGAAGCTTATTCATTTATCAGCAGAAAGTGCTGTAGCATCTGTGAGAACAATGCCATTCCTAAGGGCTACATAATGATTCAGAATTTAAATTTAAGATAGCACTATGCAAAAATTATATACTCTAAGCCCCCATCGTTCTGCACCAAACAGACTGAAAAAATCCATCTGTTTTCCCACTGGAGAATTTCCCTCAAAGGGTATTAACCATGCCTTTGGCTTAAGTCAAAGGTTTTTCTTTTTGTAATTCTCACAGCATAGTTTTTGCTGACGTTCCAGCAGTGACTTGTTCCAGAGGGCTCACACCTTAAATGTGAGTGGTGCAGGTTTCTGGCGAGAACTGATGCGACTCAGGGAGATTTAGCAAACCCAATCTTCTCTGGAGTCTTTGAGGAAAGAGGTGAATTGAAAGGTGCCAGTGCAGTATTTACTATTACAGCCATGCAGTTTCTCACTGTTGTTCCTGACTACTTTTTGATTTAGAAGTTCTGTTCTCTAAATAGTGTTTCCAAAAAGGGGAGTATGAATCTAATGGAGACTAGCTATTCTTGGTTTAAAATACTCTCTGGCTATTACGAGAATAACTCTAAGACAACTTCTTGCAAACAAAGTCCGTCCAATTCAGCCCAAAAGAAGAGAAACTCCTGAACTTAGTAAGGAGAGGGGGAAAAAAAATCATGCTTACCAGCTGCTTTGAGTCCTGGTTGGCTTGCTGCAGTCTGTTTAGAGAATGAAGTCTGGCTACTGCATCGCTATCCCTAAGGGCACAGGGAGCTGTCAGCTCACACACTGCACTTTCCATTTGCTATTGCGCATGCTGACCTAAAAGTTGGGTTTTCCCATTAATTTTTCCTGGACATAACTGAAGTTTTGGAACAGAGATATAATCCACTGGGATAGCTTGTGAAGATGGCCTTACAGGGAAAAGATGGGTTTGGGAATTGGACAGGAACTGGATGAGCAGTGGTTTGCTGGAGAGCCTGTATGAGAGCCTGCTCAACCTGGGCTGTGCTTGTCCAGCACAGGCTGCTGCTCTCTGCAAATTGGGAAATGTTGTTAGTGGCTGGCTGGCTGGCTGGTGGAGAAAGTGTGTCCAGCTTGCATGGGTGAATAAGCATGTTAGTAAATGAATTATTGTGGAATAAGTTTGGGCTTCTCCTTTTAACTGCAAGAACCATTCCTGCCTGGAAGCTGCTGCCACACCAAAGAAGGGCAAAGCTGCCTTAGGGGGAGGGCAGCACTGGGGGAAAAGTTCCTTTATAAGGCACCCAAGCATGTGCCAGCACTATTGTAAATGACTGGAGTAATTCCAGCCCTAGAATGGCTTTCCACGTATCAAGCTTTTTGGCTTTAGGTCAAAACCAAGTCTCTTTCTCCCTGTATCTTTCTCCTTCCCAAAGCAGAGGTTGAACCTTAGCTAGCAGAGGCTTTCCTTTGCAGCTGCTCTGGGGCAGTTCAAAGTTAGCTAGCTGGAACCTCGGCAAACCTGAGTGAGTTCCCAAAATCACACCAGGAAAAAATGGTGTGATGTGTGATGTTGCAACTGGGCATGGGGAGGTGGTGTGCTTGTGAGAGGGGAAGCTCATCCCAGTGAATGCCAGCACGGCAGTATTCCAAATTGTTGAGTTGTTTTCAGGACCTGGCTATCGGGAGAGACTAAAAAGATGCATAAATGAGCACATAAATAACTTTTTATATGTAGAGCTGAGAGTCAGCAAGAGTGAATTTTTAAGCCTGAGGAGAACGTGCAGAAGGGAGGAGCCACAGGACAATTGCATGCCTTGTTTTGGTCAAGCCCTTAGACCAGCATTTGAAGAATATTTTTAGTTTTTGTTGGATGATGGGTTTTCCATGCAATGTTGAGACTTAAAACAATCTCTCATGCAACCCCAGTAAAATATCACAGTGGTCTAATTGGGTCTGTATTGTTATAAATGTGATTTTCTAGGGCCACATGCATTTGTGTGCATGCAATGCCAATGTTTGTGTTGAAATCTCCTGAGCAATGAATGGAGGAGCAGGACCTTGGAACTGAAATCAGACCTGCTTTTGCTATGGAATGAGAGGTTTTCAGCTGCCCCTGCCCCAGGTGTGAGCAAGACAAGGCTGGTTCCCCTGCCATGAACCCCAAAATGTAGAACTGGAATACCTGTTAGGCTGCCAGGAGTTGAGGATTTTGACCTAAGGTACTTAACAGGTAGTGCTGCAATTACCTCATGGTCTTTCAATTCAGTCCTCAGGGAAATACTACAGTGATATATTTTTCAGTGGTCCATCAAACATCTTCCCAAACATTATCCCTGCCTCCAGAAGAGAGGTGGATGTTTATCTCTGGGGGTACAAGCAGCTGATACAACCCCTGGCACACTTGCTTGCAGTTCTGTTGTGTTGCACACTTGGTTTGCAGATTGGTGCTGCCTCCTGTTCTTGCTGCAGAGGGAGATCTTGTTCAATCCAGGGAGCTGCTTCTGGCTTTGTGATAGGAAAACAAATCAAATGCCTTTGGCTTTTCCTGGTGACAAGCAAAACCTGCCACCAAATGTGGGCTGTCCTGGCAGCTGCAGTGCTCAGGGACAGCAGCTCTGGATGGCCTGGGGGGTGTTTCAGCACAGAGAAAGCTGCTGCTCACCAGTCCTGCAATGCCTTCTCTGCTTTGCTCCGTGGTCACCAGCCCTCCTGTGTGGGACACGCTGCCACAACCTCGCTTGGCTACAGGCCTTGTGCTGAGCCTGGATGTTTCCTCTCTTGGACCTGGTGCAAGCCAGCCAATAAGAAAAACACAAAACTGGCTTGATGGATTGTGGCTCGCAGCTTTCAGTAAGAATGAAATATAAGCACAAGGTTATATTTAGCCATCCATAAACAGGAACAAAACAGAGCAGAGGCTCATTATCAGCACTGCTCTGTCAGATCCCTGCTGGTGTATTTTGAGGGGTAGAAAGCTGCTTTGGTCGCAGGGAGGCTGGGATGGCTGCCCCAGCAGGAGGCAGGGTCTGTGCCATGGGGCTGGGGCAGGAGCCCTCAGCTGCCCACCACTGTCCTCTCCCAGCAGGATCAAGCCCAGTTCCATGGGAACCCTCGCCCCCCTGCTTGTCCCTTCCTGAGACTGCTCTTCCCGTGCAGAGCTGAGGCTGCTCCTCTGGGATGTGTCCCGAGCACTGTGCTCCAGTTCACTGTCCCCCCGGGATGCCACATCATTCCTTGTCTTCCCTCAGGCCCTGGATACCGCATGTCCCAGAAACAACACACATTCCCCACTTTGCTAAAAATGGCCCAAACTGTTGATGCTGTCTGGCAGGCAGCCTGGCAGGCTGCTCCCTGCTATTTTGGTGCTGTCTGCAGAGACCATGGCCTCTATGCCAGGGTCCACAGTCTCCATGCCAAGGGCGCTGCTGGCTCTGGCCCAGGACACCGCGGGCAGCTCGGACCAAGTCAGCTCCAGCCAAGTCCACTCCTGTGGCCAGCCAGACCCTGTGCCCTTCCTGCCACTCCTCATGGCCACCTGCATTGGCTGCACCACAGCAGCGAGTGCTGAAGAGGCAGCTCTGAAGAAAAAGCAGTCAAATGGCCTGTGCTGCCATCTCCCCAGACTGCAATTCCCCGTGATCCTGGTGCGCCCAAACCCTTCCCTGCACAGCCTTGTACTTCCCTCTAGTGGCTAATTATTAATGAGAGCTCTCCCTGTGCCAGGCTGGAGGGTGTCAGCCTGGTCCTGCGTGTCCTCAGGGCCTGCTCAGCCCTTTCCCCATGGACCTGGCTCCTGGTGGGTGGACCATGTGCCATTCGTGTCCCCAGCAGTGCCAGCAGGGAGGCACAAGGGCCGTCAGCACGACATGTGGCACAGCCTTTCCATTCCTGTTACAAACTCCTGGGTTTGTTCCCATGAATTACAAACTCATGGGCCCGGATGTTCCTCCTGGATTTCCCTCCATGAGCGTGGGTGGTGGCACAGGTCCAGGGACAGGCAGGTCTGGCAGCAGTGCCCAAGGCCACTGCTTGTGTGTGCAGCGTGGGCCAGTGGCACTCTGTGGCCATGGGAAAGCCCAGCTGGGCTGTGCAGGGTGGCTGCTCGCCCAGGGCCATGGCAGTGTGCTGAGGGCTGGGGAAGCCTCTGGCACACACCATTGCGGGGATTCTGAGCCACCACTTGGGTCCGGGGGGAAGGGAACACGCCCCACTTGGTGGGCTGGGGGCACCCTGGCTGCAAGACATGGGACCCACTGCCACCCTCTGCCTTTGCTCCATCCAGCCTCCTGCTCAGCGCCGGGGTTCCCGATTTCTCAGCCCATTTCACACGGACAAACGGGCTCTTTTCTTCCCTGTGACGGGCGGATTGGACACAACAGCTCCTTGCCTGGCTTGAGCAACAGCGTGTTTCTCTTCTTGGTGATTGCAAATAAACTTCCCTGGCCTCGGGGGATCCCTGCTTGGCTCCTAAGGAGGCGAGGGATCTTGGCACAGCAGGATTTCTCATGCGGAAAGGGACATTGAGACACATTTGTCCAGGAACCAGAGCCCTGTAAATACTGCTCAGAGCTCCTTTATTAATGTCCCAGCCGTTCCCAGGGTGCTCCTTTCTGCACTGTGAGTTCAGGGTGCTGCTTTGGCCTCCCAGGCTGGCCAGGGGAAGGAGGGGGTTCTGCATGACAGCATCCATCTCCCCTCTGCTCCCAGGCCAGCCGAGCCAGGTACTGGCTGCTCTCAGCACACCCCGGTCTCCTTTGGGGGCTCCCTCTGGGCTGGCAAGAAGCTGGGCAGGGACCAGAATAACTCAGTGGCGTGCGGGTCACTGCCCTATCGGTGACATCCCCTGCCCGAACAGCCTCCCCGGCTTTCACTCCCTGCAGGGATTGCAGGGAGGCACCTGAGAGAGCGCCTCTGTCTGCCTGAGCTGTTAATGAGCTACTTAATGAGATTGCCACTGGCCCGCGGGGATGGAGAGGCGCTCACAGCGCAGCCCCCCGTGCGTTCAGCGGCACGGCAGCTTTACAGCGGACAGGAATGATTTATTGGGAGAGCGTTTCTGAGTCATCCAGGCAAGGAAAAGCGCATTTCCTTCGCGCAGAGGATTATCCCAGCTCCGCCGCTTGGACAATAGATGGAGCTCACCGCTCACCGCCCGGCTCCGCACGCCTGGCCGAGCTGCGGGACCGGGGACACCCCCAAAGAGCCCCCGAGCTCGGGGACAGCCCCAGCACCCTCCGGGGACAGCCAGCCCTTTCTCTCTGCCGGTGGGTGGGCAGTAGGGGGTGAGGGAGACGTGACCCCAGCCAGCTGGAAACAAAATGGAAGGGGAAAATTGGGGTTTGACTGGGAATTTGTAACATTTGTGCGATGTGGTGGAGGTAATGCCTGCACCAATTCCATGGTCTTCCCAGTCTACATCACACTTCTGTCGTCTTTAAAGAGGTGTCTGCCCCCAGTCCCCTATTTTTCTTCGGTTGCTGAGGGACAGAAATGGCATCATGTCTCCTTGTCACCAGTTCCCATCACTGGACATGTCTGTTATTTCAGACTCCATAGCTGCTGTCGCGATTTGGGGTAACAGTGTTGCTGGGGTGTCCGGCAGAACTGCACAAACCACAAGAGTGCACTTGCTCTGGGTCTGATGGCACAGGGAGCAGCATATGGATCCCCAAAACCCCAAGTGGTTTGGCAGAACCTGAGGAGGGGTTGGTGGTTCCATGCTGGGGCCCAGTGCAGGCAGCAAGGAGCCATGGCATGCTGGAGCTCATGTTACTGGGGTTTCAGGGTACCCCCAGCCCTCCACACAACAGCCAGCTGGGATTTAGGACTCCTCACAAGGGGATTTTCCTTCCCCCTCTCTGTTCCTTTCCCCCATACGTGGCACAGGGAGGGCACAGGGAGCAGGCAGGGAGCACAGGCAGGGACAGACAAGGGACAGGGAGTAAGCAGGGACAGGGAGCAGGCAGGGGACAGGGAGCACGCAGGGCTCCTCATGGCTCCACAAACCACAGCCCTCTGTGTCTGCTGTGTTTGGAAGCCCTGCCTGGTGTCAGCCCTGTGCCATCCATGTCTGTGGTCACCCCAGAACCGGGGTGAAAGTCAGGAGCCCGTGGGGAGATGACTCCTTCCCATCACACTTTGCTCTGCATTATGCAAGTTCAGCAGGACAGTTTTTGGCCATAATGGTTTTTCCATTCACTGAGGTATTGATCCGGAGCCACCAGCCCAGTAACCTCTGCTGTGCATTAGCTGCCTCCCTGCCTTTTGCAGATGATGGATGTGGGATGTGGCATAGGGTGGCTTTGGCCTCTGGAGGCTGGGGCTCTTCTCCCAGTGCTGGGCTCTCCTGGACTGCCATCCAGCTGCCAATGAGACTGAGTCTCTGTGTTCTCAGATCAGTCCTTGCCTGCCTTCCAAAGGGTCTGTGCTCAAATTCAGCGAACTTTGAAAACACCAGTGAGGTGCTAAGGGATAACAGTTTGCTTGTTTCTCTCATCTACACGATCTATTCACTTAGAAATGAGGATGTGATTAATTGAAGGCAGTAGGAATCTTACATTGAATATCATTGCTTAATCTGAGTGATGCATGTTTCACAAAAATACTATAAATCTATTTAAAAATTATTACCCTGTGTTTTTTACTTCGGGCATAAATCATCCCAAAGTAAAGTGCTTTTTGGGAAGTCACAGAGAACAACACATCTATGACACTTTTGATAGGGCATTTCTTTGTGCTTTGCAGGAGGTGTTTGTGTTTACTGTAGGACTAATAATGGTTTATAGTATCTTCAATTATTCATTTTTATAAGCGCTTGTTCTCCTGACTTGAGCAATCAAAACCACACTGTCACTGGTTTTAGCAGTAAATTGTGGGGATTTTTCTGCAATCAAAAGACTTTGCTTCCACTTTGCCTCTCTTCCACATGAAAAGCAATGGTGGTTCACTCAGCCATCCCATTTTTTATGTTTCTGGCTTTGGAAGACACCTTTCTTTGGAAAGACAGTCTGGCAGCTCGGGTGGCAGCCAGCTGACCCAGCAGCCCTTGTGGCTGCAGCACCTCACCTTGTGGCTGTCAGGAGTGTATGTTCGAGCTGGACAAGCAGATGTGGCAGCTGGGAGCAGACTGGGGGCCTCAACACCCTGTCCCAGCAGATGTGGGGAACTGAAGGCACTCTGGAGGACTGATAGGACATATTCAGGCTGTGGTCAGCAGCTAGTGAGAGCTTGTTCCTTCATGCTTGCTGCCTGGCCTGGGCAGAGCTATGACCTGATGTTTTAAAAATCCTTTACAAAAGCACACACAGAACTTGTGCTGGTCTGTGCCAGTACCCCTGAGCTGGAGCTGGATGCCAGGGACCCTTTGCTTAGGGCACATGGCAGCTCTGAGACCCTTTTTGCTGCCCACCTGGGCTGGAGACAGCTTCCATGCTCACATGGCAGTCCTGGGGGACCTGGACACTGAACCAGATGTCCTGAGCTCTCCTGCCATTGCACCCAGCCTCCTGCTCCTGCCATGCCCTAGCTGTCCCTCCTGGCAGGATGGGTGCCCTGACTGTGAGCCTCGGGCTGCCCTGGTGTGCTGGGCTCAGATCCTGCCATCTTGGCATCACTGGAGTCTCTTCCTGCAAAAGCTGTAGAGCTAGACAGGCAGGTGGGAGTGAAAGTACTCCTATATAAAACACATTTTCTGGTGCTCCTTTATAGGTTTTTAATGTGATTCGTATGTCCCTGCCTGGCCCATCGCCCACAGCCAGGCACTCCCCTTCCTCCAGCTCCTCAGTGCAGTGTTTTCTGTGGATTGGGTTCAACTGGATAATTTCATCTCCTTTGTATTTGTAATCCCTAGGAGGGTGGTGTCTTTAACAAAGACTATTCCTTCTCATTGCTTTGGCAAAGCAAGCAGCAGCTCCCTGCTGTGTCTCTGCTCAGATGACACAGAGGTTCTCTGAATAGCAAAGAAAGAAAACAAAAAGAAACAGCTTAGATGCTTTCTTTTTCCGGGCAGCCACACATATCCACCTCATGATCCACGTATCCACCTCATGGAAAATTCCCCCCAGTACTTGAGGTTTTTTCCTTTTCATGTGCCTGCATCCACAAGGCTCTGCCTGTGAAGCACACTGCTGGCTCATAGATGGAGATTAAGACATCAGAGAGAGAGTCTGACAGGAGGAGAGAAGCAAGAGAGGGCCTTTTCCCCCCACAGCCAAAGAGGAAAGAGTAAGGAAATTCAGAGAATCCAAATGAGATATGATATAGGTATTCTTCATGAGAAACACCCCAGGGCCTGCAGTCTGGGACTGCAGTGGGTAAGTGGTTCAGCTAAAAAGTAATTTAATTCCTATAATGGCACAAGCCATTCCTGTGCTTGATCGAGGCTGCAGACTGGAGGCATAAATGGCAATGCCTCATTTTCCCCCAGCAGGGCAGGGCAGGGCATGGGTGCCCACTGACCCCAGGCCCTTTTCATCACACTGGCTCTCCCGGCAGGGAAACCCTCGGGCGAACTTCCCACCAGTGCCTTTGGAGGGGACTGCTGGTGGCATGTGGGCACAGAGAGCTCACCTGTCCCGTGTGGCTGTGCAGCTCTGATGTGCCTCCCCAAAATGCAGGTGTCCCTGTGCCAGTGCCATCGCTGTCCCTGCTGCGTTTCTGGGCGCATGTGCAGCTGCACGGGGCAAAATCCAGCCCCTGAACCACACTGCTTGTTTGTTTGTTGTCTCTTGGCTTGCTCTCTGCAAATATTTGTATGCAGCTGAACCAGAAGTAATTGCTCACAGCTCTGCCATGGGGGCTTGTGATGAGCCTGCGAGCAGCAGTGTGTGTGCTGCAGATAATCTGGGTGCTTTTGTGCTCAGTGGCTCTGGCAACTCTCACTGCATCTCTTTTGTTTCTGGGTTCTGTTTGTCTCCCACTCTCCCCTCAGTGCATGGTGCCTTTCCTAAAACTTCTGAAAATAATTGACTTCATGTCTTGATGGTTCTTTGTATTTGTTTCAGGAAAGTGGGAAAGCAGCATCTCTGCGTGTGTCCCCCGGTGACTGCTGCTCACACAGCGTGTGTCTTTATGGTTCAATTAAAAACCTTATGACATTTCCCCAGCAGGCCCTGCCACCATCCTGGCAAAGCATTTGCTACCTTGACAGAATTTTCCTTTTTGTCAGTGTAAGGTATTATACCAGCCCTTCCCTCTGTTCTGGATAGCACTGCAATGACTCCCAAGTGCAGTGTTTCTGAGCCTCCGAAACAGAGATAAAATGTAGCCCCAAGGACGTTGCTCAAGCATTTCTCCAAGACTGAGATTACTTGATTTTTGAAGAGGAATAAATACAATTAAATTAACAACAAAGTTCTCTTCTCCCAACAGACTTCCCCTGCCTCACCTGGGACATAGAGTTCTCCTTGGCCACACAGGTCCAAAGCTTTGGCTCTTCTGCTTCCCAGAGCAGCTTTGTCACCTGCAGGAAGGTTTCATACATGTTTATCAAAGAGGAGCACTGGCCATGTTACATTGCCCAGAAGAAAGATTCTTCTGTTCCTGTCCTGATAACCTTACCCAGCTTCTCTCCATCACTTTGTTACTCTTGTTTCTGACACTATTTGGCCAGTGTTTGCTTTTTCCTCACCTTCTGCACATTCAGTTTGTTATTCAGTCCTGAGCATGCCATGAACCTGGCAGCACTGGAATCATATTTTCCACTGCTAGTGTCAGAAGGCAGCATAAAGCAACCTGTGTGGCCAATGACAGGGCTATGGTGGAGACCTTATGCATGATGAGATTTACTGGAGGTGGGTAAGGAAGCACTGATGACAAGAGGTAGGAAAGGAGAGCTGCAGCTCCTCTCCACCAACATTGCTGAGGCTGCTGCAGGGAGGCCCAGCCTCAGGTACAGAAAGCTGAGAGAAAACTGAGAGAAAGCTCAGTGCTGCTGTTCCTGTCTGCAGCAGGCAGTGAAACCCGGTGTTTCAGAGCCTGTCACAGCCCCGGGGAGTCAGCAGCAGCACAGAAACCTCTGCTGTGGCTTGCTCTCAGTACTGCTCAGCTCCATCCTCCCTGGCTGGCTGTCAGCTCCTCTGCAGCATCTCTTGCTCCTGAGTTGGGAACGTGCTTCCCCCAGAGTCTCCCCCAGAGTTTATGCAGGGAAACCAGAGAGTGAGCAGCTGCAGCAGAGATGGGGATGTTGCACTTCATAAGAAAACTTTCTCTTCCCACTGAGTCTGGTTTTGAAGGTGGAGGCCTCTGGCTGACTCCTGGCAACAGATGGGACTTTAGCCACAGTCATCACTCAGTTACTCTGTTCTCTAAGAGGGTTGTTAAGAGGCTGCTGTTGGGTTTTAAACCAGAAGCAGTCTTGCAGAAGCCTTATGAACATTTGGTTGTGTTTTTCTATTGCTTATCAGCACATCAGTGTATTGCTTATATTACCCTAAGGTTTATGGTGTACCTCCTGCCTGTGAAGGGCTGAGGCACAGGGTGCAGCCCAAATGGCTGTTTTCTAAAGCAGTGCCTTCCTAAGAGCACTGAGAAATCGTAGGGTGGAATGAGGTTGGTTGTTTTTACCCCTGCAGGAAATCAGCTGAAGCCTCCAGTATGGAAAAGCATCTGCTGCCTGCCACACCACCAAATACAACTTCTCACACTAAGCACAGGGAAATGTCTGTTCTGCATACTTGTTCAGCTCTCAGCACAGGCACGCGTTGTCATCCTTTGATTTTCCTTGGAAAAGGAGGCAACTTTGTTGTCTCTCTCACTTTTCTTGGAAATCATTCACTTTAATCATTCCCTCAGGTTATATCTGGCACCTTGCACACACGTGGCAGCTCTGCTCACAGCTTGGCCCTGCTCTGGCCTCTCCTTATTCCCACCCTCTCCATGCTCCTTCTGAATGTCTCCTGCCTTTTTGCTTGGTGTGGATTTTGCAAGAAGCATTTCCTCAGAGCTCCTATTTCTGCCCCCTTTGGCACGTTCCTGTGGTTTCCATGCTGGTCTGCTGTGAGAGTGCTCTGCTTTCCCACCCAGCCATGCAGCCCCACTCCTTCTTGTGCTGTGCACGCTGCCCTGTTCCAGCCGAGGGTTTCTGTATTTGAGGAGGAATATTCTGGCAATCTCTTATTTTAAATTTCTGGGTCCATTATACCCCGAGTGAAGAATTCCCTTCCAGAAAAGAACATATAATTTGGGTGCTTTTGTGCTGTATATAAAAGCTTTTCCACAAGTTTCCTGCTCCTGGTGTTTCTCTTAAATCCAACATTTTTCAAGGTTTGATCTATGAATGCAGTATCTTTAATATCTGTGTGGCACACTACAATAACCTGCTTACTCTTCTCCATTTAACTTTTGAGCAGACCTCCTGCCTCTGATTTAGACATATTCAATAAAAAATGTGGCTCTTATTCCTCTCCCCTTTCAGGCTCCCCTTGCTTCCTTGAAAAGCTGAAGTTTTTGCTTGAATCTTTTTCAGCTGTCACAGTATTTTGGGGAGATAAAGGTAGATTAGATTTTACAGCTACTCTCTTCTATATTCCATATTTGCTTTTTCCCACCTGTTGCCATGTCCTCACTTTTGTCCCCTGCAGCACTGTGATCTCTAGGAAGGACTTTGCAATGTGATTTGGACAAGTCACTAATACAATGTAGGGAAAGATTTGCATGTTTCTCTCAGTTTGCAGCTGCTGAAATCACAACAGCTGCTCTAAATCCAAAGCACCTTTCAGCTGGAGCCTTCTGGCATTTGCAATCCCAGCCCTTTTCAGATGGGGCTGCAAAGCTCAGCCTCCTCCTCCAGCTCTGTGCACAGGGATCTGAGCTGAGCCTGGCCTTGCCCCGGGCTCCTGGGAGTGAATATTCACAATATTCACACGTGATGGAATGGGGCCAGCGGCTGCAGGTGGCCCTCTGCCAACACATTCAAAGCAGACCTGGGAAAAGCTTCACTTCTTCAAGGAAGGTGCTGTCCAGGCCAGCTCCCTCTTCCCAGCCAGACACATGGAGGGGGCTCTGGTGCTCGTCCCTCTGCTGCATGGCAAAGCTGGTGGTCACACATCCTCCCCTTGGGACATTTGGCTTCACCAGCCCTGCAGTGAAGCAGGGCCAAATCTGCTGCCAGAGGTCAGTGGGGAATGCACCCTGCCACCGTGGAAACAGGAAATGGTAAGTGGCTAAACTTTTTTTAGAACTCAGCTGGCCATTGAGAAAGTGAAGAGTTATTTGATGTTCTTATCTAACAGCGAGGCTTTGCTTCCTGTGTTATTTAGGTAATGCAGAAGTCATCTTCCTTTGTGAATCTCATTTCTGCAAGATCTTTTCTCAGTTCACAGCTTCCCCTTCACACACTCTTGTGCAAAAGGTTCTCCAGTCACATCTGATTCTGAAGTTGTATCTTGAAAAGAAGAGATGCCAGAGATATGGGCTGAGGGGGGGCAGGGTAACCCCTGTTTAGAGCTGTGGGGTTTGGGGATTTGCAGTCAGAGTGTTGTCTGTGCACAACCAGATGGAAGGAGAGAGCTCCAGAAGAGGCAGAGAGCACAGTGCCTGTGAACACTCTCATGTGCATCCATGGGCATGGGGAGGGGCACAGCCTGGGCTGGGGCAGCACATCTCAGGCTGCTGGCATCCAGGGAAGGGGTGCTGTGCACCCAGAAGGACAGGCCACTCCTGCACTGTGTCTGCTGCCTTTGCAGGTGGAAGGATAACCTGAAGGACACCCTTGGAGACTGGAGTAACCAGTCTGAGCTTGTATTTCATTAAATGTCAAGAAACATGTATTTGATCACCTTCTCTGGCGTGGGGAAATTCTAAGCAAATAGATTTGGCGACACTTAGAATTCTTAGAGAATGTGAAGAAGGGTGCAGGAGAGGGGAGGGCTGTGTTCCCTGTGTTCTGAGTGGGCAGGCTGCAAGGGCAGATGTTCTGCCCCCTCCTTTAAATTATTTAGACAGTTAATCACAGCACTGCCTTTGGAGGGAAAGCCTTGTCCCAGGGAGCAGGGAGCCTTTGTTCACTGAGCACTGCAAATGTTCTGACATTTCCTGCAGCACGTGGATCCACATCACTGCTCGCCTCCCTCCACCTTTTGGACTCACAAATGTCCAAAAGTCCTCCACCTCCCTGGCAGGAAATAAATCATCCTTGGAATGGCAGCCCCCAAATCCGTGGGTGAATTGCTGAGCAGATGTTAAAGGCAGCACAGCCATCTCTTCCCTTGCCTTGGGGCTGTCTCTACACAAGTCCCCGGGGAAGGGTGTGCTGCCTTTGCTGCCACCTTGCCCTCAGGAGCAGGAGGAGACGACTTGGCCTGAAGGCTGTGTACCTCCTCACCAGCTGGACAACTGTGGAAACAAAGAGGAGCAGGAGCTCAGAGGATGCTGAGCTGGCCATGAAGTGCTCACGCCTGTGCCTGAGCCTGGAGAGTCATTGCTTCCCATCAGAGAGGGGTTTGGGCTGTGTCACTGACAGAAATTGTGTCAGGGATTCTGCCCATGCCTAGATAGAAATGGGACTTCCTGAGGCTGACATAGGCTAAGAGGAACCAGTCTGGCCAGGAAAGCGTGGGCAAGAGGGGCACGGGAGGCTTTGCTGAGGAGCCTGCAGCTCCAGAAATGCTTCAGAAAGCCATGATCACAGCCAGGCAGGCATACAAATAACATGTGGAAAGGTCATTGGATCAAGTCGCAAGCAGTTCCGAATCTAATGAGAGCATGTAAAAGAAGAGCCCATGTGCTGCAGATATGAGAAAGACACCTTGCAAGACAGTGTGGGCAGCGGGGCTGAAGTGTTCCTCATTAGAAATGGGAAATATAGGGAAAGAAGGAGGAGAAGGCTGCTGTAATACCTACAGGAACAAAGTGTTAAATGCATGAAAGACAAAATTGTCATGGCATTAAAAGTAAAATATATCAGGAAAGCATGGGTCAAGCAGGCAACATTTCAAACTTGTGAAAGAAAATAGTTCTAGCATATAACTAGAATTTCTGTGAAGAAATATGATCCTACACACCCAAATGATGGTAGAGGAGTAGGGTTATTGTTAGCACTATAAAAAATCAAGGTAACTGGGGTCAGTCTTGCAGAAAGCAGTGGGTGAGACAGAGACTGTTTTAAGAACAGGCTGAAGTTGCTCTGATACACCATTTGTGCTTCAGCGACTGGAAAGGGAAACAGGGTAGGAAGTGAACAGGGAATGGAAAATGTTTGCCACTTTCCTCAATTTTAGAAAGTTCCCTCTTAGTTTTGCAAGGAGGGAAAGCAGTGAAATTGCAGTGAAAGCAGCAGCAATCACCCAGATGTGTGCAGGGTGGGAGGTCTCTGTATTCCTCATCAGGCTGGGAAGGAGGCGACAGTTTTAAGTCAGTGCCAAGAGGAGACAGTGTTGTTTTGTTTTTTTATTTATTTTCCACACTGCATTTAAACCTCCTGCATCAGGTGGTCCCTCCTCTGCTGAGGTGCATCCATTCTGTGTGGAAGCTGCTGAGGGGGACACAGGGCACAGCCTCACCCTGCCACGGGTCTGGCAGAGCTGGGCTGGCAGCTGTGAGTGAGGAGACCAGGAGCAGAGGGTTGGTGCTTCCAAGGCAGGTGTGTGCAGCTGCTGTTGCATGGCCAGCTGCAGGCAGGAACAGCTGCAGGCAGGAACAGCTGCAGGCAGGTAGCTGTGCTGTACAGCAGGGCAGGTGGGTGGCACCCAGGCTGTGCTTTGAAGGGACAGTCAAGGCTGTGGCTGGAGCCCTCTTTGTGTCAGGCACTTTGAACAGGTCCCCACTGAGGCAGGAAGGTTGTGCCCGAGTTCCCTGAGTGTTCTGCACAAAAGCAGCGAGGTGTTAGGGTGGTTCTGTGTGGATGCTTGGGAGGCACCCCCACACCCTCACTTCAACACTTCTACAGCAAAACAGAACAAATGGCACGGGCAGGGTGGCCTTAGGAGGAAGGAGTGCTGCCTCCCAAATGTTTTGCTTGTGACTGAAGTTTTGCAGTCAAATGTACCAGTCAGTATAAATCACTGTCTGAATTTCCTGTACACACGTTATCAACCAGTGACATCTTTATTTGCCCTTAGTCCTTATTTATCTGCAATCTCAAGGTCAGAGAAGAATCCTGCATGTGTTTTCCTTCAGCAGTATAAACATCACTTCTCTCTTGCCTCAGCTCCCAGTGGACTGGAGGTCCCCAGGTTAATTCAGGTGCTTTTAGGAATACTGTGCACTATGGTTAGTGCTCTGGTGCTAGTGGACATCCTGCAGAGCAGGCTTTGCCATCAGCAGCGTTCCACAGCACTCCTCTGCAGCCAGAGCTCTCCTCTGACCCTTGAATCCTGCACCAGCACGGGGAGCAGCCCCTCCTGGTGCCCAGAAGCACAAAGGATGTGGCAGGACCAAGGCACAGGTAGCCTGGCCATCAAAGCCTGCACTTTGCAGGATAGTGTGAGAGGGAAGGGGTTTTTTGGATCCTGGCCCACAGGTGTAATCAGTATAAATATTTTATTTCAGTTACTTTGATGCCTTGAGAGGCAACCTAGAACAGAGGCTAGACAGTGTTAAAGGAATAAAGTGGGGATTTATTAAAAAGCTTTCAAAGGATACACCTTGGGCAGAACAAGAGCCTGGCTGTGGCTCCACCCGAGATGGACCCTGGGGCAGGAGTTTTCACACTTTTATAAGTTTTGGTCCATTTCCATATTGGGGTTCATTGTCCAATTCCAGCTCCAGGTTCTGCAGTCCCATCCTCCCAGATTCTCTCCTCAGTTCTGTGCTGTTGCACTTTTTGGGGCTGAAGCTGCAGCTGTCCTTGGTTCTGGGGCTGGAAAAGGATTGTTTTGTGTGCCTGAGCTGTGAGGAGAACTTGCTAAGACTTTATAAGAAGTTCAGAGTCACACACTGATGCAGTATAGAGACTGGAAAATAGGAAATCTAAAACTTAAGGCACCAACTTTGACAAGTTATGCTTCTAAAGTTTCCCAAGGAAGGGCTGGGTCTGTCCTGCACCATATGCATGGCATGAGTGGAGCCACACTTCCAACGGTGGTGCTAAAAATCATGCTGCTTTTTTATTTTTATTTTTTCACCTTCTCTTTCCCCTTTTTTTTTTTTTTTAATGAGAAACCACCTATACTAGTGCTATACTGGGTGAGTCCATCAGAAGCATGGTGAAGGACAGCAATTTCTCTAAAACAAACATGCATGCTGTGAGTTTTAAAGACAGAAAACTTTGATTATCCTTGTTGTACAAGCAGTAGTGGCCATGGAGTGGTCTGACACACAGGAGTCATGTGGTGGCCAGGCACTGGAGCAGTGACAGACTTTTCCCCTGAGAGTATTTTGGAAATCATTCCCAAAAAAGTGCATCTGGATGTTAAATTATAGTAATGGACTGACAAGCTTTCCTGGCAACCCATCTCCATTCTATGGTTCTAGTAGAAGAAACTCCAGATATTTTATTAAATCATGAGGCTGTGGGTCTCAAGGTGAGCATGGTCCCAGTCCCCAGTTTGTCACATCAGGGCTCATTTGGAGTAAATTTTGCTGTGATGCTACCAATGCAACCAAGCTTCACAAGCATTGTCATTCCTGGAAAGTGCTTTTTCAGGCACTGCTGAAGTAGGTGCTGTGTGAGCTCTTTTTAGACCTATTTTGGGCACAGTTTAAAAAGTCAGCACACCAGAGAGCTGCATCCTGTTGGATACCTTGCCTCCCCATTGTCTTTTCTCAAACAAGGATTCAAACGTGGGCATAGGATATGCTGTAATCAGCATTTATGGGACCCTTACAATAACCTCCTCTTCCACTTTTGAGGAAACCAACATCAAGACTGAACATGAAATAATTTTACTTGTTGATCTTAAAATTCCTTGAATAGCAGGATCCAGAATTTAGAGGAAGTACACTTGAATTTCAATGAACTGTCACAAAATGAGAGACCAAATACCCCTCACTACCCCAGACAATTCTCTGGAAATCTTAAAAATGCAGAATCTGCACGCTGTTTTGTTAAGCAACATCTCACTAGGACTATGGGGTGGAGCTTCTTGCCCACAAGAATGTGGATCAACAGGATAAGGGCTTTAAAATCTGTCCCTGAACTTCTACATTTGTGACTTGAAAGGGCGGTTATTTATTTTGCACACCTCAGGATGATGAGTTCAGCATCCGAAGGTGTAAAGTGTATTAAGGATGCAGGTACATGTATGATAACGAAACTATACCCAGGAGAACCAAGGGGAAATTGCAAACTTTTAATGTGAGTGACACATGGCAAAAATATTCTGCTGCCTCCCTGCTAGGGGTGGTGGAAAGCTATACCCCTTCCAGCACAGGATTGCTCAACATCAGCTAGCTGATTACTGCAGGAAGAAGTGTCACATTTTCATCAATTCAAAGCACAGCTCTGGATTTCCAGGAAAGAAGGGACAATACAGAGTTTGTAGAAGCATGAATGACGTGTATTTGGATGTGAGTTGGCTTATCATGAGTTCACTAAAAAGGAAGGTAAGCAATAATTTCTTAAATTTTGCCTCATAGACGCTTTGATTAGCAGTGAGTCAGACAGCTCCATCAGTCGGATGAGAACACCCTGCACGAGTTGGATGGAGCCTGTGCAAGGCCCCCAGCACTGCCTCTCTTTGCCAGGGACAGGCAGGAGCTGTGAGAAGTGACACCCTCTGGGGAGCACAGCCCAAAATCTCTGGTCCAGCCCGCAGCACTTCCCTGCTTGTGCTGAGATCACAGGATGGGTACAAAAACACTTCAGAGGACACTGAAAATGGGGGTTTCTACCTTTCACTGTTCAGTGTGTGCTGAGTTTTGATGCTTCTTTAAAGACTTCTTGTACTTACTGTGCTGACTTCAGCTCAGATAAGCTCCTGATTCTGCAGCTCCACACAAACATGCAACAGATAGGGTATGAAATAGGGATATGCAGTTTATTAATTCTGGGCTGGGCTGGAACATCTCTGTAGGAGATGTTGCATCTATCCAGGATTCTGAGGAGCTGGATGCCCTGATGAGAACTATTTTAAAATGTTTTCTTGAATTTATTTTTCCAATTAACTAACCTTTTACTTGTTCTTTTAGATGAAGGTTTTTTTTCCTAACAAATGTAAGAAAAATATTTTTATTAAATTCCATCAATAAAAGCACTTTGAATTGAGTGGTTTTTGTGTAGGAGTTTTTTGTTTTCATTAAAATGTTCTGTTACCACTAATGGCAGGTGCTGACCAGAGTGGATGAAGTCTTTTTTCGGGGTCTGATTCTGGACTGCCTTGTAATTAAATGGTTTATTGTGCACAGTCTAATTACTATAGACTAACAATCAAACAGGGTGACTCAGCCAGCCCCAGACCAAGCTCCCAAGTACATTGGACTTTTGAGCCATGTGGATTGTTTGCATTTCACAGGGGACAAAATTATAATACTATAAAAGCAACTTCTGGCTCAGAATATTCCTCTGGACAACAAAAGAAAGACCTTGCACAACTTCAGGGCACTGTGACCATGTCAGATGTGCTTTTATCATTGACCTGTGATGATTTACAGTGAGGAGAGGAGAGGAGAGGAGAGGAGAGGAGAGGAGAGGAGAGGAGAGGAGAGGAGAGGAGAGGAGAGGAGAGGAGAGGAGAGGAGAGGAGAGGGGTTTGGTGTGTTACTATTTCAGGACTGTGCAGTTCATATTCATGGGGAAGGCAGTTGCCTCCCCAGTCACTCCTTTCCCCGCCCCTACCCCCCAAAAAAATTTGAAATAAAAGTGCCAAAACACAAACCCAAACACTTCAGAGACCCCAGAGAGTGAGAGACCAGAGCCTGTGGAAGCTTTTTACTTAAGTTCAAAGTCAGGCAGATTTGGGCTGACTTTGCAGAGCTGGGCAAGGGGGATAATCCAGAGCTATCTAAAGTCTGGATTACCACGAGGTAAGCAAAATTTTGGGACTGTCTTTAACCAAAATCTGACTGGGGACAGCTGATGGTCGTGTCTTGGCTGCGACTGCTGCACTCTGTATCTGCAGAGGGAAGGGCAGCTCTTCTGCAGGCAGGAAATCTTTCAAGGATGGGCACTGGCCTCTGCTGACCCCCAGGAATGAACACTGACAACACTGAGCACGGACTGGCTGCAGTCAGCTGCACTCTTCCTGCCAGCCTGAAAAAACAGGAGAAAGAAATGAGACTCTGCACAAGGGCTCCTCTTGCCCAAGAGCCTGGGCTGGAGAAGTCTGTTCTTGTCCAAGGCAATTTCTCTTGCTCATCTCCTGACCTCCCAGACTGTTGGCTGTGCTCCAAGGAAGACCTCCTCTTCCTCCTCCAGAGCACTGATGGGGATGCAGCAGCCTTACCTCCAGGAAATGAGTTAGTGAAAAATTCCCAGTACTCCCCATCCATTTCTGCCTGTAATAGCTTCCCCTGGGAAATCCCAGATGCCTCATGCTGCTGTCTTAGGAGGTTATGGCTCACAGGGTAGGTGACACTGGACTTTCTTCCAAAATTAGGACATTGCCTTAGATGTTCAGGCACTAATTTAAAGATGTTTCAGTTACATTCTGAACTTAACCAGTCTCCAAATTGGTCTTTGGAGAACAGCAGGTTCTGTGGCAACAGCAAGGGCCTCAAGCTCCCCCCACTGATGTTGTGTAACCTCCGTGATCTGCAGAAAAGGATTTCCTTATTTTCTTTGTAGAAAGGCTAATATGCTGCCCCCTTTTATTTTTTTTTTTCTAACTGTGATCAAGATAATGTGCAGGGGTGAAGGGAAAAACGTCACTGGTAATCTGATTCTGCTAAGCTTAAAAGTATATGACTTCTTCTCTTACCTAAAGAACTCTCAGTGCCATTTTCTTCCCCACTTTATAGTCTCAAAGAGCTGAAGACATCAGCAATGTACATAATTATGGATGCTGGTTGCAGGAATCATTCTAGGTCTTCATTTTTCAGACTCCATTCTTTTCTACCGTGTGAAGAAAACAAAGAAAATTCTACCTGCAGTTTATTTTTAGCTTGGCTGGAACATAACAGCAAAGGGAGTGGTGTGAATTTTCTCGTTGGCATGTTGTGGATCATGATCTGGCTTCACAGCAAGCTCCTCCAGTGCCAGCGTGGGAGGAGGTGGGAGGTGAGTGGGGCTGGGTTACCTGTGTCTGTGCTGTAAAATAATCATCACAGCCCTGGGAGGTTATAAAACAGTGGCCATGGGCTTGTGCTGTGCCCAGAGCATGGTGTGGGGCCCCGGAGGCAGAGGAGCAATGTGGTCAGTCCCCGTGACCAAAAACCACACCTGAGAAAGCCCCAGCTGCTGTGACCTGCCACACTGGGTTTCACTCATTCTGCAGAGATTCCAGCTCCCTGCCAGGCCTTGGACTGTGCAAAGAATCCAGCCCCTGCCAGGGCCTGGTAAATGCAGTGCCTGGGCAGAGCACTGCTGTGTTTAATGTGTGCTGTGTACTTAATCTCACACCTTTCCCCCCTGCCCTGACCCCCCTGCCGTGTACAGAGGCAAACCTGGGCTGCCCTGACAGGGAGCTGAGCACAAGGGCATCCCTGGTGAGCCACATCCCAGCTCAGCATCTGGCCCCTCTCCCTTCTCTGAGAGGTGAAGGGATGATAACCTGCTGTGCCATCCTAAACTCTGTGCTTGTGCTGGTGGAATTGGAGAAGAAACCATGGCCCACAGGCTGCTGAGATTTGTGCTGACCCGTTCATTTGCAGGCAGGATCCCAGCTCAGAGTGAGCTATTGCTTTCTTCCATGGGAGGCAACTCGGTGACACAGAATTTTCCAACCAAAAAGATGGGATCTACCTCTTTTACTTGGGCTGTGTGTAGACTTGCATTTGTAACGTCTGCAACTGAGATCTGAGACAATTGAACCTGCCTAATTGTTGCTGTGTGTATATGCTGTGTGTGTGCCAGCATGGATTATACATCCTCCTTTCTCCTTGTTCCTGCTGCCTGGGGTGTGCTGTTTCTGCCACAGTTAAATGTGTCATATTTTTATTGAATAGCAACGTCCCAACTGAAGAGATAAATACAACACAGGCATAATGAATCATGGGCTCTGTGGACTCGCTCAGCCCCAGGAGGCTGGAGCAGGCCAAGGGATGAAACACCGCAGTCTAACTCTTGTTTTTTTCACTTTTGCCTGCAAACTGCACCCATGAGAATTCAGAGGCCAGGAAGAAAAGCATGAGCAGGGGCAAGAGGGCTAAGTGGCATCGTGCTGCTCTCTGCTCAACATCCCTCTCTGAGGAGGGGTCTGGCTGCTGCTGCCTGGGGAGCCTGGCCAGGGGCTGGAGGGCACTGATCTTACAAAAAAAATCCTTGGCCAGGCTGAACATGAGCCTCTAACGATACTCCTACTATGAGAAGAATAAATGAAATGAAGAATACAGACAGAAGTGCACTTGTGCACACCGTGCAACCCTTTCCCTCTGCTCGGAGAAGGGCACACTTCAGGACAGAGTTCAAAAGATAAAGCCTGACTGGGGAAGAACCAGAGATGGGCAGCAAGGAAGAGTGAAAGACTTGGAAATATGACCTGTGAGGGCAGGAGGAATGAACTGGCATTGGTTAATTCAGAAGAAGGAGGACTAGGGAGACGAGTTAAGCCTTTAAGTGTATAAAAGACAACCACAGAGTAAGACTGTAAATCGGTCTCCCACTGGGGATAGGGGAAAATTACAATAATATTTTTGAAAAGACATTGAGAGAAACTTTCCAACTGCAGGATAAATAAGGACTGGAAAATATACAGGTTGGCATATCTCCACCAACAAATGTTTTTAAGACCAGGTTAGACAAACTTCTGTCAAGAATGCAGGTTTTGGCAGCAAGGAAGCATGATGTGGGGTGCTAAGATGAATTTCAGTATTTTTTGTTGGTTGATTTCACCGTGCAGAGCCAGAAGCTTCTGAAGAGAATTTCTGCCATTGCACAGGGTGAAGGTATTCACGCACAGCCCGAGCATGGTGGGACTTCTCTGCAAACTGCTCTGCCCAGCATGTGTGGTTTCCCTGCAGTTTAAAGACAGTCAGGTCAGGCAATCCAGGACGTGGCAACTCTTTGTCATAAGACTATTAGAGCCTTAAGCAAAGAGCTAAGAAATTGAAGATGTGGCAAAATATTTTTACATGTAAAAGCCACTCAAACCCACCTTTACAGGCCTCTTGGTAAAGGAAGGAGTCTTTGAGGAAGATTTCATTTTAAATCCCCATTAAAGCATTCTCTTTTGTTCTCAAACTTCTAATATTAGCAGGCACAGAGCATAAATATTAATCACTTCATTGAGCAGCTGAGCGCTGCTCTGTCATGTTTCTAGCACTGCACAGGTAAGTGTGCCCCTTCCCCAGTGATTCAGTCATGACTGGGAGTCACACACACAGAGCCCAGAAAATCAGCAGTGCTGGGACACACAGCAGCAGCTGCCGATGCTGGGGGTGGTACAGGAATCCCTGAACTGGCCTGGGATGTGGCTGGGACAGGACAAGAGCATGCTTGGACAAAAGCCACCTTTATATGCTGTTCTTCTGACTCTGCCCATCTCTTTAGAGTGACAAATCGAGAGGGGGGGACTATGACTCCCAGCACTTTTCCCTGAACTGCCTGTTCTGAAGTGTAGGAAAAAATGACTTGAACGAAGATGCTGATGCCAGCTTTGTTCTCCAGAAAGAAGCTCTGTTGGAAGGTAGGAGTCATAAGCCTGAAAAAGCCAGCGCAGCCCTCTGGAATCTGGATGCTCTCCCTCACCCCCACTGTGGTCTCCTGCTGCTGCTTGCCCGGGGGCATGGCAAGGTGAGTGGGTGAGGTTCACCCCCCAGAGGCTCCTGGGCTCCAGCACATTGCTTCAGGTTATCTGCAGAATTTGTTAAGAGTTTTCAAAGGTAGGGGAAGGGTTTTATCCACCATGGGTGGTCCCTGTTCAGGCACCCTCATGGGTCTGAAACTTCATTACACCAAGAAGGGAGGGATGAGCAGATTTTGTGTGTGTGTGTATGTGTGTTGGAGAAGTGTTACAGTGGTTTGGCGATTTCTGTAGTATCCAGGCAGATGAAATTGTTAAATTATGCTTCTTTCTGCAAGCAGCCCAGCACAAGGGGAATCTGATTTGGAGCCAAGGAGTGGTGAGAAGGGGACTTCTGCGAGAGGGGAGTGGTAGAGGAAGAGCAAGCCCTGTGTGCTCCTGACCTGAAGACCTGAAGGGGAGGGCAGGGGGCTTTTGTGCAACTCCTTGCACTGACAGCAGGTACCTACCTCCACACGGTCTAAGTACAAAAGAACGGAGAAGATGCTGAGTGAAGGCTCTCAGCCCAGGCTAAGACCTTTCTGAGCAAACATCCACATAAACATACCCCAATTAGTGGTAAGTGTGGGCTGGCCAGCTGCCCATCTCACTTATGTCCCTACTCAAGAGAGCCGCAGGAGCTCATCTGCCTTCAGGTTCAGCACATATGTAAGGCTTAACCAGCTTTTAAAAGCCAGGAAGTACCCTGAACCACGAAGTGTCTGCCGGCTGTGAACCCCCAGCTTCAGTGCTCATGCTCCAAGAACAGCACTCTCAGCCAAGGGCTGTCAAAGGCACGGGGTGTGTAAACCCACCAAGACACGAATCCTGCACCTCGTCCAGGTAAGCAGGCTCTGCCTCCCTGATTCTCCCGAGTACTGCATCAAACTGCTGCAGGGAACATCCCATCCAGCCCCTTTGCAACAGGGCAGAGGCACAGGAGACATGAAAGCCACAATTCTCCCTGTCAGATCTGCCTCCAGCACCTGGTTCAGACTGGAACCAGCCGTAACGGGAGTACCTGGAGAGTGCACGGAGTTGCAGTGTGAACCTGAACGCTGTGACAGCTCTGTGGGCTACTTTCTTTCTGAGGGTTTATTTTGTAATACTTTTGTATTTTCATCTTGTAATTGTACTTTTATTTTCTAATACTTATTATGTATCCTTGCCGCTGTTTTATGCTCTCTGATGTTGGAAAGCCCTTGTGAAGACCTTGCCCCATCCAGTCTGAGCAGATAGGTCCACTGTGTGAGGGAACATCGTCTGTAGCCAAGGTTAAAGTAATGCACAGTGAGATGCTGATTCTGGACACAAACTTGTGGGATATAACCCCACACCAGATGCTGACTCCTTTCAAGTTGGAAAAGCAGGGATGAACCCCAGAAACAGTTTGCTTGCTCTTTCCAGTTAAACACTGGAATCACAGCTGCCCGGATAGGCACAGGGGTACCGTGTCCTGCAGCCCCACCAGGGACTGGCGCTGATTTAAGCAGGGCATTTGTTCTGGCTTGCATGGCCAGGGCTCAGAGATTGAGCTTTATGATCACAATAATCAGGTTGCCTTGCCGGGACCTTGATTACTACATAACTTGGCAAAATATATTGCACGCACTGATCCCTGCTCGTGCTTTTGTTTGACAGAGAAGCAGCCAAAAGTAGTGGAAGGCTGTAGGCTTTGTTCGGCTTGCATGGCCGAGGCTCAGAGTTTGAGCTTTTATGATCACATTAATCAGGTTGCCTTTCCTGGAGCCTGATTACTATGTAGCTTGGCAAAATGTACGGCACACACTGATCCCCGCTCGTGCTTTTGTTTGACAAAGAGGCCAAAAGCAGTTGAAGGCTGTAGCCAGCAGCAGGCAGGCAGTAGCCATGTGGCCCATTTCCCACGCCGTGGGCATCCCGGGGGGTGCAGGGGGTGCCCTGAGGAGCCGTGGCCCGGAGGGTTCTCCCTGGGTGAAAGCACCTGAAATAGGCACTGGGGGAAGCTGCCTGCGGCTCGCTAATGAACTACTGATGTATCTGCAGCGTATATCCGAAATGAGCCTGTAGCGATGGAGTTAGATGTTGGCTGTGCCAGCGCGGGGCTCTGCCCGTGTCCGTAACGGGGAGCGATCGCTTTTTGTGCCTTTCCACACGGAGCCCCCCGAGGCGGCCGGGCCGGGCCGGCGCTGGGCTCCCACCGAGGGCGCTGCGGGGTGCGCGGCACCGAGCGAGCCCCTCGCCGCTGGCACCGCCGCTCGCCGGGCCGAGGAGCACCGCGCCGTGCTGGGGGACGGCTCGGCGGCCGCCGCTCCTCCTCCTCCCCGCGGCGGTGCCCGAGGGGCGGAGGATGACAAGGGCCAGAAGGATGCCCCGTGCCCGCCGAGGCAGCCGGGCTGGCGGCGGCGCCTCCCCCGCCTCAGCCGCGGCTCCCGCCTCCCCCCGCCTCAGCGCCTTAAATGCCTCGGCCGCGGCGGCAACAAAGGCGGGCGGCGGCCGTGAGTGAGGGGCCGGCCGAGGGCCGGTGAGGCGGGGCCGGCGGTGACTGAGGGTCGGTGGTGAGTGAGGGGCAGAAGGGCCGGGCTGGCGGGGAGCGGCTGAGGGGCAGCGGGGCCGGGATGGAGGGGGGTGAGGCAGCGAGGGCTGAGTGAGGGGCCGCGGGGGTCGCAGGTGTGGCGGGAGGACGGGCAGGGCCGTGCCCCGCCTGCGGCGTGAGGCGGCCCCGGTGTGAGGGGGCTCCGGTGGGCAGCGTGGGGCGGGCCAGCTCCGCTGCGGCGTAACTTTTGTTAATTCTTATTATTCATGCTGATCACCCCATCAGTAGAAACTTCTAAGCACGGCAGATGTGTATGGCGGCTGCCGGTCCCCCCTGCCGCTCTCCCCCCTCGCCGGGGCTCGGGCAGCACAAAAGTCGATGGTGGCTGCGGAGCCCGCCCGGCGGCGGCACCGGGGGACAGCGGGTGGGCGAGGGTGAGGCAGCCCCCGGCCCCTGCCTGCCCCCGGTTTGTGTTCCCCTCGCCCGGGACCCGCCAGCCCTAGCAAGGGATTTGCTCTGTGAGTAATTTCAGAAGTAGCTGCATTCGTCTCTGCTAGCGCGCAGCAGGTCAGGCTGCAGCGAGAATAAATAATGTGTAGCGTATTTTTTGTTCTAGTCTTCCTGGGCAAATCTCTGTTCCTGCATTTATGAGCCCCCGGTAAATCAGGGCAGTGGACGGGGACCAGGGGGTGAAGGAGTGGGAACTGCTGCTGCTACTTTATGCTGTTTCCATATCTGTTTGCTGCAACTGGATCTAATCACTGACAGTGTCAAAACAGAAATATCTGCAAGGGGAAAGGTGCCATGGCAGAGCAGCTGGATGTAGCAGGAGATTTTCTTGGCTGTGAGGGAGTGAGAAACCAGAGCTGCCTATTAATGTGTGAGGAATGAGTGTAACTCTCTCTGTGTGACTCCTCCTTTAGTGGCACACTCAAAGGACTGCACTCGCCTAAAGACTAGTAGCTAACCTGGAATACTTTTACTAAGCTGGGATAATAGATGGGAGTGCTGTGATGCAAGGCTGCATCATCATCCTGCTCAGAGGGGAGTAAGTAGAAGGAGACCCCAGCAGAATGGGGTAAGCATACATAAGGTGTGTCATTGAGGGGGAAAGGGACAGCTTTTGTCTCAGCTTTTGCTGCAAAAACTGAGTATTCTACTGATCTTGGTTGTGTATCTTGGAAAGTTCTCCTCATCTCCTGGTGTCCAGGACAAAATACAGACACTCATCCCTTGTGTTTCATCACGGTGTCCTGAGTCACTGTGTCAGGGAAGCTTTAGGTGGAGCTCATATAGATATGAATGGTGCTAAATCTTCCCCAGGAGGAAGAATATTAGCAAGAAAAATCTTTCCCGAGAAGCCCCTGGGACAGAGGGCAGTGTCTAATGAGGAAGACTTCTCCTGTTAGCTGCAGTTCTTGGTGTGGGAGGGTGAGGGCCTGGGGGGTTGGAGTGAGCCAGTGTGGGGATCTCAGAGGGCAGGCAGCCCATGGGCAGGTCTGCTCTGGGCAGCTGATGGCCTCATCTGGGCATAGCCCACTCCTCTGGAGGTGATGGAGCTGCTGAGTCAAGGCAAATCATCTATTTCCTTCTGGTTCAGCAAAGAAATTGGTTTGGTGGTGGTGCTGGAGGCATGAGCAGCTCTGTAGTGCCGAGGTGTGTGCTCTGTCGGTGGTGGGGACAGGACAGCTGTGCAAGGCTGCAGCTTGGCTCCAGATAAATTTATCCACTGCTTTTCTTCTCTCATTTAATAGTTGCTTCTCTTAGGTAAGCTAAGTACGGTGGAAGGAACTGTGTTTTGTGGGTTTAGTAGGAACATTGTGGGGTCCTCTGGCAAAAGTGGTGTGTGGCCTGAAAACGGAGATGGACACATTAGTGAGCTGCCACATTATCGCTGGAGCTGCAGTGCTCAGCTCTGTGTGTGTGTGTGTGTCCTGCTGGCAGCAAATGTGCGGTTAGGTTTCAGAAAAGAGGAATATGTGATCATATCTACTTAATTCCTGGACACAAAGATATTTATTGATGCAGCTTTGAGCAGGCTGCCTGCTCTGGTGGCTGCTGTTTGTGTGCTCTAACTTGGTTAAAACCAAAGAGTGGAAATGCAGGTGTATCATTGTTCATGGAGACCTAGTTTTCTAGGGACAAAACGAATGAGTGCTTCAACCTTGTTTTGCAGTGGCTGCTGCCAGAGTCATCCCCTGCAGGAGCTGGGAATCCATGAGAGGAATTAGAGGGGCCAGTATGAGGTGGGCAGGGGTGGCCTAAGGAAGGGCAGAGCAGATGGAGCCAGTAATATTCTGTATCTTAACTGTCCTTGAGACAGTGGTGCAGAGAAGCTGCTACAGGAGCAGATCACTGTGCATTCAGAGGTTTCTGTCCCTGTGGCTCTGTTGGAGGCAGCCCTGTGCCGAGGGGTGTGTCCCCAATGCCCACACAGGCACCCCAGCCACGCGTGGGCACACAGTCTCACCCAGCTCCTGCCCTGCTCTGGGCTGGAGAAACCAGGGGCTGGTAATGGATCAGGCTGTGTTGCCCTTTGCTCTCAGGCTGACTGATGTGGAGGAGATGATTGAACTCAAGGTCTTTGACCACCAGTGCTTCTCCTCACACCCTTCTGCTGTTGCATTGGCAGTTTTTGGAAGGGCAGAAATGATGCTGCAGTTGTGGTCCTCGTCCTTTTCCACGCGAGAGATTCAGTGGTGTGCACAGCTGACGGTGAAAATGTCATTTTCCTGTTCTCTAATCAACGTTCATAAACATCACCGTAAAAGGTCTGACAGAATTGTTTTGATGATCTTTTACAAAGTATCTAGACCTTTTCTCATAGCCTTCAGATTTTGGAAGAGTAATGCAAATCACAATTTTGCACAGGATTAGCAATCGGAGGGCATTATGAATCAATCTAATACTTTGTCTTAGCCATAGCTGACCTACATATTACGGCTTTCACTGTAACTGCTTCACCAAGGACAGGCTTTGCTTCCAAGTATAAGGTGGCTCAGGGGCTGGACGTGTTTGTGTTTGAAGGACATTCCTGGTGGCTTCAGATGTGCTTGAAGTCTGTGCTGCTTGACTGGGTAACTTGTCAATGAAGTGTGAAATACAAGTGGTTCCTTTGAATGTTCTTTTAATTATAATTGTGCTGATGAAAAAAACTAGAAGATGAAATGAGATGCTTTCCGTATAAAGTGCTCTTAGATGTCGAGCCAGCAGGGATCGTTGTTATCAGTTCCTCTAATCACTTGTGTGATTAAAAATCTTGGAAGAACTTACATGTTTGAGCCACTTGTAGGTAAAAATGAAGGTTTATTGCCTTTCTGAATGTGTGCTGCAGCTCAGCCTCTAGTGAGCTGTGAACCCAAAGCCTCTGTAAAATCCCTCCCTGTGGGTCACTGATAGCACTGAATGTGAATGCACATCTGCTTGTTCCACTTGCAGATGAGTTTTCCTGCTGATTCCCAGAGCGATGAGGTGAATGATGATAAAAAGGAGAGTCCAGGACTGCATCTGCAAAGCAGTGACTTGACTGATTTAAGGCAGCACTTAAGCCCATTTCTACCTGTCATTACGATCCCAGCTCTGCAGGATAGATCCTTTGGTCTGAGGGATGCTGGGAAGCAATGAGAAATGCATGTCCTGGTGAGTGTTTGCTTCCCAGCACATCCCAGTAGCATGGACCGTTGTAGTGGAGTGTGTGTACAGCAGCATGTTCAAGTGCAGATCTTGGGTATGGAACATAATTTGGGTCTGTGGGTGTTCAGGAGCTCTTCTGTGAAACCAGAACAGAGGAGGTCTGCCCTGTAGTTTTTTGTCTCAGCAGGTTCCAAGCGGTGCCTCTGCCTAGCTTGGGTTTGCTGGTCCCTCTGCAACATTTGGAAGCTTCCTGGGCTGCATGGCTTGGGGTGTCTCTGAAATTAGGACCTCTGCCACCAGGTCATCCAATGGGATTTTTTAAAATGTTTTTACTTGTGGTCTGTTGCTCACAAGTTCCCACAACCTCCATTCACAAACAGAGGTTGGTATAGAAAGCTGCAGCACAGCATCTTGCAGTTTCTTTTTCTATAAATAACTAAAATAAAACGGTCTGTCTGTAAGATTGGGAGATATTATGTGCAATGTCTCCATTCTAACAACAGGACGCTGAAGTGGAGAGAGGTCTCTGCTTTTCTCCCTTGTCTCCTGTGCCCCAGACTCCTTTTCCTGGGAATGGTTTGTCTGTACAGGCAGGAGGGAGCTCTGTGCCAGACTGTGCTAACGTTTCTGTGTGCTCCTGATGTGTGTTAGCTCTGGGAAGTGGCAGCGACTGAAAATGAGCTGAGCAAAGCTGCTCCTGGTACCTCAGTGCTGCTGAGGAAGTGGAGAACCCGAATGCACCCAGCACAGGATGCCAGTGTCTCTGGCTGTACATCCCACACTGATCCCTGGGCACTGGCAGCATGTTTGTCACAGAGCTCAGCTTCTGCCTGGGACTCCTGGGGCTGGTGGAAACTGGGAACAAGCTAATGCTCTCTTCTTAAATATTACATCCATTTTGCTTACAGTGGCTGCAGCAGTTTGGCTTTTCAGCTGTAAAATTTTGCAGAAAAATAAAAGTTGTTGACAGCAGTGATTAATTTTT
Source organism: Sturnus vulgaris (assembly GCF_052056855.1). Taxonomy (NCBI): domain Eukaryota; kingdom Metazoa; phylum Chordata; class Aves; order Passeriformes; family Sturnidae; genus Sturnus; species Sturnus vulgaris. The sequence goes on along the minus strand of NC_142252.1, from coordinate 1,569,656 downwards.
TAATATGCATTGCAGCTTGCCCTTGGTGTCTTTGTGGTACAGCGTTTGCTGATTAGAAAATCAGAGGAGTTCCAATCAGCCTGACTGTGTTGACTGGATTTTCTGCACATACCCTGTGTCCCAAGTGTGTGGGGAGAGTGTGATGACCCTCACTGGGACAGAATGACAATAGAAAATGCCATGGCAGTTGTGTGGCAATGACAGCTTTCTAAAATGGATCTCCTTGGGACTAAAAGACATCTGTGGTCCTGGTTTCCCTCTGATTTCCCCCTGCTAATCTCAAGGACCCACTTTAACCTTGAAATAACATTTAATGTACAACATCAGAGTAATGACTTTTTAGCTCTAAATTTGTTTGTAAGGCAGAATCCTTAGGAAAGGCTGCAAACAGAGCTCTGTTGCCTGAGCTGCTCTCTTCTGAAGGCATAGAGCACCCCAAAAGCAATTATTTTATATCTTAAATGAATATGAGAAGATGTCTTTATGCTGTGAGCTGCACCTACCTAGCAAGACTGAAAATTTGACTGTGATCCTTTGTTAACCAAGTTGGGGTAATGTTTATTTATTTGGTTGGCTTCTTTTTTTATCTCCTTCCCTCACAATTAAGTTCTTCCTGATTTCAAGATTCTACTTTGGTCCAGGATGATCACTGTGTTAATTCTGTGGTCTTGCCATTCTTTGTGCTTGCAAGGGGTCTTAAAGAAATTAGAAATGTAGATGTACAAGACTGTAATTGTTGGGATAAAATCTCCCTGTTGGTCTCACGAGGCCCCACCTGGAGGGTTGTACCCACCCGGTCTGGGGTCTCCAGCACAGAAAGGACATTGGCCACTTGGGGAAAGTCCAGAAGAGACCACCAGGATTATTAGAGGGATGGAGCCCCTTTCCTGTGAGGAAAGGCTGAGCTAATTGGGATTGTTCAGCCTGGAGAAGTGAAGACTTCAGGGTGACCTCACTGTGGCCTTCCAGTGGCTGCAGGGAGCCCACAGGAAAGGTGAAGAGGGGCTTTTTACAAGAGCCCAGGGGGACAGGACAAGGAGAAATGGCCTCAAACTGACAGAGAGTGGGTTTAGGTTGGATATTAGAAGAAATCCTTCCCTGTGAGGGTGCTGAGGCCCTGGCACAGGCTGCCCAGAGAAGCTGTGGCTGCCCCTGGGTCCTGGAAGTGTCCCAGGCCAGGCTGGATGGGCTTGGAGCAGCCTGGGATAGTGGAAGGTGTCCCTGCCCATGGCAGGGGATTGGAACAACATGATCTTTAAGGTGTCTTCCAACCCAAACCCTTCTGTGATGATTCTATGATACTTTATATTTTTTGGGTTGCTTACATTTTCATAGAGATTTATATTTGTACTTTTCCAGCAGAGCTTCAGTGTAAGTAAGTGTCAGGGAGTTGGACACTTTACTACATTTCTGCTAATGGACCTCCCTTACAAAGATGGAAAAGTTGTGTTCTGGCTCCTCTGGGCTGGTATTTCACAGGCAAGTCTGATGAATACTTTATATGTTTTAGGAGAGTCTGGAAGGGGCTGGATGGATTTTGCTCTCATCCAGATGAAGTGTCTGTGAATATGAAGCTTGTTTCTTATTAATAGCTCTTCTTGCAATCTTGAAATCCACTTTCACAAGTGCTTATGTCCATGAGAGTGTTGCTTTCTTGGGAAGATCATCGAAGAGTGACTGGTTGTGCCTTAACAAATTCCTTCCAGAGCTTGATAACGTTTATTTTGTGAAGTCTGTAGCTGCCTAGGGAGCTGCCTTGCACCTTTCTGAACAGAACCCATTGTGGACGGAAACCTCCTCCCCAGTAAGGGATGTGTTATGACTTGCCTCCAGCAAATGCTGCAGGGGCAGGTTTCAGTTGGACAGGGATGGTGTTCAGGGTGAAGGAATTGGGAACAGAGAGTAAATAGTCCCAAGGATATGTTTTAGTATTGGAGGCAGGGGATTCCCAAAGGCAAAAATGGAACTGGTAGAAATTAGTGTTGCTTGTGCCAGTGACATGAAAGGGTATTTTTAGAGATATGGGAATTCCCAGTTGGACAGGAAGAGCAATGGCTGGAATGCCTTGTGTGATGGGTCAGTCAGACTTTCTGCTAATGGGATAAAGTGAGGGAGCACTGGCAATTTTAGGCTCTTCAAATTTAATTTAATCTTTGTTTAAAGAACAGCTGTCTTGAATCCAGCTACCTGTGGACTGACTAGTATGAAAAGGTGATGGAGCCTTGGAGTTGGGCAGTGATTCCATGTGCTGTGTGCTTGGACCACTGCCAGGCTGCCTGCTTTACCACGGGGGTCTGAGCAGAGCAGAAAGGTGGGGAACTGAGTGAATGCAATGTAATTTTCTGTAGATTTATCTGCTAATTTTCACAGCAGTTGTTACTTGTGTCTTCTGTTTTATTCTTATATAACATAGGGTAGGTGTGGAGTCACAATTATTTTAGGTTCTGTGGATGTGGCTCAGCAATTTCAAATGTGGTTAGAAGTGCGTTTTTAAAAATTGAGGTGAACTCCTTAAAGTCTGCACCTGGGATAACAGTCATTAATTTTCAAGTGTGATATAGCTCCCCTCTCCCTTTCTACTCTCAATTTTGGAAACTTCTTACCACTTTGTAAATCACTTTGCAAAACACTCATCTCTTTCAGATGAACTACATGTTCTAAGGTTAAGTTTGCCTAGTTACTAGGGAAGTGCAGCTGGGTAACTATTAGATATTTATGGAGGAATTGTTTAATTAGACAGATAATCATATGCTTGCAATCGAAGGAGGAAAATTCAGAAAGTGTAATTAAGGAATGGTTAGAAAAGCTGATGTCAGAAATTGTGTTAAGTTTCAGCCTGGACTCTCTTAATTAAAATTCGTTTAGTTCATGCTGGAAGTGAATGGAAATGAAGGAAATTTAAGCTTACCATGGCTACAGATGTGGGAGCGTACCAAGGTCAGTAATGCATATTATCTCATACTTTTAAAATTAATTCCTGGCAATAATTTGGCTTGATTTTTCCCATCTGTCTTCATGCAGACAACACTCTGGAAGCCTCACATATTTGAGGTATTGCAGAAACACCCTTTTCCCCCCCCCACTATTCCTTTGCAACCTCTGAGCTGAGATTTTACGCTGGGTGAGGACAGCAAGTCAAACCCTGCAGGTGATGTTTCAAATGCTTAATTGTGCACCTAAACATTGTCTTGCTGCTGCCAGCGCTTCACATCTGTGAGGTGTTCCCAGGCGTGAAGGTCGTGTCCTGCCACGCGTGGGGTGGAAGCCGAGGACAGGAGCACCCTGCCGCGGAGGGGTGGCTGTCTCCGAGGCTGGGGCAGGACAGGGGCGGCTCTGTCACTGCCACTGTGTCGCAGCCGCTTGTCCAGTGTGTCAGAGCCCGTCTCAGCCCCTCGGCAGGGAGCTGAGCTCATAGAACCAGTCGCTGCTGTCACAAGATCTCTGGTCTTCCTTCCCACGTTCTCCCCCGTGGATTTCCCCTGGTTGCTGTAACTCCCTAATTTGGAGGAGAACACACGCGGGGTGTGGTTAAACGCTAGGCAGGGCTCCAGTGGGAGGGGGAGCAGCTGTGAGCGTGTTGCTAGCCCCCCACCTTCCCCCGAGTGCTTGTCTGTTCTTGGCCAGCTGGTGCTGGAGACTGTGGGATGGTGGTGATGATTTTTGGAGAGCATGGGCTGCCATGGCTGCCCTAAGCCCACCTGCCAGGGTTTCAGTAACCACAGGCTGTGTCCATGCCTTGCTTTTTGCATCACTGGGTGTTTTTCTGCAGTGAAAAACTCAGGCTAGGTGAGAAGGTGATCATATCTTGCTTCCCCTTATCTGACATTTCCCCCCAGATGTGTTTTAATGCTGTGTCTTACAGTCTCAATGTTGTTTACCTTTGGCCAAATTCCAGGCTAGCCATATGCTCCAAGAAACCTTCTCATCCTTCCAGTATTGCTCCTTGTAGCCCCTTTCAGCCCCTGCCAGATTCCTAAGCAGCCATCTCTTAGCTTTTGGTCTTTCTGGTCCTTCAGTGTCTTTTAGCCCTCCCACATCCTCAGCTTTCTTTTTCTTAGGTTTCATGAAAACAAACTCTTGGGATAAAAAATCCAAACCCAAAAATACTGCTGTGAAAACTCCTACCCACTCTCCAAATGTCCAAATACATTCTGTCTCTTCTCTGTAGTTGCACTTACTATTTTTCACAAAACCGAATTTAGCTGTTGGTGTTATCAGTAGTTCTGATGAAATTTTTTTTATAGCCAGTTACCAGGAGAGTATTAGCTGTGTGTTTGTGTCAAAAAGTAGGTGTAATGGTTCAGAGCAGATGAGCTGCAAAAACTAGGCCCTTAAAAAAGGCCTGTGGAGAAGCTATTTTGATGTTGCTCACTGGAGAAAGAAATTCTTTATCTCTGGTTTAGGGAAGAGTATCAGGGAAGTTCAGCTCATCTTGAGCAAGATGGGTTTGAAATGGAAATATTGGTCTTTGCAGTACCTGGGGAGAGCAGTGAGAAAGTTGGTAGGTGTGGGAAAAGAATCCTGCTGGGACATTGCTGGGATGAGGCTATGGCTGGTGAGAGGTTGGATCAGCCATAACTTGCCCAGGTCATCTTTCTCCATGGCCACGGTGCAGCTCTTGCTAGAGCTGTGACTGTGGGGATTAGCTGTGATGCCTTGGGTTTTAGCTTCTATATTTTTCAGACTCCCTGCTCTTTGGTGTATAACTGTGAAATTTCATGTTAGGTGTCAGTAAGTTCTCTTCACAGGGTAGTTGGACAAAGCAATCCCCTCCCAGCCAGAGAATCAAGGACAGCTGGTACCCAAAAGCAGAAACAATGGTGAAGGGAAAGGGGGCAAGGCAGGGGGCTGAGACTTCATAGCCTGGGGCTGTGGTTGGACAATTGTAGATGAACCAAAACTCATAAAAGTGTAAAACTTCTCAGTGAAACTCCTCTTAGACTTGGGTGCAGCCCTGGCCAGGCTCTTGCACTGCCCAAGGTGTATCCTCTCAGTAAATACCTGTTTTATTCCTTTTGCTCTGTTTAGTCTCTGTTCCAAGTCAGCCTTTTTAGGCATCAGCTGTGTCCCTGTTGCTGCATTGTATCCTGGAGACACGTGGGAGACAAAGTCCTGTTTCAGTTTGCCTTGCAACAGGTGAGTGTCTCTGTTCCTGGGAAGAAAGTCCAATGGCAGGGTATTTCCTCTCTAGGGTATCCTGATAATGTCCTAATAATTTGGTCTGTGTTTCCCTGGGCTTGTGGCCAGCCTAGCAATCAGTAACTGCATTTTCCATTCCTACTCCTGTTTTGGATGGCAGGGGTTGAGGTCTGGCAGCAGTGATCACATCAGTCTCAGATCCCTGACTAAGGCACTGCTCAAGTGCCTTTGCTGCTCTGTGTTCCTGGTTGCTGAGCCCTCTCTTCTGCAGAAGGGATGGTGTTAGGTTTCTTGCTCTTCTGTGATGCTGTTGAAGTTACAGTATTTGCACAGATCCAGTTCCTCTGAGATGATGATCATTCTTCTGTTTGAGCACAAGCTGCCAGCTTACAGAATTAATTGCCAGTGGTCTGCAGTAGCCCTTGATTTGTCCTAGAATTTGTATTAATAAAAGAGAGTGGATCTTTAATGAAAGGGAAAGGGCGTCTGTATTTTCTCTGGACATACAGAAGGGATTGCAAAGCCAGGCTCTCAGAAGGCAGGACAGCTTTTAAGTTACACAGCCCAAATGTGACCTCTGTGCATGGCAGGTTCTGACTGTGTGGTTTCACAGTTGCTGCTTGGCTTGATGCTGCCTTGCTCATTGTGCATACTCGATCTGCATTTGTGGTTGTTTAGTGGGGTTTTCATTTTCCTTTTTGCAGCTCTGAGGTTGTGCTTTACTTGTGCATTTAAGCTCTGCCCCAAGGACAGAAACACCAGTTGTCCAATAGGCTCCTCTGTGTGCTGCTTGTAAACGTCTGAGCAGCTGCAGTTCATGGTGTGTTTGTGGGAAAGCAGCTCTGTAAATGAGGAGCTGAGGCACGCACAGGGTACTCGGCCAATTCTGGGTGCTCTTCTAGGAAGCTGCCAGGAATTGTCTCCTCTTAATTTCTGATGTCTGTGAAATGGAGTTCTGTGGCCAAGAGCTCGGCCCATGTGCAGACCTGATAATGGGTCTGTCCTTCTGCAACGGTCTGGCAACAAGGGATGTGAGAAGTTTATTTTAAGGTTTGTTTGATTTCATAGCAGCTGTAAAAGAAGCAAGGCAGGAATAAATTTTTTGTCGAGTTTGGTTTGCCTCTCCTGAGACTTTATCTGGCTTTTGTGCCTTATTTACTACACCTTAAAAAAAATCTGGGGAAAAAACCACCCAGGTAGAACGTTATTTCAGCACTGTTCAGTGAGTGCTTCTCCTGTGTGAAAGGAGTATGCTGTGACAAAATGAGAGGCAGGGTTGGATCTTTTTTGTGTGTGTTTTATGGGTAGAGGAGAGGGCTGAGCTGTCCACCACACGGGCTCATCCTGCTTGAATCATCACCCGGCAGTGCTAATGAAACGTTGTCCTCCCCATGGAGCCTGGGTGGGGACAGGATTTGTTGGCTGGTTGACACAAGTGACCAGGGCAACCATGGGCTCTGCTGGTGGCCCCAGAGCAGGTATTTGCTCCAGTCATTGCTTCTCTTCAGGCTTGTTCCCAGCCTGCCTTCCTGTCCTTGTCTTGGTGGTCTTCATGGACCAGTCCTGCTCTGAATCTCTTCAGTGTCTCATTTGACTTCTTGTCTGAGATGTTGTCTGGGTTTCACATCCTGCTCCCCTGTGTCTGATAGACCTGCTCCATCCTGGCTTCTTCATTCCTCACATCTTCTCATCTGACTGATGTGACCAGAGGGTGCAGCTGTCCCTGCCAGTGCCGGTGCCCTCCCAGCCATGCTGGCATCCATCTGAGCCTCTGTGCTGTGGGCCTTGGGGGCATTCCTGGCTGGTGCTCTGCTCTGCAGAGGCTTTAATGATTTTCCATTTAACTGTGATTAACCTGACAGGCAGGGCTTTGCTTATTGCATTCTGGAAGAGTTGTGGTGGTAAGATTTCTAACTTTGGGATGAATCAGCATTAACAATTGGGCAATAAACAAATACCATTTCTTTTACAAGACGACAGACAGCAGGATGTTTTCCTCTGCCAAAGCATCTATCAGGCTCTTGGTTCTGCTGTAGCTGGTAAGGTGGGAAGGAGAAATAATTCCTCACTCATAGAAAGATAAGTCATGAGTCTGTATCAACTGCCAGTGGGAGGGATGCTGAATGACAGAGGGGGCTGTTGCCTCCTCCTCCTCGTGGTCCCACAGTCTGGGGATTACTGGCTGTTAGTGCACAGACCTGTCACACTGGAGCCTGGATGTTACTAGAGTGTATTAAATCCCTTCAGACAGACAAACTCACCTGGGCTGGTACTTTAAAGCACTCTCCAGGATCTTTCCATATAGGTCCTCTGTCTTAGGAGGGAAGAAGAATTAATGATAAATTAATGAAAACTTTTACATTGTTCTGAATTAGAGGGTAATTTTTTGCCCCTACTTAACCTTGTCATCCTTCAAGCTATTTTCTCTTTTAGTAATTATCTGCTTGTATTCCTGATGGTGAAACTTGCCATGGAGAAATGTTGTGTTGATGAATTCCTCAAATTCTGATTTGACCAGAAGGCAAGGAGGCCTGATCACTCTAGTGCTCATGGCTTTCAGAACAAGTGCTGAGGATTCAAGCTCTGCCAAGGGGCACTGCCTACCCTGCAGCTGGTGGCTCTCAGCACCCAGCCTAGGCTCTGTGCACATCTGGAAGATGCTGGGCTGTCAGAGGTGCTCCTGAGCAGGCACTCTTGCTGTCCTGCTTTGCTGAGGGACACGTGTCCTCTTGGTCCTTTTGCCTCCCAGGGACGCTGGTGAATATTTCTGAGCATTTTGCCCTTTCAGTGAGTGGATGGCTGGGAAGCTCCTTTGGCCCCAGCCTGGCTGCTCTGCTTCTTCTTACAGCCCTGTGGCTGCCCAGGCTCTGCCACAGCAGAAGTTGCATTGGTGCCTCTGGTGGCATCTCTGGGCTCACTTTCCAGTCATGTATAGAGGCAGACTTCAGCAGGGAGCAGGTAGCCAGGGGTGGGTTGTTGTCTATTTTTAAAATTGCTGCCCCTGAAGAAGTGCTGCCTGGCTGGATAACCAGTGTGCTGGCCTTGTTCAATTGTCTGCCTCTCTGCATCCCTTTTATATCCTATTTGCATCATTTTTCTCACTTAAATGCACCCTTTCTGCAGGCCACAAAGGCTGATGTGAACACAGCCTGCAGCAAGGGGATCCTGCTGAGCTTGCAGGTTTGGGACTTCCTAGCCTGGCATGTAAAAGTGCTGGGACTCTGGCTCACCATTACTCATCCAGCCTTACAATTGTCCTAGGGGTGAGCCTGTACAAATTTCCTCACTTGCTGTGATGGCTGACCCCTTGCTCAGTGAGCTACTTCTCAAAGATGCAGCTATGCCGAGGTACTGCTGCAGGCTGGCAGACACTGAGAATGTTATTTTTCAGGCTAGCAGGTAGCTGTTTCTGGTTTTTCCCTTTTGACCTAACCCTCAAGTATCATTCTAGTTTCACTCTCTCTCACCTAGCAGGAAACTTCACCAGCCTGTGCTGGTGGGACCTCAGTGCTTGAGGTAGGGCATTGTGTACCAATATGTCTCTTTGCATGGGCAGCACCTCTCTTTTTAATATCATCCTCCTTTCTTGTTTTTTACCTTACTTTTTCCCTGTCTTCCTCCTTTTCTTCATCATACAAAATGTATAAAGCCTGAGCTTATCTTTTTCCAGTGCTTTGCCTTTGCTGCTGTGGGTTAGGGTCCTTTGGATGGTTCAAGCTGGTAGTAATTTGGGATATGGACATATTGGGACCTCTTACTAAGCTGTGAGTGCTTGGGCTTCTAACTGAGAGCAGAAAGCTGAGCTGCTGGACTCGAGGTGCAGCATATGCCAGGCCATGCACATACACTGGAAACTTGCCCAGGGCAGGATAATTAAGGGAGGCAGTGTTTCCTCAAGCGGACTGTGTGCTCTTGCTTGCTAAACAGTCTTGTGATTAATATCTTATTTAAGAGGATTTTAAGACATGTGCTTACACCGAGTTTCTTTTAGAAGTGGGGGAGAGGTTAGAAATGTAAGCTCTGTAAAGGTTCTTCTGTGTTTCCAGCAAGGCTCACCAGGTAATTGCAGTGCATCACTGCTCTGTTGTGTCAGAGTAGGCAGTAGGTTTTGCTATGGGTGGTTCAGTGGGAGAGGGATCCTTGAAGGGTTTTGCACGTGTTTTTGTGCAGGCTGCATTCCTAAGATCTCCTTAGGGACCCACAGCTCCAGCACTAAGGGCGAGTTCTTCTGCCCTGATGTGAGCATTACCAGCTTGCCCTGGCTCCTGGCATTAGGCTCTGGAGAGTTCTGCAGCCAGCAGGTGTTCACGAGCAGATTTTGCCTTCAAAACAAGGCTCTGTGTGGTGTTTTACTCAAGTAATGTTTCAAGGTGTCAGCAGCTTGATTGTTGGCCTTATTCAGGACACATGGCATGGACACAGCACTGTCTGCATGCTCTGGGTGTTTCTGTGCCACTGCTGATTTGCTGTATGGTTTTGATCAGTCTGATGTAGCTGTCCAACACCTTCACCTTAATTTCTTTCCTAGGCTAGAGAACTCAATTAAAAGGGACATGGGAGCATGAAGAATTGCATGGAGACCACGGATGTGCTGCCCGTGGTGGCATTTCCTACAGCTCTTACCTGGCAATCTGCTGCTGCCTGGAAGGGATTGACAGGAACCTCTGTGGACAGCAAAGGAACCTGGAGATGAAGGTGATGACCATGGCTCTTCCTCTTTTTTTTTTTTTTTTTTTTTTTTTTTTTTTTTTTTTTTCCCCCTGCCCCTTTTTTCACTTCCACATGTCTGCTGCAAGAGCAGGGCTGCTGTAAGTGTGACAAGGCCACGTACATTAAGGCACTGATGTTTGCACTGAGTTGGGAAGATAGTAAAGAAGACAGGGATGGTTCCTGATATTCCCTTTGCAACTATCCTATATTTCTCTTTTAAAGCAAAATTAAACATTTATTCTGCTTATGGGAGCCTTTGTAGAAGCTCGTATGTATTGGTTGTGAGCCAGAGATAAGAGTCTGATATCCAGTGTTTATTCTGACTTGCATAAAATGAATATGAGATGTGTACTGGGGTTCATTGTGGTAAAGCTTTCCATAGAAACCCTTTGGGGACATTGCCTTTGGCTCTAGGTTAGAGTAATTAGCTGCCTACTTACACAGCTGACCTCTGCTGATCATGCCTGAAGTGCTTCTGTTGTTGGTGCCATTACTTTTCCTATCACTCTTCCCCACTGGAATCCTGCTCCTTATCATAGCACTGCAGTCCTTTGGCTGCTGTCCTCAAGGATGGCAAACATCATGTGAGCAGTTGCAGTGACTATTGCTGATACTGGGACTTCCCTTTTTCTCTCATGCATGGGTAGGCTGACTTGCCAGGAAGCACCTTTAGAGACACCTGCAAATTTAAGTATTGGGTTTATGCCTCTTTCCATGCATGAAGAAGGTTTGGGAAGACCTCATTGTATAGCTGCTTCCCTAAATATCTAACCTGCTGGCATTAATAGAGACAGCTGTTGCTCCTTACTTCTTCTGTTAGAAACATGCAAATGTCCTCTCCCCCACTTAAAACCTGATCTTTAATACGGAAAATGTACCACCCTTTCTTACCTTCTGGCTGAGCAACACTTCTCTCTCCCAGTGTTATGTTACCTTTAGCATTGCAAACTGTAACACTTGGGCAAGGGTGGTGGAGTTCCAGCAGCTCTGGCCTAGGGCCTCCTGGACTTCTAGCCCCAAAGAGGGCAGAGAGCAGCCAAAATCTGCACAGAGGTCAAGACAGAGCAGGATGGAGCCTGGGGAGCATTGGTAGGAGTGAGAATGCTCTGCTGGAGGTAGGTGAGTGGAAAACAAAAAGCATAGCCCATTGCCTTGGGCATCTCTGGCAGCTGCTCTTTTCACAGGCAAAGAAAAAAACTAAGCTGGAGACACCTTGATTTCTGGTTAGGTGGGATTTGGGTGGAGAATAAAAGATTAAAGAAGCAGGTCAGCCAATCCTCTGCTGCAAAATTTCATTTTTTAGTTGTTGTACAGAAACAGAGTTTTTTAGTTCTGTTTTTCATCCTTGTTCCTCTGTGGAAGTCCTGTGCTGGCTGGACAGATGTGACTTGGGGTATGATGCCAGGTGAGCTGCGGAGGTGGCTGGGTCTCATGTGGACATGGGAGCCATCCTCTCTGAGACTGTGGCAGCACATGGCACATCCACATGCATGTGCAAGGCACAGATAGGCAGCAGGTTTTATTATTTTATAACGGTGTAGGTGTGGAGTGGCAATTGTTCTAGGTTCTGTGGATGTGGCACAGCAATTTCAAGTGGTTAGAAGTGCGTTTTTAAAAATTGAGGTGGACTCCAAGTCTGCCCCTGGGGTCACAGTCATAAAGTGTGATATAGCTCTCCTCTCCCTGGACTACTGGCCTTGATTGAGTGTCTGCCTTTGGGCCAGCTGAAACTCAAGGCCAAGCTGACCTTTCAAGCTCAGATACACTTACTGTGTGGAGATATTCCTTCTCTTAATGAGCATTGGTAGCATTGAAGAGTCACCTTCTGTTTGTGCCAGAACAAAATCTTGAGCCCCTTTGGAAATGCTTAGAAGTCTTCTTTGTCCAACAGTCAAACCTTGCCCTCTGTTACCAAGTCTTCTTTCAGACTAGGCAGCCCTCGTTAGACCTGGCTTGCAAGATGGCAAGGCTGGAGGAGATGGATATTTGAAAACCAACAAAGTGATATATTTGGTCTGTATCTCTGCCTACCCTCTTCTCAGCAGTTACATTGTTTTACTTGTTAATATCTGAAGTGGAAAAGGGAGAACTTTCCTCTGAAATAGGGAAGTAAAACCAAAAATAGGTGCACACCCCCTTCATGGCCCAGGGTTCCCTGGGGCTGTGTTGGATCCACTGATCCCCTTTTGCTTTAGAAAGGGACAGAGCCTGCCTGTTGGAGCGGAGAGTTTGTTGTGTGTTGGGCACAGATGGCAGAGGCAGAAGAGAGGATAGGGGTGTGCTTTGGTGTGTTGTGTCCAGGTTTAGGAGTGGTTTTCCAAGGTGAGTGTCCAAGCAAGTGGACACCAGCAGCAAAGCTTTCGACCACGCACTGAAATAGTTTTCCTTCAGGATAATGGGATGATGCACATGGAAAGGTATTGTGTAAGATTAACAGTGCAGTTCATTCTACTTATGCTGAAGTGCAGTGTGAGCCCACCTGCTTGTTTTGGCTGCAGTTTTGTGTGTGCTTCAGAAAGAGTCCCACCAATGCTATCAGTTTCGGGCAGCTCTGTCAGGAGCTGGGTGTTGGTGTATGTGGCTCTGTGATCACTCTCCACACTGGTGGCCACTCTGTGTACTCGTGGCTTCTCTCTCTGAGGTCCATGCTGTGGCAGGTGACACTAATCTCAGACACTGCTTTGCACTTGAAGCATTTTGGGGAACTTGTGCACAAGCTCTGAAATGCCTGGGTGAGCAGAGGCTGTGAGCCCAGAGCAAGCACTGCAGTGGATCTGAGAGAGCTGGTGGGAAAGCTGACCAAAACTGAAGATGAGCAAAGGACTTCCAAGAAGGAAGGTTAGTGGAGGGTGGAAGGAGAGCTGGTGGTAGGATCTCACCAGGCGGGAAGGGCAAAGGCCACAGAAATTAGGGTATCCTAATTTCTGTGTGGATGCTGGAAGGGATGTGAGGGGCTTTAGGGGGGATTTCCCAGGAGGAAGAGGAGAGTCCCAGAGATGCAGACACAGTAGGAAAGCACCTTCAGCCTCTCTCCCCTGCTCCATGCCGCGCTGTGAAGAGCATCCCTGGGCTCTGAGCGCAGCTCTTGCACGAACAACTGTGGTGGTGATGAGCGCTCAGCACCGGGGCCGGCCGGGGGGAGCGGGGACCCCGGGGCCGGCCGGGGGGAGCGGGGCCCGGGGTTTTCATCTGCCCTGACAGCAGCAGCAGCAGCGCTGTGGCCGCGTCCAAGGCTCTGGGGGAGCCGGCGCCTCCAGACGAGTTGTGTGGGGAATTTCTGCTCTGCTCTCATGCAAATGATGTTTCACCTCTTTGCGCCATAATCTGTCCAGATCTCTGAAAGAGTTCTGATAATCAGTCAGCTTTTTAAACACCTCCCAAAAATGGCATGGGAGGTTTGCTGCAAGTTTCTGAAGCACCGGTGCTTCCCCTGTTTGAGATGCCTCCAGATAATGCTGTACAGAGATCCAGACAAGATAAAGAACCTATGAACTGAGGCTGGCTTACAATTTTTAGCCTTATACTTGAGGGAAAATTGCTTAATTTGCTTAAATTGCTGTTCTAGCAGACTTCAGAAAATATTAATCAGGCTCTGATGCATTTTAACTAGTGATTTCTATATTTTTTACTTTGGAGTGAGGAAGAAAAATTCAGAGCTAACACCATGTGAAAGTAATTTCCCTTGACAACATAAAACTCTGGCCTATATGCATGTTGGACAGCTTATGAAAAAAGGTCACTGTATTATGACTGCATTATTTCTTAACTCAAAAATAGATGGGGCTATGTATGTAAATATACAAGTACATGTATTCTTTATGAATCTGAGAGTACGTGCTTCACTGGAACAGAACCACTTCAGCAGAATTGGCCTGATTTTTCAAAAATAACTAGAAAAAAACCCCTCCCCCTCCCCCCAAAAATCACAAAAAGACAATGCAATTAAAATTAAAAGAACACAAAAAGAAATACAAATTAAGAATCTTAAAATAGTTTAAGACAACTTTGATAGGCTACTCTGCTGTTTTTCTTTGCTTTAATATTAAAGTGCTGCAGTTCTTCCTACATGAGAGGAGTTATTCAGCACCCAGGGCTTGAGGATTCTCTGCCAGTCTAGCCTCAGAGGATGCTGGTATGTCAGCATGAGGAGGGAGAAAAATTGTGTGCCTCTTGGCAGGAGATATCCAGGACCTTTTACCTTCAGGTGCCTGTGCAGGCTTAAAACATAGGATGGTAGCAGCCAAGTTCCCATCCTGTCAACCCGGAGGGGAGTTTGTGGAGGGGAGAGTGAGGTACCTTGCTGTTAAGGATCCTTTTGGAAGGAAAAGGAAGGAAAGGGAAGATGAAGGGTCACGTAAGATCAGCTCCTGTGAGACTATGGTGGCATTTCCACCTGAAGTGCTTAAAAACTTGTCCCTTTGCAGTGTGCTGGAGTGAAGGTAGGGAGACTTGTTTAAATAAAATGAGTAACTTTTAACCTACAGTTTGGTTGGAGCCAGATCAAAAGTCAGCTTTGTTTAATGTTCAGTGAACTTTAAGCCCAGTGCTTTTCCACTTTGAGCTTGGATTGGATGTTAAGCAGCAAGAGGAAATGGCCTTGTGCTAGAGGTGGCATCAGATACTCTGCCAGTCTGGAACACTGTGGGATGTTGTGGCACTGAGAGAGATCACTGTTGGAAACAGCCTGCTCTAAAGTAGTTAGGCATGGTGTCCCCCCAGGGTGTCGTGGGAGTCACCCCAGCAGCTGGGGCAGCCACCACCAACATGTGGAACATCTCTGCTGGGTTTCTGCAGGCTCTTTGTCTGCACAGGGGCACATCCATTGCAGGCATGACAGATGCCCGACTTCTGTGTCTGGGGAGAGTTCCCTTTATGAAGGAGGAAGTCTGGTGTCTTTGTGGCACTGGGTGGCCAGAAGGAGCAGTGTGTGCTTGTGAGCAGCAGTGCAGCCCTTGGCAATAACATCATCCTTCCTCTCATATCACATCCATCCTTCCAGCAAAGGGCTGGCTGATTGTAGGAGAAAACGAGGACCTTTCATTGCTCTGGGAGGCTCAGAGAGCCTTTTTAAGTCTTACAGCCCCTTTCTAACACTGCAGAAATGTGTTGTACTAAAGGCAGTATGAGAGCCAATACTGAATGGAGCAGATAAAAAAAACATCTGGTGCCTCCTTTACTGCTTTAAGGAGTAACTTCTGTTTTTGTTGGAATTACCTGTCTGGATCTCTTAAAGTCCCGTGTACATGAAATGTCTTAAATACTAGAGGGCAGGAAGCTCCCTCCTTCAAGGAGTGGGGCTGTGGTTCAAACTCTGCTGCCAGACTTGGTTCTGAAGTGCTGACTGTAGGAAGTGAGTGATATGTTTGGGAGCAGGAGTTGGGAAGTGCTTTCTAGGCTATACAGCTAGTTTTCTGTTGGTGAAGAAAGCAGGTTAAAAACACATTCAAGAGGCCTTTTTTTCCTTCTTGGCCTCTCAGAACCTCAGTATGCTTTATATGTGTTTCAAGCATGGTGTTTTCCTCCCTTCAGCAACTGTGTAAACTTTGTGTTTTACATCAATTCATGCTATGTCCATAGCAACACTGATCCATCACTGGGATGCTGTCAGGGTGTGGAAGTGGGAAAGAAAAAGGGAATTCTGTGGCTGTGATGTGCCATGGAACTGCCAGATGGGTGATGTTTGGGAGCTTTACAGCTAGACGTGGTGCTAGGCTTTGCCAGTCTTCCATCCCACCAAAGAGTGGGTATTGCACATCAGAGAGGCACTTGCTTGTTCCTGCAAAGTGTTCTCCATGCTGGATCCTTAAGTAGAGGACATCATCTTGGGTTTGGGTAGGAGGTAGTGCTGAACCTGCTTTTCTTTCCTAAGCATCTGGGAGGATGCTGAGGGAAGAAAATAGCAAAGAGGTTTCAAATGTAGGCTTTCTCAGGAAGGTTGCATTAGTGTTTTCTCTTCTTCTAAATATGTACATGAAACTTTGAGGGTGGAGGAGTGTCTTAAGCTCTTTCAATATGTCTAGGCACCTAGTTTTGTGCTATATATTTATATTGCCTATGATTTATAAAATTGAATTGTATTTAGGCAAGGTTGCTTGCCTGGCAATGTTTCTGTGGGCTTATTGACAATAGATGTATTTGAAATACTGATTCAGGGGCATAGTGTTCCCAGACAAATGTGTTTGAAAAACAGAGCAGCACTTGCTGTTACTACTGAAGTTCAGCCATGCCAGGAGCTCCCTGTGTGAAGATGTGACTTGATGTGCTTTGGCAAAAGATGTTTGACATCTGCTACTGCAGATACTCGGGCTTTTGAGAATGTGGCTGCTGCTTCAACGACAAATGATATCCAGGATCTTGGGGTACATTGAGTGCTGTGTATCTGCTGCCTTGGCTGCTCTGCTGCAGCCTGACACTGAGCTTGGACCTGGGCCTCCTCAGCAGCTTGTGTTGAATTACACCTGCCTTTTCTCTGGTCATTTCACTTTCAGTTTAACCAGTGGAAATGGTGATGCATGGTAGAAGTGGTATGAATTAAGCTTTCCTGTTGCTGTGGTTATGAGACCAAAATCAAGTGGTTTTGATTTGTGGAAAAACATCTGATTATCGTACCATGTTTTTTTTCCTGCCTCCTTTCTTATCAGAGACAAAATAATTAACTCTTAATTTGGAAATTCCTATTTATCCTCCAAGCCTCAAGTTCCTTGCATAGAAAGGAACTGCTTTGATTTTTGCTGGATAAATAATTGAACTGCTTGTTACATAATTGTTTTTTACAACTTCTCTTGTAGTTGTTTCCTTTGCTGGGTTCTAGTGGTTGTCCTTTCTAATGCTGTCTTAATTGCCATCAGGACCTGCCTTTTTTCACCACCTGATATGTTTTGATAAACAGTTTTCACAGCTGCTTGTGTCTTGGCATTATAAAATAAATATTTCTTAGTGAAAACCAATTTATTTTAAATGTAATGCAGGAAGTGTTTTGCTTAATGTAGAGTAGTTTGAGTAGGGCTTATCTGAAATCAATGGCCAGAACTGACACTTTGCTTCTTTCTTCCAGTGAAGTTGGTGTGGTAGAACACTGCTGTTTGTTGAGTGCCAGCCCTGCCATCCCCAACAGGGGTAAGCTCTGGGTATGTAGAGAAAAATAAATCTTGGTAGGGCTATTGGACTGAAAACCAGCATTGGTTGTGCAAGTTTATTTCACTTTGTGAAAATCTAATCATAGGTTAAATTGAATTAGAGTCTTCTTTGAGCAAGGTGTGAAGAGTTACTGCATTGTCCTTGAGACAGAAGGACATTGTCCCCACCTGCAAACGGCTGGTGTTAGATGTATTATCCTGAAGGGTGTCTCTGCAGCTGGCACATGGAATTTTATTGTCCTGGGGCCACACAACATCAATTATGTGTCTTGGCACGCAGAGATGTTTACAGAGGCGTTAAAGTGCTGACCTGCCACGTGCTGTTAATTTCAAGTAAAGAAGTGTCCCTGTTTGTTCTGAAGGATAAACATCATAGAGAAACATACGCTTGAGGGGAATGATTTGAAGGTGTAATGTTCCATGTAAATAGTCACAAATAAGTGATTGCATCCTGGTCTTTAAAGCTGGGCATGATGCCTAAAGTTTGAGCTTTCCTATTTTCCAGTCTCTGTACTGCATCAGTGCGTGACTCTGAACTTCTTATAAAGTCTTAGCAAGTTCTCCTCACAGCTCAGGCACACAAAACAATCCTTTTCCAGCCCCAGAACCAAGGAGAGCTGCAGCTTCAGCCCCAAAAAGTGCAAACAGCAGAGAATTGAGGAGAGAATCTGGGAGGATGGGACTGCAGAACCTGGAGCTGGAATTGGACAATGAACCCCAATATGGAAATGGACCAAAACTTATAAAAGTGTGAAAACTCCTGCCCCAGGGTCCATCTCGGGTGGAGCCACAGCCAGGCTCTTGTTCTGCCCAAGGTGTATCCTTTGAAAGCCTTTTAATAAATCCCCACTTTATGCCTTTAACACTGTCCAGCCTCTGTTCTAGGTTGTCTCTCAAGGCATCAGGCAGGGTAGGGGGATTTTTGCTGTTGGCTTCAATGTGAGAATGGCTGTGATAAAGCTGACTAATGATAAAATCTTCACCTGTAAAGCCCTGACACTGGGGCTCTGGGTACAGAAGAAAAAGCGTTTTCAGGAGTTAGTGTTCATGCAATGTACTTTTCTCCACCTGAAGGTGAAACTGGCAGTTGTAGAAATGGAAAAGGTTTGTTACTAAGAGGGGTCTCCAGGTATCTTGCTGAGTGAGACCCCCATGGGCATGTGCCCATCAGGAAATGGCTTTTGTGCTGAGCTGCACTGAGAGCTGCCGTGGTGGCCACCTGGCAGACTGCATCCAAGTGGGAGCACGCTGCAGGAGAGCAGAGCTGGCCTGGGCCATGCAGACACCCCATGCAGATGGAGTCTCTTTCCTGCCCATTGCTGTAAACAAGAGTGTTCAGCAGGTGTCTGCTTGTCTGTGGGGTAGGAAAGGGTTTTTGTAAGGGAGAAGTGCTGGTCGCACCAGCTGGGGGCTTGGTCCTGTTACAGAGTTCATAAACATGCTGCCCTCTGAGCAAGTAACCCACCAAAGAGGATGCTAAGAATGGTCCACTGCATTCACTCTTTATATGGCTCAGTATATTTCATAACAGGAATCCATATTATGGGCCACTAAAAGCACCCTCTGTAGCAAGACTAAAATGTAAACCTTTAATTAGATGAAGTGCTGATAAATCTGGTGTCCTGAATTTATGTGGCATCCTGGGACTCAGAAAACCATTTTAACTTGCAAATAGTATTGCTATTATTATTTAGAATACTTCCATGGTGAAACTTAAATACATGGTTAAAGTACTAGATCCATATAGAATACTTATATAATTATTATATATAAAATAGCTGCTGCCTTTTAATGAGGGCTGAAGGGAAGGCAGAGTGCTGCTAGGCACAGCCACTCTCTAAAACCAACATGGCACATAGAAAACAGCAGGAATAAAGGGCTGACACAGTCAGAAATAGAGGCTTCTGACTTGTCAACAAACATTGGGGTTTAATATATGTAAAAGTGAAATAAACACATTCTTAATCTTTCCCCTGTGCCTCCCCCCAGAATCTGCCTCTCCTGATCTCCTGGGAGCACTATTTTTCAGCTGTGACAGCAGTGTATTTTCACTGGCACATTCAGAGATTTTTAATGTAGGCAGGATTAACAGAATGATTTTTATTTTTTTTTCATTACAAGTGACCTGTATAGTTCCTCAGTGTGTCACCTGAAATTTAACCATGTTTCTCATTTAAAATGCTTTTTTCCCATCTCAAATCTCTAAAGTTTCTTCATTCTCCCCTTTCTGTTTTGTTCTGTTTGGTGGCATTGGAAACATCTAAATGTATGGCTCAACAGATGTTTTATTTTCACAGCACAATGCTGTTTTGGAAAGAAACCAAGAATTGCTAGAAGCAAGCCTTCCCTACTTAGATATTTACAAAATCATGATATGCACAGTTGAATTAACAGACTGGGCTAAATAAGATATCAGAGAGGTTTGAAACTTGGCTCCAGAGGGACAGACCTTTAGCTTGGAAAATGTTTTATCACCTTTCATCTGCTGTATCCAGCATGTGGAAAGTGTAGCTTCTTCATTTGCAAAATGGCATAAGCATGGTTTTTTATTACAATTAAGGGTCTTGATAAATATTTTTTCCTCAGGACAGGAATAGGGAATTTTAAGAAAAGATACAGTTTTGAGGTTCCTTTTTGAATCCAAATTTTTCTCATCTTAGGTTTCTTTGAGTTGAACAGAAGAATTCCTGCCCTACATTTCCATGTCTTTTCTCTTTTCCACACACATGGGAACTCATTCAGCCTCTGGTACCAGCCACTGCTCTTTTCAGAGATGCTTTACAGAGTGTGTTGGATGGAGGAAAGGCTTAGCATTGAGAATGTACCAAAAAAAGAATAGAAAGGTGTAGTTAAGTATAAAATGTTCCTATAAGGCAGCATAAAAACGTTCAAAAATATGCCAGCAAAATCTGGGAACAGAGCTTTCCTACTTTGTGGGTAGGCATGGTGTAATTGTGGCTGCAGATGGAAATGCATAAATGAAGAAAATCTGGAAAGATATGTAAATGCTCTGAGTTTAAATATGAAATAGTTATCCCATTATTTTTAAAAAAAAGATTGAGGAACAACTTGCTAAAGTAAAAAGCTTTTGTGCATGCATCAGAGAGAAGAAAACTGCAGCTGAATGATGCTGATGTATGAATGGCAGGGCAAGGACAGGCGTGGTAGACCAGGTGGATGTGATCTCTGCATATCCTACAATATCCTATAATCCCCAGGGGTTACACCCTTCAAGTCATCATTTAAATTAAATTAAAGATGTTACTTGAAATGGTTATGTTTCAGAGGGACTCTGGTAGGATCCACAATTTCAGACCAGTAAAGGTAGTAAAATAACACCTGTAGTATATG
The DNA here is from genome assembly GCF_052056855.1 of Sturnus vulgaris. NCBI lineage: Eukaryota > Metazoa > Chordata > Aves > Passeriformes > Sturnidae > Sturnus > Sturnus vulgaris. Next base: position 1,549,320 of record NC_142252.1, on the reverse strand, counting down.
TAAGAACTAAAGAAGTCTCATCATGTGTTTGCAGAAGGGTGACATTTCAAATCTATCTGTGTATTTCCTTGTCTCTCACTTTCAGAAGGTCATGAACAGGGAGAGAGGGAGCCCTTGAATTTTCAAGGTTTTGGTGAGATTGCTCAGCAGGAGCCTCAGGAAAAGCCCCCCTGGGGTCTGTGGGATGAGACGCTTCCTGTCGTGGATTAGAGGCTGCCTAACAGGTAGGAAAGCAAGAGGTCAGGTTTCACAGCATCACTGACGTCCCTCAGGGATTTTCGGGGATCCCTTCTCTTCAATACTGATAAGGGATCTGCAGAGGAGAGCAGGAAGGGCTGAGTTGTGAGCTTGGCTGTCTTTGTCACCAGAGGGGCTGCTGGAACCAGGGGAAAACCCTGAGCAGCTGCAGAGGGGTCTGGTGGTCCTGGGCAGCACAGGGGCAAAGGAAACTTTTGCTAGCAGGGCTAAGATAATGCTCTTTCAGATATATTTTTTCCTGCCCTGCACCAGAAGCAGCTTGCAAAATAACCTGAAGTCATTGCAGACTGCGTAGAGATCAGGGCTCAGAAGTGGTCAGGAAAGGAAATAAAAGGAGGAAGTTTCACAAGGAGAACAAATCAGCCCCATTGTTGTGTTGCTGCTGGACCATGTGGCGTGAGCGTGTTCATCAGGGGTGGCCGGTGTCCCTGCCTCGAGGGACGGTCACACCCTGTTGCCAGCACTGGCAGAACGACCAAGAGCCTCTGAAGAACGGAAAAGGTGCTGTGCAAGGAGGAGTGGAACAAGTAGGACAGAGGCTGGAAAAGGAGAGACAGGAGGTGTTGACTGCTCGCTGTGTGCAGCTGCAGAGTTCATTGCCTCGGGCTGTTGGGGAAATGTGAGTGGTTTCAAGTACCGATTAAACAAATGTGCAGAGGATGGGCATTGGTACAGCTGATGACACAACTTTTGGGAAGCTCTGTGCATTTCCTGGAAGAAACATATTCGTACCTTTGTCCATACTCGTGTGGTTTGTCTGTGTACCGGCTGTCGGCTGCTATAGGAGGCAGGTAAGGGCTGTTTGAGATTAGGATACTTGTTTGCATTTTTAGGGTAAATCTGCTGTGGGATGTGGAAGTCAGGATTGCTGGGTGTTCCCTGCCGTGGCATTGCTGTGCTGGGCTGACAGCAGCCTCTGGGGCACCAGAGGAGCAGGATTTTCACACTCTGGTGTACTTTGCCGGTTAGGACCTGAGAGCAGGGAGATAATTGGACAATAAAGGTTAAGTACAGGAGGGTGTGGACAACGTAATTCCCTGACTGCCTTGAAGATATCACATCTCTCACTTGTTCTCTGCACAGGATTAATTTACCCTCGGAGGACTTGCTGTGTGGGCTTAACCTGCCAGCCAGTGCTGTACCCTACAGCTGTGTCAGGTTCTGGCTTTCAAGGAGACAGCTATTTGTTCGAAGTATCAGCTGTGTCAGTCAGGTTCTGGGTTTCAAGGAGACAGCTATTTGTTTAAGTATTTTTCTAGGTTTGGGGGATTTTTTTTTTTTCTCCCTTTCTTTCCTCATACTCATAGCTGACACCTTGTGTTTTGTGTATGTGGCAAGCTTCCAACACCTTTGGAAAAGTACCTTTGTACTGACCACTGCCAGATAGAAGCACACACAAGTGGCCACTTGTGGCCTATCCTACTTTGCCGGGAAAGGCAGATGCTTTCCTTCTCCACAACCAGGTTTGGTGGCAGAATGCTTGAGAGAGAGCCCATCTTAGGGCACTGCTTGTGCAAATAAAATAAAATCTTACCATGTGAAGCCGTGATAATTAAGCTGAATTGCAAAGTATCTATGGGGAACAGAAGGTATCTTGAAATGTTGTGGCTCTGCTAAAACATGTTTGCAGAGCCTACTTTGCCAGCTTAAAAATCAAAGCAAACTAACTGTTCACATTGCAGCAGTGTTGCACAGTCAAAGGTGGGGATAATTTGTGAAGAAGGTGAGTTTTCCAAGTGCCTTTGAGTGGCCTGGAAAGGAGAGGCGTTGTTGTGACTTGCTGTGCACCGCCACAAGGAGTGTCCCGGCAGAAACTTGCAGAGAGCTGTAAAGTTGTTTCTCTGTAATGAACCTGCCACCCATCTAGATGATTCAAGTGTGAGAAGTGAAAGCTGATGGCTCCTGAGATGTGCATGGTATCACCTCCAGCTGGAAACCCCTGAGGAGACATTTTTGAAGTCAAATACAGAGCAGAGTCCTGCAGGGCCTGGAGCAAAGAGCTCAGCTCCGAGCACCTCTAACAGCACTGAGGCTCTGTCGTCCCTGCACAGAAGCTCTTAGTCGAGTTCTCTTGGGAAGGGGTACAGTGTGAATGAAGTCAGGCTGGGCTGTGTGAAGCGTGCTCAGAGGGAAGTGTCTCAGGGTTGGGTACCAGGCTGACATGGACAGCTCTGATTTGGTGTTCCTCTGCATTTGGAAAGCGTTGCTGTGTGTGTGGTTTGCCAGCAGAGCCCTGACTGTGTGAAGGCTGACTCAGCACTGCTTTCCCCATCAAAAATGGCTTTGCAGGCAGCTTTCTGCTCTCAGTGGCACTGGGCAGGCCCCAGTGGGGTCCCAGCTGCAGAGGGGATGGCAGGAGGCAGCAGAGAGAGTCTGAGAGACCACAGCAGGAACCATGAGCAGCGTGGAGAACCTTGGCTTACTCCTCACAGAGCAGAGGTGCACAGGGGTGTCCTGCATCCCTTCCTGCTGCCCCACCTCTCCTGCATCCCCTCCTGGTATCTCACCTCTCCAGACTGCTGTGCCTCTCCTGGCCAAAAGGACTTCAATCTGTCCACCTAGTACACTTGTACTTAAGGAAGTAAAAATTGATAGTCTGTCAAGGCAGGGCAAATAATCTCAATAAAGGCTGGAATTACATGTATTTCTTGGATCTTTTTGTTGTTGTTCAAGAACTGGAGATACAGAAATATTTGCTTTTTCATTGTGGAGTGCTCTATAAAAAATAATTTTGTTCCTTAATAAGTTCGAATGTAAGTTGTCAGCATTAAGATGCTTTAATAATTTAGGATTTACTCCTGTAAAGGATAGCATTTGTAATTTAGTTCATGTGGCATTGTATTGACTCAGAATTCCTGTAAAAGCAAGCTCCTTTCTTGATTTCTCAGCTAATACTGTCAAATCTCCCTTTCTCTTGTTGCATTTCCTTGGCAGAATGAAACTGTAAAGTCTAACACACATTTATCTATTTTGTCAAGACTTATGGATTAAGATATATTTTAGAAAGCAGCTTTCCACGCATCTTGTTCCAAAAGAGCAGTAAAGTCTTCTCTGCATGAATGCCTGAACCACTCAAGGATAGGCAGTAAGATATTTCCCTAGGAAAAGTTAGCTTTTTCTTTCTTTTCCCTGTTTGTTGTGTTAAGTACCAGCATCAGATTATTTCCTTCACTCTTTTATGCGTGGATCTGGTGCTCAGGGTGGATGTGGTTGCTCTGGTGGGAGCAGAGAGCAGGCAGCCTGTGAGCTGGTGTCTGCTCTAGCTGAGAGCAGATTTCAGACAAAGATGCCCATTTTGAGTGGGCAATTAGGCATTCAAAATGCTTATATGGTGTTCATGTGTTTGCTGCTGTCCTTCCAGGCCTGGTAACAGCTTCTTTGGGACCACTGGGCTTATCTGAGAGAATTCTTGCTCATCCCTAGAATTTTGAGGTTTTTCCTTAATAGTTTTTCTTTTTTCCTCTTTTTAATTTTTTGCAGGTATTTCTTGAACTCTTCAGCACATCACAGAACTGTTGTGTTTTGGGATATCCTGCTTCAGCCCTCGGAGGAAAATCTGCCAACAGCCGAAAATGACTTGAGTTGGAGAGCTGCTGCTTTATCCCCAGGTAGTGTTTGTAAGTAACCTCTCAGCAGCCCAGCACTGCAATGTTTGCTTTCAGCAGGTCACTCAGTGAAGAAGTTGCTGCTTGTGCCTCTCTGGGAATGGCAGTGATCTGCATGTGTTCATCTCCTGAGGACACCTGGAGTCTCCTTACTGTTCCATGCTTTTGGACACATCTGGAGCAGCCATGTAGGGAAATGAGCAGCTGCTCTCCTGTCTTCGGTGGTCCTGTGTGCTGCTTGTGAGGTGTTTATGCATCAATGTATGTTTTATACACCAGCTCCCCATAAATCAGCCTAATTTGAGCTGCCTTTTGGGCAGTCCTCCTGCTGGATTCCCCTTTTATGACATGGTGGGAGCTGGAGATATCTGCTAAGGATGAGGCAGTTCAAACGAGGACAGGCAGTGCAGTACAGCAGTGTCTGGCTTTGCTTTCTCCAGAGGTAACTTACCTGCAGTAATACTCATCCAAGTGCATTTATGAGCCCAAACATGTCCCAGACCTTACTGGGGCCTCATGGGCTTCAGCAGGTGTTCAGTGAGGTTTGATGTTGAGAGTGCACTCAGCCCACTGCAGACTTGCAGCAGTTCCCTGGAAAGTCACCAGAGTACCAGGCTGGTGAAGCTCCTGGTGCTCCTGAACTCAGAGCTTTTTTTTTTTTTTTCTTTTCAGTTCTATGCTTTATGATGTTCTTCATTAATGTTAAAGCCTGTGGTCAAATAAAAATTCATTTCTGGAAGTGCATTTGTTGGCATTTGGATGTTGACTATCGGGGATGGGAGATGAAGCAAAGCAATGCGGAGACTTACCCTGCTTGTGGTGTGATACTGGCAGTGTTAAATTTGGCTGTCACTTGTTGAAAGGAGTAGAAAAAAAGGTGTGAGTAGCAGTGGCCTCAGGTCACCACTACATAGCATGTGATGGCTGATAGCCAGCTCAGGTCTTTCTCTTTGGTGGTTGAGGTGGTAGACTCTGAAATGGGATCTTTAAATAGCCTGAAATTTTTGAATTACCCCAATGTTGTCTCACTCCCCTCTCACTGCACACGGATGTCCATGACTTTACCTGTGTCTGTGCCTGTGCCTCCAGCCCTGACTGAGCTGTTTCCTTTCCCCAGGGCCAGCTTCCCATGTCCCATCTGGATGCACCGTGCACTATGGTTCACATCAATGTGTTGAAAAAGTTCGTGTGTGTTATTGTGGTGATACTGGTAGCACTGACAGTTTGCCTGTGGAGAGAAACAAGAAGAAGCTACTATGATCCTTTGAAGACCAGAAATGATGATTTTCAGGGGCACAGGAGTTTGGAGAAATGGAACTCTGTTAAATCACAAGGCCTTTTCCGTGAAGCAGCCAGTGAACTGGGGCAGGTATCCAAAATTTGGCTGGCTTCCCAAAACAAAGGAACAGCTGAAAAGTCCAAGAAAGCAGCCTTTGGGAAAGTATGGGATAAGGACAGCTCATCCAGAAATCTCATACCCAGGCTGCAGAAGGTCAGGAAAAACTACCTGGCCATGAACAAGTACAATGTGACTTACAATGGGAAGAGGGGTGCTAAGCTCAGCCCAGAGAAGTTGCTGTGCCAGCTGCGGGACAGGGTCAATGTGACCATGATCCAGAGGTCAGATGGTCCTTTTGGCACCTCTGAATGGCAGCAATACCTGCCAGGGAAAAGCCTCAGTGAAACAGTGGGACACCTGGGTCACTGTGCTGTCGTGTCCTCAGCAGGCTCTCTGAAATCATCTCGCTTGGGACAAGAGATAGGTTGGTATCTTTCTGTTAGCACGAAGTCAAATATTGTTTTATAACTTGGGCTGAGTAGAACTAACCTGCTGTCATGCTCTTACTGGTAAGTCTCTTGTGGTCAAAAGGTGTTTAAAACAAGCTGAAATGTTAAACTTCTAAAGTCAGTAAATATTTCAGCCTAGCTGGAGATGGGATTAATAGGTAGCTGTATTCTAGCAAATCCTTTTGATTTTCATGATCCCATTTGCATCACTAGAGGGTCACATGAATACTGGATACCACAGAATGATCTTGGTTCCTTAAGTGTTTGTTTCTTGAGAGGGCTTGGGGTGGATTGTATAATGCTTATTGCACAGTCAGAAAAAATTTCGTACAGGAAGACATTTTCAGAGAAGAAATTGCTAAAGGTGAAAAAAACCCCCTTGGACAGAGCCCTGAGCAATCTGTCTGTGCCCAGCCCTCTGCTCAACACAATCTTCAGAGGTTCCTTCCAGCCTCAGTGATTCTGTAATTCTTGCTCAAGGCTTTCCAGAAGTGGCTCTGCTTTATTCTGAGCTGTAAAGCAGCTGGCTGAATTTGAAAGGCCCAGGAGACCATCAAAAGACTCAACAGGGATTTATCTCTTTGGACAAAGTTTGGTGATGCTTTGCAGTCTCATCTGACCACATTTACCTGAGGTTAATGCATTAATTAATAACTGATAGAACTTTGGTCTTTTACTGTGGATTATAAAGAAGCATGTTTTGATGCAAAAATGTTGTGTGTCTTTACAAAAGCAGCATGCTGGGGACACCAACTCTCCAGTCTTCAGCTCAGGATTTTGTACCGGTCAGAAAATCATCCAGAGCCTGCAGCCCCTTCAGCTTGCTTCATTATGTGGTGTTTGAAGCTCAGTTAAGGTCTATGCTTTGCTGAACTGTAGCTTCACTGAAGGAGAAGTTTTAAAGTCTCAGAGTTTTCTCTCAAGTGGAAATTGTTTTCAGGCTTTGGTGTATTCATAAGTTGTCTGTTGGATCAGATCCCTTTGGCCTGCACTAAGCTGCAAGCAGCCTTCATCTTCTGAAACTAGGTAGATGGATAGATTTTAATGCATCAGTCATGAACAACTTTGGTAAAGCCTTCAGAACCATAGTCCCTCGTGGGAGACAGTGTTTAGTTCTGGTACTTGCTCAGAAGTTCTCCCCCAAACTCCTCTGTGTCCACAGGGCAGGTGAGCAGGAATGAGAGAGAGAATGAGGCTGAGCAGCTGGAAGTGTGTTAAAATGCTATGAAATATGCAATGAAGAGCAGAACTGCCTCCTGGTACAAATTGCAGGTGGGATTTGGTTGATGTAAATGTTTCTGTCTCTTAGGAGTATTTGAAGTGAGATGGGTCAAGACTTAGGAAGCCAGTTCTTACTTTTCCTTCAAGTACCTGTATCAGCTTGTTTGGGTGCCTCTTGGAGTTCAGAGCTAAAGGTTTGCACAGAAGTGACCTTCTGTTGAACAGCCTCCCCAGCTCAGCTGCCTGATGCCCAGGGGTGTCTGTGGTAGGCTCCAGCATTACTGCCAGTGCTTGTTCCTCTGGAAGGAGACCCTCACAGGAGTGGGAGGTGTTCTGGGGTGTTGGAATGCAGTCCCTGCATCTCTGGATTGGCTGTGGGAGCAGTCAAGTGGGATGGGCTGTGCTTTGGCTCTGGCACAGACATCAGACAGGCAAGGCCCTTTCGTTGTTCCCACAGCCACTCTCTGAGCCCTCCCCACACTGAAGCACTGCTTTGTTCCAGATCACAAGGGCTGGATGCTGGGGAGGTCACTGTGTAGTGTGCCCGAGGCAAATGCCATTAACCCCCGCTGGTGTCCCTGCCCTGTGTTTCTCCTGCCTGGGTCACAAACTTTAACCTTTCTGCTCAAGCAGTTAACTCTGCTGGTGCTTCTGCAGGGTTTGAGCACTTGCAGGCTTGAGGTGGGCAGGGTGAGTATTAAGGATTCAGGAGCATTCAGTGTATTTCTGTATGCTTCTACCCTCTTTTTCCATGTTGGAAATGTCGTGGCGTTGTTGGAGGAAGTTGTTGAAAAGGTACTAGATCTTACAAGCTTAAAATGAAGTATTTGTGTAAATGAGCACAGTGGATTGCTGAGCTATTATTCCATGAAATATTTCTTCTATGTAATCATGTTAAGATATCAAATGAATAATTAGGTAAAGTAAGGGAGGCTGGCAGAGCAGCACAGGGTTGTAAACAACCACCTTTTACTGGGCTCTTGGTATTACTGAAGGTTATAAATTGCCACTGAAAAATCTGATGTGGGAGATACCAAGTGTAGCACAACCACCTGGAGACAGAGAGCCAGCTACTCTGCCTGAGCAGTCACTGAACACCCTTTTGATGTGCAGACTTAGGGCATATTAATGCTTGCTGTCTGGCTGAAGTTATATATGGGGAAATCATGAGCCTTGCTTGCATTAGTGCAAGGTTCAATTTGGAGCTAAGGGTAGTGCTAACTGCAGAGCCACTTCTCAGCATGGAGACACTTCTTTCCAGAAACATCACTTTTCTTAGTTTTAAATGGGGCTTTGGAAGGGCTCTTAAGAAGCCCCACTTGTCTAGGAGAATAAAATAGCTGAGAAATCAGTCTTTGCTGCCAGGGATTTTTACTCATCCACCAGCACTGACTGTTAGAACCCTCCCATTTTCAAGAAAATGATCTCATAAAGACCCAGTTCTGGGCCAGGTGGGTGCTTCTGCCCTGGAACTTGGTAATTCCCACAGACCCTGACTTCAGGTGGTGTGTGTTGCAGTCATGTGGCCGCAGTGGGAATGCAGGAAAGATGACCCTGCTTCTCTAACTCAGCCCCTCTGATCACGGGGAAGATTTCTTATCCAAGTGCAGCCACAAGGCAGGGAGAAGCCAGGGTGACAAGCCCAACTGCCCTGCATGTCACAGCAGCAGCCTGACTCCAGCATATTCCAGTGGCCCGGCTGGCTGTGCCAAGGCAGAGGAGGGTGCTGGAGGAGTGCTGTGCTATCTTAAGAGGTGATGCCAGCAGAGGAAAATGCAGTGAATCCCAAGGCATGTAAGAAGCTGTGTCTATTGAAGGCACAGCAGTGGTTTATTTCTGTGGGAGGCATGCTGGCAGGCTGAGGTCAGCTTGGCTTTCCACTGTGGTTGATAAACATGTTTCTGGGGCTGGTCAACCTCCAGGCTGGAAGAGAGGATGCTGGCTTTCTACTACTTCCTAGTTTCTTAGTTTGCAGCCAGACATGTGGTAAATTAATTGTGTATTGGTCTATCTCCTGGTAAAGTGCTTGGAAGGAGGAAGAGGGAGAGTAAATGCTAGGGTTGTGCTCTCAACCTGGCTGTGGTTGTAGCTTTAAAGAGTAGATTTTAAGAAGTGAATGGATCATGAAGTTTGAGCCACACCTTCCTCCAAAGAATCTGAATTGCTACTACTAGGTGTTGTTTGGAAGGCAAGGATTAGTCAGATTGTATTAGAAGTGCAGGTGAATAATGTCACTTGTTTCTGGTATCACTCAAACCCAGTTACTGGCTCACAGGTTTTCCCTCTGTTTGGCTTTCAGACAGCCACGATGCCGTCTTGCGATTCAATGGAGCTCCCGTCAGGGGCTTTCAGGATGATGTGGGGCAAAAGACAACAATTCGTCTTGTGAATTCCCAGGTAGGTGTGAGGAATGTGCACCAAGCAGGCCAAGCATGGCAGAGCTGTGTAGCTGCATTGTCTGGGAGCTGGGAAGAACAGGGCTGTCCATCTGATTTCTCCTGTCCCTAGCACATAGCTGTAGGATGGGGACGTCTCTCCTTGGAATGGGGACAGTTGGTAAATCTGGGGTGACTGGAGTGACACTGGCATGCGTTTGCAAACTTGCAGATTTACAGCAGGCACAAGGTAATTTGTGCTTTGTCTTTGTTCAAAGGCTCTGTGTAGGCACAGGAAGGCCAGCTCCATGCTGCTGCTGTGCCTTTGGAGTGAGGCAAGAACAGCACCGCAGCTCAGCCAGTGCAGGTCTGCAAGTAGGAGTGTGCCAGAACATGAGTTGTGCCTGCCCCAGAGATGGGTGTGAAGAATGGAGGACGTTTATTTGGCTTTCAATAAAAGAACAGTGTTTCTTTGCTGCCCACCAATGCTGCAGACTCTGTAGATAACATATCAACCAGGACTGCTACATGGCTGAAGACACTTGACAAAAGACCCACCTTTAAAGCTGTGTGGCCTTTGCCCAGCCAGGAGAGGGATGGGCTCTGGTGGGTCCAGGGCCTCATTGCAGAGCATGGCAAAAAGTGCCTTTAATGCAAGGCCTTGCTTACCGAGTTAAATCTTCCCTGCTTCTGAGAGCTCTTTGTAGGTATCAAGATGTCCCTTTGGTGATTCCCTTTGGCCAGCAGTAAGCTGTGAAGCAAACTCCCTGGGGTTAGAACCACGTGTCACAGTGCATTAGCAGAGTCAGTCTGCCACTTGTCCAGCAATAGTTAGACCCTTGCTCTTGTAGGCATATCTCAGAGTGTTTGCACCTTTCCTCCATAGACCTGTTACCCTTCATTGTTGTCCTTTTTGGGGGGAGAAAAAAGTGTAGACATGCAGAGAAAAGAGGAAATAACAGTAGGATGTGCTGGTGAGAGAATGGAGGAGGACTAAACAGGCCAGGAGTCATTTGGTTAAAAGATCTGGTGCAACATTTCAGCATTGAGTGCAAGAATCTCCTCACCCCACAAGAGGAGGAGGAGGTTGTAGGCACATGAAGGCTGAGGAACTGAGGGAGGGAGAGATGAGTGGCTGAAGTGTAGCTTTTGTAATCCTGAACCAAAAAGGCAGTTTCTTTTCTTTACCCCCAAGCTAAGATTTGTAGGCCTGGAGTTTTCTCACCCACCCCTTCACGAGGAGTGTGTGGATGCCTCTGTGTAATGAGGTTTGAAGTTTCTCAAAACATCAACAGGAGCTTGACCACCATCCTCTTCAAAGGCAAGAAGACATAGAGCTAATGTGTAACCAGCTTGTCTAGTTAATTTTATGTGTCTTTTAGAGGATATTCTTTGTTCTTGTGTGAGTGCTGTTGCTACCTCTTTCTGCTCTTGTGTCACTGTTCACTCACTGCCATGTTCTTTGCTGTTGCTTGCTGCATCTCGATTCCCCTGCATTAAAGCCCCAGTCAGAAGGGTCACAGTTTGTCCTTTCTGAACCAGTCAGGTTTGAGCAGACAGATCTGGCTGCTGACTTCTGTGCCCTGTTTGACATCTTTCTTTTTCTTTTTTATCTTGCCCGTCTCTGTGTATTTTTCTGATGTCAGATAGGTGTTAACACTTAAGCAAACTTTCCCTGGAGGATATGCTCATGGTCAAGCTTACAATGATATGAAGAGAAAACGACTTATGTGCTTATCAGTGTTATCTGCACAGGGAGGAGGGCAGCTGTGTGGTTGTACAGTTATGATACAGCTCTCCTCCTACTTTGGACCAAATGTAGTTACAGCCATGTCATTATAGTGCTTCTGTTCTCCATGCAGATCAGCCTGCAGTCGTGGGTGATGTTCCTTCTGAATGGAGACACCAGCTCTCAGTTACAGGGAGAACAATATTGCTGTAGTTTTTAGAGGATAAGTTAACTCAAAAGGCAGTGTTGGTCTGGCTGTTGACCAGGGAAAATGATACTTTCCATGTGTGTGGTGCAGGAGTCTCATCTGGGGTTTCTAAACTGAGCAGCTCTGACTGCAGTCCCTGTTAACTTCAGAGACCATTGAATTGGAAGCCTGGTTTTCTTCCATGTTTTTATTTGCACTTTGAATGGCTCAGTGCTGTTCTAGTCTTGGTGACATCATTTAAACCTTCTTCTTAATGGGGTGGCCTGATCACGTTCTCTTTTTAGCTCACTGCAGGAGCTGTGCCTTATCTTGCCTTGCTCAGAGCTCTTACAGGCATCAGGTACTGGACAAGCCGTAATTTGTTCTTGTTCTGGGCTGGCTTTTCTTACATTATAGCTGGGAAAAGGAACAGGTTTGGGGCTTGGCTCCTTTTATTTTGGCTCTTACTGCTGATCAATCCTCAGTCCACTGCCAAAGTGAAGGAAATGGGATCTCCTGAATCTGATCTGTCAGAGCTGGTCTGTATTGAGTAATATCCCTTTGGCACACATGGCCAGTGGTCCAAAGTGTCTTAATAATTGTTTTAAAATACTTTTCTGTAATTGGCTGACCAGTCTCTAGGACGTACATGGGGGTGGATAGTTTAACAGTAGAGTGGAGTACCTTGTGCATCTATGTGCAAAGAGAAAGATTAATGGGTTGGTGCTGACAGGAAGGCAAGAAATTTGGGATCTCCAAATCTGAGGATATGCTTGTAGGTCCACAAGGTCGGTCGCTGTTCTAAATAAAGAATTTATTTAATGTTGCCTCATTTATTTTCTCAGGCCTTGACTGGTTCATCAGTACTGCTGTTTTTTTAATGGCATGTTTTCCTGCAGTCTGATACAAGGCATTGATTTGCCCTGGGAAAGCAGTCACATCTTGCAAAAACAAGGGCTGAAATACTTGTGAGGGGAGTGCCAGTGTCCTGCTGGAGGACACAGTTCCTTTCTGCAAAGCTGGCCAAGGACCAGAGTACCTCATTCCTCCCAGTCCTTGTTTCCAGTTCTCCTGGACTGGCTTCTTGCTGTCACAGAGAGCACTCTCTGCTTTGGCTGCCTTTGCTGCTATTGGCACTAACAGTCTGCAGGGAGGAAGAGAAAGGAGATAGCACTTCAGTGAAATGGAGGAAGGCTGTGGTGGGAAAGGAGAGCGTGTTTAGATTACAGGACGTTGACTGCTGGTAGCAGGAAAGAAGGAAATCATTGTGATATGTCCAATAAATGTACTTAGAGGGTAGGGGCTGTATTAACAAGATACTGTTACACAGTGAACTGGCTAAAGAAGAAATCAGACAACCAATACATCAGTTAACTAATTAGGATCAAAAATCTAGGCAAGACAAGTTAGTCATGTAATTTGAATGAATTTTGATACTTAGAATCAGTCACTATTAAATAACAAATGGACACTAAAGGTAAATGAGGAGGCAGATTCCTTCAGCAGTTGACTGATAGCTAGCAGGCCAAGAGTGCCAAGAGCCAGCTCAGCCCAGTGTGTGGGAGGACACAGGAAACAGTGGCTGTGGAGGTGCTCCCCAGCTGGTTTCTTGTCCCTTTGCTTTTTGTGCCTGTCACAGTTCTCTGGGGTTTTGTGTGCTTTTGCCAACTCTCATGGCTATTGAAACAATGACATGGGAATAAAGGGCATGTGCTCCTTGCCATGTCCCTGCCCCTTGCAGGGCTCCATCCCACTCATGCCCAGCTGAGGCTTTGGCTGGTGCCAGCTGCTGTGCCCCTTTTGTCTGTGCTGTCCACAGGCTGCAGGCAGATTCACACCTGCAGCATTGCACACTCCAGCTATCAGTGGCCTAGATATTTTAGCTGCTGTAAGGAAGTGAAACCCAGCAGTGCACCTGGTTAAGGCCAAGGCCTAATCCCATAGAGTTAAGAACAGATGTGAGGGAACTCCTTTTGCTTTTGGAATAATTCCCCTCTGGGCTGGCTGCGGGGTCCTTGTGCCCTGGTTGTGGGACAGCCATACAGGCAGCTGGCTGCAGAGGCTGCCAGGATGCTCAAGGACTAATTGGCTAGCTTCTAATTAGATCTGTGGAGAAAATAGGGACAAATGGAAGCTGATTTTTATGATTATGCTTTATGACTACAATGTTTGCGAGCTGTGCCTGTGCAGGTTATGGCTTTGTGTGGGGAGGACAGATGATTGTTTGATCAGGATTGTTTTCTTTCTGCTGCAGACCTTGGGTTATCCTTGGGTGTTCCAAGCAGTGCTGGTTATGTCCAGAGTAAAGAGACAGCTCTGTTTGAAGCTTTCCTTCTCCTTGCTGCTCTCAGGAGATTCAAACCCTCCCTGCCTGAGCTGTCCCCTCCCTGCTCTGCAGAGACCAAGGGGGGCTTGGCATGAGGCAGGATTGCCTGGGGATGCTGGAGTCTCTCATCTCTTTGCACTGATGGTCTCATAGCAGGCTGAGCACTGGCTGCCAGGGTTCCTGTTGCTGAGGAGAAACCACCCCCCTGCACTTCTTTTTGGGTTAAATGAAGGTTCTTGATAAAGCCAACAGTGTGTTTGCGTTAGGCTCTGCCTGGACTGTCCTGGTGACTGCTGGCAGCAACTGGTGTTCCCTCCTGCTTCTGGTGCTGTAGTGATGGGATCCTCACACAGGCTGGGTCACCCTGGGGGTTCTGTCCTTAGTGTGTCACTGGAGATGGGTGGAAAGCCTTGTAAAGAATTATGGCAGCTTTTCTTGTGACTCTCCACAAAGTCCTTAGCTGCAAGGTGGGACTGGCTTGGGCTTTGAAAGGCCATTGCTGGGGCTGTGTCCTTGCTGCTCAGTAACCAGCAGTGGGGTGGCTCTGGCTCTTTTCAGGTGTGGTTTATTGCTTGGCTGCCTGCTAATTCTGGTAGCATACTGCATATCATTGTATCTGTTGTTGTTTTCCAAGCTTGTAACTGTTGAAGAGCAGCAGTTCCTGAGAGAATCACTATATAACACTGGAATCTTAATTGTCTGGGATCCAGCACCATATCATGCAGAAATTCATGAGGTAAGGCTGAGTTTTTTTGTAAGTAAAATCAGATTCACATGCTTTGAAGTGCTTCTGTTAAACCACTTCCTCCTAATGTGGGCAATCACTCATTCTAAAGCCATTCTTTTTTGTCTTTTTGTTATTATGGATATATTAGTGTGTACTTCTGTGAGTATCCCATGGATGAGTGCTCCTAAGAAAACACTTGCCTGTTTCTGATCCCTGTGAAGGGCTTCAGGCCAAGGATAATAGGTCACCACCTTTACTTTCCCAGGGGTTGATGGCACAGGGAGGAGGTCACTGCTGGCTGCAGCAGTTGTCTCATCATAGGGTGATTTCCTCTCTCTGACAGTTAATCTAAGATTTGCTGATGGTTGATGCTTGGATATTTCAAGTATCAGTCAGCCATGGGATATACTTGATGCATTATGAATGGATTGGGAAACCCTCTGAAGATCTGTGTCAGCTTTCATGTGTGGGTGTGCAATCCCTCTAGCAATTCACTTTTGATTTTGAGTACAAAAGAGGGTTGTTCGATATGTGATGAGCTCTGGAGGCTCACAGTGAAAGCAGGTAGGAGTGAATAGTCCATTCTTTATTTTTATTTTAAGCTCTGGCTGTAACTGAGAGGTCTCTGCATTCCTTTGTTTGGCCTGCATTTCCTATTTTCTCACTGATGTTTATTTCTGTGCCTGGTCCCATGGCTCCAGGAGGCATAAGGGGCTAGGTCAGCATGTTTAAGAGTCAGTAAAACCAGGATGGGATATTGACAGCATAGGGGGGAAATATTAAAATGACTTCAGGAAAATGTAAACCATTTCTTCATTTTTACTGAAAGGGGAAGTTTAAGGATGCAAATCAGCTCAGCCTGGTTCAGGAGGCTGAGCTGGGAGCACTTGCCTGCAGAACAGGATGCTTGGTATTGCAATGTGGAGAAGAATCTGGAACATTTAAGGCAGAGTTCTCAACATCATCTGCTCTTGGAAAGTGCAGAATGAAATTACAAAAGGTGCTGATCCCTTTCAAGGGTCTTCCATTGAGGTTTGGGGTTTTCCTGCTCTGTTTACTGAGTCCACTCACCACAGTGACCCAAGGGGACAGTGTGAGTGAGGATGTTTGGGTGAGTAAGGGTGTGTAGCAGGGTCTTCTTCCCCAGCAGCAGCACCTTCACTCATCCTTGTTTCCCGTTGCTTACAGTGAAGTGGGCCAGAAATAAAGAATCTGACCTCCTGTTTGTGTTTTGCAGTGGTACAGAAAACCAGATTACAACTTCTTTGAAAGCTATAAGGCATATCGTAGAACACATCCAGAGCAGCCCTTCTATATCCTGAATCCCAAAATGCAGTGGCAGCTCTGGGATATTCTGCAGGAGAATTCCCTGGAGCATATTCAGCCTAATCCACCATCATCAGGAATGCTTGGTAAGAGGATTGCCCTCTAAACTTCTGGTTCAGTTTGCAGGCAGGAACTCTCCAAGATGCCTTTTTTCAAAGACAGCTACAAATTTATGGTGCTTATCAGAGTTGTTTTTACAGTGTTTGTCTTGTGCCAAAATTTAAGCTTCCTGTCTTCAGAGCAGCAGCCCAGTTGTATTAAAGTAAGTTGTTTGCAGCACCCCTCTGAAACAGCAGTCACAAACATGGCCCAGTTCCAGGTGGAAACAGGAGAGCAGACTGCAACACTGGGGCAGTCTCTAGGATTTGTAGCTTCTGGTGCCAGAGCAGTTCCCACAGGGTATGAGAGGAAGGATGTGTCTCCTGCAGGCTCAGATCTGGGCAGGAAAATAAATCTGCAAATTAATTACTGTAAATGAATTCTAAGGGCGTGCCTGTTTCTTTTCCATATATTATTTATATATAAATATATGTGTGTATATATAAAGCCTTCCTGGGGGTCTGTGGAAGGTCAGACTGAATAGTTGCCCTGACGAGGTCAGTGTTATGCCCTCCTCAGTGAAGGAATTCCTTTTTACATTCTGCTATTGCAAAAGTTTTCCTGCTTAATGGAGACCAGCTCTCATGACCAGCTGAATAAAAAAAAGGAGTGAACCTCTGGGGAGCTGCCATGTATTTGAAATTGCAGCATAGATGTAGAGTCTTGTTTGCCATGGACTATCCAACTGCTGTGCTTCCGCCCTTTGTCTGCTCTCACCTCTGTCCCATCACTGCTGGGGCAGAGACACTTTCTGTCTCTGTGTAAACAGAATTGCTTCATGTTTTTGCCAGGCCCAGCACCTATTAAAACATTGCTTGGATATGTGTAGAGCAGCTGTGTAGCAGCACAGTCGATGACTAAAGCAGCAGAATTGTTAACTGGCATTATGATCTTGAAGACACACATCAGGCAGCAGTTCCTCCAGGGGTTAACGTTGGGCCAAGTCACCTGGCTTTTTGCTTTGTAAAACAAGTCACCTTGCCAAATTTAAGGGCACAGATGAGTTCCAGTTTCCAGCTCTGTGTTCCCTGTGATCAAAAATTTTCATTTGAAAAGGTGGATGAAAACGTGTTAAAAATATACTTTAGGTTCTTTTAATGTCTTACTGTTCCTCAGGTTGTGCGTGGTCTCTGATGTCTCAGGACCTGCATGAATTTTCTGTGATGTTACACATTGATTCAGTTTCTCTGGTATATTCTTACCTTTTCCTGCACTTAGAAGAAAAGTAGCCTGTAGATAACTGTGGCTTCCATCTGATCTGGCTGTGGCCAGCACTGACTGGTGTGATGTCCTCGGGTGAGAAGACACAGGAGGGCAGCACTGCTCTGCTCCGGGGAGCCTGAAGAGCAGAGGCTGCTCAGTCTCCCTGAGCATCTCCCAGAACAGTCCCTTTCATGTTCCCTGCACTCACAAGAGGCAGCTGGGACAAATACAAAGGTCTCATCTCTGCTTATCCAGGCAGGTTCGAGATGGGCTGTTCAGATCAGCTAATACAGTGCTTGCTTGGCAGACACCCAGGTTTCCACAAAGGTCACAGATAATGGTAGCACTCATAAAAATTGTCCTTTTGGCATGGCTGTCAGTGTAGCTGAAATCACCTTGATCATACACCTTGCAAGGGAGGGCTTCAGAAAAGAGCCCTGTCTGGCCTGACTTGTTTTCTTCCCCTCTGCTCTGAATGGTAATAAAGGAAACCTCCCTCTTGGAGCTGCCTGCTCCTTGCAGGCTGCCTGTCCCTCTGGGGTGTTTAATCCTGTCTGTGGGGTGATGTGGGGGTGTGCTGTCTGTCCCTCTGGGGTGTTTAATCCTGTCTGTGGGGTGATGTGGGGGTGTGTGCTGCCTGTCCCTCTGGGGTGTTTAATCCTGTCTGTGGGGTGATGTGGGGGTGTGCTGTCTGTCCCTCTGGGGTGTTTAATCCTGTCTGTGGGGTGATGTGGGGTGTGTGCTGTCTGTCCCTCTGGGGTGTTTAATCCTGTCTGTGGGGTGATGTGGGGGTGTGCTGTCTGTCCCTCTGGGGTGTTTAATCCTGTCTGTGGGGTGATGTGGGGTGTGTGCTGTCTGTCCCTCTGGGGTGTTTAATCCTGTCTGTGGGGTGATGTGGGGGTGTGCTGTCTGTCCCTCTGCAGGCATCGTGCTCATGATGACGCTGTGTGACGAAGTGGACGTGTATGAATTTCTCCCTTCCAAGAGGCAGACGGACATTTGCCACTACTACCAGAAGTTCCATGACCACGCCTGCACCATGGGAGCTTACCACCCACTCCTGTTTGAGAAGAACTTGGTGAAGCACATGAACCAGGGCACGGATGAGGACATCTACACTCACGGGAAGGTCACCCTGCCTGGCTTCCGGAAAGTGCATTGCTAACAGATTGATTTTACTGTGTTTAGTTTTCCTTGATTTTCAAAGCACTTTTTTAATCAGGGTTGTCAGATTTGTTAGGTCTAAGCACTGGTGTGATTTGACAGCTCTTCCATGTAGCAAGGCTTGCTCTTAGGACTTTGTTGCCCAAATGTGAGCTGTAAGGCTCACTGTGGTACAGCCACTGAGCTGCATGAGTCACTGCAATAAATGGACTCCCAGTGGAGCCAGGCTCTTGCAGCACGTGGATACCTCTGGCTTCATCTCAGCCAATGATGGTGTAGGGGAGGCACAGGAGAGGCTCTCTAAGCAGAGATTGCACAAGTCAGGATCATTCAGTGAACATAGTTCAGTTTGCTTCCAAGGGGTTGTGATGACCAAAAACCTGGGCCATTGGAAAACATGAAAAATCATTTAAAATTTGTTCCCGTAAGCAGGAGCTCTTCCAGAGTAGGGCTGATTTATGGAAATGCTGTCAAGCTGTGTAATGATAAGCTAAATTTCTAGTCCAAAATATTTGATTTTATAAACAGTCTGTGAACTTCCAAATTGTAAGACTTCCGAAACCACTCAGGTGACATTTTTGGCAAAGGAAGAGGAAAGCAATTAATAATTCAGTAAATCTTGCAAGACTTTTTAATCTTTTTGCTTTTTTAAAAAAATAATTTAAAATAAATTTTAGTGATCATTTACTTTTCCAGTACAGTGCTGGGCTTGGTACAGAAGAACCCTTATTATCAGAAAGGTTTTGGGAAGACACTCCAAAACACAAATGGGAGAACTCACTGGAAGTTGGTGCCTTTTTCCAGCTCTCTGCTGTTCTACCTTTGCAGTTGTTGATGAATCACTTTCTGTACCCATTAACACAAGCACCACAGAGCTGCTGCTAGATGAGTTCCAGCCCTCTGCAAGCCGACAGAGGGGATCTCTCAACTGCTGTGTGCTTCTCTGCATAGGTGGGGAGCAGGTTTGCCACTTCCATGCTTCATGATTGGTGGGAGGGGAGGGAGAGCGTGCTCTGCTTCTCATGCTGAAACACAGGCAGAGCTTCTTCCTGCTCCAGGGATTCCAGAGTAGCTCTGCAATCTGTGTGTTGGTGAGAACACCTTCCCTGTCTTCTGTACTTGGGTGTTTAATCAGGTCTGTAAAGAAAGCTTTCTCCTGTTTTGAATAAATCCTGTGAAGTCATTGGCCTGGCTTTGGTGAATGGTAAATGTCTTGTCTCTATGGCCCTGGGGATTTGTACCAGCCTTGCAGCACTGCAGGCACAGCTGCTCCTCCAGCTCAGGGGCTGTCTTTCTGCACACCCATCTCTTGGGCTGGATTGGATCTGTCAGTGTTTACAAATTACATACAGGGACGAAGGTCCAGGTCCTTGCACCACTGCTCAGGAGCACCACATTCCACTAGGACAGGAATGCAATGAAGGCAGCTTGGAAAGCATTCCTTTTCACTGCTGGGGAGGAGGGAGCTCACAGAGGAAAAGCCATGAGGGGTTGCTTGGGAGACCACAATAATCCTCTCCCCATCTCCACTCTTGGGTTTTGATAGCCCTACCTCTGTTCCTTGGATCAAGGAGGTATCTGCCACAGCAGTTTGCCTTCTTGCTATGTGTTCAGTTGAGATTCAAATAGCTTCTGACGTTTTTCCTAGGCTGTTTCATCTGTTACTTCTCACAACGTTATTTTCCACCAACTCCCCCGCTGTGGACACCAGCCCAGCCACCCTCCCTGGCTCAGGCACTGTAATGGATGGATGGGATGTGGCTTCTGGGAATCCAGCACAGTGCCTGCTGCTTACCTGGGGTCCCAAACCCACCTGCTCCCCTGCAGGGCTCCTACGAGGAGACAAAATGTCAAACAGGTTCCCCAGATCTCTCAGAACCCTCGGTTACTTAGGGGCAATAGTCTTGCACTGAGCACGCAGTTTCAAATGTTATGCTAACAGTTTTAGCTACATCCAACATGTGATTCATTTACAGTCTAAACAGAGTTTTACAGGAGTTATGAAAGGGCTTAAAATAAACCAGTGGCAACCCTCTTTTTTTTCCTTTTCTTTCTCTGCCTAGATCGAAATCTAATATAAAGTGCAAGTGATGACAAATCTGGTATTTAGAAGAGCCAGGTGATAGCTAGATTGTAACAAAAGTCTTGTCCTCCTGCAGTCCTTACCACTTCTGGAGTGAGCAGCTTTCTGTCCATGTGGAAAGGGGGCAACGCTGCACTTTCCAGTTGGCCACTGAAGGACTAAGGAATGGGAAGGATGCTCTGTAATTACATGGGAAAGCTGGAAAATATTTCCAGCTGGAACCTGCTTTTACCCCTCTTTGGCTTTGCGTTTTTAGAGAGCCATGGACATGGATGGGAAAAGGTTAACTGGTCAGACCAGAGCCCAGAGGAGGTGAGTGCCACTAAGGAAGGGAAGTGCCAGCAGTTCATGGTTGGACAAGGAAGAATTTGGGTGATGTAGAAAGGATGACTGTATGTTACTGGCAGGGGAGCACTGGACGTCGTTGCCATTAAAGATTATTCATTGTCTGAGTTGACAAAGCTGCCTGTGGGGTTTTTTTTTTGGTTTGCTTTCATTAAAGAAAAGAGGGAAGAAGTCCCAGAAATTCAAACCGTATGCACCTGAGTCAACACACCCCTCCTAGGTGCCCTAAGAAGAATGGAGTGGGTGAGTGTGAACTAGATCTGACAACACACCAGTAAATCAGCAGTGATGCTTAAAAAGATACATGCTGGCACTCCCTGAAAAGAAACACAAGCTGCCCCAGCCTTTGTTTCTGTGCATGCAGGCAGCTGAAGGTGTGGGTACAGGCACGATGGCTCATCCTCCTCTGCTCTGGGAAGTCTGACGCTCTTGCCCAGAGCTGTGGGTGTTTGATTTCACTTGTGAATTGTAGCAGCCTGGCAGGGAAGCTGCAGCGCTTGTATCAAGTGATGATACAAGGCACAGTATGGAAGCATCAGGCTTCATTTTGGAGCAGATAATTGGTGAGCACGGCTGCCCATACCTTAGTTCCTATCCTGTCACTGCCTGGGTTTTTGGGGTTCCTTTGGGGTCCCTGAGGCTGCTCCTGCAGCCCTCAGTGATGGAGCACGTTCCCCAGCCTTGCCCAGATAGAATTTGGCTCACAGTGAGCTCTCAGACCAGCGGGGTAGAGACCAGCATATGCAGAGAGGCACAAATCCATCGTTTATTCTATGAAGGCATCCTGTCTACATATACCCACAGCTATTGTTTTACAGGGGTTTTATCTCTTTTGAGGGTTTTACAGTTTGCACCAATTACCAAGGGAATTCTACATTCTAACCAATCCCTGAGGGATTTTACATTCAAAGCTGGCCTATGGATATTAAAAGAGAATGAACCACTAATATTGAAGATAGGTAAGAGGGTCTACCAAGGGGGGGAACTGGATTCCTTTTTGTATTCGTCATTTCACAGCCATTTCTTATCTCTAAGCTATGGTTTTCCAAGGAGCTTGTTCTGAGGATGCAGGGAGACTTTCTTCTATATTTTCTGCTCCCTCCACACTATCCCTGTGCATTTATAAGAGAGTTGTACTTTGTGGGGTTACCCGGTGTCACTGTGTTCAGCAAGGCATCACCTACAGCTCGGGAGCTCCCTGGGAAATGCTGGGAGCAAGCTGAGACCCAGCTGGCTTTGTGCCTCACCCCAGGAGCTACAGATCAGGACTCCTGTTCGAAGACAGAGCTTGCGAAGAAGAAAATGTACTCATTTCTAGCTTGGTTTTGGAAGTGCCCATGAAGGTGAAACTGTGACTCTCTCAGCTCTAAGCAAACAGCTGCTTCTCTTTTTGACCTAAACTCAGTGAGGTGCTTAACAGCCTGTTCTTGTGAAAGGTGTGGAAAATGGCTTCAATACACAGGGACAGTGGAGAGGGATCTGGTGTCTCTTGGGATCGATAATGCTTAGATCATGTCAGGCACAACTTCGGGTACAAACATAGCACCCTCCGTGTCTCCCCTGAGAGGGGAAGGAGCCCTTCCTGGGGCCAGCCTTGGCACCTCTCCTCTTTCACCCAAGTCCTGTGAAATACTTCCCTCTGTAGGTAGGTGGCTCCCGCTGCTCCAGGATGTCACCTCTGCAGAAGTTTTGAGTTTTCAAGTTTTGCAAGAGTTTTTATCTGTGTGTTCATTTGGTTACAGTTAGCTTGTTGCTTCATGTGTGATAAAGGGAGCAGTTAATTTAAATTGCTTCTTTTGACAGCCAGGCGGACTTGAAGCTTAGTGTTCGACCACTAACTTGTGTTCAGTGTACAATGAAGAAGACTAACTTAGAAAATTTAAGCAATGAGTATTTGAAAAAATTAAAAAAGTCCACCGTTCAAGATATGTTTTAGAAGATAAGTGGATGTTTACAAAAGCAGAATGGAAGATGAGCAGGAAAAATCGGGCATGAGAAATGGTTTGAAAAAGTGTTTGTTTAGTGAAATTTGTTCAGGTAAGTCTCTTGAAGCCAGAGAAGGGCAGGAGCAGAGGGAGTGGGCTGAAAGTGGTTTGGTTTGGAGTGAGTGACTTCTGGCAGAAGTTGGATCTCTTGGAGCAGAAACACACACTTCCCAAACCCCAGTGAGCTTGCCTTGCTGTTTCCATCCAGCTCTGAGTGTGCTGCTGGTTTTGGATGTCAGTGCATGGAAAACTCTGCTTATGGGAACAAAACCAACTTGGAATGTCTTTATTTCCATTCCTGCAAATACCTTGCAGTGTTTTTCCTGCCTGGCCTTGGCATCCTTTACAAAAACAACAGTGAGGTGCTTCCATGGGCCAGCACTTGTTCTAACCTGTGACAAACAAAAGGGTCCTTGTAACAAGGGGATTAAATCAGCCAAACCTTTGCTAATCCTGCTCCAGGACAGCTCTGCTTTGTGTTATCCCCTGTTCCAGCCCCTTGTAGTTCACTCAGAGGCTTCCATGGGTGCTTACCTCGTACCACTCTGGTGATGCTGAAATGCCTGGGCCATTTCAGGTCCATAAATGTAACTTGTCAACATGGGGAACTGCTGAGTCTTTATAGTTAAAGACAAATTAAATGTAGGGCCCTGGATGGTGAAAGTGGTACCAGCATTCATAGCACTAATTTAATTTCCCAAAAGAAAATAAAAATCACTAATATGTGTGAAAGTAGGCTGCATTTCATTAAAAGCTCGTTTCGGGTACATCCAGCAGCATAAAAATAGGAAAACTGAATTGCATGCTCAGTGTGTAGTTTCTATATTACAAAATCACTGTTATTTGTGGTGCCTCAAATGTTATATAAACACTAATTTTAACAAGTATATGGAGGAGGAGCTTCCTTAGTTTTCTCCTGCTCAGCTGAGTGTTCCACACCCATTCAGAAATGCCAAATTGTTGCATTACCACGTAAAATACTTCAAAAAACGGAAGCTGATCTTTAACTGGGATAAGTTACTAAGTATCTTACCATCAAGGAAGCTATAAATAATTTTCAAGAATTGAGTCTCTGTCTCCCCTCTCAGTTGCCTGTTTTTTCCTCGGGTATCCTTATAACAGACATTATCCTACTTGATTCTTTCTTGGTTTACCAAAAATACATTAAAGACACACAATTCTTAAGTAAATATGTGGGAGGGGGCATTTGCACTGGAATTTAGGAAGAAGGCTGAGCAAATGGTTAAGGCTGGAACTCCAGTGCCTGGGACAAAGGGCAGAGCAGTTTCTTCCTAGGGGAACAGAGTTTTATAGGGAATTTGGAATGGGCTGTCCTGTCCCAAGTGCCAGTTTAAGGCTGTTTTTATGGGACATGTGAACCGGGACTGAAGCCAAAGAATTTAAGGGAAACAACAAAGAAAAATTGTTTTGTTAGAACTGAGATGCTCAAAGCAGTTTTGACAAGAAGCAACTTAATCTTGTTGAACTGTCATGGCAGATAATTTGAGTCTGACCAGGCTAATTGTGACCCATAGGTTAGATAAACTCTTTTCTTATTTTTAATAAGAATTCTAATTTGCATAAACAAGATATGCAGTCTCTTATTTGTTTTGCTTTCCTGCTTCCAGTTCTAGACCTTGTTTGTGTAGAGAGATTGGTGAGTGACTGGGACAATGAGATGGAGAATTGGTTTTGGCATGAGGTAATTGTGTATCCTGGCAGCTCCCTGTGTCCAGCTGGGCTCCAGAGGTGCCAGGTGTGTGGAGTGCTGTAAATGCCCCATCATTTCAGAACCACCCCAGCCTTGCTCAATCAGCTTTGAAGGCTGAGCTCTCTGAGGGAGCTTGAGCTGTCTTTGAGCTCACATCACAGCTGAGCTGCTGCCTCTGAGCTTCTCTGCTGAGCTCCTGTGGAGGTCTGAGGTGTCCCTGTGCCCCAGGGTGGGCACAGTGCCTCCTGCTCTGGGTCATTCCATGACCAGATGGAGGTGACACAGCTGGCAGTGGCTGCTTTGCATTCCACCATCTGACTGCCTGGACTGGTGAGGGATGCAACAAAAAGAGCCATAAAATGGGTGTGTTTTCACAAACTGGGCCCACACAGTCATTGTTGGATTGATTTTTCACTGCTGGAACGCTGGGGTCAGGTGAGGAGTGCTCGGGACAAACCTGTACTGCAGCACTGCCAACCTCTGTGTTTCTCACTACTGTGGAACTCAAAAACTTTCCTTGGGTGACAGAGCAATAAAACCACCTCCTCCCTGGCTGTGTCCTACAGGGAAGGAAGGAAGGAAATCTCTCCAGTTCTTGATATGTGTAGAGCAAAGAAGGGCAGAATAAGTGAGTGTGAGTGGGTCTGGGGTATGTAGGGACACCTGGGGCTGGAAGCTGGGCTTAGGTGAGACTGTGCTGCTCCAGGTTTCATGGTGAAATTTCATCCAGCTCTGCATGTCTGTCCCTGGCTCCTGACACTTTCCTGCCTAGAGACACCCAAACCTGTGCCCTGAAGGAATTCTGATTTATTCCAGTTTAACTTTACATTTTAGTTAACAAAGAAATAGAATGATGGTGCTATAATGCAGCATTGTCATACGTGGCAGAGAATGGAAAAAATAGCAAATGAGTAGCCCTGGTGGTATGTGTGAACAAGGAAGTGGTGTGTCAAGAAATCAGCTATTTTTATCACTGTTTGCCATAAAATGAACAATGCAGGAAATAGTTTTAAGCTCAGTTAATTTTCAGTTCTCTTGAATAACTGTTAATATTAAAACAAAGCCTGTGTTGCCCCCTGCTCCCCCCCGTTTCTGTCCAGCCCTGTCACCCCAGGCACGTCAATGGCCACGCTGGCACCCAGGGATTCCTGCTCCATGGAGGAGCTGTGTCCCCCCTGCACCTCCCCCAGCCCCAGAAAGTCTCCAAGGGGCTGGGAAGGGGCAGTGGTGGGTGTGGGTTTCTCCTTTATGAAACCTGTGTGCTTCTGCTTTCTGAAATACAGTGTGTGTACCTGTGCTCTAATCCCATCCCTGTTCTCTGTCCATCCATGCTTGGGAGCAGATGGTTCCTGTAGAGCCCCAGCATTGCATGGATGCTTTTATTCACTAATCTGCCAGTGTAAGCAGTAAAGCATCTTTGGAAAAGCTGATACACAGATTAAAAGCAGCTGAGCCATCCCATCACCTGAAGTCATGCTTTGTTTTTTGCAGAGTGAAATTTGTCAGCACACTTCAATTCCCCACCGTGCCCAGCTGTCACTGCATGGGGGGGTGTGTGGTGTGGGGAGTACAGGGGAGCTGGGAAAACAATAAATACAGAAAAGTTCACCTTTGTGGTTTGCTGAAGCAGCTGAAGCTGAGGGTGTAATGCTGCAAGAAGCTCATTGAAGGTGAGGAGAGGGATGCAACCATAAAGGAATTTTACAGAACTAGGAGGAGATACCAGTATTGTACAGCAAGTGTATGGGGGCTGAGCACCACGCTGCTTTCAGCACAAGGACACTTGAAGGGCAGATTTTTTGCATCTCTGGTACAAGCCATATGGAGGTGAATACAGCTGGTTTTGTGCCAAGCATTTTGTTACAAAATCCCTGCACTGCAAAGCTTAGCTTAATCCCTCCAAACTCCCCCGAGCCCTTGGGAACACCTGGATATCTTGCTTGAGGTTTTCAGTTGTGATGAAGTTGCACTTCAAAGCTCTTCTATGGATCAGCAAATGCCAGAAACACTTTATATTCTCCTTTTAAGCAGGGCTGAGCCCCCAGTGGGTGCTCAGTGCAAGCCTGAGAATTGCAGTGCTTATAGAAACACCTAGAGTCAGTGACATCTCTCTGACCTGGTCAAGTTAAAAATTTTCTCTCTGTTTATTTGCTAATGTACCTCTTGCTTTGATTCATGAAGATAGTGATCTGGCAAAACTGAGTGCAGTATTTCCAAGAACACAGCTCTTAAAAACAGCTCTTTTGAAGTCAGAAGGTGATTATTCTACCAAGAGCAGCACTTGGCACTTGTTCATGATCAAACAATTACAAAATCACAGTAATCATCAGGGAAAGCAAGCAGGAAATGGCATGTTGGGTGAAAATGGGAAGAGCTGTGCAATCAGTTTCAGGAAATTCTATTTAATAAACAAAACAAAAGCCCCAAACCGGTCTTAGCAGCAACTTATCTAATGGGCAAAGTACTTGACAGGCACCTTCACACTTGGAGTGTTCCTGAGTCAATGTGATTTTGCTGCATTCTTAATATTTTAAGCTCCTTTACCGAAGCAAATTCA
Organism: Sturnus vulgaris; assembly: GCF_052056855.1. Lineage (NCBI taxonomy): Eukaryota > Metazoa > Chordata > Aves > Passeriformes > Sturnidae > Sturnus > Sturnus vulgaris. The sequence goes on along the minus strand of NC_142252.1, from coordinate 1,522,631 downwards.
CAGGCACCTGTAAGAAATCCTGCAATGCTACAGCAACTTTCCATCTCCAAACTTAAACACTCCTTGCCTGCTGCAGAACCTGGAGCATCTCCCCTGGGGTGGCTGATGTGAGCAGCCAGAACTCCCTGCAGGGAGGGCTTTGTGCTGCACCTCTGGGTTCAGAGCTGTGCTGCCCAGTGGGATTTGAGTTGTTTGTGCACTCTTGGGACTCTGCTGGCTTTTTCTGCCTGATGAGGTGTGTGTGTGTGTGTACAGGCATCAGGGGAAGAAGCACAAAGCTGCAGAGTGAGGCAGGGATGTTTTGAGCAAGAATGGCAGTGGGGGGCATTCCTGGCTTTTCTACTGAACCCAGTATTCAGGATTTCCCGGCAGAGGATGGGGCACAGGCTGGAATTTGAGTAGTGGGGACATTTACACATACTTGAAAATGTGAGCAGGTGTAACCAGTGGGGATCTTCTCACTTCAGCCAAAGGCCATGTGTAAATGAAAATAAGTTTCTTTCCACCAACTGCTGTTAATGAATTTTGCCTGCCTTAATTGAGTTCCCAAGGTCAGTGCTTCCAGTCCATTCAGGTTGTCATAGGTTGGTCAGTGCCTTCACTGCCACTCTTTGGCTGTTTGGTTTTGTGGTATTTGAGGTTGTTAAAGCCACAAGTGTAGTCTAAACTCAGCTTTCTAATCTCTGCTGCCACAGATATTCCTCAGTTTCTCTCTCAACACTGGTAATCTAATCCTTTTAGATATTTGCCTGGAAGAAAAGAACTCAGAAAAAAAAAAAAAACCAAAACCCTGAATGTATCAAATAGGATAAAGTCACCTCCTCCCTCCAACTGCAGTAGATACTTTCCACAGTAAAATACACACTTAAATTAAAACAGCCTTTGCTATGTGTTACATAAACTCACACCTGTCTCATTACAAAGCTAAGGAATTGAGTATTTAAAAAGAGTTTTTAAACTTGAATTGTTTGAGGAAAAATACCTGGAGCCTGACAGTTTTCTCACGTGAAGCAATTTAGCATCACCTCAGAACAGCAGCTGTCCATATTTGAGGGGTTTCCTATCCCCAGTTCATTGGTTTCTGTTCAAATTCTGAAGTGCTTCTGTCCCCGAATTTCTTGAGGTGAGTGGGGTCAGCCAGGGGTGGGGTTGCACTGGTGAGTGAGCTGGACCAGGGGTGGTGGGGAAACATAACACGTGCTGGATCCTTCCACGTTCTCCTGGCAAAGGAGAGGGGAGCACAGCTGGGAATGTGCTGCCTCCTGCATCCCCCAGCCCTCCTCTGCTGCCCCTGGGCAGGGCACAGGCAGCTGTGGGGCAGAGACCTCTCAGGGCAGGAGAGCTGTGGACACACACATTCACAGAGCTGGGGAATTCCAGCTTGGAAATCCTTTTCAGGCCTGGATTTCTCCTGACTCTCAGCTCCATTCCCAGGCTGACAAGCTGACTGCAGCTTCAGTTAGGGAGGAGTCTCCCAGGGTGAGAACACGGTGACAAACAGAGTGGAATTCATCATAAACATTAACACCTGGTGTCTTTCCCGTGGGACACATCCTGAGGTGCTGTCCCAAGGATGTTTTTCCCAATTGTCCAATGAGCTCCTGTCCTGTCCTGGCTGTACTAACACACTTTAAATCCGGGCTGTCTGTACAATAAAGTTGGCCTTTTTTCCTTAAAAAAGTCCGTGTGTTACTGTCCTTTCTCTGTCTTTTTAGCACAGTAACCACAGAGAGTTCCCTCTTCCATGGAGCTACTCTGTTGTACAGGGTCAGGAGATTCATGTCCCTCTTTTCAATAAACTGGGGAAAAATTTATACCCTTCTATCTCAACCATTTAAGTATGTGCATGTGGATTTTCCCCACTTGTACAGTTTTTTCCTAATTATAATTTTCTGACATACTTCCTGGAAACCAGAGTTATTAATATTTATCCTCCCAGGACTAAATGCCTCTGTTCAGCTCTGAGTCACCCTTCCAATTACAAATGAATTTGTCCAGTATTGCTCTTTGCTGGGAGACTGAAATTTGCTAAGGGAAGAGGTAACATGTGTGAGGTGTCTCTGTGGGGCTCAGCTTTGTGAGGGGTGCATTGAAACAGGCTGGATGTTTGGGGAGGCAATAGGGGCAGTGTGAGGACTGATCTACTCCAAGGAGTTTTACAGTGTGCAAGTGGGAAAAGCCCCCAATGCAGGGGAGCTCCCCAGGGCCTCTCCCCCTCACCTTCCCTCCCTGACCCTTTTGGACTGGCCTTGCCTTTCTCCCTGTACACTGTCAGGACAGGATGGGGATTGCTGAAGGCATCTTAGGGCTCCAATTTGCAGACCAACAGCAACTTGCAAAAGAAGTGTGTTTGTTTAACTGGGTTGCTTAAGATCACTCTTCCCTGGTGAAAGGGAAAAAATGCAGATACTTGGGTGAAAAAGCTGTTTAATGATTCCTAAAAGATATAGGTGGTGGAAAATGACTAAAAAGCTTTTTGCTTTTTTTTTTTTTCCCCACCACAATGAAATCTGCAATGTGTGTAGCCCAAACTTTGGACTGGCTGGTGAGAATCCCTGTTGGAGTAGAGGAGAGTCAGAGCCAGTCGTCCTGAGTAAAGCCTGCAGGGAAATCCTCTGTCTGAAATGTGGGAAATGGCATTTGTTTTAGGATTGTCTGCCAAGGCAGAGAACTGTCATGATCAGTCAGTGGATATCTGGAGGGCATCAGCATGAGAACCTGCTGTGCATTTGGGTCATCAGTGAAAAGCCATGAGCTAAAATCCCCTTGGGGTCACCTGAACTGCATGGAGGGCATCCCATTGCATGGCTGCACATCACCCACAGGCAGAGCTGCCCCTGAGCTGGGGAGCTGCTCATTAAAACCCAGCTGTTTGGGAAGCTGCAGTGTCACCTGCCTGGATCTGAGTTATTCTGTAAATAAACCTCTGCCTTGACAGAGGGGGCAGGTCAGAACTCTGAGTTGGGGGTTTTTGGTTCCTGACTTGGGTTGCACCCACTCAAGAGAAGCCTGGCCAGGCACTTTTATTCCTGTAACCCCCTCACTTGCCTGCTCACTTCCAGCAGGTCTAGATGGATTGCCTCTGTCCCCCCATCTTAATTATCTTATTCTTATCTGAAAGTAAATTCAGAGAAGTGCAACTAAACTAAACATGCCCTCTCTTTTCTTGGAAACACAGATCCCTGTTTGTTGGACATGCTATGACCTCCCAGGTTAATTGAGCAACTTTCCAATGCAGTGTGGGGGTGAACCTCTCCTCTGGTTTGGTGTCAGATGGAAAATTCAGGAGGGGGAGGCATTTCCTGCTGAGTGGGCCTTGGAAATGTGCAGTGCTGAGCATGGGGAGCTGTGTGAAGCAAGTGCCCCTCTCCAGGGGCAGGGAATTGTTGATGTCACTGAGCTGGTCCCTGACAGCTCAAATCAGACCAAATCAGGAGCCAGGGCTCCTGGTTCCATCAGCAGTTTCAGACTGAGCTGAGGATGTTTTAGCACTGGAAAGCCTGTCTGATTAATCTTATTGTCATTGATTTACCACTATGTCACTGTCTGGTTTTTAATGCAAAGTGCTGGGGGGTTTGGGGCAAATTATATTAAAAAATCCAACATGTAGAATTAAGGCTGAATGAAGCTCTTAGTGTTGCTAATCAGTCTTCCTTTATTCCATAAACATGTTTTTATCCTTTCATCATCATTTTAGGTTGAAGGGAACATTTTTGTTATTTACCATATTTATAAGTCAGCCATCTTAGTTTTTTTAACTTTATGTTCCTCTCCCTTATTTGTATCTCAGTTGTAAGGTATGGTTTCCTATTTCAAGGTGAAAACCATAACAGATGTTGGGGTTTAAAACCCTGCTGTGACTGGAGAGTGCCCACTGTTCCCTGAATCCAAGGGGTCACTGGAACTGTGCCCAGCTGGGAACAGAGGAACAGAGCCCTGCTGGGAACAGAGCCCTGAGATGGGAACAGAGCCCTGATACGGGAACAGAGCCCTGAAATGGGAACAGAGCCCTGAGATGGGAACAGAGCCCTGAGATGGGAACAGAGCCCTGATACGGGAACAGAGCCCTGAAATGGGAACAGAGCCCTGAAATGGGAACAGAGCCCTGAGATGGGAACAGAGCCCTGATATGGGAACAGAGCCCTGAAATGGGAACAGAGCCCTGAGATGGGAACAGAGCCCTGAAATGGGAACAGAGCCCTGATATGGGAACAGAGCCCTGATGGGGGAACAGAGCCCTGAAATGGGAACAGAGCCCTGAGATGGGAACAGAGCCCTGATGGGAACAGAGCCCTGATACGGGAACAGAGCCCTGATACGGGAACAGAGCCCTGAGATGGGAACAGAGCCCTGAGATGGGAACAGAGCCCTGATATGGGAACAGAGCCCTGATGGGGGAACAGAGCCCTGATGGGAACAGAGCCCTGATATGGGAACAGAGCCCTGATGGGGGAACAGAGCCCTGAGATGGGAACAGAGCCCTGATATGGGAACAGAGCCCTGAGATGGGAACAGAGCCCTGAGATGGGAACAGAGCCCTGATGGGGGAACAGAGCCCTGAAATGGGAACAGAGCCCTGATACGGGAACAGAGCCCTGATGGGGGAACAGAGCCCTGATGGGGGAACAGAGCCCTGATGGGGGAACAGAGCCCTGAGATGGGAACAGAGCCCTGATATGGGAACAGAGCCCTGATACGGGAACAGAGCCCTGATATGGGAACAGAGCCCTGATGGGGGAACAGAGCCCTGCTATGGGAACAGAGCCCTGATATGGGAACAGAGCCCTGATGGGGGAACAGAGCCCTGATATGGGAACAGAGCCCTGATGGGGGAACAGAGCTCTGCTGCTCTCTGTGCACGTACAGGGGTCACTCTTAAGCTTCTACTCAAACAGATTTTTTTATTTCTGCCGAGACACTTGAGACCTCAGTGTTTTTCACTCTAATTTTAATCTTGTAAGATGTTTCTCATGGGCTCTTTATAGACTGGTTGGCTCTTCAAAGGCCCAGAGGGACTTTTTCTGTAGAGCAAGCCTGAGAACTTCACTCAGGGAGACTTGCCAGGAGCCCATGTCTTTCATTTATTATCCTCAATTGCACAGCTCACTAAAGAGAGTAAATCCTGCAGACTTAATGCAGCTTCTCAGCCTGGACTGACCACACTGATGTTGAAGGAACTGCTCAAAAGACTTCAAATAAAGGCTGGTGTCTGCACGGATGTGTGTGGGGCTGGGGTCAAAGAGACCCCAAAATCTGTACCTTTTGAAAATTAGGCTGCTGAGTGAAGATCTTCTCCAGCTGCTATGCTCCTAAAAAATTAGGAGAAGACCACACACATCCTCACCAAGGACAACTTATTTTGGACAAGGCAGCTTTCACACCTGACCCACTTAGTATGCAGTAGTTCCCTACCTGGTCTGTGGTATGCTGAAAAAACTTGCAGCCTGACTGGATTCATTGTTTTGGAGTGTAAGGGGAGAATTAAATCCCTCTTCTGCTCAGTAGTGCACATGTAGAGGTTTCTTTCTGGAAGCAAACCCCTCTGTAGTGAGGATTAAGCATCAATGGGCAGAAATAAAGACAAAGAAACAAACTGTCCTCTCTGAGGTTGTTATAGAAGGCACTGTGCAATAATACCTCAAATTATTGCCTGTATTTGGATTCTGTAGATAGACAAGATAGGATCTTTTAGCTGTGTTTCCTCAAATTACAATTTGATAGCAATGAATTGTTAGACCCAGGCAGTTCAACAAAGCAATTGGTCTTATAATGCCTGTATAAATCTGTTTCCAGTTCTTGTGATGGAACAGATTGTGTGTGCACTTTGACTTCAATCATCTTCCTTTATTTTCCATCTTTCCTTAAATAGATGCTGAAATTCCTTCTCCATTGTTCATCAGTTTGGGCTGTGTCACTGTGTTAGTTGCTAATTTAGAGCAAGTGGAATAGGATCCTCTCTATTCATTCCTCCATGTCTCCTTTGAAAGGATGTTTTTCTTCTTGGATCACAGCAACTTCTGCTGGAAGTATTTGTGGCTGGCACTTAGTGCATTTTTACTACATTTAGATCATAAGGGTGACACTTGAATGAACCCTCATCAGTGGAGCTTTTTTCATCGTCTTTGCCTTCAAAAAGCACTCCAGGCTTTTAAATCTCATCGGTGGGAGGTGCTGTGCAAAGGTTCATTAGGTAGAGCAGCAGGCTTTGATTTATTTGATGAAAACATGTCAGTGGTGTGTGAGGCTGGCTGCTGTGGGACTGCAGGCAATGAGAAATGTGTTCTTTGAGCAGCACCAGGTGTGGCATGGCAAATGTGCTGCCACTGGGATGTAGAAGAGCCTCCAGTGAGCTGTCAAGGTCTTGGGCTTTGTTTCCATCTTTGATTGTAGCTGTGGCTGAGTGCTGCAGGTGGGCAGCCAGAGCTCGCTGTCTTGTGGCCACCAGCGGATTAGTGGTGGTGCTGATGCCTTGCAGAGCCTGCCTAGAACAGAGGCTAGACAAGGTTAAGAGCAGCTATGGGCCAGAAGGATCAGGGATAACCTGCTCTGGGAACTGGCATTCCAAGGATGCCAACAACACATCCTACATCATCTGTCTTTTCATCTTTTGCCTTGTAATCCCTTTTGCCATCATTGTCTATTCCTATGGGAAGCTGCTCTGTGCTGTCACACAGGTGAGTTGACTCCTCAGCTGCCCTTTGACTGTGACCCCAAACCAGGCAGAAGCCCGTGATCACCTTTGTCCACCTTTAGGACTCCTGTGCTCTCAGATGTGCTGCCACCCCTGGAAACTGCCTGGGCTGTGACTGTCCTGGGGACAGGCTCCAGTCTGCTGGGCTTTGAAAGCCACACTCAGGTGTGTACAGCTGGAGGTGACGCCCTCGGGTGGCTCCCTAGAACAGAGGCTAAGAGAAAGACTGAGAGAATAAAGTGGGTATTTATGAAATAGATACACCTGGGGCAGTCAGAAGCCTCAGAGGCTACACCCAAGGATGGTCATGAGTTTTTCAGACAGATTTAAGTTTGGTCCATTTACATATCAGGGGTTAATCCTCCAATTACAGCTCCAGGTAATGAAGTCATTTACCCCCAGTTTGCTCCCCCCAATTCACTTTTTTTATACTTTTGGGGCCTGAGGCAGTGAGGTGACCTTGAGCTTCAGGCTTAGAGGAAATGTTTTGTGTGAATATCATGGGAGAACAGTAACTCACACTCTGTTTGGAGTTTGGAGTTACACACTAATGAAGTACAGCATTTGAAAAGTATAAAAGCTAAAATCCTAAGGAATCAGTGCCTCATGAAAACCCTTGTGGGCTGGGGTATCTCCAGTGTGTGGGGCAGCCCTGTGGCAGGAGGCTCCTCCCCAGCCTGGGATGGTTTTGGGGTGGGATGTGCTGTGCCCAGGCAGGGCAGAGCTGTGGGAAGGAGCTCTCTGCTCACAGCAATCCTGCCCCCACACTGCTGCTGCTGAGGGACTAAAACAAATCCCTGCAGGGCTGTTCACCTCATGGGGAGCAGGGGAAAGGGATGGCAGGAGCTTTTTGTGCCTCTGGACAGCCTGCCACATGTCTGGAGCTGTGGTGCATCTTGCAGATTAAAGAGTGGATGGTCAGGGCCGGGTGGTGGCATGAGCAGGGACTGACCCTGCTGACAACCCCATGTTTGCCCTTTGGAGGACTTCTGGCTGTGTGAGGATGTGGAAAGTTGTCCTGGATTAACATAAAAAAGAACAAACAGATGATTTAAATTGGTTAAACCCTGCTGTGGACTTGGATTTCAAATGGTATATCAGGTACTTCAGATTAATGATATCTGAAAGTAGAGTAAGGACCACTAACTCAGAATCAAAGCAACTTAATGCAGATCATCCAATTAACTTTAAATCCACACCCCTAAGTTAACTCCAATGGATTTCCCTCTGTGTCCCTGTGCTCTCCAGAGTGGTTCTTCTCTCCCAGGCAGAAGTGGCTTTTAAGTAAAGGAATTTGATGGCCTAAAATTGCCTCCTCATTCCTTTTTCCCTTGTTGGAAACAGCCTCTCTCTCTGCTGAGGAGCAAACACTGTAATGCTACAATTAACACCACCGTTGTAATTAAGAACTGCCTGGAAGACACTGCCTGCTCCACTTCTAATTGGAAAATCTCGTGGAAACACCTGGAGAAGCTCAGTCTCTATCATCTCAGTGACAGATTTCACTGGCAGTCCCACTACTGCTGCTAAAACAGTCCTTTTATGTTTAAACCAGTCCTTTTTTTTATGTTTAAAACAATCTTTTCCAGTTTAAACCACGACTTGAACTTTTTGCAAGAGACATGGTTCACTCTTAGCTGAGTGCTGCCTTCCAGCCTTCTGGCAAAGTAAAGCTAGTAATATTTTCTGAAGTAAATTACGTGCAAGCACATGTGTGATGACCTAGAGCTGGAGAATTGGATGCTGCCTCCTCTCTCCTGCTAAGAAAAGGTGCACAAAGGCTTTCTGCAAGAAAACCTATGGGGGGAAATGAGAGGTGCTCTGCAAAAGTTGTTCACAGGCTGCAAGTTCAACTGGCCCTACCTGCAGGACTTGCTGGTGTTCAGGGAAAACAAGAAAATCGAGGAATCAGGAAAAGGAAATGGGCTGCCTGGTATATTCTCTCTACTTGGGTTGCCAAAACATGAAAGTGTTGCACAATCCTTTATGGGCTGCCTAAAGTACTGGTGTCATTCTGCTGTAGTTTGTTCCTCTGTTATTGAACTTGTTTACAGTTTGACGTTTGATAAACATAAAAACATTTTCTGGGGATGGATGTATTTCAGTTGTCAGTGGTGTGACCCAAGAGCATCACTTTTTTTGGGCAATATTCTCTAAGGTTTAGGGGAGAAAAAAAGCCGTCTAGCCCATGCAGAAGATAAATAAAATCAGTCACTATAGCAACTGCAGTAGATGTTAATCACACTCAGTTTAATTCTCCCCTGGTACTGTGCTATGTAAAAATAATCTGTGTGTCACCTTCCTACCTCTCTGGGTGTTGTCCTGGCCACAAACCTGACAGAAGCTCTGCAGGGTAACTCCAGAACGAGTGCTGGCTGTCCCCTCTTGCACATGGCCAGTAACCCCAGATTTCCTTGGGATTTAGCTCCCTGCAGCTCCAGCAGATGTTCCTCCTTCTCCTGCAGGACTTGTGCTTGTTCTGCTTCTAATCTGGGACCTGGGCCTTTTAAAGCTAAGCTGGCATTTACGTTCAATTCAAGGTGGGGCAGAGGTGAGAAGTGATTTGTTTAAAATTAAGTTTCACACTGCGGGCCTGAAGCTCTTTTGCAGTGGTGAGAAAACTCCCATTGCCTGAAGAGACTTTTCCTGTTTCTTCCTGGAGTGGGGCCAGCACAGCCCAGATATAAAAGGAAAGAGCTCCTGAAAGTTTTTTCTCTAATCAGTGCAAGGGGGTCTGTGCCTCTGGGAGGTGACATCTGCTGTGTCCCAAGGGGCCCTGCAAGGCTCCCTCCTCCCTGGAGGAATCATCCTCTGCTGCTCTGCCCAGTGCTAGTGAGAGGAATGTTGAATTTGTCTTTACAAATGAGCTGTGGATCAGCCTGTAGATAAGGCTAGCACTGAGAGATAAAAGAAACAATGGGATGGATTCCACTGATTGATGAATGGAAAGAGATATTTGCCTTTACAAACAAACTGTAGGGCTGCTGATAAAGGAAATTGGATATCGAAAGATGAAAGAAGCAACGGGGGGGAAAACTATGAATTCTGTAAGAATTAAAAATTAAAAGGGAGGGTTATACATTAGAGGGGAATTTCAGGTATCAGGCGTTCCGGGAAGTCTGTGCCTCTCAAGTACCTCAGCCAATGGGGAAAGAGAGAGGGAAATGCGGCCGGGAAAATAGGATAAAAAGGAGGCTGCGTCCTCCAAAAATTGGAGAGATCCCAGGGGAATGTCCCATGGCCTCTCCCTTTATTCGAATAAAGCAAAAAGGACTCCTCTGTCTCCTTTTTGGACATAAACCTCTGGTGTTTGTGGATTAATTTTCCTGACACTAGGAAGGGAGAGCTCTAAAGGAAACGGGGCTGCTTGGAACTGTTCAATGGTCATTTCCTTTCTGGTATCAGTTTTGCTTCACTCTAAACCCAGTTCTTGGATCTGCATTCTGAAAACTCTGTAAAGTCTCTCTTGGGATATCCCAGGGGTTCACTGGAGGTTGGATCTGCATGCAGTGAAATGCCAAATAGCTTTTCCTTATCACAAATAAAAAAGGATGTAAAGTAGTGCTAGGGGTGAATTCTGGTCATTTAGCTCATTTTTCATATACTGAAGGTGCTGAAAAACAGGTAAGGGAAGGCTTGGCTGCTTGCTGAACACCCTGTGATACTGCTGGTTACATGCTACAGCGCTTTGTTTAAAAAAAAAACAAAACAGGTAAATGGTTATGAAATTACCATCTCTTTTAATGACAGCCATTGCAGGCAGCAAATCTACCTGCTGAAATGAAATTACAAGCTGCTTAGAAATCTCAGAAGGTCCAGAGCTGTACAATCATTGAAAAAAAATGGGAGCTGTACCTCCTTTTCAAGGAGGAGAATTTTGCTCTCACTTTGGAAGTGTAAATTGAAATCTGGGGTTTTTTTGTTGTTTTGTTTGTGCTGGTATCACCTAAATCATATTATTCAGCAAATCCTAAAGGAACTGTTGGGCAGCACGAGCCAAGTGCAGCTCCTGTCTCTTTGGTGCCAAACCTGGGAATTGTGTGGGGGCTGTGCTAGTGTTCAGGAGATAAGGCTGCTGAGGTACCACAGGAGGATATTTTTATTTACAGCCACAACATCCTGCATGTTTCCAAGCAGGGCAGTTACAAGCTGCTCTCTGGTGGGTTAATGAAACAGAAACCAATAATTTGTGTTGAAAACAGACATTTGTATCACAAACCATGAACTATTTAATGCCTCAAAGACACCAATCAAGGACAGATTTGTATTCTCTAAGACAGAACAGATCCTTGCATGTGCAAAAACCACCAGTCACAGAGCTGCAATATTATTATTAATGCAGAAAATAATACTGGAATTTAACAATCCACCTAGAGACAATATCAAGGGAAAAAAGAAGAACTGAAAATATCCTGGCATGCTTTCTAATCTGAAAATAACAAACTACTCTTTAAAATTATATACTTGGGAATAAATAATTGATTAGTATTGCTTAGCAGTAAGTGCATCTATTGCTTTGATTTCATCCACTAATACAACCTCAGTAAAAGCCTCAATTCATGGCTTCTGCTTCTGTATTTTAAAACATTTGATGTTATTTAGGTTATTAGTACAATTGTGGTTTAGGGATAAAAAAAGAAATAGGTTGTGAAATAGTGTTAGGACTACATAGAAGCTTTTGTTAATATTGCAAATAAAATGTAAACCCACATCCCTGGAAGAGAAAGACAGCCTTGATCACCCGAAAAATAAAAAATGTTATTTTGGAACAGGTACCCTGGTAATGATATGCACAGTGTTCACTCACCCAGACCCCTGTGTTGGCTAATATATGGTAATGAAAGCACTCTGGTACAAGTTTTTGACAGCTGTGTTGGCAGGGCTGTGGATTTGCTTGTGTGTGAAACTCCTCTGAAAGAAGGCATTTCCATGTAGTTTGGGATTTGAAAAATAATTTTCCACAGAATGGTGTTATTTCATGCTTTCCTTCCAATTTGGGATGAAAATATTGTCAAAATATTGAGATTGTGCTCAGAGCTAATGAGGGAGAAGGTTGTTCCCTGTTTGCTTGGTTATAATTCTCCTTCCAGCTGCACTTCTGAGGCTTCCCAATGCTTTTGTGTTTGCTGGAGGCACCACCTGCCCCTTCCTTCCCAAAGGTGGTCCAGTAGAAGATCCCATGGAAGGTCCCCACCCAATTTTCCTGATGGGGTCGCAGGGACTGCTCTGGGTGAAACCTCTCTGTCCCAGCCCTGCAGGGTGTCACTGATGCTCCTCACTGCTCACAGCCTTCCCTGGCTGGCCTGGCCCTTGTTCCTCCACACATGCCCTCATTCCCACACCTGTTCAAAGGGTGGAATCACTCCTGGCTTTTCCTAATGCTCACAAAGTGGCAGATTTCCAGAGACAAGGGCTTTACCCAGCTCAGTGCATTCAGAGCTGCTCCTTCACTGAGTGCTGGCAGGAAGTTATCTTTTGGTGCAGTAACTTTGTGAGCTGATAATTTAAAAGTCCCTAAAATGCTTATTTTCCTAAGCTGCAATGGGCCATCTTCAGTAATGTGTAATTTTCCACAGCTGCAATTTCTAAAGTTTGAGACATAACCCATACACGCAGCTGAAATTTTAGTAGAGCTTTATTTTGTGCCTGCATTGCTCTTCATAATCCATTCAGGTTTGTGTTGAAAAGCAATGTGAGACTTCTTGGAGGAGCATAATCCAAAGCTTGGAGGGAGGGAGGGACCATCTGCGAGCTGATAATTTCCTCCTGTTTGCCTCCTCTCTTCACAGGCAGGTTGTTCCTTGGGGCTGCCCTGCAGCACCACACTCTGCATCTCTGTTTTGGGGTGGCTGGGCTTGGATGGGCTTTGGCAGAGGCTCTTCAGAACCTGGGTTTTGTTGGTGCTTTTTTAACCTGGGCAAGGAAGTCACGGGGGATTTGTTGCATCTCAGGAGTGCCACAAAGCACCTGTAAAACTGTCACACAAAGAGAGCAGCAAGTCAGCAGGAATTTAATTCATCAGGGTTTTGTAGGACAGACTTGATCTCCTCATATTTGTATTAATTAAGTCCTGAGATAGCTCTGGAACAATATGGGTGTGATAATATTTTGTATTGGAGGTTGAAATGTTTTGTAGAAAGAAAATATGTCACTGTGCCAAGAGACCTTGACCACAGCACAAGTACTACAGAGGGGAGAGAGCCATAAACAAAATTTTGGGACAGGTTACAGGCCTCTAACAGCTGTCCTGGGTTTTTATTGGTTACAAATGTCACTGACTTTGTGGCAATGCAGAGAATAGAAGGGTCTAAGTGCTGCCCAGCCTGCTTGCAGGTCTGCAGGGTCCTGAGCTGATATAAACCCTGCTGCTGTGGCACAGAGATTTTGGGGAGCTGACAGTCACTCGTGCTGGCCTGCAGTCAGGTTATGGCCATATCCCATTGCTAAAAGTGTGGTATGGATTGAACTAATTGAATTACCAATGAAACTGATGCTGGCTGGTCTGCTTTGTGTTTGAGAAGGGAAAAGATGAGAACTTGGTTTGAGCTCTCAGGAGGGCTTGGTTTGAGATCCATAACTGGAGGGATGGCAAAGCATTCTGTGTATCTCAGAGCTGAGGGAATGTGCTAAGCATGAAGGTAAGGAAACTGCCTGTAGCTGAAAAAATACCTATTTTAGGTGGTGTGCATTGTGTGCATGGCCCCCCTAAAGCTGCAGGGTCCTAAATGCTGATAACTGATCTCTCTACACTCAAGAGTCCAAAACAACATTGCTGGTAATTCTTTGTACAACACAGCTGCTAGCAACAAGCTCTGACAACTCTTGTTATCAACAGGGAAATGAAAAAAACGTGCTGGTTTTTCATCAGCAGCCTTGCTTGCTGGGGAAAATGGCTTTTTAAAAGTTGTACACAATTTTTGCATCAGCTGAGATTCCTTTTTTTTCAATGAGAAGCTGCATTTCCTCAGGATTAAAAGCTCACTTTGTAACAATCATACATTTTTCATCAGCCTCTCACCACTGAGCATTGAAATATTAAGGACCTTCCAAACTCGTGGGGAGTACTGTCTATTTTCTAGTTTTTGCTTTGCCCCCTCCCCTCATGGTCAAGCTCACGTGGCTCTTCCCAGGTACTTTCTGCAGCTGTTTAATCCCCAGAAATTTCTGTTACAGCTTGAGAGTCTCTTCAATCTGTTTAACCTTCCCCTAGTCCCTGTCTGGATGCATTTCCTCCACGTAAATGCTATTTTATCTGGCCTGTTCTCAGATTTTATCCAGCCTGATTAGAGATTTCTGAGCATTTCCCAAAGGAGGGAGGGGAGCCTGGACATAGAATTGTTTTAGGAATAGCACAGAATTAGAGGGCAATGCCAGCTGTGTGAGTTTCCAAGGCATCTCCTATAGATTTCCACAGCCTCAGGAATGCTGTTGGTGTTGAATGTGGTTTTCTGGATGACCAGCATCTCCTGCCCTCACCTGCCTGGCACTTCTGGGTGGCTGCAGCATCTTCTGCTCTGAGTGCAGAGAAACCCAGACCACTGACTTCTTACTCTGCCCTGAGTATAGAACCCTGAGCACTGATTGCTGCTAAAATACCAACAGAGCAATGGAAACCACGTGGAATTTAAAACAAATCTCAAACCAAAAGCACCACAAAACCCCCTCCACAAACAAAATGAAGCATGTATGGAGCACTAGCAGTAAAAGTTTATGGTCAGCTTGAGGAGTCCAGCATGGTTAAACCCACTTTAATTTGTGTCTAGCTGCTATTTGTGTCAGCAAGCTATTTAGTAAAAAGATCAATTTAGAATTGTCTGTAGAAAACTCCTCTGCACAGTCTGTGTTGTTTTGGAGTGCTCTTTCCAGCCCATGCACACGTTGTGATCAGCCTGTGATTTCTGCATTGCCTCTCAGGATTTAAGCAGGGCTGGATGTGTTTGAGGTGAGTCAGAGTTACCCTTTGTGTGTTGGTGTGCTTGGGGATGGCAACAGCTCTCCAATGTTCCAGGTGCTTTCATGAGAGAGTTGACTCAAAAGCTAATAGTAAAGGGGAAGGGAAAGAAGGGCTCCTATCACAGGGAAGATGTCAGGGAATTGTGCAGAGAAGGAATGTCAGGGAATGGTGCACCCCCTGAGCTGTTTGTGGCACTGAGTGGAGCTGATGGATGCTGTGGAGATGATGGATTGTGTCACGGAAACTTTCACTCCCTGGGAATTTCTCATGGCCCAGGAAAAACACCCACAGCTAATTTAAGCTAGACTTGAATCAATCTTTTACCATCATCATTTGTTTTCAAGAGGGACTGAGCAATTTACTATCTGTGCTTCCAAAAATCGTTTCAAGTGGAGGGCTCAGAGAAACAAATGATCCAGCTGCTGTAGTCCCAGCAATGCACAGATCAATGCAATGTGCCTGAGCACATGGGCTGATGGAGCTGGAGCTGGCTGAGGCATTGGAAGGGCTCTGGTGCTCTCTGTTTTCCTCTGCAGATCTCTGCTCATCTTCTCTTTTATCCTCTGTCCCTGTGCAAGGGGCTACCCCAGCTCCTGCCTGTGCTGTGCTGTCCCCTGCTCCAGCTCCCCTGGCAGTGCTAGATCCTTACTGCTCCTGGCTCCCACCAGCTCTCAGGAGGGGAGAGCAGGACCAAAGAGTGGCTGAAGGATTTTTGGGGGTTAAAAGAATAAATCAGGGAGGGGAGAGCTGGTGCTGTGGAGAGGAGGAGTTACTGTGGGCAATGTGCTGTGCTGGGGCAGCAAGGGCTCACATCCTCACAGGGCTGCTCATATCTGACTCACCTCAGACAATTTCTGGTGCTTCCACTCTTGCCAGAATAAGGATTTCTCCTCTTTTTTGTCAAATTGTGCAATGGAAAGGAAGGACCTATCATTTACTGTGTGCACATGCGGGGAGTTGGTCAAGTCATCCAACTTCCAAAAGCACAGATTTTTCCAATATGTTTGCTCCTTGGAGCCCTTTTTCAGAGCTTCCCTCTCATGGATTTGAGTGATGTCACTGATGCTCTGTCTATCTCCCCTTGCTATTTTTTCACTCCTTGCACACACCGAATCCAAAAGAAGGGAGGAGAGCACTTCACTGACCTGTTTGTTCAGAAACACGTAGATGATGGGGTTGTAGACAGTGCTGCTCTTGGCGAGGATGGCTGGGATGATGCTGGCTGCAGGGCTGATGAGCCCAGGCTGCCCAAAGGTGGCAATGAGTGCCACAGGTGCATAGGGCAGCCAGCAGAGGAGGAAGCACAGCACCATCACCAGCACCATGAGCAGGATGCGCTGCTCCCGGCCCCGGCACGGCCCCCGCTGCATGCTGCTCACCTGGGAGGGACAGAGACACAGGTGAGGCTTCAGCTCTGCTTCTGCTGGGGACACTGATGGAGCCTGGGAGCTCCTGGGGACACTGATGGGGCCTGGGAGCTCCTGGGGTGGCTGCACTAAGGGCAGGGCTGGCAGTGTCACCTGAACTGCTCTGGCTGGACAGGAGCTGCCCCGTGGGCAGGGCTGGTGTGGTTTGTACTCAGAGTGTCCCTGATGCCTTCCTGGGACTCCCTAAAAACACAGGCCAGACAGAAATAAGGGAATAAAAAGCAGTTACATTTATTGAAGAGCCTTCAGGTACATTTAGGGCAGACAAAGCCCCCCCCCCAGGGGCTACACCCAAAAATGGATGGCAGGTCCCAGGTTTTCACATTTTTATAAGTTTGGTCCATTTGCACATTGGGGGTTAATCTTCCAATTACAGCCCCAGGTAATGAAGTCATTTACCCCAAGTTTGCTCCCCCCAACTCACTTTTGTTTACATTTCTCAGGGCTGAGACAGTGAGGTGTCCTTGATTCCCAGGCCTGGAGAGGAATTGCTGTGTCTGACCAAAATGGGAAAGCAGCAGCTCACACTGGATATGGAGTTTAGAGTTAGACACTAAAGAATTACAGGATTACAAATATATGAAAAACATAAAAGCTAAAATCCCAAGGCATCAGCAGCACCAGCAAAAGTGCTCTTCATCTACAACACCTCCTCCAGCTCACTCCAAATCCCAGCTTTTAGCAGGAGTATCCTGGGCAGGAGGCAAGGAGGAGGAATGTGCCCCAGAGGACAGCAGCTCCCAGAGCTCCCAGAACCACTGCCTGAGCCCTGGCAGGAGAAACCCCCAGCAAGGATGAAATGCCCTGTACCTACAGGGAACTGGGGCAGTGAATAACAGCGGGTTGAGAGAATTCCTTCCCTGAATCCATGGCAAAAGGCAGCTCTTGAATTCAAGTGATTTACAACAGGCTCCTCCTCTGAACTTCAGGCTCACACGCTGCAAATAAATCACACTGCACATAAACACTGCTGGCCCGTGCCTCACCCTTGTTTCCTAATTTGCAGTGTGTTTTGAAAACCAGACCTTTCAGTGACTGCTGTGTAGTGCCTGCAGTAAGTGACGTGCTGCAGTAAGCATGAGGAACTAATTATTTCAAGCAGTTTTCTAGGGAATCCTTCAGGATGTATTTGGGTGTCACCTTGAGACTAATTAAAAAACCTAACCAAAACTGTTCAAAAAATAGAACATATCTGTAATTGCAAGCTGAGGGAACTCAAATACCAAGTACTTTATTAATATCTTGTTAATGTGCAAATGAAATCTTTTATGACACTTGTCTGTGATTTAAAAGGAAAAAAAATGGTATTTGCCACTAGGCAAATAAAGTTGTTAATCAAAATATTTCCATTAGTGAGAAGTGAATATTTCACTCAGAGCCACCCACAGGCATCAGTAGCTCAGATTTATTCACAGACATCTCAGACAGAAAGCTCACATTTATCATCTTACATTGTATCTCATGGAGCTGGCAAGAATTTTGTATGAATATGTTGATTTTTGTATTTTGTAAGAATTTTGTACAGCGCATTCCCTGTGTGTGGATTTTTTGAGAGCTTGCCATGCCTTGGTATAAAACTTCACTCAGGCTGTGTGATGAAGTCCAAAGAGCTGGATTGGGGTGGGAACAAGGCTGGAGACAAGAGAGGGGCTGCATTTTGTGTTCTCAGTTTTTGGGGCTCCTGATGAGAAGCACTGAAGGGCACCAGCAGCAGCTGCCAGGGTATCCCCACACAAACCCCCTTTTTTTTTTGTGTTCCTTTGTGCCTTGCTGGGACCCTCCTGTCCCTGCCCCGTGCCAGGACACACCTGGGATGGGTGCTGGGTGATGGCTGGCATGTGCAGCACCTCCAGGAAGCCAAAAGCTCCTTTTGCTTCTGTTGATTTCTATCAATTTCAGAAAAGGAAACCCAGCAACCTCTTCCTCCAGGTAAGGTCAGAGAGGACAAATGCTTTACTGGTGTCTTCTAGATGGAAACCAGGCTGGTGAGAGGCTGGGCACGGGAGGAGGGCTCTGGAGGGATTTCCCATGGAATAACCTCCAGCAGGGCTGGGGCACAGGGAGCTGTGTAATTCTTGCTCTCCACATCTCTGCAAATCCTGCTGCAGGCTGGCACGGGGCTGCACAGAGAGCAGGAACTGCTTTTGGCCACTGCCTTCAACTTAAAGCCACTGGGGACAGCTGCACGTTCCACCTGGGACATGCTCCCTTCTCAGGTAAACTCTACCATGTATCACTCTCTTAACTTTTCAAGTGTTTTGGCCTTTCCTAAAAAAAAAAAAAGAGAAAAGCTTGCAGTTTTCAGACTGCTGATACCAGGGAATTCTTCACGGGTAAGCAAGGAAAGGTTTCAATTTCCTTGCCAGCAGCAGGAAATTATTATTTTCATCCTATGAGGCAGCGTGTTTGAATATCCTCCCACTGCTGTAACTCTCCTTGGAGCATTTTTGCTTTCAACTACAAGGCTCCCCTGGTCAGTCAGGGAAAGCTGAGATACTCATATTTGGCACATCTACAGAAAACTTCTGCTAAACTAAATCAAACCCAGCAACCTTGAAATGTTGCTCAGCCACCAGCAGATGGTGGCCTGGCTGTGCCATGTAACTGTGGGCTGTGCCTGGCATCAGATCCCCCTCTGGAGGTGGACAAAGCAAAGAGCTGGGTGAAAACGATTCTGATGAATGATGCTGTGGCCTCTTAGTTTAATTCTGTCTTGATAACTTCCAGGAGAGCTGAGAGCAGAAGTCTGGCCCATCTTGCCTTTGGTTGCTGGCCCGTGGAGATTGGAAAGTCAGCTCAGGCTGTTCCTGGCTCAGGGGTAACAGCAGCAATGCCACTGCAGGAGTTTAGCACAGGGGTGCCCTGTCCTTTGCTTCTGCTTTGCTCAAAAATCTAAACCTCAATCTGCTGTGCAAGAGATTTGTTTTAAAAAAATCTCACTGTTTCTGTAGGTTTTGGTATAGAAAACAGCCATGAAAAAGGTGCTTTTATAGCTTTCATATTTTCTTCACTGGAAATTGAGTCTCTGTTTCTTCTAAAACGATGTTTTCAGTTTCCTAAAAGTTATTTTGCCTCTGTATCATGCCTTCTATATGTAGAATGTGTGGCCCAGTGTCCTGAGTTAGCAGGACTGGGGAGCTGGAAGCCCTGGCCCCATCTTGCTCTTCCAATGTTTTCTTCTCTTGCTTCCCATGGGTGTTGATCGTTTTACTGGCTAAGTTTCCTTGTGTTTTCTCCTGCAGAGAAGCACCTCAAAGTGGCGATTCAACCTGCAGAAATGATTAATTTGCCTTTTTTTAAATTTCACTGACCATAATTGGGATTGTACACAACCATCCTCCCAGAACAGGAGCAGAAATGCTCACAAATTGTGTTTGTGTGCTGTGGCATGGGATGTCACAACCAGAAGGACATGGATGAGTGACTAATGCAACAAACAATAAGGACAGGTTTAAGTAGAGGTCACTGTGGGCACAGCAAATTCCTGGCTGATATTGCTGACACTGTGCAGAAAGAACAGAGTCATCACTTTAGTAGGAAAGTAAAAAATGTGTTTTCAGCACTGGGTATGGAAATGGCTCAGTCACATCCAGGCCTGGAGAGCACAGCTGAGCCAGCTGGGAGGTTCAGGCTCCTGAATCTCCAGGGTTATGAGAATCCCAGCTGAGTGACTCTGCTTTCTCTTGTCTTTTTGTGAAACCACCATACTATTTAGAGCCTGCAGAACTGACAGCAACACTCGTGGGAGTAAGAGGATGGTCCCTGAGAAACGCTGGAATAAGGGAGATAAAGGGGAAAATAACCCAACTGTGCATGTGCTGGCCTGGACATGCCAGCTGAGCCCTGTGAGCAAAGCAGAGACACAAGGGCAGCACAGGCACTGCTGGGCTGTGGCAGCAGCTGAGCACCTTCAGGCATCACTGCCCTGCTCATCTGAAGGAGCCCAAGAGCTGTGAAATCAGATGTAGCCAGTCGTGCTCTGCCCCGGAGAATTCATGGCTGGGGTGCTTTGAATATGTAGTGAGGAACCAGACTGTAACCTAATGGAGATGCAATCTAACTGCACAGCCTGTGCATTGGAGGTCAGTCTGGTTTATTCTGAAGAGGATGTGAGAATTCCTGGTGGTCCCTGTCCATCAGCATATGCTCTGCTTCTAAGAATTGATAAATGTAGGCAGCTAAATGGGATGCTTCAGGGGAAGCCCTCAACCCTTTGGGGTTGGGGTTAGATGATCTTTAAGGTCCCCTCAAGCCCAACACAACTCATTCTACGATTATTGAGAATTTCCTTGAAGTTCTGAAACAGTGGGCAGTCACTCAGTTTAACAGTATTTCATGATCTGTCCTAATACTAATTTTAAAAAGTTTTGCTTGGAAAGGAAATAAATGGCTGACACTCCCCTAGAAAATGTTGCAAGAACAACTTTGATTTTATTTTTAGGGAAGTTTTTCTATCCCTCCTAACATTCAGACCTTTGAATTATGATTAAAAGCCTCTAAGTACAATCATAAAAGCTAGAAACTGGTCTCCTGCATTCAGAGTGAAGTTTTCTTAAAAGTCCCATCCATTCAGTGCCTTGCCATGAAAATGAGAGTGGGGAAAGCAAGCTCTGTTCCATGTCTGCTTTAATGCTTGTCTGTTCCTGACACACCCAGGGCTCTTACCCCACAAAACAGCGAGGGAACAGCCTTGAGCCCAGCAGGTCAGTCTGCAGGACAGCACAGGCACAGACGGGGAGGAGCAAAGCTGGAGCCTCCAAATGATGTGAGGCAAAAAGCAGCTTCACTGCTGGCATGTCACCTGGAAACTTCTGCCTCCCAGATTCCCAGCGTGCTGATTACCTGCACTAGATATGGAAGATTGACACATCAGGAGGCTTAGCTTCACCACTGAGCACGAAAACCTGAATTCCTTTGTCTGAGTGAAAGACAAAACCTTTTGTAGTGCCCTTTGTGCAACACCCACTAAGCCATGTGCCTGCTGGACCCAAGTCTTTCCTATATCCGAGAGGACAATTAGAAACCCCTCTGATATATATAAAAATATAAATATTTTTCTGCATGCTTTTAGGGAAATGGGGGAACATGAGGTGGGGGTGATGTTTTGTAAAAGATGTGAAATGGGAAGGGTTTATCAGTCCTCTGAAAGTCACAGAAAATGCAGCACCTTTTTCTGCTTCCTGCTCTGCCTTGGCTGAAACTGGGGGCTCTGCCAGCCCCAGCTGCACACCCAGAAAAGCTGAGCTGCTGGGGGAGAGAGGAGTGGGAAACTGATTTAAAATAGTGGGTATTAGTTTCAAGATTCAACCCCCCACATTTATTCTCCAGGCTGGGAATCCTTCCTCAGGATTTCCAGGGCAGAAGCAAGCCTGCCTGTGGGCTGTGGAGAGCCTTGCACCCTCCTTCCACAGCTACAGCATTCTTGATTCTTGGTTTCTTGTATTTTTATGGATAATGGAACACCTTATGCACAGGAAGGAATAAACCATCTGTAAGAAATTGCTTTTGCCTCCAGCTGCTGAATAATTTCAAGCAGAATTCCATCCTCCTTTTGCAGAAGGTGTTGGGCTGAGGGAGTCTCAGTTTGGCTTCACTCAGGAGCTGCTCTGAGGTTTCTGGGCTGCCCTGCACTGCCCCATGCACACTCCTTGCCCCAGCAGAGATCCAAGAGCAGATGTCTGTGACCTGCACAGCTGAGACATGTCCTCCTCTCTTCTGAGGGCACGTGGAAAGGCAGAGAATTCCTCAGCCACATCAATACATTCTGCATCACTCGAGCTTGACAACAGCCCACATGAATTACTGATTTTTCTAGTCAAACATTTCCTTTCCCCCTGCCTTTTTCCTATGCTGTTTTACCATTTCCCCCCTCAGTTATTGATGCACAGTTTGGGTTGCCCTGAGCATTTCCTTGCTTTTGGAACACTTGAGACCTCACCTCACTTGGCTGTGCTAGGGAAAGGGAAGCAGATGACAAATGTGACCATTCATGATGTACAAAACGTGCTCCAAATCCCACTGATGCTTATGCCTCAGCTTCAAACCTAAATACAGGGTGTGTTTGTGTACCTTCATGAGTTGGGTTTGCACCAAAATATCCCAAGTTTGCCTGTTCCTACAAAGAGAACACCCACGGGTTTGGTGGGTCCAAACAAAACTTGTGACCCTCAGGCTGTGCTGCTGGTGCTGCCCAGCACTGAGAGCTGGGTGAAGACTTGCCTCTGCAAATCACCTTTTCTTTTCCTGTAAATGAAGGCTGTGGAAGAATCTCCTGTGGTAAGTGAATGAACAAGAATGGAACAGTGGAAATGTGGCCAGGAGCAATTAAGGCTGGCTATTAAAAAAGGAAGGTGGTGTCAGGCTGGCAGGGGATCACACAGCCCACGCAGGGATCATCAGCTACTGATGGTTCTCTGGCAGCTGCTGTTTCCAGTGTTAACACAGACCCTTGCCAGAGCTTACAGGGAGGTGAGAGGAGAGACACAAGAAATCCATTTCCATCTGCTGTGCTGATGTCTTTCACCTCTGCAGCAGTAATTTTTCTCATTCCTGAGAGGGCTTGGAAGGTGCTAGAGGAGTCAGTGAGGGCCCTGTGGTGTGCAAGGGAGGAGCTCTCTGGCTCAGATATCCTTTGAAGTGCTCACAGCATCCTCTCACACCCACCTCTGTCCTCTCAAGGGTGAACCACATGATTTAAAATCAAAATTTAAATCTCAGTTCAGTCCCTCATTTGTTATTATAAACATAGAGGGCTGTAAGAAGAGGTCTTGTAATCACTAAAGGGGTTAATTTTTTATTTCAAATACCAGGATATTAAAATAATTAATCCTGGTCGTTGTTTGCAAAGGTTGGAGCACCAAGTGTGGGCACGATGCAGCACTGCTGGGGCATTGCTGGGTTCTAAGGGTGGTCCCCGAGTTCTGTGTGACACAGCCAGGTGCTCCCAGGCCTGGGGATTTCCTGAGCAGGGATGTCCTTTGGAGTTGTGAATCTGCACAGCCCATCTGGCAGTGAGAATGGTTATTAAAACATCTCAGTGATGCTCACACTGCTTTGGTTCCCCTCCTTCTGCACCTTGCACGGATTCTTTAATCAGTAATGACTGTGGAGAGCCTGTGTTCCTTCACTGACAGTGGAGGTGTTCTCAGTGTTACCTGTGTGTAGCTGTGGAAAGGGGTTTTAACCCTTTAAGTGCAGCAGAAATAAGATGCACAGCTACATGGTCGTCTGTCATGACAGGAAGAAAGAGCCAAGTTTATTCAGAAACACACTTGGTTTTATAGCATGACTGCAACTCCAAGAGTAGAGAAAAGGTGATTGGTTCAGAGAGAAGACACCCCATTGCCAGGGCCTGGGCACACACCACAACAGGTGTTCTATCTTGTTATTAATTCCTTTTTATTGCGACCAAATTATCACCCTGGGAGAAATTCTCCCTGGCCTCGAGCTGGACCAGCTCATGGGCTGGGAACAGAGCTGAGAAGCTCCAGCCTGGAATATTTTTCAGGCTGTAATTTTCTTACCTTCTCAAGATGTGTCCCACACCTGTGGCACACAATGGAGTGCCAGGAAGAGCCAAGGGAGGAGGGAATGTGTCCTCTGGGCACGAGAGCAGTGGAGCTCAGCCTGCAGGGCATGGCTGCTCCCTGCTGTCCTAAGGGAGAGAGCTCTGCAAGGCTCTGCTTCCCTCACTGCCTGTGCTCAGACACTTCCCAGGTTTGGAAGCACCTACAGAAAAATATTTGCACTACAGGAGAAAAAAAAATCACAGCTGCTTTGTGTTCAACTAGAAAAAATCTTTAATGTGTTCATCAGGTCAGTGACTGCTGTTGGACAAATGATGATGTGGCACACCCAGCACGAGGTGTCTCCTCTCCAGCCCTCTGGAAAAGCTGAGGACAGGCAGTGCCCCTCTCTAAGCAAATCCTCCAGGGAATCACAGCATCCCGAAGGGGGGAAGTGCTGCCCCTTGTTCCAGAGCCACCTGGGCTCTGGCCCTCCTTGCACACGTGCTTTGTATTCACATGATGCCTTAGGACTTTAACTTTTCTATTTTTCATACATTTGTAATCCTGCAAAAATCTAAACTCTATATCCAGTGTGAGCTGCTGCTTTCCCATTTTGGTCAGAAAATTCCTCTCCAGGCTGGGAATCAAGGACCCCTCACTGTCTCAGCCCTGAGAAATGTAAACAAAAGTGAGTTGGGGGAAGCAAATTTGGGGTAAATGACTTCATTACCTGGGGCTGCAATTGGAAGATTAACCCCCAATGTGCAAATGGACCATACTTTTATAAGTATGAAAATCCATGATCCATTTTCCATTTTTTGCGTGTAGCCCCTGGGGAGCTTTTTCTCCCCTAAATGTACCTGAAGGCCCTGCAATAAATATAACCACTTTTTATTCTCTTAATTTCGTCTGGCCTCTGTTTTTAGGGAGTCCCAAAAAGGCATCACACGTAGGTATCAGATCTTCCACTGGCCACAGAAGAGAGAATCCTTCCTGCAGTGTGAGAAGGGGAGCCTGCAGCCGAGACCAGGCAGGAGCAGGAGCAGCTCGGATGAGGAACCACGCCGAGCATCTGGAATGGGCAGAGCTCCTGCTGCCGTCCAAGTGGGGAAATACAGAAACATTCTCTGCTGCATTTTCACTGGGACTGAACTCAGCTGAAGGCTAGAAAGCCAATTCCTTGGTTTTCCCTCTTTGATCACTGACCTGCGTGGTTTCTGCAGCTCTTCTGGGCTCAGCTGTCTCAAGACTGATTTTCTCTTCCCTGGTGCCTGAAGTGTTCCAGTGCTGAAGCTGTCATGATTCCTGCCTTTGGGAATGTGTCTGTCTCACATGCCCATCTCAGCCTCAGTTTATGGTGGCTATTCATACTGTGCAGATCAGTGCTGAAGGAGCAATGCAATCACCCCTTCCCCTTCCTGCCAGTGGGAGGGAATTGCTGGAAAACAGAGCTGTTCTCCCCAGTTTCTCCTCCCCATGCTGTACAAAGTTATTACCCCGGCATTAGAAACTGCTGGACTTGCTAATAATGAAATTATGGACTTGCATAATGAAGTTAACATGTAACACATCAAGTGCCTCCTTGCTGCACTTTTTTTTCTTTTTCATAACACTTGAGGGGCCAAGGGGGCAGAGTGCTTGTTGAAACCATGCCAAGGCGTTGGCTTTTCCTGCCTTGCCTGTGATTACTGCTCAAGGTAGATTTACCCTGATATGACTCAACCCAGGGCAGGAGTCTGTGCAGAAAAGCAGAATATTGAGCCTTGCAGTGATCTGCTTGGATGAACACTGGTCAATAATCTGCAGGCAGGCCCTCAGATTAATTTGTCAAGGAGATAATAGAAGAGTAAGTTATCTGTGAATTAAAGGGAAAAAAACCCCAACCACACTGTAATACAGTGACACAAAAGCTGGAATTGATTATATTTGCATTGTGACAAGTCATGTGAGAGGACTCAGCCAAGCCTGTCAATGGCTCTAACTAATGACTTTCTAACCCCTGTGCTCACAAAATGATTTATCTGTTTCCAGCAAGCATTTTAAAGGTTGCATGTGCTGACTACAGCTGTTCCAAACCCTGGTAGCAGAATGGTTGTCTCCTGCAGGATTCATGAATTTTGCCTGCTATTTCCAGCTGGAATCTGGGATGCAGATCATGTTTGACCAGGGGGTTTGCCCAGGCAGGCCTTCACTGGGCATCTTTACACATCACACCTGGGGCTGTGCAAAGTGCTGAAACTCAGCAAGGGCCAGGGAGATTCTTCATTCTTCAGGACATCCCTGAGCTCGGGGTGAGCCCAGTGCTGGCCACCAAGTCCTGGTACCAGAAGAAATTCTAAACTACTGTTTCTTGGCAGCCCATGGATTGTTTGCATGGCCAGAGCTGCCTTTGAGGGTCCATGTGCACAGTCCCTGTTGGCTGGAGGGGTTTTACAGAAGCTACAGACACGACCAAGCTTTTCAAGCCAGCCTTGAAAGGCTTTGGAGGAGGAAGAGTCCAGGCTCCTGCACTGCCCAGCTGCACATCCCAGAGGGTTTTCCCTGCTGCAAGCAGCACTGAACAGGTCACCCCGACAGCCTCTGCCCCTCTGTGGCTGCCAGGCCCTCCAGGGCAGCAGCTCTGCACAGGAAGAGGCAGATTTGCTGTTCTGCTCCTCACAGCTTGCTCAGCCTGGCTGCCAGCTGCCTCCCAGGCTCTGCTTCGCTTCTGTCATTTCCAAACCTTTGTAAATTCTGTCACCCTCCCGAAGTGGTCTGAGCTGAGGGATTACAGCTTCTCTGCTGTGGCATGGAGCTGTGAGCTGCTCTGGAGCTGCACACTCAGCTGTAGGGGCAGCACCACGCTCCCCAGGCTCTGCTCACCAAACCAAGGCATCCTAAAGCATCCCTGCTCTCTGCAGCAACCCCCAGCTGGCAGATTCCTGCCTTTCAAGAACGGGACTGGACACGGGGGACATCCCTGGGGCACTGTGGTGAAGCCAAGGAAGCAGAGATGAACCCAGACCCAGCTGTCTGCCAGGGCACACCTGCATCCTGCTCTTGTCTCCCCAGGAAAGCAGCAGCCTGCTTTTTGCTTCTGCCTGGGCCCTGCACAGTCCTTCACAGGAGAGCTATGAAACCTGTATCAAAGCAGAAAGACTTCTCAGAAATGAGATAATTAAGACTAAAAATCAATGTGATTGGAAACTCTCATTTTCTGATGGTTTTCATAATTCAGATTTCTTGTTGACAGTGTGCTGCAATACACCCCAGCTCCTGTGGTATTCATCTTAAATGGCTCAGAGCAAACCCTTCCTTCTGCTCATTCCCTGCCAGCCTCAAACAAGACATGGGAGGAAAAACAGATCCGCTCTGAGTGGTGAAAATTTTCTTCAAGTTTAAGGAAACTGTGACCTTGAAACAATCCAGTGGGAATGGGAGCCTGGACCGATTTCCAGGAGTTGAAGCACCCCTGCATATGTCCCGTGATGACAATCAGAAATCAGAGCATGAAAATACAAATGTCAAGCGAAAGCATGCAATTGTTCATGCCTGGCTGAAACCAAACATCCTGATCTCCCAGCACAGTTTTACTCCTGTAAGTGGTGCAGATAGTCTCAGTCATAGGGAGATATTCGTGGCAGGAGCTGAAAACACCATTAAAGGCTTACAGAGTGTTGCCTATAATTTAGGATCCACTAAAAGCACAAACGCCTGTTTTTCAATTCCTTAAATATTAAGCTGGCATGTGAAGCTTATTTTGTCCATTTTTTTTTCTTTTTATCTTACACCAGGGGTTTTGCTGCTTCTGCACCTTGCTGCCCTGGGGGATCATGGGCAGCAGCCCAGGCAGCTGGGAGCAGCCTGTGTCAGGAATGGGCATGGCACTGGGGATGGGAGGCAGGAGAGATGCTCTGAGGCTTCTGCCCCTGCACCTCCCCTCCCTCCTGGCTTCCCAAACGAGCCCAGGTGCATCCACAGGACCATCCAGTTCTCACTTTCCCTCTGCTTGGAAAATCCCCCTTCCTGAAAGGATAATTTAGATCCAGACAGAACAATTTTCATATTATTTTCCCATGTTTTAGGGTTTCTGCAGGACCAGAGGGCACAGGAGAGACAGCTCCTGACCTTTAGAGTTGTCACCCATCTGAGAGGGAGGGTAACAGCTCCTGCCACCACCCTGTCCCTCTTCCATGCCACCGTGGAGCAGTTCACTGAAGAGTTCCCATTCACAGAGGGCTCTGCTAAAGCTGCTGAGCTCTGCTGCTGAACTCACCTGGTTCGTGTCCACAGCTGTCCTGAAGACAGACAACTCTGCTGAGCCCAAATGTAACACTCCATGTGATGGCTGCATCAGGGGGAGGAGTATTTAATGTGAAAACTTGCACCCTTCAGTGCCGCTGCACAGGTCAGCTCCAGCAGAAACAAAGGCTGTGTTGGCACCGGAGAGGGCAGAGCCAGGAGAGCTTGTCCAAACCGTGGGGATCACTGTGACACATCAGGCAGCACAGCCTTTGACAGGAAAGCAGGTTTGCTGCTGTTTCTTGCCCTTGGAGGAATTTTGGAGGGGAAGAGCCTCTCTTGCAGGCAGGACCTGCTCCAGCCCCAGCTGCTGTGAATACTTTGCAACAAGCAGCACCTCTAAAACAGCATTTTTAGTTTCAAAAGATGGAAAACACTGAAGTCCTATGAAATCCAGCCCTTGCCTGCACTCAGGGGACTGGTCCATGGTGTTCCCACCAGCTGTTCCCAGCAAAGGGTGACCAGGGAGGCCTCAGCTGGCTTTCGTGGGGAATGAGAGGTATTTGGAACAAGACAATGTGCTGGGGGTGTATGAGGATTAATTTAAACATCTCCACCGCTTTAATTTCCTTTTGTCCAAAGTCCCTAAGCAATAATAAGCTTAAATTAAATGTTTACATCTGCAAATGTGGCTCACAGAGTGATCTTTATCTAATTCCCCCTTATCTTTCAGGTGCTTGGTGTACAAGTTGAGCCCGAGCCAGGTCAGGTAACCCTGATGGAGCTGGAGCCCAGCCTGGGGTGGGCTCCCAGGGTGCAGGGACCCAGTGTGGAGGTGTTTAGGGGGTGAATGATCCCTTTGTGCTGGGAGAGTCCTTCCTGTGCACAGACTGGTCCCCAGGGAGGGGCTGCCCTGCTCACCAGTCTCTCCCAGCATCTCCATGCCATGAGCAGCCAGTGCTGGCCCATCACTCCCCAGGACTCGTGGCTGAAGGCAGATGTTCCTCACAAAGGAGGAAAAACCTCTGCACTGGCATTTCCAGCTGCCTGATGCTGCTGTCCTGATGGTGTTTGGTACCAAGTGTTCCACTGGGGTAGCAATATTTACAGCTAACATTCCTTATCTTGGCAAAAAAGTTCATGGTCTTTTCTGGACTGGCTCTGCTTTGTGTCCAGGGTTATCTGCTTCATGTCACAGCTGTCTTACAGTTTGTATTTGTTAAGTTACATCTTCCTGCTTTGCCTGATCCCACTGGCAGCTTGGTTATATGTGACTATTTTCTTAGCAGCCTTTTTTTGCAGGGTTCACTTTTCTGCTTTCAGAAGAGAAGCACTGATCTTCAGAAATCACAGCTAGCACACTCTCCACTGACCATGCAGCTGCTGAACCAGCTGGTAATGCTCACCTTTCCATAGCATGCCTGCAGATTTAAATCCTAGAATCAATCTCATCAAGGTAGGTAAATCTTTCCCAGTTTTAAATAGGGGTCATTTGAAGTATCTGGAGTGCTCTGGAAAACTTCCCTCATCTGTGATGCTGTCAAAGGAACCTCTGATGCCTTAGGATTTTAGCTTTAGTATTTTTCAAGTCCTGTACTGCTTTAGGGTATAACTCTAAACTCCATAACCTGTCAGCTACTGTTCTCCCATGATATTCAGACAAAACAATTCCTCTAAACCTGAAGCTCAAGGACACCTCACTGCCTCCGGCCACAAAAGTATAAACAAAAGTGAATTGGGGGGAGCAAACTGGGGGTAAATGACTTCATTACCTGGAGCTGTAATTGGAGAATTAACCCCTGATATGTAAATAGACCAAACTTAAATCTGTCTGAAAAACTCATGACCATCCTTGGGTGTAGCCTCTGAGGCTTCTGACTGCCCCAGGTGTATCTATTTCATAAATACCCACTTTATTCTCTCAGTCTTTCTCTTAGCCTCTGTTCTAGGGAGCCACCCGAGGGCATCACCTCCAGCTGTACACACCTGAGTGTGGCTTTCAAAGCCCAGCAGACTGGAGCCTGTCCCCAGGACAGTCACAGCCCAGGCAGTTTCCAGGGGTGGCAGCACATCTGAGAGCACAGGAGTCCTAAAGGTGGACAAAGGTGATCACGGGCTTCTGCCTGGTTTGGGGTCACAGTCAAAGGGCAGCTGAGGAGTCAACTCACCTGTGTGACAGCACAGAGCAGCTTCCCATAGGAATAGACAATGATGGCAAAAGGGATTACAAGGCAAAAGATGAAAAGACAGATGATGTAGGATGTGTTGTTGGCATCCTTGGAATGCCAGTTCCCAGAGCAGGTTATCCCTGATCCTTCTGGCCCATAGCTGCTCCAGCCAAACAGCGGGGGAACAGTCCAGAGCAGGGAGTATGTCCAGGACAGGATGATACCTGCCCAGGTTTTCCTGTAGTTGGTGGTGTCAGGCTCTGCTATTCTCGTCATGGTGCAGTAACGCTCGTACGAAAGCACAGCCAGGGAGATGAGAGAGATGATGCCTGTATCAAACCAGACACTTGGATCAGCAAAAAATGAATGAATGAAGGCTTTGCTCTGTCTCCCCAGAAAAGATTTCAAGCTATAGATGAGACTGGCTTTGCAAACAAGGTGGGCAAGGACTGGGACTGGAGGTGTCCCCCTAAGAGAAAGAGGTGCTGAGAGCCTGACTCCACTCACCAAAAGCTGGGGGTGCTTACACACGTGTCCAGCCAAAGCCAGTCAGTTATAAATGCTGATCACTAATTAAGCACATCTGTCTGAATGGATACATGTATGCGTGTGTTTGGGTGACCTGCAGCAAATTCCTGGCTTCTCTATCAGATTTGGTTCTTGCTGCACCTGTAAAATTCGAGATCAAAACCAGATTTGACCAAAGTGTGGAGCTGATCAAGTTCTCCTCTGCCAGCTCTGAAGTGCAGCCTTCTGAACCCTTCTTGGGGAAGTGCCCCACAGGATTTTCAGATGGATTTCAAGCTCTGCATAATGAAGAGCTGTAGATTAAACCCATGTCCTGAAGCCCCCTGTGCCAGCAAGTGCCCCCCTGAGGGGTGCAGGCAGCAAAGAGCCTTTGCAGAAACAGTTATGGGTCTCCTGCAATTGGGGTACTGCCAGCAGACACCAAAGGGGCAATAAAACCACCAGCAGCAAATCAAAGGCTTCTTTTGCATGCAGAAATGCTGGAGGGGAGGTGATTTCTAAAGTGATATAAGAGTTTGCAATTTCCCTCCACACACTGCATTTCCCTTCCAGGCTGCATTGTGGAAGCGATGCTGGCAGGTACAAGGGAGTATTGATGGATGCTGAAACGCTCTTGCCAAATAAAGGTTTTACATGCACGAATTTGGCTTATTACCTTGTATAACTTCATGAGGGACAGAGATGGCAGCAAACACCCAAACTGCAGCTGCTGCAAATATCTCTTTGTGTCAGTGTCTGTGTGGCTGTGTGAAGCCTGCATGCCAGGCTAAGCCGTGTTCCTGGCGTTGTTCAGGTCTGTACTGATGGGCAGAGGGATGCTCTGCTGGTAAAGCCTCGCTCCATGTGAATGCTGGCTGGGGGAGAGCCCCACAGGTGTGTGCCAGTGTCTGCAGTGGTACAGCAGGCTGGGAGAGACTATCAGCACCGGGAAGCTTGAAGACACGAGCTATTGTTATGTATAACATGATATAAATTGTACCTGCTGTCCCCACAGCCCCTTCACTGCTGTCCCGGAGCTCCCTCTCTGTGTCCCCGGCTGGCAGGTGAGGACACACCTGGGTAAAGGTACAGGCAAACAGGGCTGCTCTTCCCTGCCGGCCTGTCCTGCCCAGTGCTGCCCATTCCCGCACTGGGATCCGGGGTCAGGGCTGGAAGCCACCAAATTTCCCAGGGATCGTGGCTGTGCAGGCTCAGAGCTGCTGAGCTGTGGCACTCAGGGACATGACTTGGTCCTGGGCCTGGCAGTGCTGCATTAGTAATTGAACTCCATGACCTTAAAGGTCCTTTCTAACCTAAACGAGGCTGATTCTATGCTCCGTTTTCATCCTTTAAACTTTTAGAGCTCTTCTTTTCGCAGCCGCTGGAACACGCTGTGGACACTTCGCGCTGCCTGGGAGCTTCTGGGCTTTTCCCAGCAAAACCTCCACTGAAGCTGGGAGATTTTCACCGCACCCTGTGCTCCTGGCGTCCCCTCCCCACGCACACCCGAGCTTCATGGAGCCCGCCGGACACGCACCCAGCGCGGCTGAGGCTGTGGGGCTGGGGGGCTGTGGGGCTGTGGGGCTGAGCTGTGGGGCTGTGCTGAGGCTGTGGGCCTGAGCTGGGGGGCTGTGGGGCTGTGCTGAGGCTGTGGGCCTGAGCTGGGGGGCTGTGGGGCTGTGGGGCTGTGCTGAGGCTGTGGGGCTGTGCAGCCATGGGGGGCTGCCCGTGCCCTGCCCTGACCTCCCGGAGCTGTCCCGTTCCCTCCCGGAACTGTCCCGTCCCTTTCCCTCCCCGCAGCTGCTCCGGCTGTCCCTTTCCCTCCCGTCCTCTCCCGGAGCTGTCGCATCCCGTTCTCTCCCGGAGCTGCCAGGGCTGTCCCATCCCGTCCCTTTCCCTCCCGGAGCTCCCGGGGCTGTCCCATCCCGTCCCCTCCCGGAGCTCCCGTCCCGTTCCCTCCCAGAGCTCCCGGGGTTGTCCCGTCCTGTCCCGTCCCGTCCCCGGTCTCAGCCGTGCCCCGCGGTGCAGCCCCCGCTCCTCCCGCGTTCCGTCCCGGCCCGGGCGGGTCGCACTCACCGCAGAGGGCGGTGGCGAAGCCGTGCCAGGCGCAGGCGGCCCCCGGAGCGGCGCTGGCCCCCGCGGCCAGCCCGAGCGGGGTGCCCAGGGCGCAGCCCAGCAGGTCGCTGAGCGCGATGTTGAGCAGCAGCAGGTTGATGGGAGAGCGCAGCGCACGGAAGCGCCAGAAGAGCAGCAGCACCAGCAGGTTGCTGCAGAAGCCCAGGCTGCCCAGGGCGCCCAGGCACACGGCGGCCGCCAGCCTCCCCGCGGGGCTCAGGCAGCGCTCGGGCTCGTCCCGGCCATCCCCGCAGGCTCCGGGCGCCCGCATCCCCGCTCTGGATCCGCGCCCGCACCGCGGGCACGGCGGGCACGGCGGGCGGGGTCCGCTCCCCGCCGAGCCCCGCAGCCCCCGAGGGGCCCGGGCACCGCACGGGGCCGGGCCGGGCTCCGGGAGCTCGCCCTGCAGCCAGGGGGGAGGAGGCAAAGCTGAGCGTGCCGGTAAATGCAGAGCAGAAGCGCAGCGCTCGCTGTGTGCCGGCACCGCCCGGGCGATGTGCGAGCCTCGGCTCGGCCGGCAGAGCTCTCAGGGTAAAGCTGAGAAGAGCTCGGGCTGACCCAGGAGTTCATAGAGTTCAGGAAAGGTGAAGCTTCAGCTGCCAACCACAGTGTTATAAATGAGAGACAAAAGTCTCGATATTCAGCAAAACTTAGATTACTTTATTTGATATAGACAGAGCAAGCAGCGCGCTGGGGAACGTGAGGGATCACCGCCCACTCCACGCTCGACTGAACCGTGGTTTGCAGCCTCTTCTTATACTGTGGTTTCTCGTTGTAATCAATAAATTTTGGGGGGTTTTTGTTGTCGTAAGCAGTGGTGGTTGAATAAACATCCTTACACAAATTCACAAAGCCTCCGGGCGACAATCAGTCACAGATAGCCATCGGGTCCTCGTAGATAACCACCAGAGAAGTTCTGGGAGTCTGGTCCTTGAGACAAGCAGTATTGATCAGACAAAGGCAGGAAGGGCTATTGGGAAGTCCTATTTTGCAAGCTGGTAGCCGATACAACTTATTTGGAAAACATAATATAACATAACATAGCGTAACATAATGTAACATAATACGACATAATATAACATAACACGGTGATTTTAAACAGAATGATTTTATCATATAATTTCCTTTATCTAGTGTTCATGCTTCACTTCAGAGCTTAGTATTCTGGTTTATACAGACCCCAATGCTTTTGTGATTAACACGAATCTTTTCTCAATTATCACAGCAGTAAAGTATTTCTTATCAGTTGAAGTTCTTAAAATCTAAGTTCTGGTCATATCCCGCCCTTCAGGAAGGAGAGCACCCTCAGACATTTTAATGTTTTGATGTGCTGACCTAGAGAGGAAAAAAACCACTGTTCTACTCACAAGGGAATTTTTCTCTGTGTTTGCAAATAAAATGTGAATTTGTCCAATTTCCCGCAGCAATTAGTACTGAAAAGGAGAGTGTGAAGCCTGATATCCCCCTCTTTTTAGTCTCTTTTTATCAGTTGTTTATTACAGGAAGTTGTTTATCTACAATTCAGAGTATTTCTGCTTGTAATGACCTTTAAGTTATTTTTTTTTAAAAAAACCAAATCCCTGGACTTTGGAAAAGCTGGCTGCCTCTTGCCTTCCCTCTGGGCTGCACAGGGGAATGGTGGGTTAGGGATGGACAGGGTCCAGCATGATGCTATTATTTATCATCTTTTCCGAAGATGACGAATGTAACTCAAGAGGTCAGACACGTGAAACGCTGCATTCAGATAAAAAATAAGGATGGAAAGCAGACCCTTCACCGAGTTTGTTGTCCTGCTCTGGACATGTCCTTCGATGTCTTTCACGGAGTGATGGGCCCAGAACTGGACCAAGGATTGGAGGTGCATCCATCCAGGTAGTTTTTAATGCAGTGAAGAATGTTCCTGTCCAAGCTCCGGGCTGCCAGTTTTTCCAGGAGAATGCTGTGGGGTGTTTCAGACCATTTACCGGAAAAATGTGTCAAAAAGTCTTTTTGATAATGCAAAATGGGTTTGATGTGACTGTTTCATTTCACCTGGCAAATCGTATCACTTACTATTTGTTGTGGCAAGAGGGATTGCCGACTCATTTTGGGGAAAGAGCAGCACATCTGTCTCCTTGATCGTCTGAGAACTTGGCTGGAATGCACGGCTGCTGGGGAAACGGGTTTCTCCTCTGAGAAAGGATGGGAATTACCTAAACCCAAGTGTGGAATACGGAGCGATTTAATTGCGTTTCCCTCAATTTTAGCAACGGCCACGAGATGGCACAGGGCCGCTCCGAGGAGGATGGGAATTGCATCCCTGGGGAGAAGGCTTTTCCAAGTCGCCTGGAGCAAAGGGCTGGCTGAGAGCTCGGAAATGACGATGCCCGTGAGCCGTGGCCCCAAGCCTGGGTGGCACAGCCGGACGGGGGTGACCCGCACCCTGCGCCCCTTGGCATCGCCCTGGCAGCTCTGTGCATGGGGGAAGGTGATCTCCAGATAAATGCCTTGCTCAAGGGCTCTCTTTTGGCGGCCCAGCTCACCGTAGGGCTGGGTACGTTCCCTGCCAGGCTGGGAGCTGTAAATCCCTTGTCCTAATGTGGAAACCCCACCAGCCACAGCCACCAGTGGCACTGAAGTCAACAGAGTAGTGGCAAATTATTTTTTCTCTCTTACTAATGATAAGAAAAGTAATAATCCTCCTACAGGACTAATTACAGCCAGAGAAATTGTAGTGATGAAAAGAACTCCCTTAGTCAGCATTCGAAAAGTTACAATTTACATGAACTAAGAGGCTTATGTGAATAATGATTATTATTTTGTACATGGCTCTCTCTGGTCCCATCTATTCTGATCTCAGTAAATCAGGGTGTAATTAATCACAGAAGATTAAATGTGGCAGGACAAAGACTGGAAAATTCTATAGAAGCAAAACTGTGGTTGGTTTTGACTTAAAATAAACTTGGGTTATCTGTCACAAAGGACGTGACAGCTCTGCTTCCGACTGCCATCACCTCTTGCTGCTTTCAGGAATCAGTGTCATTCTTATTTCAAGTTTTGGGGTTGTGTTTTTTATTTCTTAATGTTTTTGGTGGGGTTTTTTTTGTTTTTGTTAATAATAAAGGTCTTTATAAATAATGTCTTTGTAGAGCTGTGAGCCCCAGAGTGTCTCAGAGATGTCCTGGCCCTGAGCTGCAAGCTTGGACCACGCTGCTGACACATGGTTTCAGATCTCTCTGCAAAACGTTGTTCTTGTGGTGTTCATTAGTGCAGACCTGGGGTCTGTGCTCCTCTCCAGCCTTTCAGCATCCCTAAAAGATGGGGTGTGGTGGAACAGGTGAGCACAGCACTGTGGTCCTTGTGCAGCCAGGAGACCCGAGTGTTAGCATGGTTCTCCATGCCAGGGAAGGGGTCTGGGGAGCAATGTGTGTATCAGGGAACTGGAAATTAAATATAATGGACATCAAACTGTAAAAAAGATTTTAATTTAGCACTGGAGGCAAATAGACACCAAAAAGGCAAA
Organism: Sturnus vulgaris; assembly: GCF_052056855.1. Lineage (NCBI taxonomy): Eukaryota > Metazoa > Chordata > Aves > Passeriformes > Sturnidae > Sturnus > Sturnus vulgaris. The sequence goes on along the minus strand of NC_142252.1, from coordinate 1,486,538 downwards.
GTAAAAGCAAAATAAATATATTGCTTGGGATGTTAAAGTCAGTAACGTCTGTGTGAAAGACAGCCTGGTACAGAAACAGGGTGTTCCCTGTGCAGAAGCTTCGAGAGCAATAAGGGAAGTGCTTTGGCTAGTTGGAGTCACTGGCCTCTTCCCTCTCCATGTGGCCCAGGCAGGTGGGTGCATGGCAGGTAAAGCTCCTGGAGCAGAGCTCAATGGCTACAGAGGTGTTAAGAAGCAGAGCCACTGCTCACAGCAGAGAAGAAAAACAAGAAAAAAAAAAAAAAACAACAAAAACCCCAGGAGAAAATAAGATTTAACTCTTTTAACCTTTGAGACAACAACATTTCTGAACAGGTGTGTCAGTGACCAATTTCCTGGGACACATTTCTCACAGCAGGGCATCCTCAGGATCCCTTTCATATCACAGCAAGACAGAGGAGTTGTGAGGTACAAGCATATAAGCACTATTTGCCTTATGGTGAGTCACAAAAGAGGCTGTCAAAGAAGAAGGTAGATAATAAGCTGTGGAAACAAGGGAAAAGCTTAATGACTTTTTCTCAATCTCTTATTTCAAGCCCTGTTAAGGCTCCTGGGATGTACTAAAAGCCAGAGAGGTCCCTGTGCTCTGCACATTAAAGACATTTCCATTTTTTTTTACTTTTTTTTTTCCAGAACTGGGCAAGGACAAATGGAAGGGGAGTCTCTCAGCCATCAGAAGCTGCCCTGCTGCTGCAGTTGTGCCCTGGTGCCCTGAGAGCAGCACAGTGCTGGCTCCTGGCAGGGCAGTGCTGGGAGCTCGGGGGGCACTCACTGCCCGTGGAGTGACTCCCTAAAAATCCTCCCAGCTGCCAGCTGCACAAAGGCCACTCCGTGGGCTACCAGACCACAACTCAGCTCTCCTGGCTGCAAAACCCAGGTGACCAAGCTGAGCCTGGTGCCAGCTGCCCCTACCCCCTTTGAAGGGTGCACAAGTGCCACAGCAAAGGCTGTGGGGTAGGTGATGGACAACCAGGGTGTCCTGGGGCACTCAGCTGCACACAGCCAGACCCCGAGAACAATTCTGGACCTACTGTTTAATTTTGTTTTGTCCAGCTGTAAGTATTTAAATCCAGCAGCTCTGTGTAAATGATGTCCCAGTCCCAGGTCCCTGCTGTGCCATGGGTCCTGCTGTCACCAGAGCAGCCTGAATTTGAGATGTCACCCTCACTGTTCTCATAAATAACCAGCTCAAATGGTCGAAATAGTAACCTGAATTACATCACAGCTTGGTGGAATTCACACCTGATTCCTGTGGTGTTGAGGGGCCATCTGCCAGACAGACCTTAACACCACAAAGGAGCCTGTTTCCTTTCTTGGGCTGCATTAAAAATAATCTGAGCATCAGTTTTCACAGCCAAATTTATCAGTGGTGTCAGCAAAGCACTTTAACTGAAGGTACCAAAGCCGAGGTTCAGCAGGGACGCAGCCCAGCAGACACAGCACTGCTCACAGGGAGAGCTGCTTGGGCTGTTTGGACTTACCATGGCCATGCCAGCGCCTTCAGAAGTGGCAGTTTCAAGCCCCAAGTTGTTTCAGGCAGGAATTACTTTTACTATGTAGGTGGAGCACCTAAAAGCAGCCTGGACCATGTTTAGGGCTTCAGGTGCTCCTGCACTGGAGCAGGGGCCTGCCTCCCTCCCAGGGATGGGTGCTTTCCCTGCAGAGAACTCTCCCATGAGAGCTGCAAGTGCTCAAACGTCAAGAGGAAATATCACTGTCGTGAAGATCTGCCCACACAATGTGCGGGTAATCTGAATTTTGGAGTGCAAACTCTCGCACTTACGAACTGTCTTTTCTGGAAATGATGATACAAAGTTAAAAAATGACCTTTAGACACCTTCAGACATCACTTCCCCCTGACTATAACCTTCTGGTCACCTCGGGTGTTAAAGCATCCAGCAGGGTGGTAAGAAAAATAGCGTTAAGTCCTGGCAGAGCCAATGCAAATTGGCTGTAAGCAAATTGGAGATTGATGACTGTTTAGAGGAAAAAAACCACAGTGATCAGCAATCAGGAAAGCAAATTAAGCAGAGATTTCCTGAGAGAAAAAGCTTACGGTGAAATTAATGTAACTGAATGGAAGAGAAAGGAGGAACCATGACTGGTTTCAATAAACACCTGAGCAAGTTGAGCAAATATTTCCTTCCTTGCTCCCTGTTTCTTCTCCTGAGAGCACACGGTTTTGCTTGGATTTACTGGTCCTGGGTTTTTCTGTGTCTGTGTGGCTGCTAGATTGTCGCTGTGGGTTGATGTCAGTGTGACAGGGACAGGGCACAGCTGTGGGGCAGCAGCTCACGGAGCTGGGGGTGCCAGGGCAGGGCAGCCTGGGGCAGGGTGGGGGCTGGAGGTGCCTGGCCCAGCTCCCCACCCTGCTGTGCCCGGAGCCCTCTCCATCCTCACCCTGGTTTGTTCACTGCTCCAGCCCTGCAGCACAGGGGACAGGAAGGAGATTCCCCCTGTGTGCCTGGCGGGGATGTCCCTGAACACACAGAGCAGACAGGGCTGAGGTGGGCAGGTGTGTGCCCACAGCCAGGCAGGATCAGCATCCTCCTTCCCGTGCCAATGGAGGGTTAGGGACATTAACAGGACAGGTGTTGAGGCACCCCAGCACTTCAATAAACAATTCTGTCCCCTTGTAGCAAACTGGGAAAGTGCTTTCATATTTAATGGGAGTAAGCCATGGAAGGTTACCCTTTTTAAACCTAGGGGTCTAGGAGGTGAAAAATAAACATCACATCTCATTTGTGTCATACACCTTCTGCTGATAGCAGCAGAGGAGGCTGATTTTTCCCTGACCTTTTACTTCAAGGAGGAAAGGAGAACTACCAGATGAGAGGTTTCATCTGTGGGTGGGACACACTGTTCTGTGCTCAGGGCCGTGGTGAGTAGAGTGACCGACACCTCTGTTGAAATGCCAGCAAGGTCCTGATGCAGTGAAAGAAATAATGCCTATTTTAGGGGCTGTTGGGATGAAGAAACAGCCTGAAGTCACATAAGCAACTCAGAGCAGCACATATGTCCCCAGAGGTTCCTGCTCAGCATGAGCCAAGGGGTCACAGCCTGCTCTCTGTAAGGTCATGCATCAGAGGGTGGCTTTGGGCAGGGAATTTCAGGCAGCACCAGCAGCAGACTCGCTCAGGAGCCTCAGATTTCAGGTGGGGCTTTCTCAGGGCCTGCTCTGTGTGCAGCACTGGTGACATGCACAGCACATGGAGACTTCCAGCAAGAACCCCTAAAATGTTTTCTCTCAGATGGGGAGCACTGGTGTGCTGGGGCTCAGTGTTTAACCCATCCTGGGGCTCTGGAAGCAACTGGATAAGTTGGCCACATCACTGTGCTTCAGTGTTCTGCTGAACAAACAGGTCAGGACATACCTGTGCTGCTTCTTAAGGACCAACCTCCCACAGGAGGTCTTTTCTTCTCCAAAACAACCAGTACTGTGATAAATGAGTATTTTAAAGCATTGAAAGTATTTCAGCCATTGAAGCTAGGGAAATGAGGGTAAAGGGGCTCCTGCTGCTATTGCAGCCACCAAACTTGGGCAGGTTTAGATGCCACTGACTGGCCCCAAGGGAAGCCCTGCCCTAAATAGGCAGGAGAAGGTGCAGGGTTGTTCAAGTGCAGGCTCAGGGACCATATCAGTGACATCTGGAATCTGCATTGTGGTCAGATATTCGCACAAAGGAGCTGTGGGGGAATTTGCTGCTTTGCTAAGTCATAAGCTGGGGTGATAAAGGCTGTCACACAGCAGAAAAGTACTGGAGCAAAGCAGACACAGAACCAGCCACCAAATGAACTTGGCAGTTCAATGGAACAACTTTATAAGATTCTGACGTTTCCCTCATCTCGTTTTTCCCTCCTCCCTCCCTGATGCCCTGAGCTCACTGCTCTGCACCCTCAGTGCTGGGAAGGGGAGCAGCCACCACCACATGGGGTCTTTTGGCCAATTTTCCCAACCAATTTTTTTTTTATTTTCCTAGACAACAGGGAGGTCTGGAAATGGGAGGCCCATGGTGTGTCTTGCACAAGGCCAGAGGGTTGGAAGTGCCAGGCTATGTTGAATTCTTACCTTTGATGAGTGGTTGGATACCAGAGTGATTAAATAAGAGTGAAAATGCCTTGGTGTAAATCAGTGGCTCCCCATGGGTGTACAGCTTCACCCGTGTCTTAAGTGTGAGATGCTGAAAGCCAAGATTTCCAAACTCAAGATTAAATTCCAGTGTCAGAGGCTGGAGCTGACCTTACCAAACTACATTTTCCCTGCTTCCTATCCATGCAAGTGAGAAATATGCACATCTCACAAACGTGTTTTTCAGCCAAGTTCATGTTCTTTGCTCTTGTTTTATTCTCAGAGCACAGTGTGTCAGCACAGCCCTGCAAAGGGGAAAGGTTAAGATAGATATTTTTTATAGATATGCTTATACGCCTCCTTGGCCTGAAAAGCAAGGCAAACATGACCAACTTACTGTTTTACTCTACAAGGCAGCCCTGCAAAGGTTACCACTCCATGCCATCACTGACATAGTGCATTTTCTACAAGTGCACAGACAGGTCTGTGGCTCACACCACCCAGAAGGATCAGTTTGGTGTCACTGCTTTCAGTCCTGTTACTCCAGTGGCACAATGTTATTATGCTGATGCTCTGTAGCTTGCACAGGAAGGCAAAACTCATTTGTCATCATTAGCTGGTTGCCCTGTGTCCCCAGTGCTCTGGAGCTACTGACAGATCCTGTGTATCTCTGGTAGGGAACAAGTTTTTAGCCACTTAATCCTTGCTGAGACATTGATCTTCACTGGGACAGGGCCAGGTGCTTGCAGTGCTCGTGTGGTGTGAGGCTCCTGCAGGAGAGGCAAGCCCTGTGCCCAGGTCCTCCAGGGACCCTGCCCTGAGCACTGTGTTCCAGCTTTCCAGCTCCCCTTGGCTGCTGGGGAGCCCAGCCCCAGCCCTGCCAGGCAGCAGGGGCTGTGTGCAGGCAGTGCCCCGTGCCATGCTGTGACACAGATGCTCTATCAGCCACCATGGCCCTGGCACCAACCACACTGCCACACTGAATGCTGCTTTTCCCTGTGCCCTTTCTTTGCATGGCTCATCTTTCCATCAGGAAAAAAAGGGTGGGTTTCTGACATGCAATAATGAAGAAGAAATCAAAATATAACTCCTTGGCATGATTAATCCCTGCCAAACCTCCTTTTCTAGTCAGTTATTTCATTTGCCATCAGGAAATACTGAATCAAAGGGTGATTCTAAATCACTATTCCTCAATTTCCATTTATTAAAGTTATTAAACTGTATTTCTAAAATTGCTTTCAGTTTCAGGAAATGGAAATAGGTCTGATATAACAGTGAATTTTTGCTTCAGGCTCATCATCACCTTTCCAAATAAGGTGAGACTGACTTGAATCTAATTTATCACCTCTCCTTTGCCAGGTTATTTCTAGTTCTTAAATGATGGGGTAACTTTCTTTCTGAGAAGTGGATGTTTATGGAGCCCTCTCCCTCCCTGTACCTCTGATGGCTTTCCTGACTCCTGCAGCAAAAGTTGCCCAGTTTAAAAGTCTCTGAGCTAAACTGCTCATTCTCATCCACATTTATGAAAAATAAAATGGAATGGGGTTTAGAAGGCAAGTGGAAAAATAAGCAGGAGGAAGAAGGGTGATGCATCCAGTGAGTTTTAGGCACAGTTTTATTTCAGGGAACCAGCATACATACATTTCAGCCTAGTCTGTGCTAGTAATGCCTAGAGCAAAGCAGCTCTACAGGCAAAGTCCAAAAGTATAAACAAAAGCCTCTAACACTCTTATGTACAACATTGCAGGAGTGATGCTTCTCCCAGGCTGAAAGTGCCTCTGTCCAAATGCAGAAATGGGGAGGATAACTACAGGCAAATTACAGACTTCTGGGAAAAGCCAAGGATAAATTGATTTGCTCTGCTGGGACTAGACAAGGTCAGAGTGTGGATTACAATTTCTCCTCTGTTGCTTCCCATTAGCAAACCCCATTAAAAAAAATAAATTTTTTGAGTGTCTTGTGGTTGAAGAAGACTGATAGAAAAAAATCTGGCAGAGCTCTTGAAGCATTAGATGTCTCCACTCAAACACAGGGCACTCAGAAACAGAATGATTCTTAGAGAGGGAGAGAGAGCAAAAGGGAGTTTTTCATCTCAGGAAGGATGTGAGACTATAGCATCAACATAACGAGGCTGGATAGGCTGGAGTGTAACCCAGAGAGCACTGAGGATTTGGTCCAGTCTGGCCTGGCCTCCATAAAGGAATACAAAAAGGAATACATAAGGGGATTCAGTCCAGAGGCACCTGTGGATGTATTTGTGCAGCATTGAACAGGTGGGTATTGCTGCAGCTCCCCTGAATAAAGCATGGCTGCTTGTGCCAACACTGCCATCCTTAGCCCATCTTTGTTTTCCTCCTTCTTGGACATATGAATGTAAACTGTAAATAAATTAAGCTTTGAATTCAGAATATTAATGAAGGTGAAGACCTTCCAAACCCAAAAGATTGCATAACGAAGTGACCTTTCAAACTGACTATATAGGAAAAACATGTTCATGATTGAGGGAGGGGAAGGGGGAAAAAACCCAAACCAAGGTGAAGAGTGTTTTTGCCTTGCTGTCATGGAAAAGATGCTACCTTGGAAGGCAGGCTCGTGAAGGTTTGCAGCATCCTGTGTAGGTGCTGCCCCTGTTTCTCACCACAGCCAAACCCACTTTGTTTAGTCCTGCTTAGTATGCTGTATTTCAGCAGAACACAAGCAGATGTAATCTGTACCAGTTCAGCATCTTCCAGCACTGAGACTTGGTGGAAGACAGGTACAAAATGCCAGGTGCTCAGGCAGACCCAGCATGAGCAGCCTTCTCCTGTCTTCCGTGGGGGAATGAATCTTTCTGTCCAGGCTAGACACAGCTGCAGGCAGGTGCCTCTGTCACAGCCTGACCTTCCCCCAGTGCTGCTTGGCTGCCACCATCCCAGAGCTCCTCTGCTGCCGTGTCTGTGTGTCCCCAGGCCCTTTCCAGTGCTGGAACTCATCAGCTGGGACAGTTTGGCCAGCCTCTATCCATCCCTGTCCCACATCCGTGGTTTTCTCTCCCCAGCCCCTCACTCTCCTGGCTTACACCCTCTTCGAGGCTCTTTCCTAGGTCACCACCTCCAAACCAGCTGGAACTCCACAGGCGGAGCTCCATCTCCTTCTGGCACTGGCAATTTTAGTCCCCACCATCGACTGCAGCCCGTGCAGATTGTGGTGGCACAAAGTGATTTTCCACTGCTGCTCATCTCCTCACAGCCAGGCCTGCAGTGAGCTGACACTCATCGTGTGCTCTTCCCTTCAGCACTGCTGTCTCCCTCAAATGTCACCCTTCAGGGAAGAGCATCCAGAGAACTGCAGGACAGTCACTCCCTACAATTCCTTCGGCTGAGGAGGAATGACTCCATACACCTGCCCAGGCTGGGGCTGACGTGCTGGAAAGCAGCTTGGCAGAGAAGAACCCGGGCTCCAGGAGGAAATGAAGCTGATGGTGAGCCAGCAGTATGCCATGGCAGCAGAGAGAGGTAACAGCAGCTGGGGCTGCTGGACAATGAGCACTGCCAGCAGCTGGAGGGAGGTGAATCCTCCCTCCCCTCTGCCCAGCACTGCTGAGACTGTCTCAGGCCATCCCTGGGGCCAGTGCTATCCCCCCAGTGCAACAAAGACCTGGAATTACTGGAGCAGGTCTAGGGAAAGGCCACAAAGATGATTAAGGGACTGGAATGTGTCTTGTATAAGGAGAGGCTGAAAGAGCTGGGACTATTCAGCCTGGAGAAGTCTCTCAAGTATCTGATCTATGTGTATAAATACCCAGTGGCAGGGAGCAAACATTTTTTATGTTTAAACAGACTTTCCTATATTTCTGTTTGTGCCTTTTGCCTCCTGTCATCTCCCTGACACTGTTGAGAGAGCAAGAGGCAAAAGGCACAGACTGAAATATAGGAAAGTCTGTTAAAACTTAAAAAAAGATTAGTCTCAGAATTATCAAGCACTAGAAAATGTTGCCCAGAGAATGTGTGGAGATCTTCAAACTATTCAAAACCAAACTGAACATAGACAATGGCTCTGAGCAAAGGGTTGGTGGAAATCTCAGGAGGTTCCTTCCAGCCTCAGTGATTGTGAGCAAGGCCATCACCGTGGGCTCTGACTCTAAAATAACCCACAGCATCAGCCTCTGGCACATAGAGCTGCAGCAACCACAGGCAAACAGCTCCCACCACCTTTGCTTTGTGGCTGTCTTCACACAGGTCTGTCCTGTCCCTGAACACCTGCAGTGACCTTCCTGTCCCTTTCACACTGTGACCCAAAGAGCCACTGCAGCATTTCGTGTCACCGTGCTCCCTGCCCCCTCCCTCCACAGCACCTCACAAATGCCAGATGCTATCCGAGGGTCTTATCAGCCTGTGGTTCAGAGATATCTGACGTGGCTCCTGCCTCACACACTCCTTGTTCCTCCTGTGACAGGCACGCCCAGGGCTCTGGATGCCTGTTTGCCTCCTGAGGGCTGTGATCAGCACGCACATCTCTGTGGGGCTGGGATGGCTGAGAGCTGCACAAGCCTTGTGGTGGAGCAGAATGGGCCTTATCTCCAGCATCCTGTGCCTGGTGCTCTCCCCTGCACAGCCTCGTGTGGCAGCTGTGCTGCAGTGCTTCCTTTGCCTGGTGCCACCCTGTGCCACCTGAGCCAGGGACATGTGGGCATGCTGCCATCCTTCACTCACAAAGCAGTGCCTGACACCAGGAACTCCAGCAGCTGCTTCTCTTCTCTCACAGCTCCCACAGCCAGGACAGCACCCATCGTGCTGCTTGAGGAGCAGCCAAGCACCAGTGAATCAATGGAGCAGCCAAGCACCAGTGCAGCACTGCAACACAGCAGTGCCACAGCTGGCCAGGAGCAGAGCTGAGTGTGCAGGGAAGAAGTCCCCCCTGCAGCTGATTACTGAGCCCAATTAACAGCCCACTGCCCAGCCCTTTGGGGTTTGCAGCTCTGCCTGCCCCCTGCACTTCTGTCAATGCAGAGTTTAACAGTGGAGCTCCCTGGCCACCCGCTGGGATGCTGAGGCTTGGTTTAGTTGCCAGCTGAAGTTCTCGGGGGTTTGGCTGTACCTGTGCTCAAACAGGGGTGCAGGCCTGTGGAGGGAGCAGAAAATATTCATAAAGAAGAAAGTCTCCCTGCATCCTCAGAACAAGCTCCTTGGAAAACCATAGCTTAGAGATAAGAAATGGCTTGTGAAATGACAAATACAAAAAGAATCCAGTTTCCCCCCTTGGTAGACCCTCTTATCTATCTTCAATTTTAGTTGTTCATTCTCTTTTAGTATCCATAGGCCAGCTTTGAATGTAAAATCCCTCGGGGATTGGTTAGAATGTAGAATTCCCTTGGTAATTGGTGCAAACTGTAAAACCCTCAAAAGAGATAAAACCCCTGTAAAACAATAGCTGTGGGTATATGTAGACAGGATGCCTTCATGGAATAAACGATGGATTTGTGCCTCTCTGCATATGCTGGTCTCTCTACCCCGCTGGTCTGAGAGCTCACTGTGAGCCAAATTCTATCTGGGCAAGGCTGGGGAACGTGCTCCATCACTGAGGGCTGCAGGAGCAGTCTCAGGGACCCCAAAGGGACCCCAAAAACCCAGCCAGTGACACAGGCCAGAGCTCCATCACCCTCTCCTGCTCCATCCATGCCCCAGGCACCAAACCCAGCCCAAGGCACCATTGAGTGCAGCGTTTGAAGAGGGTTGGGGAGGCTTTCCTACACCACTTGCCAAGCTGCTCCCTGTGCCCATGTCCACACCCAGAGCTTGCAAGCACAACTCAACACTCAGGGGTACCTCTAGCTGCATGGGGCACTCCAGACCAGATATTGCACCTTCCTGGCTTTACTTAGCTTAGACTTCAGCACATTTCAAATCCCCCCTTGCTGAACATCTCTGTTAGCCATAGAGCACACCCTCTATGTGCAGAGCAGTGAGGCACCAGAGTTCAGTGTGAACTAGTGCCACCATTGATTTGGCCAGAAGGTTGGCATTCAAAACCTGGCTGCTGTGAGATCTGCTCTTACGCAGGAGGAGGAAGTGCTGTGGAAACCCTCAAGTATCAGGGAGCTGCTGGTGCCAGGCAGGCTCTGCACAGAGCCCGTGCCCTGCTCCAGCCCTGTGTGCCCTGCCTCGGGTGGCTCCTGCTGCTGGCTGTGTCACATCAAATCTGCAGGTAACAGCACTTTGTTTCCTCCTCTCTTGCTGGCTGGGAAGTGCTGAGCAGGTTCCTGCTTTGCCTGGGGGGAGGCAGAGGAGGATTCCAGGGTGGTTTCTGCAGGGCAGCGAGGCAGGCGTCCCTGGGCTAGGTTGTGATCTCTGAGTCTTTCAATTTCTTTTCTTACTCCAAGGTATTCTCTGGGTACTTTACCTGGAATATCACAGCAGCTGAGAACTGGGAGTAATTCATCCCAACATGGGAAACGAGTGACTCTAACAATTTTTTTCTTCTCTAAGAGAACCCCTTCCAGTGTCTATCAAAGCAGATCACTGTCAGGGTGACCACATTACAGTTTTCAAGGGATGCAGTGATAAATGAGCCTGAAAGAACACAAGTTTCAAAAAAGAAGAGAAAAAAGTGCTGTGCCTTAGATCCCTGCATTTGAGAGAGGTGTGAGCAACAGCAGCAAGGCTGGAGCAGGCAGTTTGCAGAATTCTTTATGATCTTTGGAAACAGAGAGGAAAAGCTCCTCACTTCAGTACCATGGCAGTGCCCTCACCTGGGTCTCCTCTGCCATGGGGACAATTTGTCTGCTCACTCTTTCTGGGCCATGCTTCCCCCTAGCTCCTGCCCAGGGCAGGCCAGCAGTGCTGTGGGTACATTAAAACCTCTGGGAAGTGCTGCCCTGCCCAGGTCTGTTCTCACACCTGTGCTGTATCTTCATTGAGTATTTGCTGAGAGCTGCCCATTCCATTTATAGGAATGTTGGTGACAGTCAGGGCTGCTGTCATGGAGGTGGCAGGTCTGAGGGCAGCTGATGCAGAAGATGCTGTGCTGTACCCAACTTCACCTTCAGCCCTTGGTGCCTCCCCACTTTTGAGCTCTCCCCAGAAGGTAGGAGGAGGACTTTCCATGCAAGACTCCTCCTTCAGTGCAGCTGCTTTCCCACTGGAAAAACACAGGATGCAGCCACCACACTGCTGCTGCAACATCCTCTGTGCCTTCAGCTTCTGAACTACATCTCTTCCTCCAGCCTTTCTGTTCAGAGTCTGGCAGAAGCCTCCTGCCCAGCCTGGGCCTTGCTCCCCAGATGGTCACCAACTTCTGTGCTGGGGGACCTGCACAGCGACCTGAGAGCTGCTGACCAGCTCTCCCCAGCCTATGGTGGGGATAGCAGGACACCCTGCACAGAACTGGTGACCTTATCTGTTGAGCCCCAGCCTACTCCATGTCTTCCAGCAGCAATAAGATGCTGTTTCACAGCTGTCTCCATCCTTTTGTCACAGCTCTAAGTTGCTGCCAAGCCCCTCTGATGCTGCAGGCATTTCATCTATTCCACATGAAGCCTTTCCAGCAGCCATAGAATATGCTGGCTGGTCAAGCTGCATCCCTTTAAAGATTTTTTTTTGCTCAATCATACCCTATCAGTGCCAAAAAGGCCTGCTTTAAACCCTCTATTCATTTCCTCCATCCTCCTCCCAGCCTCTGGACTGCCTTGTGGCTTGTGAGCCCTGCTGCTGGGATCTGCATTGGGCCAGGTCTCCAGCTCCAAAGGCAGCGTTGGCCAGAGCCCTGTGATGCTGCAGAGCCCGGCGGTGTGGTTTGCCTGTGCTGCACATCTGCAGAGGCTGCTGCTGGCACTGCAGACCAGTATTGCACCCCAGAATTGCATCCCAGGGCAGTGAAAAGAAACCTGACAGTGCAGCTGTCAGACTTCTGCCTCGTGCCATAACCAGTGACCACAACCAGTGACAGTTCCCTGCTGCTACTTTCCACAGCTCAGAGAGGTTTTCCTCAGGGGACAGGTGTTCCCTGCCTCGCAGGGTACAGGCAGTGAGCAGCAAGCCTCTGTTGGGAAACCCAGATCTGAGCACACAAGAACTGTGCAGCAGTCACATCAGTGTCTGCTATTGCCCAAGGCACTCACACATACCCCCAGAAACTGAATTATTTGTGTAGTTTTCAGTCACTTCAGAAGTGAATTCTGATTTGCAGGCACCTTCACCAACTAGCCACAAGGTCTGCATGGCTGGTGGAGGCAAATAATTGCATAACCAACCAGACAGAGTGTCCCTTCCCACATCTCTGCAAGCTACAGGATTTCACCAAATCCCTCCCCACTTCTCTCTCCTGTTAGAGTGGTTAAACACTGATTTTACACTGAAGAGTTGTTTTTTTGTTGTTTTCTGAAGTGCATTTAGATGCGAGTAGAAGTGACAGATACTCAGAATCACCAGTTCAGAGAATTGTTCCACGTGCATGTCACATGAAGCCACTTTGCACAGATGGGCTCGTTGAAAGATGATTTTTATCAACCCATGAACTCACACTCTTCACATAACTAGTACTCTTGCAAAACATCTTTCAGCCAGTGTGACAGAGGTCAACAGCTACTACTCATCACCTGGATTTCTGAGGGTAGCTGCCTGCCTGCCTGCAGCAGGAGCCATCTAATCCAGCCCTTAAAAACAAGCTCCTTGCTCTGCAGTGGTGCTCCCTCTTCCAGATATGGCTTTCTGCTTTGCACCTGCAGAGTCATCCTCTGTCCTGGAACAAATGGGCTTAAAGTCAGGTGAATCCTTCCATGCCCCATTCCCCTCCTGGTGAGGTGGAGAGCAGCATACCTCACTCTATTAGGGTTTCAAGCATGCCTTTGGGAGAGTAGGAATGCAGATTCAGCTGTTTTCCTCAGCTTGGAGAAGGAACTCCAGGTTCACAAGCTGGTGCAAAGGCTCAGAAACCTTCCCACTTAGAGCCAGAGCACAAGGATTTCTATCAAGTGACACCTGCTGTGCACTCCCAGCCCTTCACCCCCAGTCTGAACCCAAAACCAGTAGAACTGACGGAAAAACTTTTGCCCGTGGGTTGTGCTGGGCTTTACCTGCAATCCCTATCTAGCTCAGCACCGAGCCAAGGGTAATTTTACATCATCTGCACAGCCTGGCTTAAGGAATTAGTGTTCACCTTGTCACAGGATGTGCCCATGACCTATCTGGGCTCTTCTAAGTGCCACGTTGCCTTCTGCCCTCACACACTTCAAGTTCTCCCTATTTAATAAAGGCTGTCTGCCATGTCCTGTTGGAAGTGTACCCTGAGACATTCATAAACTGAGTGAACATAAACAAAGCTTGACAAAGGATGTCAAAGGATGACACAGGCTAACTGAAATAGCTCTGTAAATCTCAGATTCGCATTTTTAACAAAGGACATATGTACTTATACGTGCTTTTTTTTACAGCTACTAAGAGGTCTTACCATGTCTTTTCCTATTTCAGGTCTCAGAACATCGCACAACATCTGTAACTCACGACAATGAATGTATCCAACAACTGCAGCACCACAACTCTAGAACTGCATCACCACGTTCGCCTCATTGAACTTGCTCTGTATAGCCTCATTTTCTTTTTTGGGGCACTATTTAATGTCCTTGCCTTCTGGATGTTCTCCTGCAAGATGAAGAAGTGGACAGAAACCAGGGTGTATGTAATGAATTTAGTGTTTGCAGATTTCTCTGTCGTCTGCACCTTGCCTGCCATGGTTTATTTACTGTGGAATGAGTCAGCCCGAGGGGAGCTCTGTCAGCTTACAGAGACCATGTATTTTATCAACATGTTAGTGAGCATCTACATCATCTCATTCATCTCCATTGATCGATACATTGCCATAAAGCACCCTCTGAGGGCCAGGACCTTCAGGTCGCCGTCCAAGGCTGCTCTCCTGTGTGGGCTCCTGTGGGTCCTGGTGATCAGCAGTGCCAGCATCCAGCTCTGGCAGAGACACGCAGCTCTCTGCTTCCACACCTACACCCCCCTGCCTGCTGCCCTCAGCCTGCTGGCCATCTTCTTCGTGTTCACCCTCCCATTGGCAATCTTGACCTTCTGCTCCACAGAAGCCATCAGGAACCTCAAGAAACATCTGAGCACGAATTCAGCGGAGGAGAAGTCAATCCAGAAAGCCGTGCACATTATTTATGCAAATCTGATTGTATTTCTGATCTGTTTTCTGCCAGCCTACCTTGGGCTGCTGGCCAGGTTCATCATAGAGAGCCTTGCACCTACCTGTTTCCTGCTCTGTGTCATGAGGAACTTCTCCTCTGTGATGAGGTGCATTGCCACCTCCAACTGCTGCCTCGATAGTGTCTGCTACTACTTTGTCACCAGGGAGTTCCATGAAGCCTTTCTCTGGCCCAAAGCCAGCACTCAAAAACCAGAGGCAACCCACCCCATGCAGATAGAGACTTGCTAAAGGAAAAATGGGGAACAAAACCCACCCACAACATCTGCAACGTAGAGAGGAAATACAGCTTCAGGGCTATTGGGATAAGTATTGCTCTTTTTCTCTAGCAAGTTCTTCGTTAGGTTTAGAAATTTATACTCTATGTGTTTGTTAAACAAATAGGTGACAGAGAGGTGTAGAAGTGTGTATGTAACTGCTGGTTGTTAACGTGCCTCCATTCCAGCACCTACCTGTTACTCTTACAGGAAGACAGGTGAGCCATGTGCCTCTTTTAGTTCCTTCTGCATCTAAAATCTATTGATCCTTCTTGCCAACATGTGCAGATGTACATATTATGTATTTCATTGTGTATTTCAGGTTGTCTGCATAATTAAACTAATCCAGTTTATATTTATCCCATTCCTTTGGCAGGCTGGGTTGGATGGCTGCTCAGGTGGTTCTGGCATTTTATCAACTACCTGTCCCTACAAAACAGCCTAGGCTGTCCTGACCTCCTTGCCCTTCAACTCAACAGGTCAGACAGGTGTGAAGGAACACTTTTGGGATGAAAGCAGGACTTGTCAGTCCAGATTTCAGAGCTGAGTCCTCCTCCCTGCAGACCCTGGCCCAGAGACACCTCCTCAGAGCAGCCATGCCTCCAGGCCTGATCCTCCCTCACACAGCAAAGCCATTTCACTGCTGCCTCAGCATTTGCCACCCTTTTGTTCCGCCCTGGTTTGTGTTGTGGCACCAGGCTGACCCCCAGGGTCACCCCAGCTCGGGCTCAGAGTATCTCCCCCAGGGGAACCCAGCTGGGGCTGGGTGTCCACAGCCTGCCCACATTGACAGCCCTAACATTTCTATCAGGAAAGTGTGTTTTTCTGTGAGTCAGCAGCTTAGAAAAGTGAGGGGAGAGAGGAAGTCAATAAATGCTGCCTAGAACTGGGCTTTTTTTTCTTTCTGAATGCTAAAAAACCCAAAATGGCACTGAGCTCTGCCGCAGCAATGCTCAGTGTTCCACCAGACAGTGTGGGAGAGCTTTCCTGCCCACAAACACTTCTCCCCTGTGACCTACATGTGCCCTTAGTGAGCCCACAGCCAGCACCCAACCTGCTGTTGTCACCTTTGAGAACGTGAGCTCCTGTGCTGCTTTTGCACAGCCTGGTTTTTGGAAGCTGGGGGGGCTCAGAGGTGGCTTCTCTGAGAAGCTGCCAGAAGCTTCCACCATGCCTGGCAGAGCCAATCCCTGATGGCTCTGAGGATGGATTTGCTGCTGGCCAAGCCTGGGTCAATGAGAGATGTTGGCAACACCTCTGTGATAACAGATTTAAGAAGAAAATCAAAACAAAGGGGGATGCACTGTTGATTCCAGCCAGAGAAGAGAAGGAGGTGAGAATGTGTGAGGGAAACAACGTGGAGACACCAAGGGCAGTGGGGAAGGAGGGGCAGGAGCTGCTCCGGGTGCCAGAGCTGGGATTCCTCTGCAGGCTGTGGTGAGACCATGGTGGGGCAACTGTGCCCCTGAAGCCCCTGGAGGGAATGGGGGATGCAGAGATCCACCCACAGCCCGTGGGGATCCGTGGGGATGCAGAGATCCACCCACAGCCCATGGGGACCCATGGGGATGCAGAGATCCACCCAGAGCCCGTGGGGATCCATGGGGATACAGAGATCCACCCATAGCCCTGGTGGAGGTGCCCACAGCAGAGCAGGGGAATGCTGGAGGAGGGTCTGAGCCCATGGGAAGCCTGTGGTGAGAGGGGCCCTGCTCCCAGGCTGGAGCAGCCTGTCCTTGGAGCACTGACCCGTGGGAGAGTGACCCACAGCACAGCAGTTTTGGGAGGTCTGTGTGCCTGTGGGAGGGACTCACGATGCTTGTGAGAGTGAACCCACACTGGAGAAGTTCACAGGGAACTGTCTCCCGTGGGAGGAACCCCACGGTTTCACAGGGAAGGATTCCTCACCTGGAGCAGCAGAAGAAAACCTCAGTGATGAACTGACCAAAACCTCCATGCCCTGTCTCCCTGCGCTGTCCCTGGGAAGGAGGGAGAGGCTGGGGGAAGAAAAGGTGTTTTAAGAGCTTATTTTACTTCTTATTACTTTACTTCTTATTATTACTAACAAAGTCTTACAATTTTGTTAGTAATAAACCCACTTTGTATCTCTAAGATGAGCCTGTTTTGCTTTTGGAGTGTTTTCTCCCAGTCTTTATCTCAACTTAGGAGCCCTTTGTTAAATTTTCCTCTCCTGTCCCCAGCTGTGGCAGGGGAGGGCAGTGAGCATCTCTCATGGATGCCTGGCATTTGGCCAGTGTCACACCATGACAGCTCCGAAGACAAGAATTAATGGGACAAATCCCGAGGGAGTCAGTCTGGCTCCTGTCAGCTGGCTCACAGAGATGGAATTGCAGCTGCTGTAGGCAGTGGACAGCAAAAGCCACCGAAATGTCCGTGCCATACCGCTGGGGCACGCTCCTGGCCGCGTCCCTACAGCTCCCAGCGCCGCACTGCCGGGCAGTGACATTACCTGGCTCCCAGGTGATGCACAGTGACACTCCTGGCTGCTGTGCAGAGGGAGAGCCAGCCCAACATCCTCCACCTTGCACGGACAGCAGCACTGCGGGTGCCTGTGTCACTGTCACCCACTGTCCCCTCGGAAAGGTCCCTGTCCCCCCGGGCACCCTGTGCCACCGCCCCAGAGGCTGCACAGCCCGCCGGGCACCCTGGGGACCCTTCTGCAGCCAGAAGGGCAATTTGCAACCATTATGGGCTTTATTTCAGAAATTGTTTTCCCACGACTGAAAAGATTAAATTTTAATTGCCGGGTTGTGCGAGGCGGGGAGGGGAGCGCACTCGGGGTGGAAAAACTGACGGGGATTGAGCTTTAGGGCTGGGACAACAGAGGGCACCAGAGACTCCGGCTCAACAAAACCAGGGCATAAATGAAGGGCTGAGGAGCGCACGGGTTCATTGCTGGGCTCAGCAGTGCCGGGCTGGGACAGCTGTGCCCTGCCCTGACACCTGTGCCACCACGGATCTCCTTCCCTGCCAGCACCCTGCGCGTTCCCCGCAGCCTTCCCGAGGACCAGCGCACCTGTCGGCCTCCCATGGAGCAGGTAAAGGCTTTTCACTGTGCCACAGTGCGCTCTGCTCAGCCCTTCAGGGTGTGCTTCTGCTTGCCAGCCTATGGCTCAGTCAGTGCCTGCTCTCCTCCTGCTTTCCTCCTCCTCTCCTCCTGCTTTCCTCCTCCTCTCCTCCTGCTTTCCTCCTCCTCTCCTCCTGCTTTCCTCTTGCTCTCTGTGGTCACTGCGCTGCAAAGAGAGAGAAAGGACAGCAGCACACACGGAGCTCTTTGGGGAAAAAAGGCCAATTTATTGTACAGACAGCCCGGATTTAAAGTGTGTTAGTGCAGCTAGGACAGGACAGGAGCTCATGGGACAATTGGGAAAAACATCCTTGGGACAGCACCTCAGGATGTATCACACGGGAAAGACACCAGGGGTTAATCTTTATTATGAATTCCACTCTGTTTGTCACCATGTTCTCACCCTGGGAGACTCCTCCCTAACTGAAGCTGCAGTCAGCTTGTCAGCCTGGGAATGGAGCTGAGAGTCAGGAGAAATCCAGGCCTGAAAAGAATTTCCAAGCTGTAATTCCCTAGCTCTCTAAATGTGTGTGTCCACAGCTCTCCTCCTGCTTTCCTCCTGCTTTCACAGCTGTGCTGCCTCTCTGTTCTGCAGCTCCATTCCATGCACAGGGGTCTTTGTCCCTTGCTGCAGTTTCCCATCAGTGCTGCCTCAAGTGTGGGGACACCTGGCGCCGGGAGCTGCCACCAGCTCTGTGCCTGCACAGGGGGGCTCCGTGGGGCTGGGATGTCCTGGGATGTTCCTCGGGCCAGTGATATACAGGCAGAGTGGCTTTTTCACTGCAAGGTGACCACAACAGGCTGCCAGGGAACAGCTGCACCACAGCTGAAACCACGGAGTGACCAAAACCTATGAGGCTGAGAGCCCAAGAGCACTAGGACACCAGCTGTGTGTTAGTTCCTCCATGAATTCCACCCTAAAAATGACTGTACACCTGTGGTTCAGTATTGCCATACCAGTGCTTGTGCTAGGGCAGGTGTTGTGCTTTTTCTGGGGTTGCCAGATCTGTCTCCCAATCTTGGACACTAAAACCAGTTCACTTACTTCATGCCATCGTGTATTTTCACTGCAATTTACATGCTGATATTTAGAAGCTGCTAACTTACAAAGCAATGTATTGGTAAGAGATTGTAGGAATCTGGGCACTTTCTATGCCTGGCTTATTGTAAACACTTCTTTTATGAGCTGCAAAAATGTCTGATTCATCCTCCTTGCTGATGGCAGATGCCCTGAAATATTTAAAGGAAGAGCAGAAGATAGTCTAAGTTCTCCAATTCATGTTCTGTGCCCTAGCAAAATTTTGGCTTCCTACCATTGAAGGCTGAGATCAGACATGTCTCGCTTTCCCTTCTTTCTCTGGAGGCCTGTTATCTGCCAGGGCTGCTGTTCCTCCCCAGCAGAGGAATGGGTTTGTGTCTGGGGGCACCCACCCAGCCAGCAGCCTGAGCAGCATTCCCGCTGCCCCTGGGAGCAAAGGCACTGGGCTGGAAGGGCTCAAGCCCTGAGGGTGTTCCCAGGTCTGGCAAGACCCAGAGCAAACCCAAGGGGTGGTTTCAGCAGCAAAGGCAGGGCTTTGGTGGCTGAGGGACTGATGGTGCTGGTGAGCCACTGAGCCCCTCCCGAGGCTGGCCACATGAGGAGCTGCAGGGACACGGGAGGGACACAGCTGCAGGACACTGTCACTGAGCTCAGCCTCATGCCTGCACTCTCTCCTTGCAGGGACAGCCCAGCACGGACAACTGCACTGACAGAAATGCATATGGTGGCATTGTGCTGCTTCAGATGGTTCTCTACATCCCAGTGTTCACCCTGGGGATCTCACTGAACTCTATTGCCTTCTGGGTCTTCTGCTGCAAAATCAGGAGGTGGACTGAGACCAAGGTGTACATGATCAACCTCATCGTGGCAGACAGTTTCCTGATCTTCACCCTGCCTTTCCTGCTATATTTTACCAAGTACAAACATCCTGTAGATGGGCTGTGTGTAGCTATACAAAACATCTGTTTTACAAACATGCCTATGAGCATCCTTATCATCACCCTGATTGCGGTTGATCGATACATTGCAATCAAGTTCCCTCTAAAAGCAAAGATTCTTCGATCCCCACTGAAATCAGCTTCTATCTGTGGCTTTCTTTGGATAATCCTGATAATTTATTCCAATTTTTATGGCACACTTAACAGAAACCAGGAAGGTTGTTGCTTTCAGAAAGAATCTCTTCAACCCAGGTATTCCTCTGTAGTCTACAGTATCGCTGGATATTTTATTCCCTTAGGGGTTGTGACTTTTTGCTCAGTACAAGTCATCAGATGTCTAAAAGAGAAGATGGCCACAAGCCCTCATGAAACAAAATTATTCCAGAAAGCTGTGCACATTGTTTCAGTGAATTTGTGTGTGTTTGCTGTCTGCTTCTCACCTTTTCACTTCTCACTGCTCTTGCGGTTTGCAGTAGAAGCTGCTGGAGCTCATTCTCTGCTGCCAGGAGTTACAACCTTCGTTAAGGTCTCTGCATGCTTAGCAAATTGTAACTGCTGTCTGGATGCATTTTGCTATTATTTTGCAGCCAAGGAATTTCCAGAGTTTTCCTCTATGTTCCCCAAGTGTGTATTTATGAAGTCCAAGACGAACCAAAGCGAGGAGTCGCAGCCATCCACGAATCAAGTGGTGGCATAAACAAGGTGCAGTGCACGGCAGGTGTTGAGCTCCACAAAGCTGCTCGAGTTTGAGGCACAGGGAATGGAACCACCTACAATGTTTGAAATCATTGTACGTGTAGCACAGGTACAAAAAGGGGCAAACCCCTCCAAAGGGTCTGATGTTAACTTGAATTTCGTCCTGCTGCTTGTGTTATTGCATGGCAGCTCCAGGTGCCTCCTGGTGACAGCTTGTCATGGTTGGCTTCATAGTCCCTCACTTTCAGTGTCTCCTGACTTGTAAGCCTCTAAAAAATTTCTTCCTGGGACTACAAGCTCATATTCTGCTCATGTAAACTTAGAGGCAATTAACTTCCCTAACTGACATACAGTTCCCCTACATGTCTGTCACCACGCAGTGACACTTGTTCTGACCACAGTCTGAAACCACTGGCTAGACCTTGGTCTAACAAGCACACAAAGGACTGTTCCAGCATGGAAAGTGTCCCTGTCCTAACATTAGATCCCCCTGCTTTGTGTCAGTTCTTTGGCAGACAACACGGTGGAAGCTGCAGTGAGCAACCGTGCCATAAAAACAGATGAAACTACTCAGGTCATTCAGCTGATAATTCATGTCCCAGTTGTCCTCCCTGGTGTATTTTCTAATGCTCTGGCATTACTGGTATTTCACTGCAAGCAGAACAAGTAACCTGTGTGTATATGTGACCAGTTTAACCATTGCACATGGTTTAGCCCTCGTTCTGCCTTCTAAATTATTTCTTCAAAGGCAGGAAAAGATATGGGAGACAAATAGTTCCTGATCTTAACAGCCAGCTATTGCTTAAGAAGAAGTGTGAGTGTTGTCACCCCTGCAGCCATCAACAAATATGCTGCAATTAACTACTCAGAATCAAGAGGACTCTTGACAGACACCTCTCACAATCCAGGCAAGTGTTATTCAGCAAGGGAAAAGACTTCTACGTCAGGAACAGCACAGAAGACCTTCAAAAATATTTTTGGACCTAGGATTCCCTTCTGAGACCTTGCATCTCATTGCTTATAATGAATGCCTGTTCCAAAAAGGTGGTTATGAATTTTTAAATTATTTTGAAAAAAGAGATGAAGATTCATATCAACCTGTTAACCTACTATTAATCTAGAAAGCAAACAACTTGCTTGTTTTTGCAGATTCAGTCATGCTCATGTTTTCTCCCAGTTAACATTGGAGAACTTCGAAATTGTTCCAATGGGCTCCAAGTAGGTCATCTACTCTGAAATACAGAGTATTTTATACATGTGGCCTCACATATAGATCTCATAATTTTCATTTTTCTCATCGTAAAGGGGAAATGAGTTGACTTCACAATCCTTGTAATCATTAAGATTTTTTTCCTGTTTCCACTGCATGCTATGAGAACAAACAAAAAATCCATACTTTTGCAGGTGAAAATAAAGGTGTGTCGTAGTAATATATCTATAAATAAATATTCATATATTACCATTATACATCAGAATCCTCTACTCTTAATGCTAAACTTATTCTGGAGTTTGGGAGAAAAGACTTTTACTGAGATATAAGATCTGCCTTACAGCAGGGTATTTAACAGTGAAGCCCAAAGATGAGCTAGGGACTTTCTGATTATCTGAAGGCATGTGCTCTGCCTTGGACAAAAATTATTATCTGGTTTATGTGTTTAGGATGGGTTTCTGGCATCCTCCTTCAGTCTGAACAAAGCTCCCTGAGTGCTCCCAGAAAATGGAACAGATGAGTTTCCAGACCCTGGGCCACAACGAACTACTGGCCACCATCCAGCACTGCAATAGCAATCCAGGAGGATGGCAACACACATAACCCCAAATCTTTTCCATTTCCTAGCACAAGAGTCTGGGGAATGGTAGTGGGGACCAGCCACAGCTGCCAAAGTCCATCAGCTGCCCCAAAGAGCAAGGCTGAACCACTGCATTTTACCAGCATTTCTGCAAGATACAACTTTCCTGTCCCTTAAAAGAAATACATGCTAATAATTGTTTCCACTTCAAGCGTGAGAGAGAGAAAAAAAAACCCACAAGAAAAAGCCTACAAAGTAATCCAGGATCTTGCTTTTATGTGAGTGAGTGGCGTCAGATATGGCATTTTTGGCCCTCCTATGCCTGGAAGGCAGGGGCTGGCATAAGACAGTATTTTGCTGTCTGGTGGCATTTGGGCAGGCTGAATCCTGAGTTCTTACCAGAGGTTTGAGCTCCAGGGACGCATCCTGGGGAGCTGTGGGCTGGGTGCTGCTTTCAGGTGTTGCAGGCATCTCTGATTTTGCTTTCTTGGTGCAGCACAGCAGCTCCAGTGGTGAGCACTGCCCAGCAGCCTCCAGGGAGCTCCACAAGCTCTGCAGCGGCCTCAGGCATTTGGGAAGCACAGGCTTTTCCATGCCCTGCCCAGTGTCTGTGCACAGACACTCAGCTGGTCCCTGGTGCTGCTGATGCCTTGGGATTTTAGCTTTTATGTGTTTCATGTATTTGTAATCCTGCAATTCTTCAGTGTCTAACTCTAAACTCCATATCCAGTGTGAGCTGCTGCTTTCCCATTTTGGTCAGACAAAGCAATTCCTCTCCAGGCTGGGAATCAAGGACCCCTCACTGTCTCAGCCCTGAGAAATGTAAACAAAAGTGAGTTGGGGGGAGCAAATTTGGGGTAAATGACTTCATTACCTGGAGTTGTAATTGGAAGATTAACCCCCAGTGTGCAAATGGACCAAACTTATAAAAGTGTGAAAACCTGTGACCTGTCATCCATTTTTGGGTATAGCCCCTGGGGGGCTTCATCTGCCCTAAATGTACCTGAAGGCTCTTCAATAAACACAACCACTTTTTATTCCCTTGACTTTGTCTGGCCTTTGTTTTTAGGGAGCCTCAAAAGGCATCACTGCAGAAGCTGTGGGGGTTGCAGCACAGAGAGCCCTGACAGGGTTTTGTGCTGCAGGAAATTCCGTGCAGTGCTGGGGAAGGGGAAAGGGGAAACAGCCCCAACAGCCAGGGCTGGTCACCGTGTGGGATTGCTGCACTTAGCCTCAAACTGCCATTTGACATGCCAAAAATAACAGTGACATGTTTTGCTCTCAACCCTGCAGTTCTCTTTTGGTCAAGATCTGCTGTTGCACCATCCCTCCTTGCCGTGAGAAAGGCAGGAACAAACCACGTGGGGCAGAGGCACTGCAGGGCTGGGTGCTGCAGGGCAGCCCAGGCTCCTGTGTCCCTGTCCCCTGTGTGCAGATGACACCAATAGCCCTCCCATCGTGCCAGAGCCCCTGTCCCACTCTGACAGCCCAGCAGCTGCTGCCAGCAGGACACAGGGATGCAGGGGAGACGGAGATTTTCCCTGGCAGGGAAAGGAGGCAGGAGCCCATCAATGTGTACCAGTGGTCTTTACCTTACAGCAATATGTTGTCCCACTGGCTACCTGCATTAAGAAAAGCACTTTTCCAGGCACTGTGTGGTGTGCTGGTGTCAGTGCCAGGTCCTTTGGAGCTCGCTGCAGGCAGCACTGCAGCCTGTGCAGGCACCAGTGCTCTGCAGTGCTGCTGGAATGCCCTGACGAGAGCTGCCAGCAGGGAAGGGACAACGCAGCACAGGTGCCACCTCCACTGCGCCACACGGTGACAGCACTCGCAGGACTGCGATGGGCTGAGAACTGCAGAGGCAGGGGAAATACCGAGTGAGTGTCATTGGTCCATGGCAGGGGTGATAAAACCTGCATGCAAGGAGGGGACCGTGGGCAGCTGCACACGAGGGTGTCTGATGGGGAGATGAGGTGGAGAGAAGGATGGGGATCCTGATGCTCTAGAGGCTAGGAATCAGGCACAGACCCAAGAGCCCCAGCAGGAGACAGGTACGTTCTCCACAGACTGCCCTTCATCCTAGCTTGGCCTACTGGTACCTGGTGTGGAGTTTGCTTTGACACATCCTGGTGAAGCTGCTGCTCGCAGCCAGCTGCTTTGTGCCTGGTGACATGGCTTGTCCCTCTCTTGAGACCTCACTGGGATGGTGAGACCCTCATCTGGCAACCACAGCACCAAGCTGTGGATGGAAAGCATCAAAGTGGAGAGGGGCTATGAGCTGAGACCCTCCAGGCATGATTTTGGCTGTTCATGGTTTGTACCACTAGTGATTGCCTGGACGCAGACAAGAGAAGGATGTGAACAACATTTGAGAATGATGCAAAGTTTTCTATACAGTGGTGAAACTATCACAACCCAGAAGCTGGATGACTTTGGAACTAAATTACCAACAAGGACCACAACATAAAAATGTTGTTGGTTGGGGATCAATGAGTTGGACACACTAATATGTCTGTAAGTACTTTTAAGCATCCACCGAGGAGCAGCCCCAAGAATGGCAAAAGCAGCCCCTGGAAAGTCAGAAGTATGTAATATATTCTGACTATACACTGGCACAGAATTATTCTCAAGGGCTGGCTTGTGATGTGCAGACAGACAATGCAGAAATACTCCGGATCTGCCCTAAGATGACCTGGAAAGTGGAAAGGAGAAATACGTTTGCCCAAGACGGCAATTCAAGGTAGTGAAATCAGGACCTTTAAGCTCATTGATCAACTTGTCTGTGCTTTTCTGGTAAATAGGCTGCCATGTGGAGCCCAAGAGCAGCCCCTGGGACACAGCACCTGCAACCACACAGCAGTCACAAACGCAGCAGGTCACAGGGTCACGGTGCCACATTTTCTCAGAATTGCTGGCTGAGAGAACTATGGAAGACAAGAGGGACAAGCCATGATTCAGAGTGAAACGCTTTGTAAGAATCACAAAACTGACTGCAAACCACTGCCCTCGGCTCTCCAGCAGCTGCAGGACTGTAAGGGCTGCTCTTTCCCAGGGCTCAGGCAGTGTGACAGCAGAAACCACTCCTGCTCCAATCCCAGCAGGGGTGCCACTCTGGAAGGCAGAGAGAAGACCTCAGGAGCTTCCAGGGCAATGAGTTCCCCTGTGTTGGGCGACGAGGGACAACAGGCACTGCCCAGTGAGACATCAGGCAATGGAAAGTGAAGCAAAGGAAAAGCCCAAAGCTCTTCCAGCGCCAGAGGAACTGCTGCAGGGATGCAGGGATGCAGGGATGCAGGGCAGACAAGGCTTCCACCTCCCTGCAGGACTCTTGCAGGCTCCTCAGTCAACAGGAGGTGGTAGAAGCCACAGCAATGGTGATGACAGAGGAAGCTCTGCCCTGTGCTCAGGAGTGCGGCTGCTGTCTCGGCCAGTTGTTGCTCTCCCAGCCACCAGTCCCTCTGATAAATTGGTTATCAGAGGACACCTCGCTGGTCATGTGCAAGGAGCTCTGCCCCTCGTGCCTGCACAGCGCTCCACGGCTGGGCTGGAGGAACTCGCTCTCTCCAAGGACAGCAAGAGAACAGGTAATTTCTCTTGGCTCTTTACTGACACCATTATTTGAATTCTGCAAGGCATCACCTCTCCCCAGCCACGGTGGGACACCAGAATAGGGATGGAGAAAGAGAGGGCTGGAGCCAGTGGATTTTCAAAGGTTCATATTGATACTGACCACATCTAACAAGTTTTGCGATGCTTAAGGGCTGTCTCAGCCTTTGCTAGGTCTTTGCTAGGTCTCCCTGTGATGATCTTCCCTTATATCTTATGGGCTTGTAATGCATTTCCAGAGCACAGAGCTGCTTCAGGTATCTGCTGTGCCACATTCCCTCACCTCTTCAGAGGTCTCTTGGCATGATTCCTCTGCTGCATGATTTTCAAAGCTAACCAAGACCCACAGATGCACAAAAACGCTGCAGCACTGCCTTATGGTTTGTTTGCTGGGGATGCTTTTGAGACCCATGGACTTTCCCCCATGGAGCCACATTCCCCTTGCAGGGAAAACCCAAAGACATGTCAGACATCCTGGGTCTTTCCTGTCCATGAACAGTTGCACCTGGAACGTGCTCCTGCATTAACTCCTCCAAAGCTGGAGGGCAAACAGCAATATTGCCCTTAGATCCAGGGTGATAAACCCACCCTCTAGACCAAATATAACTCACCTCTTCCACATGGCTGCTGATCACATTCCTGCCAGGGCATCGGTGAGCTTCTTTTGTCTTGGAATTGTGGCAGTTTGCTGTAAGGCTTCTGAAATAAAGACCAGCTTTGACAGTCCTCGAAATCAGCGAGCACACCCAGTGCTCCGATTCTCAGTGCAGCCGTCTGAGAACAGAATCTGATGGCAGCTGAAACTAGTGAGAGATATACCATATACTAATAAGAGATATACTAATTATCTAATATATATACTAATAAGAGATACATTAATTGCTCATATCACTAATGAGAGGTGATGCAGAGACATCTCAGGAGTGAGGGAAAGGACAGCTGTCCTTCTGCTGCACATCTGGAACATTTTAAGCTGTGAGGACACCGGCTGCCTTCCACTAATCCCTGCTATAAGGGAAGAGATGAGATCTGGGTTTAGGCATTCCCTTTCCAATATCAAATGTTTGCAATGGCTCACATAACTCCTTGCTGCAGGATATCTGCTGCTCCCCGATCCAAGTCTGAGCCAGAATAGGGGCCCAAGCCCTATTCCCTGCCACCCTCCAGGAGCAGTCTGCCCCACACAGGACCCGGGGAGAATCAATCTGAGCTTTTCTCTCCTTCACAACGGATCAGGCTGGTGTCTTTGTCCCTCTTCTTCCCACTGGGTACCCTACATCAGGCTTCCATGGCTGGTAAATCTCTGAACTCTCTCAGTTAGAATTAATCACTGATTCACTCCAGAACCTCCCTTGTAAAAAGGTTAATTTGCTTTTGCAGGAACTGTACATTTTGATAGACCCAAAATGAACCACAGCAGCTGCAATATCACAACCTATGAAGTATTTCCACTTGTCCAGCTGTGTGTTTACATCCCAGTTTTGGTTTTGGGCATTGTGCTGAATGTGTTGGCGCTGTGGGTGTTCTGTTGCAAACTCGGCAAATGGACAGAAACCAGAGTGTACATGGTCAACTTGGCTGTGGCTGACTGCTTGCTGCTCTTCACCTTGCCATTTAAAACTCTGTCCCAGTTCCAGCACCTGAAGGTAGATGGGTGGTGCCTGGTTCTGGAAGGTGGCTATTTCCTAAACCGCTTTATGAGCATTGGCATCATCACCATCATCGCTGCTGACAGGTACCTTGCAATCAAGTACCCTTTGAGAGCCAAAGCATTGAGGTCACCACTGAAGGCAGCTTTTGCCTCTGGATTCCTTTGGATCGTCATCATCTGTGAGATTTCCCTCATTAAAAGCTTTGAGGACCGAAGAGAAGATGATTTTTGCTTTGAAAAATCTTCCGTGACGCCGTCGGTGATCACACTGTGTGCCATTATTGCAGGGTTTTTCATACCACTGCTCATCCTGAGTTACTGCTCCATACAAATCATTGCAGAGCTCAGGAGAAAGAAGGATGGAAGCTGTCACAATGAAAAGCTAACCAGGAAAGCTGTCTACATCGTGTCTGCAAACATGGCTGTGTTCATCATATGCTTTTTGCCTCTTTACCTGGGGCACCTCCTCCGCTTCTTCATGGACCTCAGCTCCCACTGCTCGGCCATACAGAGCATCAACAACTTCGTTCACTTCTCCTCCATCCTGGCCAACACCAACTGCTGCCTGGATGCCATTTGTTACTACTTTGTCAACAAGGAATTTAAGGAAGCATCTTCCAAGCTAGCAAAGTCCAAATCTGAGGCCAGTGAAGAAGCTGAAGTTCAACTCCCACACGTAACCCATTAATGCAAAACACATACAGCACACGTTTTATATTTGCTGTGTTCAACTGGGACTCACTAGCAGGATTTCACACTTGCTTTTTGTAAGAGTGGGATGGAGGGATGTTCTACTAACAGGAAACATTCAGATACATGATTCAGCTCTGAATCAGACAGCCACAACAGTCTAGATCCTGATCTAATGATCTGGATTGCCGCTAACAATTCTCTGCCTTAATGCAAATGTATGTAAAATTATAGATTTCCCCTGCCAAAATTCCCCTGTCTTTCATTTTCCCACAAAACCCAAAAGAAGCTCAGGCAGTGGTAAATGATTGGGTTTTGTCTTTCATTCCCACTTTGGATCAGTGTTTGTGCAGCTGTGACAAAGAAATAGGTTATTCCAAATATCAACAAATTTTAAAAAATCAGAGTGAAACCATGCAGAAAAATAAAGGATGGTTTTTCTATAAGTAACAAACATACTGGGTTTTATTTCCTAATAATGCACTATCCAATAACTGGCATATTTAGCTTGCTTTAAAAAACTTTACAGCAATGTGACAGCTACAAAATGGTCATCATTACAATACGACGTCAAAAAATTGCAATTGCTTGTACTGGGGAAAATCTTTACATCAAAAACGTTTGAATCAAATGGCATTAAAATTAAATAGAAGAGTTGGTGCAAGGCAGTGGGAACAAGGACTCTGCATTAGGACTCTCTTCAACTGTAAAATGCAAAGGATTGTCTAAAGAAAGTGGTATCAAAGCTGTTCCAAAGGAATCAACCTAAATAAAGTTGTGTCACTAGGAATTACTGGAACTCAGTTTCTTAATGAGTTAAATGGAAAAGGTGGGAGATGGGGTGGTAGAGGACAGCTGGGCTGTCTGTCCAGGAGGACCAGCTCCCTGTCATCCAAGCCAGGGATCATGGGTACCAGCTCCAGCTGGGACTGGGATTTTCTAAGGGAGAGCAGATGATTTTACCACGAACACCTGAGCAGGCGAAACCACTCAGCAGCTTCAGACCACTCACCCTGGGCTGGGCTGTACCACTCGCACCTCCCAACTCCAGGCTGGGCTGCTCTATTTGTTCTGGTTTGGGGCAAATTTGGGAGGAAGCTTCCAAAGAGGTTTTCCTAGAAAGCAGGTTTAAGTGGCCCTTTTCCCAGTTGGTTGGGAAAAGATTTCTTTGGAGAAAAGTGGAAAAAACCTGTTTATTTAGCAAGCAAAGTATTCACGAGTATTAAAAAAATGAATAATATTAAACAACAAAATTTCTTGCTATTTTGAAGAGATGGGAAATTCAGAAAATCCTTTTGGTGGGGTGTAGCTCAGCTTGCTGATTCTTTTATCAGTCCCTGCTGAGCTGGGAAATGCTGTGTCCCGGTGGAGCACAGCTGTGAACTCCCGGTGTTTTTCTGGGTTTTTGGTCCAGAGCAGGGCGGATCAGTCTCAAGAAAAAGAAAAGCCACAGCCTGGGGAATGTCTCTGTTTCAGTTAGCTAAAAGAACTAACTAAAAAGCAAAGGAGAATTCTTTCCTGCTCTCTGTGCTGCAGACAGTCCATGAGAAGCAATGCGAGGGAGCAAGTGCAGTTTCTGAAAACAAACCGCTCTGTTCTAATTCCTCTTGGCTTTTGGATCCAGCCTTAAAGGGCAGAACTTAATATCCAGGATTAAGAGAGCAGCCTGGGGATACAAACTTCATATATAGACAGTCACTCTAGGACAACTGCCATGCACCTGCCCGTGCTGGGCCCAATCCTGCTGCCACAAAATCATCCTGGCAGTTCCCACAGCCAGCCCTGCCCTGGTGCCTCCTCCTATTCCAGGCAATGCCAAAAGGAGGAACCCCCTGCAGCAGAAAGTGCTTGAGCAGAGCCCTCTGTAGCTGTGGAAAGGGGTTTTAACCCTTTAAGTGCAGCAGAAATAAGATGCACAGATACATGGTCGTCTGTCATGACAGGAAGAAAGAGCCAAGTTTATTCAGAAACACACTTGGTTTTATAGCATGACTGCAACTCCAAGAGTAGAGAAAAGGGTTCAGAGAGAAGACACCCCATTGCCAGGGCCTGGGCACTCACCACAACAGGTGTTCTATCTTGTTATTAATTCCTTTTTATTTTGACCAAATTATCACCCTGGGAGAAATTCTCCCTGGCCTTGAGCTGGACCAGCTCATGGGCTGGGAACAGAGCTGAGAAGCTCCAGCCTGGAATATTTTTCAGGCTGTAACTTTCTTACTTTCTCAATATGTGTCCCACAGCCCTCCATCCACCTGGGCATGCACAGGACAGCAGCGAAACCCTGCCAGCCTCCCGAGGGGATGCAGGCTTCTCAGCGTGCTTTTCAGGCATTCAGATAGAAATGGAGATATCTGCTCTGTAATCACCCAAACCTGAAAGTAGAATCTTTGCTTACTACACAATGGGGAGGGAAAGGAGGAGAGGCGCTGCCTGCAAAGGCCTTTCAAGGAGGCTGTTAAAACATAAATATTTTCTTTTCTTTTCTACACTTGCATTTCCTTTGAGAAGATCAGAGCAGCGAGGCAGGGTGCTGTGCATGCAGAAATTGATAATCGGCTGCTGGCTCAGCCCAAGGGTCACACCTTGCTGCCTCCCCAGCCCCGCTGCTGCTGCCTCTCCTGCATCTCTGACTAACGTGTGCACCTCTGATCTGATGGATTGTTCCCCAGAAAAGCTCAACACATCTGTGACATCCTCTCCCCAGAACAGGATTTGAGAGATCACCTGATTGCCAGTGTATTTTTTCTACACCTCCAGTCTCACCAGAGGCAAAAGCTTTGCACAAACCAAACTGCTGTTTCAGATGGGCAAGAAAAAAACACTTCTACTCCACTAACCACTAATAAAAAGGGTGGGGGAGATACAAAGCAGGCAGTAAACAAAGCATTTCCGAGCACACTCTGCTAACCCACCTAACTTCTAGTAACGCCTCTTCCTCTGGCAGCCCAGAGACACACCATGAATGCCTGGCCAAGCTTCCACCCCACAGAAACCTCACAACAGAGCCTCTCAAATTGCTGGGCTTCACCATTCAGGCAGGGCAGTCAGGGATTCAAGAGTTCTGAGGCTGAAATATGTGGCACAAGGACCGAGAAACCCCCTCAAGTTCCCCAGCTGGAAAACTGGTTTTTACTTTCTGTTTATTCACTGTCTTTTGCTTCTCCCATCTGGAGCTGTCAGGCTGATTTACTAGGAGGAGTGTCCTCTAAGTTCAAGACCCACCTGGCCAAGCTCTCCCACCCATACAGAGAAGAGGTAAGAGAAGAATTGAGCAGTGAGGAGGCAGCAGTGTTACACGGGTATTTCTGGTGGGCTCAGCAACCTCTGGGAGACAAGGGGCATCCAAGCACTTGCCAACAGGATGCTGATTCTTCCACCACTGTCTGGAAGACAGACCATGGCTATCCAGGCAGTGCAGGCCTTGCCTGCCTTGCTTTTATCTTGCTGCAAAAACCTCTCACCACGTCTGCCACCTTTTGAGTATGTGCAATTTAACCTTCATAGCATAGGATGCACTTTCAGATTTCCCAGATTTCTCTGGAGCCAAGTCTGGCCAACACCAGCATTGTGCTTGCCAGGTGAGGAGGGCACAGGTGTGAGAAGGGCTGGAAGCTGCAGCTCTCAGACTCCCAACCTGCATCACTTCATCCACGCTGCCCTCCCAGGCAGCTGCAGGACACAGGCAGCACAAACATCTTGCACTGGCAGCTCCTACATTATCATAATCCTATGGTTCTGTGAAATGGTGACAAAGCTGATGCAGCCAGTGCCATACCTGCCAAAAACACCGAATGGATACAATACAAAGCCAGGTGGAGGTGGAGCAGCTGCAGCACTGGAGGTGGCTCTGCACAGGCAGGACACACACACACAGTGCAGGTACACATCCAAACCTGCCTCTGACTTTCACGTTGGTGCTCACAAAGGTCTGCTAACGTCTCACACCAGATTTCTTGCTTGGGGTTTTCCATTTGCTTTTGTTGTCACATTTTAACGAGGAACCCTGATGCCAGCCAGGGTGGCTGACTGAAAAATGAGAGTTCAGCTGAATGTCAGGTGTGGGGGGAAAGTGTGAAAACTGCTACCAAAAATCTGTGACATACTTCAAAAACATTTTTATCGAAGACAGAAACAGAAGACTCTTCTGGGGAAGTGAAAATTGGGGTGACTCATTACCGTTAGCTTGAAACAGAAGCAATCTCTCAGTTTCTGAATGAAGGCTCAGAGGCATCACTGGGTCACTGTAAGGGATGACCTGTCCTGTGTGGGCAGTGCCTGCACCAGCCAGGAGCAGTGTCTGACACCCTCATTCCTCAACATGCTGAAAGGCTGCAGATGCTGCAGAAACCTTTCAGAAACCCTGGCAGCAGTCTGCCAGCAGCTTTGCTTTACTAACTTCAAAATTCCATTTCTGCCTGCTAACATTTTTCTACCAAGGTGAGCAATCTCTAGTTCTCCCTTTCTGGCCCTTGGCTCTCCAGTCAGGCTCCCTGCTTTGGTTCAGCAAAAATCTGGCACAGATATTTCAAGCCCGACTTCCACCAGCCTCAAAATTGCAAGAGCGATTCTGTAAGCCTTTAGCCCTTGGTGGGTGGTACCACAGCCCACAGTTAAACCCTTGCTCTAGTTGCTGTAAAAAAACAGGCTCCAGGAGCAGCACATTTCCCCCAAAAGTCCCATTGCACTGCCTGGGGACCAGCTGTTGTCAGTGCCACAGCAGAGACTCTGCACCGTGTCCCCACCACACCATCCTGCACACCCCACACGGCTCACAGAGCTCCTCTGCACTGCTGCATCCATCTCATCACTTCCTTACATTTACACTTCTGCCTCTCACAAAGGTTATTTATTACCAGTTTTTGCTGAGAAGTGCCCTTGGTGGCAGAAGGAAAGGAGCTGCCTGATCTGATCTGGTTCCCTGGCAGAGGCAGCGTTTTCTCACCAGGCAGTGTGGGCAGAAAGCCGGGAGTGATCTCGGGGCAGGAAGGAAGAGATTCTTGTTTAAGCTGAAATTTAACAGTAACGTCTTTTATTGATGCTCACTTCCTCTCCTTGCTCATTATTCTGCTAAATGGAAGAATGCAGCAGATACTCCAATACCTCTCTGCTCCCCCACTGCCAGCTGAGCCATCATGGAGAATCCAGTCCTTTATTTTACCCCTCTGAGGCTGCTTCTTGTCCCGTTCTGGACACTGAGCATGGCAGGCTGGAGCCTGGGGGCTGCTCCTGTGCTCTGTGCCACTGCAGTCACAGGGATTCATCTCTCATCACGGTTATATTCACAGCCTTTCGGGCTCTTAGACAGGCGGTGGGTTTGTCTTCGGTTTTATTTTGAAAGAAACAGAACTTTTAAACGTGTTAAAGGTGAAATAAACTGGGCAATAGTGAAAGAGAAGTGCCTTTAATAACGTGACTGGAATTCTTTTGCCATTTGGCTAAAATATTTTTATATAAGATATTTGGATATTTTCAGTAGGCAGAGAGCAGCAAGGGATGATCTCACCTGCTGACTCCTGCGGGGATGGATGGTCTGCAGCTCAAATGCAACAACAAATACAACGAAAGTGCTCCAGATACACACATTTATGTTTTGGTGGGGATTTTTGTTTGTTTTTAAGATTCTTCTGTTCTGACCTCTCACATCAGGGATGTCAGATCTATCTCAGTCACAGCAGGAAGTTTTCAGCTGAGGCTGAGCCTTTACCAAGTCCCGTGCTAGGCAGAGCCCAGTGTAGGACAGGGAAGCCCTGCAATGAGCTCCCCTGTTCTCAGATGCTCAGCTCCTGCTGGGCTGCCAAGGAAAAAAAACAGCTGGACACCCAGTGCCTTCCCCCATGAAAGGGAAATGAGTCCCACCTGCCTGCCTGGGACAGGGATCCTCACCTGTCAGCATTCCCCATTGGTTTAAAAATAATAAAGGTTTTAAAAACAAAATAAAATAAAACAAAATAAAGCAAAACAAAACAAAACAAAACGAAACAAAATGAAACAAAACAAAACAAAATAAAATAAAATAAAATAAAGCCTCCCACAAAGATGTGGGCACAGAAGAAAAAGCACTGTGTTTCAAAAAGGTAAAGGTTTCCCAGAGTTTGCATTTAAAGAATCAAGTGACTGTGCTGCCGGTGACAATTTATCTACATGATCTTTGTGAAGCAGATTTCAAGTGAAAACACGGAAACCAGTTACGATATCCAACCCATCTCTGGTTACTTTAAGTTTTTTTTTTTTATCAATTCACTTGGGCTTTTGTTTGCCAATAAATGCCAAGCTGAATTACTTCCACTGGTGTATTTCAACACTTTATCTCATAAACACACATCCTCACTTCTCCCTTTACCTCCCTTGAAACATTTCCCTATTTAACATTTCAGTATCTTTATTTTCCTGGTACAAGTGATGCAAGGAGGGCTCGACCTTCTGCTTTCACATGGGGCTGTGTTAGGCAGAGGTTAAAGAGTCTGAGTCACTTCTGGCCAAGGTTCAGTTCCAGCTGCACGAAGGCACAGCACATCAGATGGCACAGACAGAAGAAAGAAATTACAAAACCTGATTTTTGTGGAGTTCAAACATTCGCCCCCCCCCCAGTGCTGGCAAAGGCCCTGGCAGTGCAAAAATTTCAGCTTTTTTTTTTTAGCTGGTGTTGGAGGTGTTGGAACCCAGAGTCCTGGGTTTTTTGAGCTTTCTGTGCTTCTGACACTGATCCCCAGGAGAACACTGCTTTGGACCTGAGGCCTTGGAGAAGGCTCCAAATTTGAGTGATGGAGTTAAAATCATAGGGTTAGAATAGGGGTGTGTGGTTTCACATGGTAAAGGGGTTTAAATTTGAGGTTTTTAGAATACAGTAATAGGTATGGGACAAGATGGAGGATTTTGGGTGGTGTCCCTTTCAGTGTTCATCTTCCTTCTTCTTCATGTTTTCAGGCAGTAGTTTCTGGTTGGTCAGTCAGTGTCACACTGAGGGTCATGGGAATTTAGTTATTGGGTTAAAAGGATAAATAATGTAAGTATTAATTCTCTATTAAACTGTTTAGCTTTAAAAGACCTTGTAGCAGCTGGATTCAGCTCCATTTTACTCTCTTCTAGCAGGTGGCTGGAAGTGCTGTTGAACACTCTGTACTTTTGATAAGATTTAATAAACAACCAAGCCTGAACATGAGAAAATCCATTTTCTTCATGTTTTTTTAATCCTGGCTCTGAGTGAAGGCAGAAGAAACTGAGACAAACCACTAATGAAGTGGTACAAAACTCCCAGAGCTGTTACAACAGGGGACATGCAGCTCCCTGGTGCACACACACTTTGTCCCCACACTTTTTGCTTTTGGCTCTGAAGGTCCTGTGTCCCCAGCACAGGCCTGGCCTGGCTCTGCCCCTGCACGGTTCATTCCTGGATCTGCACTGGAGCCACCCCACAGACCTCTGCCCTGTGGAAGGATGCATAGGGGAGCTCTGGTAGACTTTCAGCCTCATCCCTGATGCGATGAATGGCCTCCCTTGGCTCCAGGTGTGAATTTACCTCCCCTTCCTCCTCCAGACTGCCATGGCAATCACCCAGCCCAGGGCCACTTCTCATGCCCAGCCAGTGCCAGGATCCTGCTGCAGCTGGCAGGATGTCTGTCTGCCTCTTTCTGCTGTGGCAGAGGAGAGAAATGGGGTTACAAGGTCCAGAGAAAAAAAACAAGCTTTAGAAATTGCTGTTTCAGTGATGACACTTCTAGAGAGAGAACTGTGCAGCAGTTTTATCTTTCAGAGCCTTTCCTTCCTCAAGCTGTTCTGTTTCATCAGAATCTGGTGCTCGCAGGGTCACCCAACATCACCACAACATCATCAGCAGTCAGTCCCACGGGATCCAGCTGCTCAGCAGAACCACCCTTCCTCCTCTGCCCCCAGCTGCAGGAACAGCAGCTTCCCCTCCCCTGGGAAAAGCTGGAATGGCCAGAATGAGGCAATGAAAGAGGACAGGTGACCATGGAGGAGGGAGAGAGGGAGGTTCCATGTCTGCAGGGAAGTTCAATTCAGTAGCCCTGTGATATTCCCAGCTCAGCCTGAAGGTCCCCAGTGCAGCTCCCAGTGAGGCAGCACACGCACCACAAGAATTCCCTTTTGCAAGCAAAAGAAAGAAAGAAAACAAAAAATAACTTCAAACCCCCCTCACCTAAGAAACAAAAGCCAAAACAACACACAAAACCAAAAAAATCTCAACAAGAAAACAAATTTATTTACTGTCTATAAAAAAGGTGACTCATGACAAATGCTTGGCTGTGCAGGGAACAGGGAAATAAGAGGGTCCTTAGAAAACTATTGCTATTTCCATCAGCCATGTGGACTTGCCCTTTCCAAGTCTGGGGGATCTGTTTTCCCTTGTATCATCAGCATCATCATCCTCTGTAAATGACCCCAGAAGTGGCTGAGACTTTGCAGCACTCAGAGGCAGATTTTGGTGGTCAGAACTGGCTGCTGCTGCTACTGAGTTATCCTGAGCAGTGCTGAGCATCCTTCCCCAGCATGGATCAGTCATCCCAGCCCACAGCATTTTTGGTGTGTTATCAACTACAGCAAAATTTATCTGGTAGAAAGCCAAAAAAACACTAAAAGCAAGCAAACAAACAAACAAAAGCTCAAACAAAACTTTTCTGTGAGAAGCATACAACCTTTACCTGTCTCTTTGGCACTGTCTCACACTCCCTTCCATTTCCTATTTTAAGAATAAGCATTCCTAACCTAAGGCCAAGATGAAATGGTCAGAATGTATTTATTCCAAACAGGACCAGCAAGTTCAGGGATGTTTCCAGGCTGCTGTGTGTACCTACAGCCCCAGCTGCCACATGCCTGTGTGACATGCTGGCAGCCTGAATCTGCCAAGGCAGAAGCTGAACCCACAACAGGAGGACATTTCTTTTCTCCAGTGAGGTTGAGCTGTGCAAGCCCCTTTCTTCCTGCAGCAGGTTCTGCTGCCCATGCACCAGATGCTCCCCTGATGCTGCAGATGGTGCAACTGCTGTGAGCCAGGGACACAGGGAAGAACAAGCAGCAGCAAACAGCAGCATTTGGCATGCAAGTTAAAAACAAGCTTCCTCTCCCAACAGGGTGAACTCACAGGTAAGGGCAGGAGGTGCCAGAGCTCTTCCTCAGGCCTGTGCTCACCTTCTGGTCATTAAAGATGTTTCTAAGCAATGCTGATACAGGTGGTTGGAACCTTGGTTTGATGAAAATCCCGTGTTTTCTCTAGAGCATTTACAGCCAATTCAGGTGCAAGCTCCCTCACCTTCCCAGTGACAGCACAGACCAGTCTAACCTCTCCCAGTGCAGGGCCTGTGGGGTCTCACAAGATCATTTATCACCCTCTGCTCAAGCAGGCACTGGCAATTCAGAGGGTCTTGGTGCTCAGTGAAGTCCCTTCACTGTCACAGCTTGATAGAACAGCTCTCAGCTGGGAAGCAGTGAGGCAGGAAGGTGAGTGGCTAATAAACCCCAAGCAGCAATCCTCCTCCTCCTCCTCCTCACATGGAGCAGTGATTGTTCAGAGTCTGTCCCTACAACCCATCCTTCACCCAGCAGGGCCAAGTCCCCAAATGCCAGGTCCCTCCTTCTGCACCACCATTCCTCACTAACCTATTTTATTACCAACCTCCACAGATAAATTACCAAGCACTAACCTGCAGAATGCAGGAGGAGCCACCTTTCACCTTTTTCACCCGACCTCCTTCTTCTCTACCTTGTGCTGGAGTAGCCTGCCTCTAATCAACAAAGCCCAAGCCACCAAATGGTTTGTTTCCAGCACATCTGGCTCAGTAAATGACACATATAAGAGCAAATAAACACAGATGTCAGTAAATTAAGGAAGCTCAATCAACCAGAAAGTTGTCACAAAAAAAAAAAGAAAAAAATATTTGAGGTTTCATTTTAAGACAACAGTTAAAGAACAAACCTCCATAAGTGATCCTCTATAATTTCTAAAATCCTGGTTTGAGGAGAAATATTGTGGACACAAACCTCAGTCTCCAGTGGAGAAGTAAATAATGCATCAGTCAGAATAAAGAGAAATTAACTCCTTTTTCTGCCTTTTCCCCTGTGCTGCTGACAAATGGTGACATAAGAGGAACAGAAAGCGTGTACACATCTAGGAGAGACACAGCAGACATGGCAGTGGGTGTGGCATGCAGTCAGGGAAAATAAAATACAATTATTTCCTGATGCACTAAGCTTGTAAAATCAGAGAAATTAGGAATTCCCCATGACTAATATTTTTGAGCAGATAACATGGGTAGCTGACTATAGATACTTTTTTTTTTTTTTAATAAACTGCTTTTTCTTGATCTCCCAATTCCAAGATGAACTAGAAGGTTGAGTAATGCTCTCCACATGGGACTGACAGACTAAAAGTAAGGTGGTTTTTTTGGTGGTTTTTTTTTAATGTAGTGATTACAGAATCACAGAATTACAAGGTTGGAAGAGATCTTGAAGATCATTGAGTCCAAGCCATGCCCTAACACCTCAACTAACCCATGGCACTGAGTGTCACATCCAGTCTTGTTTTAAACACATCCAGGGATGGAGACTCTCTGTGCCAAGCTGCCTTCAGACACTTGTCTGAAGAAATTTCCCTCTGTGTCTTTTGAACTCAACCATCTTCCCTCTCTGGCAGCCAGAGCTCAGGTTTGACTCTGCCATGCTGTGTTAGTGACCCCTGTGAGCCCCTGGACCCTTTCCCAGCACGGAGCTCCTCTTTGTGGGCAGCAGAGACAAAGTGCAAGTTCCTGAGCTCACTGCCTTCTCGTGAGGAGGAGCTGGCACAGAGATCAGCCTCTCACCCTGCAGCTCACCTCCCCACCCGGGGTTTGTGCAGTTCAGGCTGCTCGGGAGCAGAAATCCAGCTGAGCCCATGCTGTCCCTGTCCCTCTGCTGCAGCCTGGCTGTCTGCAGCCCCCGAGCCCAGGGAACACTGGGTTTGCAGGGCCTGGAGCTCCCCTGCAAGCTGGAACACCATCCTTGCCATGGTGGAAAACCACCCAGTGCTTGCCCAGGCTACTGCAGCCTGTGGCTGAGGAGCCTCCCAAAGCAGAGACTGATTCTTGGTGTAAAATGGCCCACCAGGGACATTTCTGCTTTCCATGAGCAAGCAGAAACCAATTAACCACCCTGCCCACATCTGGCCTCTGCAGCATCACACCAGGCACAAAAGGGGCCAACTGCAGCCAGAGCCCCCCAGGCAAATCCTGAGCTGGATCCTGAAAACATCTGCACACACAAAGCTGAAGTTTGCCCTGCAAGAAGCCCAAGTTATGCTTGTTCAGCCTTGCACTGCAGGGCTGAGCAGTGTCAGACACTAAAGGGGAACCTCACGTCTGTCTGAAACTAATTCCAGCATGTCTGGGAGAGGAAGAGAAGAAGGGAGCCTTAGAAAGAAGGAAAAGGTATTTGGGACAGATTTCTGGCAAAGGAGAGTGCCTGGGAACTTACACCTTTGCTTGGATGTCTACAAAGATATTTCAAATTACTCATTCACAGTATGCCTAACACAATTGGAAAAGAAAAATAACCTAAAAACTGATTTCCTAAATATTTCTCCTTATCCTCCTTTAGCTGGTTTCTTTCCTCCCACAGTTGTTTGTGCAGGTAGCCTGGGAGACCTCAACTCACATCAAAACCAAGCAAAAGGGATTTGGAGGAAGAGGGGAACCAAAATTGGGATTAAATGAGAGGGAGGTGGAAAGGAAACACAAGAGTGAAGCAAACTAGGATTAGTGTCAGTTTTGATACATTTGAAATGTATTCTATTCCTTTAAAATTCTTTGTGCTCATGCTCTCCCTCTGCTCACTTCCATGGGAGAAGGGCTGGGAAGCAGGGTCGAACCTTAACCAAGAAATATTGATTTCCCATTCTGCTTCAGAGGGCTAATCTAAAAAAAGAACAATTCTCATAGGCATTTTTCTACCCCTTGTGATGGGCCAATAACCCAGAAAGTTCTGCTTCAGCACAGCTTACTCTGGCCTCCAGATGACACTAGGCAAGGAAGCATGAAGAAAACGACATTAATTCTTTTCACATCTCTTTTCTCTTTTCCCCATTTTGTATTGCTGTCTCTTGCTGGATTTCTTTTTACAGGGTGCAGTGATGTGTGGAGAAACTCCTGACTTCAGTGTGCTGTGGCCACTGGTGAGATCAAGGAGCAGGCCTGTGCTGAAGTGGGTATGGGGTGAAGCAATCTGGGGTTCCAGCCCCTGGCAAAGGGCTCCTGTCCCCGTGCAGACAAGAAGGGAGGACTCATGCCAAGGTAGGAGTTTGGGGGATTACATTGATTTGTACTCCAGGTGTGCCAGCACACTGCTCTGCTCCCCTCAGCACTAACACATGGAGCTGGCACATTACCCAAGGTTCTTTTTAATCACCTCAACTCTGCATGTGAGAGCACAGACTTGTGGAAAAGGCTTGAAGAGACCATCTAAGTCAAGGCCAGCCCAAGCATTCCCCTAGCTAGCAGAATTCTGTCCAACCTGCTTTGTACAACACCTCCCAGGAAAGGAGCCCTTCTACTTGCACCTGTCATCAGCACTAGAAAGGTTTATTTGCATTTCCAGCTGCAGAGTAAATCCATTATTTCTTTTCCCATTTGCAGTGGATATAGCAGCCTATTTATTTCCTTCCCCTTCACAGCTACCATTTATGTATTTGAAGACCAATTTGTGCCCTCCCCACCCCAATAGCTGTGCTGTAAATACTCTCAGCTACTTCTGTGCTTCAGATGTTGCTTGCTATGTTTGCCTCTGTTTTCTAGGCTCTCTCTTAGATTGAGTTGGGTCTTTCTTTCTTTCTTTCTTTCTTTCTTTCTTTCTTTCTTTCTTTCTTTCTTTCTTTCTTTCTTTCTTTCTTTCTTTCTTTCTTTCTTTCTTTCTTTCTTTCTTTCTTTCTTTCTTTCTTTCTTTCTTTCTTTCTTTCTTTCTTTCTTTCTTTCTTTCTTTCTTTCTTTCTTTCTTTCTCTTTCTTTCCTCAAGACTGAGTATAGTTCTTCCTACAACCTCGAACAATTGATATCCTATAATCACATTGACATTTTTCCTACAACAGCATCATCTTTATTTCATTTCCAGTCATGCTCCATTTACAATCTGTTCTAAGCTTCAGATCCCCTTTTTCAGATTGCACATTGAGCTCACCCATATTTCACATTTGTGCTCACAACTATGCCTATATTTGTGTAAAACTTTGCCTGTGTCTTTCTGCCTTATTGAACTCCTGTTTTTCCAAATCGTTTAGCCAACTTGTCAACACCATTTGAAATACTAATTTTGCTTCCACTGTCTTGTAGACTTGCTCATTCATGAAATAACTAATCACATTGTATATGGAGGTAAGTCTTAAATTAGGTGACCACAAACAGAGAAGCACTTTTCATGACATTAATAATAATACAGGGAAATGTAATTCTAAGAGCCTGTTCATACACTCATAAACTACAGCCATTTTTTTACCCTTATGAATTACACTAGCTCCTGTTAGTAGACAGCCTACACAAATATCTGGAAACATTACTGCTTTCCATGCAAAAAAAATCTTTTTTTTCCACCAATTTCTTGACTGTAAGTTGTCAGAGATCTACAGAGAGCTGGTGCTGCCTTTTTTTGGGAGGGACACCTCATGCAGGGCAGGATGGATCTGTCATGGCTGAGGTGACCCCACCGTGCCTTTGTGTTTAAGCAGGGCCTGATGAGCACATTCCCCAGGCTAGAGCTGCCCTCTGCTGTTTGGCACCAGAGGACCCTGAACCGTGTCCAGCACGCCCTGAGCAGGCTCCAGCTCCATCCCATGGTGTGCAATCTGCAGCTCCATCCCAGGGTGTGCAAGCTGCAGCTCCATCCCACGGTGTGCAGGCTCCAGCTCCATCCCACGGTGTGCAAGCTGCAGCTCCATCCCAGGGTGTGCAAGCTGCAGCTCCATCCCACGGTGTGCAGGCTCCAGCTCCATCCCACGGTGTGCAGGCTCCAGCTCCATCCCATGGTGTGCAATCTGCAGCTCCATCCCACGGTGTGCAGGCTGCAGCTCCATCCCATGGTGTGCAGGCTGCAGCTCCATCCCCTGGGAGCAGTGGGATGCCCCTGGGAGCACTCCCACTCCCACACCCGTTCTGCAGGAGCAGCAAAGCCCTGAGCTGGGGCTGGACTCTGAATCACACAGAATCACACCATCACCACGGGGGGAGAGACCTCTAAGATCGAGTCCAAGCCATGCCCTAACACCCCGACTAACCCATGGCACCGAGTGCCACATCCAGTCTTGTTGTAAACACATCCAGGGATGGGGACTCCACCACCTCCCCGGGCAGACCATTCCAGTACTTGATCACCCTTTCAGTAAAAAACCTTTTCCTGACATCCAACCTAAATTTCCCTTGGTGCAGCTTAAGGCTGTGTCCTCTCCTGTCAGCTGTTGCCTGGAAAAAGAGCCCCAGGCAGGTTATGAGTCTCTCACCAGCTGAAGTATTGGGTTTGCATGGCCAAGCTTTGGCAGGGTGGGAGCTCCAGGGGTGGCTTCTGTGAGCAGCTGCTGGAAGCTTCCTTGGTGTCCAGCAGAGCCAATCCTGGCAGCTCCAAAGACAGACGTTCTGCTGGCCAGGGCTGGTCAGTCAGAAACGGTGTGAACACTTCTGGGAGAACAGATCTGAGAAAAGAGTTACTAAACAGTTGTGGCCAGAGAAGGGTGGGGTGAGAAAGGGTGAGAGGAGCAGCTCTGCAGCCAGAAGGGCAGGGAGGAAGAGGGGCAGGAATGCTCCAGGCACCAGAGCTGGGATTCCTCTGCAGCCCAAAGTGCAGCCCATGGTGGGGCAACTGTGCCCCTGCAGCCCCTGGAGGACATGGGGGATGCAGAGATCCACCCACAGCCCGTGGGGATCCATGGGGATGCAGAGATCCACCCACAGCCCGTGGGGATCCATGGGGATGCAGAGATCCACATCTCCACTCACATTGCAGCAGTTTTGGGAGGATGCTGTCCATGGCAGGGACTCACATTGCAGCAGTTTTGGGAGGATGCTGTCCATGGCAGGGACTCATGCTGGAGCAGTTTTGGGGGGATGCTGTCCATGGCAGGGACTCACATTGCAGCAGTTTTGGGGGGATGCTGTCCATGGCAGGGACTCACAGCACAGCAGTTTTGGGGGGATGCTGTCCATGGCAGGGACTCACATTGCAGCAGTTTTGGGGGGATGCTGTCCATGGCATGGACTCACATTGCAGCAGTTTTGGGGGGATGCTGTCCATGGCAGGGACTCACAGCACAGCAGTTTTGGGGGGATGCTGTCCATGGCAGGGACTCACATTGCAGCAGTTTTGGGGGGATGATGTCCATGGCAGGGACTCACATTGCAGCAGTTTTGGGGGGATGCTGTCCATGGCAGGGACTCACAGCACAGCAGTTTTGGGGGGATGCTGTCCATGGCAGGGACTCACATTGCAGCAGTTTTG
This sequence comes from Sturnus vulgaris, assembly GCF_052056855.1. Lineage (NCBI taxonomy): Eukaryota > Metazoa > Chordata > Aves > Passeriformes > Sturnidae > Sturnus > Sturnus vulgaris. Next base: position 1,443,031 of record NC_142252.1, on the reverse strand, counting down.
GGGGGATGATGTCCATGGCAGGGACTCACATTGCAGCAGTTTTGGGGGGATGCTGTCCATGGCAGGGACTCACAGCACAGCAGTTTTGGGGGGATGCTGTCCATGGCAGGGACTCACATTGCAGCAGTTTTGGGGGGATGCTGTCCATGGCAGGGACTCACAGCACAGCAGTTTTGGGGGGATGCTGTCCATGGCAGGGACTCACAGCACAGCAGTTTTGGGGGGATGCTGTCCATGGCAGGGACTCACAGCACAGCAGTTTTGGGGGGATGCTGTCCATGGCAGGGACTCACATTGCAGCAGTTTTGGGGGGATGCTGTCCATGGCAGGGACTCACATTGCAGCAGTTTTGGGGGGATGCTGTCCATGGCAGGGACTCATGCTGCAGAAGTTCACAGAGAGCTGTTTCCTGCGGGAGGGACCCCCGTGCAGCAGGGGAAGGACTCCTCTCCCTGAGCAGCAGGAGAAGCCAGGATGAGGAACTCACCATGACCCCATTCCCTGGCTCCTTGTACCTCTGGGGGCAGGAGGCAGAGCTGGGAAGGAGGGAGGGGTGGGAGGAAGGTGTTTTTCAAGATCTTATTTTGTTTCTCATTATCCTGCTCTGTTTTGTTAGTAATAAAGTCAATTAATATCTCTAATTAGAGCCTGGTTTTCCCATGATGGTATCTGGTGAGGGATCTCTCTCCCAGTCCTTATCTCAACCCTTGAACCCTTTGTTGTTTTATTTTCTCCCCTGTGCATTTGCAGAGGGGAGTGAGAGAGGCTTTGGTGGGTGCCTAGAATCCATCCAGAGTAACTCACTACACACCTGCAGGAAACCTTTGCACTTTCAGGCTCAGAGATCCCTTCCCTCTGTGATCTGGGGTGGTAAAGCCTTGCTGATTGAGGAATACTGCCGATTTAGGGTGGAATTAGAGAAATTGCCACACATCTGGCCAGATGCCATTGTTTGCCTGAGTGCTCCAGAGCAATCCCGAGTGGAGGTTTAGGCTCAGTGAAATGATTTTTCCTCTGGCCCAGGAAATTTAGAGCCATCATCACAGCCAAAGCCCCTGTTTGCAAGGAGCAAAACATGCTTGGTGCATGTGTGTGAGGTGCTTCCCGGGCCCAGGCAGGAGTCCAAAAGCACACGATTTCAAGGCAATGATACCATTTAATTCCTACATGATAACCTGCCTTCACAAATTTCTTGGCCACCTCAGTACAATCCCTGTACAACCACCCTAATTTCAGCAGCCACCCTTCCCACCCCACACAGGCACAAATGGGGTTTATTTGGAGCAGCCTAATAGAACAGCACAGTGGGTTTTTAAGCAGAGGCTGCTCACATGCCTTCATCCTACCCCAAGCAGGTGAGGCATTCACTTCTTAGGACAATCCTGATTTGTGGCACAGGAATTAAGGCAACCCATCCTGGAGAGAGCTGGCTACCAGCACACATTCAGGGCCTCTCTCTGGAGGCTGTGTCCACTGAAATTCAAAAGTTGTCATCTCAGGCTGATATTTCAGTAACCAAAACTTCTGTCCTTTAAGATTTTTTTGGAAATCTTAGCTTCTCTTCGTTTAAAAAAAAAAAAGGTTTGCACTGATTATGTGATAGTTTCTGCCACTCTAGTTGTAGTTCATTCAAGAGGTTTTCATCTGTTTGAGGTTTTTCACTTTCCTGCAAACTGCTTTTCTGAGCCCTTTTATGTTATGTTGCTTTTCTCTACAGTCTATTTATAGGAATACACCTGTGCTAAAGGGAAGAGAACTTTCCAGCATTTCAAATAAATGTCTAGCAGTCGGTTTGAAGTGCAAAGCTAGAAGATTATCAATGTAAGTGGTATGATTATATGCAAATGAAATGCAGTTTGTATTTCCAAAGCCTCTCATGTCAAACCTGTGTGTGAAGGTGCTGGGCTATGCCAGGCAGCCAGAACAAAGGCAGCCATATCAACTCAGCTAGACTAACACTACACAGCAGAAAGAATTAAGTATCTCACCACCATTAGGCTCAAACATCACAACCTCTCTGCACACAAAGGAGGATGAATTCCACTCTCAGGGAAGCTTTTCCCACTGGGGAGCAAGCTGGGCTGGCAGCACATTGCAGCACTCCCACCTTCTGCAGCATCCAAGACCCTGAGACCAGGATAAATTGGTTCTATTTTAAACATTAATCATATGCTGATAGCAGGGGCAGATAACCTAAGGCAAAGGGGAAACAAGGTACAAGTGATTGAACTTACCCTCATTACTGTTCATTCTCTTCAGGTGCCAGATTCAAGGATGGCCAATTCCCTTCAAGGCAAAGCCCAGTTCTGCATAATAAGAAATAAATAATAAGGAATAAATAAGAAAGTTTGCTCTGTTGCCCTTTCCAAAGGAGGGCAGACAAAGCCATGTCTTCACAAAGGGACATTTTCGTCCACAGCATAAAACAAAATTCTCTCTCTCAAAGGTCTGAAATAAAAAGTGTTCAGCCAGGACAGATTAGGAGAGAAGAGAACAAAATGAAGCTCATAAAGTAACCTGCACATGCAATGTAACAACTGTTACTAAGTCATTATGATAGCAATGCTTACACAAATACATACACATTTATTTTTTCATCTACAAGCATGGGGAGAGAGGGCACCACACCAAGGAAAAGTCAAGTTCCACTCTGATGCCTCTTGTCCAACTCATGGGATGCCTTTTCTTTGGTCTTAAAATTAAGAGCCAGACATGGTTAAGGGATAAAGGATTTTTATCTCAGTATTTAATAAGGATCCTTATGGTGCAACACTTTGCCAAGGTGGAGTGTGCTGAAATGCACACACTCGATAGGTCCTGTATACAATATCACAGACCTCACAAATTAGCATATCTAACAAAGATACCTTAATGAGAGGCTTGAATGAATAAATAGTGTGGTATTCCTCCATCCTGAAGTATTCTTCCCTGGAGGGTCTAATTCTGGTTTACAGGATGTATTTTAGGGGGCACTTTGGTTTCTCAAGACAACATTTCTGGCCTCCAACTGTGAGGTCTTTAGGATGTTTGGTCCTCTGGCCTAGCAGAATACCAGGACTATGCTAAGCTATCAGACTTAAGGAGTTACAAGTATGCATGTTAAGGGCACTGAGAATACATAAAAGATATATAAAAGGCAAAAAATCATCATGATCACACGGCCATGAGGTACCCAAAGATGGCACTGTCGAGCAGCAGTCCCTCCCCAAAATTGAGACACTGAAGCAGATGCAGGGATCCCTCCCAGAACTTTCTTGAACTATTTTTGCCTCTTTCTCAGCCACACTCACTGCATTTCCATGAAAAGTCGCTCAGTGGTTCAACTGGGGTTTTGGTGGGACCTGTGTGGACACTTGGGGCAGCAGCAATGTTGACAGCAGTTCTTGATCAGATCCTCAGATCTCAGTGCCAGGTCAGGGGACACAGGCTGGGGACAGGGACAGGGACACCCTGTGGGACACATATTGAGAAAGTAAGAAAATTACAGCCTGAAAAATATTCCAGGCTGGAGCTTCTCAGCTCTGTTCCCAGCCCATGAGCTGGTCCAGCTCAAGGCCAGGGAGAATTTCTCCCAGGGTGATAATTTGGTCACAATAAAAAGGAATTAATAACAAGATAGAACACCTGTTGTGGTGTGTGCCCAGGCCCTGGCAATGGGGTGTCTTCTCTCTGAACCAATCACCTTTTCTCTACTCTTGGAGTTGCAGTCCTGCTATAAAACCAAGTGTGTTTCTGAATAAACTTGGCTCTTTCTTCCTGTCATGACAGACGACCATGTATCTGTGCATCTTATTTCTGCTGCACTTAAAGGGTTAAAACCCCTTTCCATGGCTACATTTGGAGGTCCCACCGATGGACACACCCCAGCAGTGCACTTGGGCTGTGATGGAGGAATGTCGATGCCTGGAGAAACCACCAGGAGAGCCAAGCCAGGTGAACTGAGAGCTGTGGGTTGGTGACTGCCATGGCCCAGGTGAGACAAAACCAGCGAGAGAAACACCCCTCAGCTGGAGCCAAACAGCCTCATCCCCGGGACAGGAACCATTTTGGCCATGCTGTGAGGTACCAGAGCTGGTCCTGCTTCTCTGCAGTCCTTTGAGACCTGCTTTGAGAACTAAAAGAACTAAATGTGCTTGGCAGCACATGAGCTAAAATGGGAAAGGCCCCAAGTGCAAAGACAACATGCATTAATGCAACAGGGCACATCTCAGGTCTGGAAAATGTTCCTTTTAAGCCAATCCATGATCTTCATTTGATGCTTATCAATTGCAATTATAGGCTTGAGTGAGTAAAACTTTCTTTCCAGAAAAGCCAGTCCCTACACTGAGGAGGGGTGGATGAGGAAAAGCTGAAGGAAATTGAAAAAATGTACTTTCCACACTCCTTTTCAAAACCAGTCATTCAGCAGAACTGAGTCTATCAGAAGGTTGTAGCATCAAAAGTGCATCAACCCTGCAGAGGAGGCAGCTCCCACCCCTGGTGCCAGACTGTCTGTGGGAAGTACAGGGATGACTGTGCAAGGCACAAGTGTGCCCTGCAGCTGCTGCTCCTTTCCTGCACTGGCACCCCTCTGTGCCAGCCTGCAGTGCTGCCTGGCCACTTGTGCTGATGGTCAGTGCTCGGGTGACACAGGGTGGAACGAAAATGCAAAAGAAATCATTTTCATTTTGTTTTTCATTACCTAGTCCACTGCAAAGGCCGAGAAGAAAATATTTTCTATGGCAAAAAATCTAGATAACATCACTTATCAGAGTTTTTATGGTGAAGATGGGTGAGCATTACATGACTCTGATCTGATCACTGCCTGCGTCAGGAAAAATAATAGTGTGAAATAACCCCACACTGGCACTGGAGTGGTGAGCAGAGCAGATAAGTGTCCTATTTCACTGCTCCCACAGGGTGCTCAGGAGGCCTGCTGGGAGCCTGTGGGCTTCTGCTGGGTTTGTATCCATACCACCCCTGACCATTAGTTCCTTCTGCTGGGTGATTGTGAAATTAGCTGGCGGTTTCACTCCAAGCCTTGGGTCTGTGCACGCCTCCCGTTGCCCCGGCAGTGCCACGGCTCAGTGAGCAGCGCATCTTCAGCAGCCCCAGCCCTGTGAGCACCCACAGAGCCCCCTGGCCTGCCAGGTGGCACAGGTGGCTGTGCTGGTGAGCCTCGGGGGCACACTGCAAAGCTCAAGGGTGCAGGAAGCTCTGTGTCTATTCTTACACAGTTTCACTAAAGCTGAACTTGCAGCTTGACTGCCTGCTCCTTGCTACAAATACCCAAGAAAGACTCCTGGCCTATTGCAAAGCCCCCCAGCCAGAATTGCTTTGGCACACACAGGCTGCTCTGTCTCTGCTAGAGGAGCAGTGGACATGAAGGACATGTCCCCACTGGCACCTGGCTGGCACTGGCCATGCCTGGCTGGCACTTTTCCTCTGGAGGACCAAACTGAACTGTGGAAAATCAGATCATCAGCTGTGGACTGTGGGTATCTGAAGTTACTGAGGGGATGGCACCATGCATGCTTGGTGTTCTGATGGTGAACTTTTGAGTCAGACATAGCTGAAGATATTCTAGACTTCAAAGTGCTACTCCCATGATTTTGCTCACTCAACCACATTAGTGTGAGACTGGCTGCTCACCAGACTGCCCAGTTCCTTTCCTCTCATCACACAACCCTGACATGCCTTTGTAAAACTTCTCAAATGTAGAAATAAACCTACTCTCATAGCTGGCCAGCTCCAAAAAAACTGTACTTTTTCCTGCATCTAGGCTGCCTTTAAGTCTGCCTCATCTTGAAGAGGCTGGGTGTGGCCATTCCCTATAAAATACAGCGGTTCCCAGGTTTTCTTGTTGCAAGTTTTGCAGTTCCCTTAACCCAAAAAACTGGCTCCATGAGAAAAAACACAGCCCCAGAGCTATTCAAATCTCCCAGCTACACAGTTAAGATAGCTCACTGTTTGTTAGGCTTTGACTGCTTGTGAAAATGAGGAAGAGGGTACTAAGCAACCCAAAGAACACTGGTCTGAAGTGGAAGGTTTCCACATAAACAAAACACTGTATTCAAACCCAAGTGCAAACAACAATTTTTAAGCCACCAATGAAAATTAAGCTTGTTCTTTTACTTGTTCTTTTTACAGAAAGAGCATCACAGTATATCTTCAGGTAGGTGAGAGCACCACGAGCTCTTGGCATTTTCCTCTCCAGGCTTTTTCTTCTGCTCAGCTGGAGTTAGAAGAGTTCTCCAGGATCGCCCCTCTTGAAAAAAGGCCTCAAATCCCTTTAGGGTTTGCAAGCTTTGATAGCCTGCTCAGAACAAGACTTGTTGGCTTAACTCACTATGGCTATCCAATCTTTGAAACCTTTAAAAACACACCAAAATATCAGAAACCACTCACAGCACAGCACAAAAGAAACCTCAGCTGTCTAAGTTCATCAGTTTTCTAATTCCCCAATGCATGCAGCACTCTTCATGAGGACCAGGACAATTTGTTACTCACCTCCGTTGTCTGCTGAGCAATGTCTTTTCCTGACTCATTTTACTCTGGATGTTTAAGTCATGTTATCTGAAATGATATTTTACAGCTGTCTGGGAGAACAAACCACACGTTCATGCAGAATGGCCCACGAACACATTAGACCTTTCCTTTGAATTTTGATTAAGTTGCATTTGAGCATCCTAATTCTAGATCTGAGACCCAACTCATTCTATTCTGGGCATTAAGTACAAGCAAATACATAATTTAGACATTTAGACATTTGTGAAAGCTGGAGCTCGAAGGTGCTATGATACGTTTTCCACTTAAAAAGAGCAGAAGAATTCATGTTGGTGTAATGCAAATGAATGTGGTTTTGCACTGTATGAACGTGTTTCCTCTGAAAGAGATTTTGATTCCTTGAAAACTGCAAATGCTGGTGCCTGACTTAGCAAGAGCAACACTTATGACACCAAGAGGATAAAAAATAGGGAAAGTTCAGCAAACTTTAAAAAAATATCCCTCCAACCAACCAACCAGCCAAAAAACCCTACTCATCTTTGCCATAAACATAATGAAATTTCTGGTCATACACTTCCTTTTGGTTGGATTATGGTTCCTGCAGCCACTATTCATTTGCTAACTGGAACACAATACAGGGCAACAGATAAAGTTGTTGAGATTCCTGTCTCTAGATAGCACAAAAAGTATACTCTCAGAGCATTTGAGTGGTTAATAAAAAAAAACCTGAAGGCCTTCTCCTTCCCATTGAAAACTTCAGAGCCACGCAGCCACCTGGATCCCCAAAAATACAGCATTTATCAAGCAGCAGTGCTGGGTGATAAAGGCACTGGAGCACAAAGGACTCATTGAAATAATTCCTGCTGAGCATATTCATGTATAGCACCTGGGAAACTTCAAAAGCAGTCACCAAGGACAGGGGGAAACAAGCCCTCATTTCTCAGCCAGTCATTTATTTGCCAGCCTGGGACTGAGTCATTCAGAACCTGCCCTCATTAAATATGCTCTAGATGGAAGTTGTCCTCATTTAAGCCAAAAAGGCCAACCTGCAAAAAGATGATTTATGTGCACGCCAACAAATGACCTGCTCACCTGTGAACCCACATGTATCCCAAAAAAATTGCCAGCTTAGCAAACATGCAGTTGATGTGTGCAGAAATGCAGCTTTTTTTTGTCTAGGTCCGATGTACCAAGTGATACTAAACGGGAAGTTCACAGAGCCACAAAGAATGAAGATAGTGCAGGGAGTGAATGCAGCACAAAGTATTAAAATTCATTTTAAAGCTGAATCTGGAGGGTGCCTGTGGTGAGAAGATTAAAGAAGCAACCCCATTTCATCTGCAACATGGCACAGAATAATTTGTTCAAAAGTCACTTGGAATTGTAGGATGTTTGGTTTCTGCTAATATTTAGTTGCACTCAGGTTTCTTTCTCTGACCCCAGATTTATTTCAGTCTGTTGCTGTTGGAGGTAGACCGCAGTTCTGAGAACACAGAAGTTGCAAAGCCCTTGAAACCACCCAATTCCAGAAAGTGTTTCCCAAATGCTATGAATCATATTGCCTTCATTTCTTCTGCCATACAATTTTCTGAAAAAGTTTACCTAAACTTTGTTTGGGGTTCTGCTTTTATTTTTTTTCAAATCCCATTTTTAAGTGAGACAGGGAGAAAATTGCAGGTTTTTTTCTTCCCCTGCTCCTGTGGTATGAATGCTGGTGTTACTTTTTCTCCAGAAAGATGAAATTACCTCCAAAGCCAGGTTGCAATTTGAAAACTGTCATTTAGAGCTGGGGTTCCTCCTGTATTTTTCTGCAGAGGGTTACAGCATGTCCACAAGTCAGGAGAGGGGCTGTCAGCACTAGGGAGTGAGTTTCACACTTCAGCCAGAGAGGTTCTAGAAGTTTCCTTGGAAGCTCATCCCAAGGGAAGTGTGGTTTGGCTGCTGTGTGACTCACACGTGAGTGAGTGAGTGAGTGAGTGAGTGAGTGAGTGAGTGAGTGAGTGAGTGAGTGAGTGAGTGAGTGAGTGAGTGAGTGAGTTTGCTCTCACGTTTGCTGCTCCATGCACCTCAGCCCTCTCACAGATAAACATGTGCTTGCCAGCTTGCAGTTATGAATCACACACCTGAGCTGACTAAAACTGGCACATCTCCCTTAAATAGTTCAGCAGCTGTGTTGGAAGTAGCTGAACCTCTCAGAAGCCTCAGAGTGCCTCACTCCTTACTGATCTCCAGTATGCAAATGGAGCAGAAACTGGGGGAAGAAACCCTAGTTTTATTACAACCTCCCCTACAACTTTCCACTCTCCAGCTCCTACCCAGGTCCAGGAATGTTTGGAAATTTGGAGGTAGCTACCACAAGGTGACAAAAGCTTTCATCTGCATCCCACCAGGAGAAGGCCAGGCTGAGCCCTCTGACTTCAGAGAGGAATTGCTCCCCACCCTATTTCAACTACTGACTGGAAACAGCTGAGGATTCAAATCTTTACACTTTTTCCACCTTCACTTGCCTATATAAGTGGGCACAGAGTGTACCTTGAGACAGGGTAAAAAAAAAGAGAGAGAAAAAAACAGAAGAAAAGAAGGATGTGGTTGGTTATGCTGCTTATAAAATTAAGACACGATCTGTAAGAAAACGCTTTCGTGCTCTGTAGAACAATCTGGACTGAAGCAATACTGCTGATCTACTTGCTGGGCTTCAGGTAAAGTAATTCCTATTTTAGTTATTGACTTTTATTTTTGCCACAATTTAATAGCAGCATTGATTGTAGATGCTATTTTCAAGCTGATTAGATGATTGTTACTTAAAAAGTTCAAACAATAAGATCCAACATAGTGTTGTTTAGCTTAGAGCAGAAAGAAAGATTTCTGCTTTAGTGATAAATATAAATCTATTCCGTTGTAATCAAAATACTTAGGAAAAAAATGGTAAGAAATTACCCAGCCACAGATGAAATATATGGCAGGAGTGTGACCTGCTGCTCATCATTGCTCTGAGCCATCTTACTCTTCTCCAGTACATCCAGAAGAGAATCATTTATATCTAACATGAATAATATCCTAGGAAATAGGTATAAACAAATGATGATTTTGCTAGTGAAGCTTTCATGGATAAGAACACCCTTAGTGTAATATTTCTAATCTGTGCTTTCACTCAGATTTGTGTGAATCCCAGCTAGGGCCAGATGAACTTGGACCCAAGCTGGAAAGAGGAAACCATTCATGAATTCTGCTGTACAGCAAAAAAACCTAGTGGAGCTATTACTGTAAAACCTTGCTGTTCATTTCTTAGGTCAGGACACCTTTGCTGCTCACTAAACCACAAGCTCGTGCTATGGGGAAACCTAATTAATATTTAATGAGTTCAAAGAAAGAGGAAAATCCTCAGCAGGAGAAACTGAGAACAAATGGAGCAGCAATGACACAGAGGCTGGACCAGCTAAGACACACTTTCTTCAGTACTGTTAATTGCAGGTTCTTATATTATCTTTTGGTTTCTAGGAGTTGTCTGACACAATCCTAAAGCCACAGGAGATTCCTTCAAAAAACCTGTTGAGGAGAGAGAAATTTTCCTCAGAAGACTGGAAAAGAGCAAAAGTGGTACTTCTCTTAAGAAGGTGGAAAGGAAGGAGTTGGAAAAGCTAGATCTGTAATCCTGGCTTTAGCACTTGAAGGAAATACTGAAATCACCCACCAAAGAATCTGTTTGCAAGCATGGAGAATTCAAGTCAGCGGTAAGTTAAAAACCTGCACAGATTAATCTGAGAATGACTGAAATAGAAGTAACTTGACTTCCTCTGTGACCCTGTCAGCAAAGGGAGATGGGGGTGTAGGAGGGGGAAACAGACTTTACACACTACCTCTGAAGAAATTCTCATAAGCAAAGGAAACATGAGCAGTATGAAACTTGTGTATGATCAGTGAGTACCCACGAAGATTCTAATCAGTGTCTGCTCTGTAGGAAAAATGTCTCTGGTACAGTTCAGTATCATTCAGGATGAGTATTATCAGTCTTTTTACTAATCATTTAGACAATGCAGCAAAGATGATGCTTATGAAATGACTACAAGGTTATTTGTCAATGAAAATGATTCTTCAAGCATTACTTAGTCTGGAACAGTTGCAAATAATTACTGTGGATTACTCAAGACGTGAATTTTAAATTTGAGACACTGAGATGATAAAAAACCACCATGTTTTTGACAATCAGACAATAATCAGTTTAAAGGCTCTTTTCTTGAAATTAATGATTTCCTGGAGTAATGCTACATGTAATTTAGTACCAACGAATTCTAAAGAAAAGGCATTCAGTGAGCTAGAGATACAACAAAAGTAGCCCCAAACCTTAGACTTTGGAGAGTTACTATGCACAATTTTCTGATACATTTACAAAGTACACAAAGTGCAGGATTGACAGGGGTTGTCACTACGCCAAAATGTTTCATGTTGCCTGATTTTTCCCCAGGTAGATGGGTGTCCTTGGCCACAGGACATCCATGCTCACACTAAAGCTGATGTCCCCATGTCCCCTTCCCTGTCCTGCCCTCGGTGACCGCAGAACGTGCCCAGAGCGATCTCTTGTACACACGGCACCAACTCAGCTCCGGGTTTGTGTTTTTCTCACATACCACAAACACGTGATTTTCCAAGAAGCTGCCACGTATTGCTGGCTCAAACGGACTGATTTAACCTCATCTTGATGACCAAACCAATGTTTTCTCTTTTGCTCTTGTTTCTGACAGATAAATCCACTGAAAACATCCACTTTCCTTTTACTATTTCCTAAATTAACAACACTGTGACAGCCCAGCTCACATGGCTCTGTCCTGATGCCTTGAGAGACAACCTAGAACAGAGGCTAGACAGTGTTAAAGGCATAAAGCAGGGATTTATTAAAAGGCTTTCAAAGGATACACCTTGGGCAGTACAAGAGCCTGGCTGTGGCTCCACCCGAGACGGACCCTGGGGCAGGAGTTTTCACACTTTTATAAGTTTTGGTCCATTTCCATATTGGGGTTCATTGTCCAATTCCAGCTCCAGGTTCTGCAGTCCCATCCTCCCAGATTCTCTCCTCAGTTCTCTGCTGTTGCACTTTTTGGGGCTGAAGCTGCAGCTGTCCTTGGTTCTGGGGCTGGAAAAGGATTGTTTTGTGTGCCTGAGCTGTGAGGAGAACTTGCTAAGACTTTCTATGAAGTTCAGAGTCACACACCAATGCAGCACAGAGACTGGAAAATAGGAAAGCTCAAACTGAAAGCTAAACCTTAAGGGATCAGCCCAGCTCTCTGCAGGTGCCAGTGGCACCCAGCCCCTCCCCAGAGGTCACCCTCACTCCTGCAGTGGGATCACACAGCCAAGGACAGTCTGGGTGTAGTGCATGCCCTCAGTAACCCCCACCCAGTCTGGTTGTAATCCTCATCAGCTTTCAGGCAACCACCTCCCTGCTGTTTCCTCCTGTTCACCTACTGAACAGCCCTTGCCCTAAACCCTGTTTTCTCTAGTGCTGTTCACATGTTTCCAGTACACTTTGCTGAAGTGCAAGTGCCTAAAACCCCCAGCCTTTCCCTTATATGAAAAAGCAGATACTTCATCAAAGATAAGGGTCTGGTAAGAGCTCTGAAAGACTTATTTAGCAGTTTTCTTTTAAAATCTGTGTGAAGCTTAGACTCTCAACAGTTACAGAATTCCTTTAATCACATTTGATACTCTTTCCTTCAGCAGATACACTAGATTGAACCTTTTCCAGGCACACTAATAACAGCCATACTTCATAACAATTACTGAGCTGGATCTTCGGTTTTATGTGCCAGTTCTTTCTGTAGTCTGAGCTGGAAAATAACTTTCACTAATAGGAGCATGTCAAGCTCTGAGCATACTCTGTGTTCATATTTATTTCCATTATCACTCACTGATCCCCACAAGCCATCCCACCTCTGACCTCCAGCACAATGTCAGCATTCCTGTGAAATTAGTGGCATAAGAGCTGGCCAAATGCAAGGCTATCTCCTCAGCTGTTCTCTGTTTCTCTATTTTTTAAAAAATATTTCATTTTAGCCATGCAAAAATAATATTTTTTTTCATTAGTTGGTTTTGGTTTCTTTCGCAAAATTTGGCTCCATTTGTCAGTGCTTAAGAGCTGTCACTTTTCATCCTCCAAAGCAAAGATTCTCCTCTTGATCAAACTTCTTAAAACATCTTTACTTACTCCTAAAATTTCTTTTGAGCTACTTGGCTGGCTGAATTGGACTGAGAACTTCGACTACCAATTTTTTCTGCTTTATTAGGACTTTTTGAGGTTTTGATTTAAAAGAGGTTATAAAAAGCACTTTTAAGGCATAATTTATTAAAGCATAAGTATATTTTTAAAAACAGTGATAACATTCAAGGCCAATTTTTTTTTTTAAGAATTGTATTATGAAGATGTCATGGCTTCCACTTGCTAATCTTTGCTGGATTATCAAAGATAACTAGATAAAATTTCAAGTGCAAACCCCAAATTTAAGCAATGCTGAAAGTTAAGCACAACCATGAAAAACACCCTTACTCATTTTGCACCTAGATAAAAGATCAGTCTTCTGAAGTTGATCTTTTAAATTATTGCACTGGATATAAGCACTGTATGAAACTAGAACATTATATAAATGTGGGTGCAGTAAAAGCCCATCAGCAAAAGCTACTGATGCATGGGGATTCAGATATAAGAGTAAAATCCCAGCTATCAGATCAATTTTTATCAATCAATAATTTCATTAATTTCTGTGTAGCAATAAAACTAAGCATAAGTGTTAGGGAAATTTCAACAAGTGTACAAATTATTAAAGATAGCCAGTAGTCTTTAGAGTTTTTTGAAAATATGTGTTTGAAGGAGTCAGTATCTTCAATATCTGAATGGGATTATCTTACATGGGATGGTAATCAGGGGATGCTGACTACTTTCCCTTGAGAATCAGACTCCTTTGTAACATATCAAGCCAGTCAAATTGGAAATAGAAAGCCCTGTGCTTGAAAGGTTTCACTTTCCATAATAGACGAAGTGTCCATCTCAAAACCAAAAAAATCTAAAACCGTGTTTGAAAGTACCTTGGTTTGGTTTGGCTCTATCATGGTGTTAACTGTGACCCCCTCTCTGTGTCATTTCAGGGCAGAAATTACCAACAGCAGTGAGGATTGCAGCTTTACAGAGATTGACAAATTGGCATGGCAGGTGCAGCTGAGGATCTCCATCCCCACCTTCATCCTGGGGCTGGTTCTCAACAGCCTGGCTCTGTGTGTGTTCTGCTGCTTTTGGAGAAAGCAGACCAAGACCTCGGTGTACATGATCAGCCTGGCTCTGGCAGACGTCCTGCTGCTCCTCTCACTGCCACCAAAGCTCTACTACTCTGTCACCTGGGCGCCTGGACTGCTGTGCTCCTTCATACAGGCTCCTTACTTCGTCAACACCTACACCAGCATCTTCATCATTGTCTGCATCACTGTGGACAGGTACATCTGCATAAGGCACCCGTTTGAAGGTCGAGCTAACCAATCCCCCAGGTGGGCTGTCTTGATTTGCTGCTTCATCTGGGCAGCAGCTTGGATCTGCAGCAGCCCAATGTATGTGTTTCACAGGAAGGAATCTATTAAATGCTTTCACAACATGTCAGAGCAGACGTGGAGTGTCCCCTTCATTGTTTCTGTGGAAGTATTTGGGTTTCTGATCCCGCTTGCAGTGATGGTTTTCTGCTCTGCTCAAACCATCTGGATTCTTTGGAATCACAGAACTCATGACGAGAAGAGCGTGGAAGAAAGGGGCTCGTTGCGAGTAATCGTCATCAACCTCGTGGTGTTTCTGGTGTGCTTCACCCCCGTGCACCTCGGCATCTTCCTGCAGTGCCTGGTGAGGCAGCATGTGATCGTGGGCTGCAGCGTGAAGCAGAGCATCAGCCTGTTCCTCCAGGTGTCCATGACGTTTGCCAACCTCAACTGCTGCCTCGATGCCATCTTCTACTATTTTGCTGCAAAGGAATTCCTCAAGAAAACACACCTGAAGAGGGTGACTGAGGTGTGTCCTGTCTTTAACCCCTGTGCCATGCGATGGCACTGCCAGCAGTGGGAGAATGCCCCTTGCCAGGACACTGACACTGCTACACCTGACACGGCAGGGACTGTCCCATTGGGAGAAGTACAGTGATTTTCCAATGAAGGCAAACCTGCTCCATACTTTTCTTCCTTTTAAAAAGGAAGGAGAAAAAAGTTAGATTAAGGAACCAGCATTAGCAAAGTGACAGACTGACACCAAAAGAAGCATTAGCCTTGACAGTATCTACAAAATGTGAAAAGCTTGCCAAAGGAAAACTAACCATATCACAAGAATGCCTTTTAACATCAGCCTTTGTTATAGTTGCACCAGTTTTCCTTTTACATATGTGATCAGAAAGGTGTTGCTAAGAGCAAATACAGAAATAGCTATTCATAACCTTTCTAACTGAGGAGGTGCCTTGGCAGTTAAAAAGAAGTATCCAGCCAGAAGTCTGACTCTGCAGAAGGTCACTGTTGGAGCTCCTCTGCTTTGGCAGCTTGGGCAGCCTGGGACAGCAGTGAATCCTCCCTCCTGGAAGCATCACAGACTGCTCAGGGCTGCTTTGAGGAGCAGCAATTCTTGCTCTTTCGTGGAGGACATACTACCCAGAATAGAAATCCAGGGGATTGTCTCAGCTACCAGCCATTCCTGTGCAACAAACTTTCCTGATTACCTGAGCTGAGGAATCACTGTGGCTTTCTCCTGCAATTTTAAAACATGTTTTGCCCACGTAAATCAAAAGAACCCATTCAAATATGAGACTTAGAGAAAGACTGAATGTGTTGAACTGTGTTTCTACATTACTGGGTTTCTATCAAGGATGTAACATAACACATGTATGAAATTCTTCTGCCTGTCTTCTCATTCTTTCTTGGAGCAGGGGGATGAAGGAAGCAAGCTCTGCATCACAGAAGATGAGGGAGTGATTGATATTCTCCTGTGTCCCAGCTAGGAGGCTGGACCAGCTCTATCCAGCTCATTCCTTGGGATGTCCCTCCAGCCTGTACTGTACACTTCTCTGAACACCTCAGGGCTTGCCTGAACCCTTCAGGTCAGCACTTCTGGGCTGTCACCACCCCAATGCCATTTGCAAGTTTAGCTCTGACTCTAATCTAAAGGTTTCTTTGTTGTAATTTAAGCCAAGCATTTCTTGAACCCTTATCTGCATGGTTGGTGCTCGTAACCAGAAACACTTTCACAAAAAGAAATATTTTTCTTTGCCTTTCTAAAACAGCTGTGAAAGCAGTCTGAGACTGCTGGTAGTCAAGTTTCTGGGGGAGGTATTCTCTTTATTCAAAATGTGAAAAATTACCTTCTCTCTATGGAAAATTAAAAAGAAAGGGGTTCAGTTTTGAAAATACAATTTGCTGTCCACCAATTTCCATAAAAGTTATTGACTGTGCAAGTAGGCAGCTGAACATATCTTATAGTGGACCTAATATAAGAACATTTTCAAACTTGTTAGTATTAAACCATGACCACAGCTGAGGCAAAAAAAGTATTTTTATCATCATCTTCGGTGCTTTCTGTAAAGGAGCAAGAGGAAAAGCTCTCCAAAACAGTAGATTTTCTAAACATTATTTGTTACTGTCTCAATTTCTCAGAAACTTACAGATTTTCAATATGGGCTAACGTTTCTTTTTTGCACCTTTCACATTACTTTACATACAAAATACATGTGTGAGAAAGAAGCTGTTTTACTAAATAAACTGTACGTGTGAAGTGTATGATTTGAAAATACATTCTGATTTCCCAATTTGTCAGCATTTATGTAAATCTCCTCTACCTGCACTAGCTGCTTAAAAATTACTTGGCAGCAGCAACTGTGGCCCATCACACAAGGCTGGGATTATTAAAGTCAGGGTTAATTAGGCTGCAGTAATGGGCAGTGGTGGGAGCTGCTGTGAATCACTGCTCTCAAGGCTCAGCCTACTCCTGGCTGCAAACCCGGACTACAAAATCTGGAAGTTAAACTGGACTATTTTCTTCCCATTTATTGCCACCAGTGCCACTTCTTTGTTGGCCTAAAGTGTTTTTATATATAATTTCATTTGTCTAAATTTTGCCTGTTGTATAAATAAAGGAGAGCAGCCTCACTAAGCGTGCTTGAAATTTGAGAAACTAAATGAAAATGAAATTAAGAGAAAGAAGGAAGAGAGCCCAGCTGTGTTGACTCTACAGACTGTTACAGTCGTCTTATTTTTTAGCACAAAAAAAGCAGAGGTCTTTTGAGCAAGAAGGTGTCACTTTCAATTCACTGCTTTTCAAGATTAACTTACATTCAATTAAAACACTTAAGTCCTGCCTTTTGCCTGCAGCTAAGAATACAGTTCTTTCTAAATCAGGATTTTACACATAGGCTCCTGTGGGAAATCCACTGTTAACTCTGGAGCATCTCCAGTTGGTTGTATTTTTATACCAGGACAAAGCAATAAAAATCCTTCTGCAGCTTGAAAAGATACACAGCAATTTTAATGATGATAAAACTGGAAAGCATTTGACATTTAAAAAACCCGAATCTTCCTGAGAAGATTCACACAGATTCAGTGCAACAGAAATGGTTTCTTCTCTCTTGATGTTATTCTTAATACACAGAAAAGTGATGGAAACCTGAATGTGAACCCCTCATACACTCAGGTCTCCTGCCACTGCCTCAGCTGCAATATAAAGTCAAAGAAGCACTGTCTTAGTGGAAAAAAAAAAAAAAAAACAAGCACTAACCAGAAACACCAAAAACAATGTGTTTTAAAAATTACATTTTCAGTTTTGCCTTCTTCTGTGAATTGAACAAAACCACAATTGCACAATTAACCATGGATCTTACAGAGGAGCTGTATTTAACATTTATTTTTCTGGACATGGCCGTTTCAGGCCACAGGTGAGAATATTCAGAAAACAAAATTTTGCTTTTATCCAATTAAACTTCTCCAACAGGGCCAAACCCCACAGGTCTTCACAACATAGAAGAGAGCTGATTTTCTTGAGAGCATTTTTAGCAATTGCAGTTTACTCCAACATTCCACAATTAGCATTTGTTCAACCATCAGTGGGATTCCCCAAGCTGTATTTTATAGACTCACAAAACTGAAAGACAGAAAAGCATAAAAGTAGTTCGGACAAAAGGGAAAAAAAAACAACTCCCAATTAAAACAAACAAACAAACAAAAACTCCCAGCAGGAAAAAACACACAGGATTTGTTCCCCAAATTCTTTTTCTGTCCCTTTGCTTGGTGGATTATATCATCTTCATTTCCCTGCTCGAGCACAGAACTCAGTGACACTCCACTAATTTCTAATGATATAAAAGTACCATCAAAACAATGCTGGACTTTTTGAAAAGTTCTATTGCCCAAGAAGTCCCTTCTGAAAGATTTTCAACAACAATGACATCAAAAAAAGGAAATTCAACTGGTTTAATTGCAAGTAGAGGATCTAATATGTGAACTTTTTCTAGCTTTCATAACACTGCTTTTGTGATGTATGAGCTCGAAGGTACCTGGGGGAGGGTCCAAGCCTAGATCCAAGCACAGTTTGTCTCCTGCCTTCTCACAAGGGGCCACAATGAGCACAGATGGGCATGGGCCCTGCAGAGTCACTCCAACATCTTTTCACTATGATTAAATACATAGCTGAAAATATGAACCAAAAAGTTTTCCATGTGAGGATGAACAACCACAAATGAAGCCTAATAAATGTCACTCTAGTAGTTTGTCATTGCAAGTAATTTCAAGTGTGCAGGAAACTTCAAAGTGAGAAGAGCAGCCATCTCACTGCCTGAGGCAGCCTCTAGATCACGAGAAGAAGCTGAAATGGGCTGGAAGATTGAAACTGGTCTTCAGAGTGACATTACCCCAAACCTCACAGTGATATTTCACTGAGGGCTCATTCTGCAGCACCACAACATAGCAGGCTTCAAACACATGCAAATCAGAGACAAACTGAGGGTACTCAAAGGTATAGACTTCTGTTTGTTTCACCAAAGTGGTTTTGCTGAGTTTTTCCCCCTCACATTCAGAATATTTTCCACTTTAGACTAATTGCTTTCTCCGAGTCTTGGGCATGCTCTCCATCCTTCAACCCAAACACCAAGAGAGGAGCCGTGCAGACACAATGTCCCCTGAGGAAGTGGCAAGTCCAGCAGGGGAAAGCAGAGCCCACCCAGCTCCTGAGGTCACTGTCACCTGCCCTGGGTGCCTGCAGGACCTGCTCAGCACCATAGTGGCAAATGGCAGTAGCTTGAACAATGCCTTTATGGAGCCAGGGGGGTGGAGAGACTTTGGCTGCCACACACCAAGAGGATTTCCCAGCACTTCCCAAGGAACTGTCCTCACAAAGAGAGGCAGGAATGTGATTGCCCTGAGCAAACTGAAAAGAAAGGTGCCTGTCTGTTATTTACACAACAGTGCAGGTGGGAAAGCTGGCTTGGCTGGGTTTCAAATTATTGTGCTCGCTAAACATGTGGAGAAACACAAACTCCACACACACCTTTCTGGCTGCTCTCCTGGCACTGCCAAAATCCAGAGTCCGGAGAGAACAGCCAAAGGCTCAGTTTCCAGAAGGAACAGCAGCCTCTCCTGCTCTGCAGCTCGCTGTGTGTGCACGGGGGAGGAAGGCCAGAGGAAGAGGAGCAGAGGATGCCACAGCAGAGTGGCTGCACAGAGCTGAGCCTGCTGTCAGGGGAAGCATCTGCCTGGGCACAGGTGGCTACAGTCCAAGGACAGAAACCTGCTCCCAGAATAAAAATCTCATCAGGCACAGAAAATCCCTCTGACCACTCTCCTGGCTCAAGGCCAGATTTTGGGCATCTCCCCAGAGGTGTCCCCAAGCTGCTTTGTGTGTACCTGCCCTGTACTCTTTGCCACTCCATCTCACACTGTGGCTTTCTTCAGCTGCTTTTGTAAACAGCTAAAATTATTTCTCCTGTAAAGGTGTGTGGGAAACAGAAGAAAACAGAACCAAAACCCACCTATTTTTTCAAAGTTATATAACATTGGACTATGGAGAACATTAGGTGAAGGCTCTTGTGCTGCTTCTGAACACATAATTAAATGATTTTCTGTCGGCAAGAAAGCTATTTGCATTGGAAAATCACTCTTAGGAACCGATTGTCACAAAATGGCATTGTGTAATGAGTTTTCACAGTTCTGTAATTTCAGTGTTAACTCAAAAAACTCCAGAGAATCAAACTCACCCCTTTGGCACTGACACGTCAGGTCGACGCAAGCAATCTTGTATCTTTTTAACATCAGCCAGCACTGAGACTAAAGCAAATGTTAGCACTGAAGTACACCTGAAGAGACTAAGAATAGTCATATTTCTATAGTGCCTTTCATCTGAGGAAGTCAGAATGACTGAAGGCGAGAGATACACGCAGACAGCTCCCCAGCTACTGCCACAAACATGGGAAGCAAAGAGGTGAACTACGTGGGCAGCAGCCAAGCAGCTGGGGTAGGTCAGGCCCTGCAAGGTAGTTCTGTGATCCTGGAGTGGCACAATTTATTGCCTTTGGCCCTGTCAAAAGTTTTGCTTTCATTTATTTCATTTTAGAATATATTTTTTAAAAAAAAGAAACTCTGGCAGTACTCACTACAGCATATGGCATGACAGAGGGCTCACCAGAGCCAAATTCATGCTAGACCTGTGGATTTTTAATTCATTCTTTTTTAAATCACTGTCGTTTCTACCTCACCAAGAGGTCTTAGGAATGGCAGTTCTTTCTCCAGCACCCATTGCTCCAAGGTGAGTTCTCATCCTGCCAGGAATGAACTCAGTAACCAAGTCAGACTTGCTGTACATCTGTAAAGGAGCAGCAGGATGACATCCACATTGCCTCATTTACACCACCTGACACACTTCACTGCAAAAAACCCTCATCCAGCATCTGGCAGCCTTTCCACAGCATGCCCAGTGTCCTTGGACATGCTGCCTGGACTGAAGGTCACAGTGCTCACTCATTTAAAGCATGAAAAGCAGCTCTGAGGAGAGGCAGGGCATGCTTGCAGACCTCATGACAAGTGTCAAAGCTTGCCCATGAGGCAGGGGTTTTCAAACAAACACATCCTGCTATTTATCTTCTCCTCACTCCAGCTTGGTGCTTCCACAAGTCTTCCATTAGCCAGGTTTTCAAGCCCCAGTTCTGGACATACCTGCAGCTTCCCATGGAGCAAAGAATGTCCCAGAGGCATAAGAAATGAGATTGCCCATGAGAAATCCCATCCATGCAGCCACCTTGCTGTCTGCTCCATGATAACCCACCTTGTGCCCAGAGGTGCTGCCCAGGGCAGGCAGCTGCTGGTGATCCATTACCTCTGTGGGAGATCTGAAAAATCAGTTGGTTACTGAAGCACAAATGCTTCAAGGACAGCTGGATTTCCACATTAAAAGAATTAGGAGAAAATGCCCTTTTTTTTGTTCATATTAAGGCTGTAGTCTACTCATTCCATTTTCATATTTCTGACACCTGGAAAATCACACTTGTGAATGAGAGACATTGTTCCACAGTGAATCTTCATTCCAACCAAGATGGAATTTAGCCAGTTCAGTGCATGGGTGAAGTCCAGTCATAGTTCTGGGAATGGCAAACACCACGGATGCCCACAATGACCACATCAAGATCACAGTCCAAACCCACTGTTCTCCCTTTTTAAAAATGTGATTTCAAGTAAACCCATGAGATATTCCTGTGAATGATAACAGAGAAACGCCACAGGTTTTCTGGTCCTATGATCTATAAATAAAAAATGTAACTATTTTATCTTTTGTGCAGTGTACTGAAATGAAACTCAAGTTTCATTTTGGCACAGCAGTGCCAGCGCTCAGTGTCCCTCTCCAGTTTCTCACAGGGGCTCTCAGCAGCTTTATTTCAGAGCTGCATTTTGCCACTCTGTGAAGAGGTTGCACGGTCTGAGGGAAACAACTGCTCCCACCTCAAGCAATGCCCCATCCTGCAGTGTCAAATAAGGAACAGAGTGAGGGTCTCTCAGCCAGCCCTGAAGAGCTTCTGGCATCTCTAGCTAGAAACTCAATATTTTAACTTCTGGCTTGCCCTCTCGAAGGACATCAGGGTGCTCAGACATCTGAGCTCTCAGATCAGCTCTCTATGGACTTGGATATCTGTATCCTGCAGAGGAAACCATACAGATGCTTATTAAGCATCTCTGCCACCCCATTACTGAAAAAGATGCAGCCAATAATTATGCCAGATGCTAGCTGAGCTCTGGAAAGGAGCTCACACATGACTGCCCTTGTAGGTTAATGAGAGTTCAAACAACCATTAGTATCTATATTAATCTACTGATTGCCTGGTGTTACTGGAAAAAATATTAAGATTGTGATTTTTTTCTGATACCTTTGATCTGTTTATTTGCTATGTTACTATGGTTCGTTTCCCCTTCATTCAAGTTGACACTGACTGGGTAATTTTTCTCAGTATTTCATAGAAACATAAAAAACCAACCAACCAAACAAACAAACAAACAAAAAAAGCCGTTTATTTTAAAAGATCCTAATGCCTCCACTTTGAACCTTTTACAGACAGCGCCTTTCCTCTTCTACACCACCAAATTTAATCCAAAGGCAAGAAATTCCAACCCAGTGAAAGCAAGACTTGCTCTCAGTTCCTACAGCAGTTGAAAAAGTTGCTGAAACACTGTAAAGTCATCAAAATAACTGTACTAAATTCTTGCAAATCTTTGTCCTTCTTTTTCCACTGCACTGAATTGTCTTAGGTGAGCCCAGCATGTAGCTGTTCCAGTAAAATCTGAGATCTCTGCATGTTCCCAGTTCTTTCCTTCCCATGTACTGAGATCACACTGCAAAGCCAGGCTCCGTGACATAATTGTCTTGAAACCATAGATCCCTTGGTAGCATAAAATACTGAAATCTGAACCGTGGTGTGATTCTTTTAGGGTTTTTTTGTTGTTTCTTTTTCTGTGTAACAACAAACCCTAAGTGTAATAAAGACAGTAAAATTGTTAGAAAAAGTATCACCTTTAAAACCTCTTCTCTTCAGGGTTTAGTAGTAAAAACACAAAGATATCCTGAGAATTAAATCTTTCTCTTGAAAGTAGACAGCATGATTTGTTTTGAGTCACAAACTTCTCTAAATTACTCAAAACCACATTTGCCGAATTTACACAGCAAAACCTTCTGTTCTTTCTTCTCTTTTGACTTCCAGCACTAGAGATTCAGCTTGGGGAATTCAACTGGATCATCTCTCATTTATAGATCTCTGTCAAACGAATTCTGTGCCAGCTAAGGTCCTGGTTTCACAGGTGTTTTCTGGCAGCACACAGACAGGAGAAGGGACCAAAGGCAATGCCACAGTCGGACCCTCCTCAGCAAGGATGCTGAGTGTGAAAACAAACACATGCTCCCTTTCCATGCTCATGCTGGAATGCAAATGCCTGCTCTCCCTTACACTATTATTCATTCAGAGCTCAGCCTAATGCTTCAACTGTCATCACTCACAGGTTTCAGTCCAACTCAGCGGGAATTGCCTCTGTGTTGGCTCAATACTGCAGGCAGGAGGAAAAGAGAAGCAAAAATAAATAAAGAAATATATTCTGCTGTCTCCTAGCTGCACCAAGTACCAGGTCCATTATATAAAAATGTGTTCATGGTGATTTTTAGGACAGAATTCACCACCACCACTTCCAGCCTCACTCCAGCAAACCAAGCAGTGAGAATTCTCCCCTGTGGAAAGCTGACAAGATTGAACATAGAATTTTTCAACAAAGAACATACATCATGCACTGTCTCCCAGCTTGCTTCCAGCCTCCTGCCCCTGAAACACCCTTGGCCACACAAGCCATGGTTTGGTTTTTCTGTCACTCACATTTAAGCTGCTGTCTCTTACTTACTGCTGCATTCTTCCTACAGTTTGACCCTTGTAAAAATCCAGAAGTATCACCAGATAAATCTTTCATTTTTTGCACCCAGTTCACCCACTCATGGAAACTTTTTTAAATGCCAACACTAAGTGCCTTAAAAATTAATTAGAGCTCTGTGTGGCTGATTCCATCACCAAACTTTGCCAATGTCAAAGTTACAACCACTCTCAAGGGCTCACCATCATTAGTCTCATCTACAAGACCTTGCTTTTTCAGTTGTCACTGTAAAAGAAGCAGTCAGATGTTTTCTCAATTCCTCTGGAAGGAGAAGAGGGCACCCATGAGCTTCAGTAAGATCTGTAAATGCCAAAAGGTCAGAGATACATTATCAGGAGACACCTCAGTATTAAAATAATTCCAGACTATTGTAAGTTACAAAGTATTTCTAAAATAGTTGATTTGTTTTTAAGAGTGGGTGTCTGCAGGGTTGGGCTTTTTGCTTTTTCTTACTGTAACTAAAATTCAGAAACAAAAAGTCTAGCCCAAAGATCCACAAACACCATCTACCAAGATAAGAGATGTCACTCAGCTTTTTTAACCATGTGGACATGAAGTCACAGCCAAATTTTAGGCGTTGCCATTAAAGGGACAGGTCCTTTTGGGCAGGCTGTCAGCAGCTGTGGGGCTGTACCTGGGAGCTTCAGTGGCCATACCCTTCCCACGGAGTGCATCCTGAGCCTGGGGAGCAGCATGGGGAGCCTGGGCAGGTCTGCAGGGATGCAACCAGAGGTTTGTGGATGAGGAGGTTGTTGCAGAGCCCCTTGGGCCATGACAGTGACACTCATGGCTGAGCTGTGGTCCTTTTCAACACACCTCACAGTCTAAACCTAGCAGCAGGCTGTTATGAATCATCACGTGCTGACATTTCTTCAAATTTTTAAAGATTTAAACTCCACTCTGTCATGTGGTTGCATATTTCTCTAATACAACCACGCACACACCCTGCATTGTCAAGACGTGGCACACAGGTTCAAACTAATCCCTTTGCAAAGGTCAGAAAGTCAGAAAAATACACATATTGGAAAGCAATATAAATAAACCACTCTGTTCCCCATCACCACAGGCAGCTGAGGACCAATACACACTGGTAGTGATCCAGAGCACTTTCAGTCTCTCAGCAAGTCCAAATTTTGGGCTAGTTCTGCTCTTCAACAAAATCTTTAATTTTCCAAGTGGCTTTACCATCTAAAGTGCCAAATACATCACAATCCTTCTCCTGGTCCTAAAATAATAGCAGTTACTCTAAATTTTAACACTCAGGTCAACATGTTTTTGTCCCTGACCACGGCCTCAGCTGAAGTTCAAACCCTCTTCCGCTCCTGAACTTCACACCTAGATTTTGGCTCCTCAACGTAACATTTCAGTTCTCAAAACTGGTTTGTGGCTCACTTGCTTAAACTGAATAAGGTTTCTTACAAAACTTTCCATTTTGCCTGCCCTCTTACCTCCACCTAAAGTAGGAAGTTTTCCACAGGCAGGGTGAGGAGAGCCATGCCTGCGGCACCCCCAGAGATGGCCCCGAGCAGCCATCCCTGCTCCTGCCCTGCAGCATCCTCTGTCCTCTTTCACTTTGGGTTATTGTCCTCCCTGGCAGTCAGTCACTTTTCCAGGGAGCTCCTTTCCCAGGTTTGATGCTTGGCAGCAAGCCACAGCTGGGACTCTTCTGAGAATCTGCCCCAGATTGCCCTCAGCAGTGAGAAAAGGCTGCTTTTTCCTGTACATTGAAAGCTGTGGGATTGAGTCACCTTTCTTCTCATGTCAGAGACCTGAAGATCTCATGTACATCTGGAGCTGGAGCACGCGGTGCTAAGTTAAAGGTGAGGAACCCGGGGTAATGAAATGACTGATGTGCAACATGAAGAAAACACCTACATGAAAGCCCTGCCTGGGTTTCCTTCTGGCTGACAGCTTCACTGCACAGCAGCCAGACCCTCAGCAGTAGTCTGCCTCCTGAACCTCCGAGAAGACAGACCTGTATGAATCAAAACACCTTTAAATACTGAGAGCACCACAGGCAGAGATTTCTGAAGTGGGGATCACCCATCTCTGAGCATGGCTCACCAGGAGGAGGACACAGGGTGGCAATGAGGATCCCACAGAGCCAGAACCCCTTTTCTGCTGGATCCCCTGGCGGCTGCAATGAGGCTGAAGGCAAGCTGGGCTTCCCCTGTGGCTGTGCACTACAGCACTGCTCAGCCTGGCTGTGAAAACTCAGCTGGATACAGACCAAAACCCAGCACTCACACTCTCTTTGGGGGTCCAGTATGTACAAGAAAAATTGTGCTGGTGCAACCAGCATCAAGTTAACAAATATAACAGCACCACACACCTTTTTGCCCCCCCCTACCTCGTTGCTTACATGCTGTTATGACCTGGCTGAAAATCGCTGTCCTGCTGAGTAGCAGCTGCCCCTGCCAGGAGTCCTTTGGACTCTGGTGTGGGAGGTGCTATTGAGCAGAATAATAAGCCATAATTATATAGTGCATCCTTTATTTGGGGGAGAATTCCAATGAAATTAACATGCGTGGGTTTTCCTCCAACCATGCATCTTCTCCTCAATCCAGAATCATAAGAGCTCTCCTATTCAGAAATGGTCAGTATTTCTTAGTTTGACAAACCAGGTCAGGTTAAAAGAAGAAGAAAACAAGCACAGAAAATAGTTACTCTTTTTAGCTACTCAAGAAAAACAAATTTTAAACCACCAATTACAGTTTCAGGCAGAGATTTGGCTGAACTGTGGCAGGCTATGTAGATGTCATTAAACTGCAGTTCTAGAAACTTGGACTCATCTTCATCTCAAATTTGATCTGATTTGTCATAAATTTATCAGATCAGAAATAATGGAAGAAACAATATTCTGGATGCTGGAAGAATTTACTCCAAAGAACCAGGTGTCAACAGTGAAAAACATGAACCAAGCATCATCTCTGCAAAAACCAGATTACGGTAAGAATATTTTAAAAATTAAGATCTTATAGTTAAGGAAAAAGATATTCTAACACTTTCTCCCTCTCCCCACTTAATTCAGATCACAAGCCAGTCTGCTAAATCAGCATGAGTTTTATAGGCCTATTTAGTATTGCTGCAGTGGTTGTGGTTATTTACAAAAAAATGCTCAAGACCAGAGAAATTTTTACGCTAAAATACTTAAATACTTGGCTTTAGAAACGCTTACCAGGAAAACAACAGGAAAAGGATGTGGCCTGAGAAATGCTTGTAACATCTTCATCAGTGTCATATATTTATTCATATGTATTTGATTTCACTGAGAATTAATAAGTGTGAGAAGTCTGTCTGAAGTGCAGGAGTGTCGCGGTACCAGATGAGCAGCTATCAAGCTCCATTTTCATGAAGGAAGATGAACATTTATTAACTCACAGTGGATGTTGTCCACTAAAAGCCCTTTAAACCTTTCACTGAAGGGGCATTTTAAAAAGGCAGAGGCTCAGAATGTGCACACCAGCCCTCTGAGGGAAGCAAACCAGTGGGAAGAGGAGGGGGGAGATGGCATGAGG
This sequence comes from Sturnus vulgaris, assembly GCF_052056855.1. Taxonomy (NCBI): domain Eukaryota; kingdom Metazoa; phylum Chordata; class Aves; order Passeriformes; family Sturnidae; genus Sturnus; species Sturnus vulgaris. Next base: position 1,416,086 of record NC_142252.1, on the reverse strand, counting down.
AAGAGGGCAGGAGCCACAGCTCTCCCTTCTTTTGGTTGAAACCCAGGGTTTATTTGGGTTTTTTTTCCTTTGTGGAGCCACTGAGCCCTTTTCTCTGTGGACCACATCTCTAACTTTGCATACACAGATAGCATCCTGTAGATACAGAAGCTGACACGAAGCTCTCCCTGCCCTACTCCACACAGCCTCACCCCAACTGAAATGTTCTTGAAATTAATCAGAAAGGTTGAAAGATTCAAATTAATTAGGTGATCGCATACAGATGAAACATGAAAGGAAAAAAATGTCATTTAATATTTCTTTTGCTTGTTACTACTTACTATCAACACTGTTTCAACACTTACCACCGAGAGCAGTAAATTCTGAATAGGAAAGGGCAGACAGACAAGTTTTTTTGGAAGAATGTAAGACTTCTCTAGAAGAGTGTGAGCATCCAGCCAAAACTGATGCAATGTTGTCCCTCCTGGGCTGCAGACAGAGCTGGGCTCAGGAAGGAACAGGTGAAAAATTGTGTGTTGGTCTTGGATATCTGGATCTGGTATCCATTGCAGGTGTCTTGTATAACCTTGGGAAAATCCTTCTTATTATCTGTGCTTCAATTTCCCATACATAAAATGGAAAAAAAATCCCAGACCCTTCCTATGCCAGCAGGATAAGACCAGAACAGGTACACTGAGAAGAGGACAAAAACCCACGATTTTGGCTGTGCCCAGCAGGCAAAGCCTGTCACAGTGCATTAAGATGTCCTGTGCAGAAACCTAAATTCCCCTAAATCACCCAAAAAAGTGGTTTGCCCAGGCACAAACACAACACCTCATCAGCACGGCGTTCAGCAGGGATGGTATTTGATAAACAGGTTGTAACTTTAGAAAAGCACCAAACTGATGTGTCCAGCTATGCACACAAAAGGAGGAAAGAGATTTTCATTAGCAGCCAAATCCTCTGTGTGCTCTACCTCTGGTGATAAAAAGTTACATTTTACTAGTACATCATGATATCATAAATACACGCATTGCTGCTGGCCTGTTAACATTAAAATAGATGTGAGTTGATGTTTGGCAGAACAATGGTACACACAATTTTTATAATAAAGTAATGGAGCAGAACATAGAGAAAGCAAAATGAATCCTCGTAAAAACATTTTTTAAAGTTTCCCTTCCTCCCCCCCACCAAAGCAGATCTTTTGCAAACATACAATTTTGTAAGAATATATCCTTTGAGGAATATCTTAACTATAGAAATTCAGGAAAACAATGACTTGTCAGCTTCTCACTGCTGTCACTGCATTCCTAACTAATTAATCTCTTAATGTTAATTATCTGAACTTGGAGGTTTGCTGTCTTTCAATTTGTTCTACTGTAGGAACACTAGAAATCATGATTCACCTGCCAACCTGAGCTTTCTCTCCACAGAGTTTTTAACTTTTCCCCTAAACATCCACTGCTGGTTCCAGTCACTTGAGTCACTTGAGCCACACTTTTTCTCTTGCCTAAAATGACTTTTGTGTTCTTCTTCCACTCATTATTCTCTTGTAATGAGATAACATTCAATGACCTTCCCACCCTGCTGTAAATACATCTGGCAGTTTCTCACAGGCACACTGTGCCATAAAACGCCCAGAAGCAAGGCAAGGAAAACTGACTTTTCCCATTAAGAAGAAATGGAATCATGAGATGTGGGGTCTGATCGAGACTCTTGTGGTCACCACAGAGTGCACACAGTACCTCAGCTATCTAAGCAGCCCAGCTACCTCAAAATTGACTGCAAGTACCTTTTGGAAAGGAGGTCCCGTTGTGCAGTTATTTTCCTAGAGCTGTATGTGCAATTCACCACTGTGAAAAATAAAATGAGATCTTGACCATCTTCAGTAACTGATTTTTTTTTCCCACCCTGCAGAATTCCAGCTGAAGTGCTTGTCTGATCTCGCCAGGTCAGTCATATGGTCTGGAAGTTTGTATGATCTCTCAAGAAATATTAGATTTGAGAAAATGCTACCTCTAATTTTTCAAAGGTGATGATAATTTGAAGACCAGTGTAGCTAATTGTTTAAGTAGGAAAAAAATACCTTAGAAGTGTCAAAATGACTCAGCCATTAGGCAGAAGAGACACGTAGGCTGTGATGTGCTGTGCAGGGCCATCAGTTGGGGTGCATGAGCCTCGCTTGAACGCTGTTCTGCGGAGCCAGAGAACAACTGAAAGTGCAAAATCTGCAACACCAGAGACAGGTCTCCAACAGTTTTTAATTTCCCCATTCTCAGAGCACTGAGATGGAAGATATCTACCCTGCTGATCTGGACTCAGAAGACCCACAGGAGCATCCCCAGCTGATTTTTCTGAGGAAACGGAGACATGTCTCTCGAAAAATACTACATCAGTTCAACACTAAACATGTCGAGGCTCAAAGAGCCAGAGCAGCTCACCTGCTCTCCCAAGCAGCAGATTTAGCTCCTCCAGCACTGAAAGGACCCTTGTTCCCTGGGGCACTCTTGCACAGCCAAGGTTGGCTGGTGCCTCCCTCAGTCTTTCCAGAGGACACTAAACATGAGTGACAAATATCAGTGCCTGTGGTAAGACCACTGGTTCGGCACAGCAGCTTCCTGGCCCTGGCCCCTCGGTCCCACCAGCCACACACAGTCAGTCCTTGTGGCCACTTCCTCCCCAGAAAAGTTTCATTTCAGCCTTTCCTGTGCTTTGGTCCTCTCTGCCCATAGCCATCAGAGCTTTTGGCTCTCCCTTGCTCATCATTCCAAGATGAGGATGCTGGGGCAAGCAGAGCCAGTGGGGATAAGAAGCTGAGTGGGGACAGGTTGGGATAAACTCACTGAGCTACACGATAAGCTGTTCCTCCCGGTGACACGCCACAGACAGACTGATGGCAAGGCTGAAGACGAGTTCCTCATTTCTCCTGTAGCCACGAGATGGAGCAACTAAGTTACAAACAGTTCTGCAGAGCCACCAGATGAAGGTGATGGGATATTTCATCCCACTTCTGGCTCACCCAGAGGCTGCAGGCAGTTCTGGATCACAGCAGTGGATGCTTTCTCTTCTCAAGCAGGGCGAATACTTTTCTCACTGGTTAGGCTATGATTTAAATCGAAAAAAAACTCACCATGTCTTCACTGCACAACCCTATGTGGTTACTGGCATGTCATAAACTGGTAGGCTGACAGCAGCATCAGCCCCATGCTGACACTCTTCCCAAGAGCCAGGACTGACAGCAGGAGAGCCAGGACCTTGGCTGGCACAGCCCAGCACTGCAAGGACAAGGTTGGCCTTAAGGGCAAGCACAGGGAATTAGCAGAACTTCCCTGCTTGCCACTGAGGGATGTATGTGTCCTGAAGGTGAGGTCTGTGTGGCAGCAGCGATATGGCAAAGTCCTCTATACCAACAGAAAAATGCATGTGAAGCAGCTCCTTCGTCAGGAAAAAGGCACAAGATGATGCATTCAGCATCTGAAATCACGTGAAACAGGAGGTGCTTCACACACTCACTGGTGGCATTGGTGACACACACAGACGTCAAGCACAGAGGAGGATGTGCAGAGGTGGCCTTCTTCTTCCAAGTCTCCAAGAAAAGGGACCCACACTTGGACTTGGGGGCTTTGTTAAGAGACACATCCCATCAGCACAGAGTAGAGCCTGTGTTGAGAACAGAAAGGTTCCTTGTTGCCCACTGCTTTCTCCCCCCTGCATCCCAAGTAAGCTATTAATGAACAGTGTGAGAGTCCTTCATGGGCTATCCCAGCCTTTCCATTGTGCTGCTCACTCGGATTCATTCTACCCTCTCCATCAGCCCTCAGCATTACACTTTTTCATCCATTCCATTTTGAAGGGAGAGAAGCCTTGGCACCTTGCCCCAAGTGCATTTGTCCCCCTGTGCATGCCTTCCTGGCCATTTCTTCCCCGAAAAACTCAAAAGGATACCGCTGCAAAAAAAGCAGATCACTTACTGGTGATGTCTAAACTACCCCTGCCACTGCTGCTTCTTCATCCTGCCTTTCCAAAGCATCTCTCTCCAGATGTGGAGTCTCACGGGGCTCTGTGCAGCAAGGGGACACCTTGCCCAGGGACACCTGGCTCAGGACAGCCTCCAGCAAGGTGGGCAGTGCTCATGTGGCTCAGAACATAAGGGTCAAAGAGAAAATGAGACAGAAGAAAAAGCACCAAGCGTGTGAGGAGAAAGCCTTGAGTGGGAAGAGAGAGCACCCACTCTGAGCGTTGGTGGCAGTTTCAGAACTGGCATCTGCAAACCCCAGAGCAGGGCAGGAGCACAGAGTGCTCTGGCACATGTGTGCTGATGGCAGCTCTGCTTCCCACCACCCAGGCTGCCCCAGCCCCAAGTATCTCTTCATGGTGGTGGTGCCTGCCTGTGCTGTGTGTGGGGGTTTTTGTTCAAATCCAGAATGCAGCCATGGTCACAAGACCACCACAGGATACACAGAAGTGAAACCTAGCTGTGAAATGAGAGAAGGTACTATTCATTCAAACTTGTATTGTTTTTTTCCTTTGGTGGTGTTTCTTTTTTTTTTTTTTCCTTAAATAGAGTAATTTCAACTAAAATACCATGGGGAAACCCCAAGGGACTATTTCTTCTCTCATCTCCTATTCCCCATCTCTTTCACAGATGCACAGTTTTAATTTAGCTGACATAATCCTTGGTTTTGAAATTTAAGGAGTGTGCAGAAGACCAAGCAAAACAACATCTGTGGCCTTTCTTTTCCTTTTTGGAAAGAACACTGTAAACATGTATACAACAGCAAAAAACTCCCACTTTTTTCCCCTTCCTACCTGAACAAAATCATCACCTGACACTCTCCATGGCTATATTCCCTGCTCCCTGGGAGTATAAACAGATGTAAGAGTAACCCTTGACTTTTTTGAAACATCAAGTTGAAGTGAACGTACCAGATCACCACTGAAAATCAGCAATCTCTTTTTCCTTTCTGATAGCATGAAAAGTAAGGGAAACAATTACAGGATGTACTCAAATCACATTTTGACAACTAGCACTCTATCCATGGATGCTGTGTACAATCAATAAAATCCTGTATTGGAGGAAAAAAAAGAAAAGTAAATAAGGTCTGTAGAGCCAGAATTTCTTTCTGTGTTACTGGAACCTCGTTTTAAAAGGTGACTCATAGAGATGTGAGTCCCACAGATCCACATGTTTACATCCTTAAATGAGCTGTGTGACGTCATGTGTACATAGTGCCTGCCTGCAGACACTCTGTGGTGAGGCCAATGCTGTCATGGAAATCTGTGATGAAACAAGAAGCAGCAGCACTCAGTGCTTTCTGACATTCTGACCAGCAGCTGCTTTGTGTGCAGCTCACTCCACTGCCTTAAAAGAAAACACAAGACTGAAGAATTCTACAAGGTGAGAAGGAAAAGAAGTCAACAACCAGTGAGAAGGTAAGGAACTGGACACTGCACAGTTCAATATGAATCAAGCAAATGCCCCTTTATTGCTCTCTTCTAACCCTAATACACAATTTCTCAACCTCTAAGTGCAATCACTGAATTTACCATTGGTAAAAGCCTTGCATGAGGCAACATGGGCTTTTCTATTTTTCATTTGCTTCAGAGTGTCTTGACATTCACCTATCACCTTCAGCTCTTCTTGTCTCACCCTCTGTTTTCTTGTTAAGCAACAGCTGTCCTTCTCTCTCTTTCAAGGTGACTTCAAGGGCAAAGCTACAGGCCTAGGTCAGGCTCATAAAAGCGTTCATATCCTTTCCTGGCTCACTCACTACGTGTCCATTTTCCTCTAAAAACATTCTCACAAACAGAGTACGAGGTACCCAAAGGTGAGATGACAAGAGATATTTCACTATAAGAAAACCTTGCCTTAAAATCTTTCCTCTTGTCACGAGATCCAAAAACTAATTCTATTTTATATAACTTGCATTGCTTACAGCATAGCTAGCTTTTTTAATGACTGACCAAAACTGGCCTTTGAATTTATGCTCTATATACTATTTTTTCTGTTTATTTTTTAATAAATCTGCACAACAGACCCTAGTCTGAAATATCTTTAATCATAGCAAGAATTTTCTTAGTTCAACATCTTGGTGAGAAGCTGAAATTCTATTTCTCTAGACCCAGAATTTCCTAGACACACTCTCAAATTAAAAACAAGACAGAAGAAAATGGAAAGTAGTAATGAAATCTCCTACAGAGGCATTGAACTAAAGAACTTTGTCAGTATTTATTACCTTTCAGAAATTCCTTAATTAACTTCTCCTCCTTTTGGCTCTCAGCAATGGCTCCCTCCCAGCATCAGACTCACAGTGCTTCATGCTGCTTTTCTTACTTCTGTCTAAGCCAGGAATTTACAGAATCTCATTTACCTACCATTACTGTGTCCTTAAAAAGAAACGAACTAAAGTTCCTTTTTGCTGATCTTAATCTCACTCAAAGAGATCTTAATCTCTCAAACCACAGCAATGGAGGGTTTACCTGTGAAATACTCAGGGGGGTGACATGATCTGCAGGACAGAAACTTCGACCGCTCTGTTGACAAACAGTTGACAAATCTAAAATGGAACAGCATCAAAATCAGCAATTCATGTAGGAAAAAGACACTGGTTTGAAGCAAAAACTAAAGAGCAGCAGGAGGAAGTAATTTCTGAATGCTGACAGAAAGATCTCTGACAGACTTTATTTACAAGTCCCATTTGCTGTCATGGAACTGGCTGGAGGAAGGGATCTGGTATTCCTGGGCATTTGCATTTTTAAGTGACTACAGCACTGCAGAAACCAATGAGCACCTTCCTAGTCCTTATCAGGAGAGTCTGAGGGCAGGATCAAGCCAGAACCCTTCCTTTAAAGAAGATAATTACTTCTTGACCCCAGCTCAGAGAGTCCCTGCCTCGACACTTTTAGTCCCCTCCTTGAAGAGGAGAATCCAGCTGCATGTTTCCTGTAACCCCTGTCTCTGCTGTGGTAAGTCTGGCTGATTTAGACAAAATCTCATCCTTCTACTAAAGACTTAATCTTTGCTAGAACTAGACCATTGGAAGCTTCCTGCCTGCAGCTTTTAGAAGGGCCAGAGGTACTCACAGTCCCTCTTTGCCCAGGGGTGGTGGGAGAAGGTGCAGGATGGCAGTGACTCTAGGGGATCTTCACATTAATAAATATGGGGGACCCTTATGTTATTGGCTCCCCCAGATCTCTTATGATAACTTGATGCAGGAAACAGGATTCACATAGTTGTTTCCACCCTCGCAATTCAAGTAACCCTAAAATCAGGGGCTGCTACCTTGGTCCTGCAAAGACATTGAATCTCTCCAAGGGGATGGTGTAGTCACATACTCTTTCCAGCCTAAATTACAGGACAGCACAGTCTGGGGTTACAGGTAACAGTGCAAGTGAGGCTTGGACACCAGGAAGCCCTATTTCCCCTTGAGGTACAGCCTTGTCCCAAAATCATTGGCACTGAGCAGTTCCATGCTACTGGGAGCTGCAATTCACTACACAGCAGTCCAAGAGGGGATAAAAGTATTTCCAAGACTGGACTCATAGAGACCTTATTATCTTTTATTCTTTGTATTCTATGTGATCTTCATCCTTCCTTGTGGTGATTTTCTTCTCTTCCAGCATACCTGGAGACATGAATGACACCCATGGCAAGGGCAATATCAGTGCTACAGTGGAACTGTTCCAGCTCATCATGTACACCCCCACTTTTATCCTGGGATTGCTGTTCAACATAATGGCTCTGTCGTTCCTGTTTTTTAAGGTTAAAAAGCTGTCAGAATCTACAGTCTACATGATAGCCCTTATATTCCTGGATACTTTGCTGTTGTTCACTCTTCCTTTTAAAATCATTTCCTACCACCTTCAGGACAACTGGAACTTGGGGTCTGTGTTTTGCTCCACCTTGGAGAGTCTTTACTTTGTGAACATGTATGGCAGCATCCTCATCTCACTGTGCATCTGCGTGGACCGCTACATCGCTATCCGGCACCCTTTCGTGGCCCTCACCCTCAGGTCCATCAAGAAAGCTGCCATGGCCTGTGCTCTCATCTGCCTGGGCACTTCTGTGGGGACAGTCTCTACTTTCCAACTGCATGGAAAGGGCCACAACATCTCGTCCTGCTTCCATAATTTCTCCAAGAGCACGTGGGAGAACGCAGGCTTGTTCAGCACCTTGGAGATCATCTTCTTCGGCAGCATGGCAACCATGACTTTCTGCACTGCCCAAACTGTCCGGTGCCTGAGAAGGCACAGAAACCCAGACAACCCCCAAACACACAGCACCAGAGCAGAGAGGATCGTGGTGACAAACCTGGTTGCCTTTTTGGTGTGTTTCACACCTTACCACGTGGCATATTTCATGTACTTTCTGGTGAAGAACAACATCATCCACATCAGTTTTCAACAAGTGCTACGAGACACTGTTCAGGTCACCCTTTGCTGGGCAAACCTGAACTGCTGTCTTGATGGGGTGTGTTATTATTTTGTTTTAAAGGAGTCCTTGGAAGACCCATTGCAAAACAGTGAAAAAAGAGCCATGCAAAAGCCTTGATTTATGTACTGCTTGTTCATTACTTGGGATGATGTGTGGAGAGGCTTTTGTGGAAAGTACAGGGCTCTGAACTTCTTGCCTAAGCAGTTTGTTTTAAATACTCACGACTGAAAATATTTCCTAAAAACCAGAACTAAGTCCATTTCCAGGAGGCTGTTCCTAACTTTTTTAAAATTTCTTTCCATAATGTTTCTTGTTATTATTTATGGATACAAAGAAAATTAATTTTTCATATAAATAGTGATACATAATTCTTTGGATGTGATTCTTCTTTACTTTGAAAAGAAAAAAATGTTTTAAAATATTTATATGTGGTAGCATATTTCAGCTTCCCTGTCCACACTGTTCCTGCAAACCTTCCTCAAAACTTTAGTCACTACAGACTTGGTCTGTTAAGAAACAAAGACTTGAAGTTCATGGTAAAAAGCTCTGGACTAAATTTGTTGCCTCTCCTGTCCTGGTCATGTATGCTTGTCCTCACATACATGTGCCTGTTGGGTTAAACTCACACATGCTATTTAAAAAAGAAACTAATGACTGTAACTCTAAATGCAAAGGCAGCTTTAGGTTCATATGGGTATAGAAGATCTCCATGGCATTCCTCCACTGCTGGACTTGCTCTGCAAGGCACAGAGTCACTGTTTTAGTGACAGCTGTTGTGACTACCTCATCACATATCTAACGAATGCTGCCACTGGCTCAAATCCCCACACAGCACATATTAATTGACTCCCCCAGCTCCAGGCTTCCTCACCACCTCCTCTGCTACTTGCAGGCTTTTCACATCTGTTCCTTCCTGCTTGGTTACAAACATAGTTTCATGAGCAGAGCCATACCAAACAAGAGCATGAAATAAAATCCCCATGTCCAATGCAGCAGCAAACACATGAACCTGAAGGAACCACCCCCACCTTATGGGGGATAAGATAAGAGCAGCCCTGATCCCTAAAGCAGTAGCCTGAAACACACAGAACCCTGGGGGGAAACAACCTTTTGGACCTCAGAGCAAGCTGAGCACTACCATTCCCCAAGCAAACAAGGCAATAAAAAATAATCAAGCAGCGAGAGCCTAACATGCCAGTCAGTTACTTCTTATCAGTGCTCACAGGCACAGATAAACCCAAAGACAAGGAGCATCCAGCCTGCAGAGAGGCAGACTGCTGCTCTGGGCCTCCCCTACTGCTGCCTGCAACACTGTCCAGCAATCAGCTGCCACCTTCCTGAGGAATGAGGCTGACTTAGAAATCAAAGCCAAAGAGTTTTCATATTCATGCTGAGCTGGATTCTTGCAGTACATCTTCGAGGCAGGGATACTAATCCCAGCCTTTGAACTGTCTGTTTTCCACACACTTTTGACAAGGATAATGCACAAATTGTGTATTGATCTCTCCCCTGAACTGGAGTTTTACATGTCGGGGCTCCAGTCAGTCGAAGTGAATGTTTTTGAAGTGAATCTATGTATGAGATTGTACCAAAGAAATCCAGTTCCAGTTGGGAACACTGACCCAACACAGACCTAAATATGTGCTGCTGCTGACAGAGTCCTTTTGGTGTTCAGGCAAGGAATTGTGCTTCTGAGGAGACATGGACTGTGTATTTACCTTATGTCCTGGTTATGAAAAAGTGCCTGAAAATAAAATTCACCAGGATATTCCAGAAAGAATTCCCCCACAATGGCCATTTCCATTGATTCCCTTAAATAACTTCAGAATATCTGACTGAATATCCCTGCCAACAGGATCCTCATCAGGTCCTTGTTCATAACTTACCTCTTAACTAACTATGCTTCAGTAGACACAAAGATTTTACCCTTGTGACTTCAGGCTCCTTTTGGAAAAAGAATTAATAAATCATAGAATAAAATAGTGCTGAGGCAAAAGAGTTATTTTACATCTCAAAGCAGCAGGCCATGCCAAGAGGGCCTCCAGTTTAACTGACAACGCCTGAACAGAGGGAACAGGGATTGCCTCAGTACCTCGGGAGGCAGAAAATGCCAAAGTGTATGAGAAAACTGATCTCAATTGCTCTTCTGTAGCCTGGAGCAGCTCCATTAGTTTCACTGACATGACTTGGGGCTTACAGTGCAATAACTGAGACTAGAAGCTCACCTGTAGTTTCATGCCTCCTCTGTTACTCAGCTTTTTTCCGAGTAAGTATTTTCTTTGTTTTGTTATCCTGCTGTCCTTGATCCCACAGATCATAAAGTAACTTGCACTGTAATTTAATTTAGAGTGCTGGTAGACAGCAGGGGGATGAACACTGAATTTAGGCATTTTTGGCTTCTAAGCTACCTTCCCCAGCAATAACATACTGCTTAGAAGAGGCTGGAATGTTGACCTGATTAAGCATTGTTAACACTGTATAAAGGACTAGTTAAAAATGCTTGAGGCATTTCTTCTTCTCCTGAGCATCTCCTCTGTGTTTCTCCAGTGATTCTGGCCACTGATTTTTTTTCTAGAAACAAACAGGCTGAGGTGTGGAAAAGCAAGTACCTGCCCATGGACAGGGCACAGGCAAGCACTGTCTGAACTCCCTGTCTCTCCACATGGCCCACAGTGCCTCTGTCAGCTCTAAGAGAGCACCAATGATCAGGGCACAGTAACGACTTTCATTCTGCATTCCTGGGACAAATTAGAATTTTGTAAAGGCAACACTTTCTACTCAAAAGCTCCTTGCTGGAGGAGCTGTTTCTGGGCCTCTGAACATTCACTGTTCACGTACTGTTGTCTGAACCCTTCTTTGCTCAGGTGGGTAACTGCAGCAGCTTGTTCATTGGCAGGCATTTATATCTAAACTATGACATGGGGTATCACCAAGTGAACATTAAAAGATGTAGAGTGCTAAGAAATAAAAGGAGAAAAAACATGAAAACCTATCATTCATATGAAGAAAAAGAAAGCAAAGCCAGGGATTTGTTCGGAAACAATTTGCCCCCAAGAACCGAGAACTCATTCCTAACACATACAGTTCTTAGCTTAAAATCATTAGTTTATTCTAAAAAAAATGCACTGGGGGCTAGAGAGCTGCTATAGAGCATGTTTTCTACTTGCACTTGGCTTTGCACTTGGATAGTGAACGGCAAAAGGTTTGAACCATCACTGAAAGCACAGCAGATCACGGGAGCTGATGAAGCTGCTTTGCTGGGGAATTTCACCTTTGGGCCAAGCAAGGCATTCCAATTAAGAAGCCTTTCAAAAATGCACCCTGAGGCTGCCAGAGTTCTTGCCAAGTGTTGCAGACATTCAAGCCTGTATCCTGTTCACATAAGCAATTTTCCTGCTCACCTCTTTGCAGATTTCACTGAGAGACCGGGCACGTGTTGAGCAGCAAATGCTCTATTCCCTGCAGCCTCACTCACCTGGGAAAGCAGTGAAGCTCAAACTTAGACTAACTCTGCACATCTGTCCTTTGCTTCCCAAATTTCTTGTCTTCTAGTACAGCTATTACGTTATGTGTCAGGCTCAGGAAGTATCTGTTTGGCTTAGGAAAGAATAAAAGGTTTAACAGAAAACATCACCAATGATATTTACAAATAACCACCGAAATCCCAACCAAAGCATTCATCTCCCAAATTGAAAGAAACAATGCAGATACCAGGCATGCAGAAAAATCTACAGAGTTTTTCACTATTTTGGGAATAAAAAATGAAAAAGTGAAAAAAATTCACTTTATATGTTTAATGAAAGATGTTCACATATAACGAATGGAGAAAAGTATTCACCATGAACAATATCACATCTGTGATGAGTAGTAATGAGAAAAATCTTTAGAAAAGTAATTCTCAGCAGAAATTAAAAGGGTTTTATAGATATTTTCTTCTCTATGCTTCACTTCTCTCAAAATGTTTTAGCATTTTTACTGCTGCCAAAATGGGTTAAAATTTCCCTTTGTTCTCTCTGCAGAAGGACAGCAGCAGAATCTAAAGACGAATTTGTAGCACTGTAGATGCTAGGCAGAAGCCCTCTGAGAAGTGAAGTAGTTAATTTTACTGTGAAAGTGAAGTGCTGCAGATAGGCAGAGGCAGAAATCACGCCCCAGCTCCCTTCACAGCTATTTCCCCACGGAGCGAAGCTGTTTGCATGCTCCTTCCATCTGCCGCATTTACTGGTGGAAGTCTCACAAAGAAGTAAAAATGTCCTAAGTGGGACCACAAAGCAGTGAAGAATTCCCACTCAGACCTTGGTGTGCCAGGGGCATGCAGAGGTGGCTCCTGTTTTGGGGGGAGGGCACTGATCTCACACCTGACCAATGCAGTTTGCTCCTGGATTTGCAGCTGGCAAAGCCATAATTCAATCAGGTGCTCCAGCTTGCCTTATTCATCCCTGTCCTCATCTTTCCCTCCCTTTCACAATCCTCTGCCTTCAGCTTTTTGGAGGCACTGAACCTTTTAGCAAAGCTGAGACTTCTCCCTCCACTAAGTTTCTTGCTACTGAGAGAGGTATACCATAGCAACAAACTAATGAATCTGTGTCTTTAGCTACTGGGAAATGCAAAGGACGCCTACAACCTCCTTCCTTTTGTTTATTCCTATTATTCTGATTTTATTCACTGTCACTTCATAAGAATGTCATTTACCACAATTTCTAATGTTGCTGTGGGACAGTGTTAAAATGAAAAATCTACGAGGAATCAGAATGTGTCCCTGGAAGAAGAGCTGAATCAGTGCCATTTGCAGACAGCAAACGATGTAAAACATCACATCTGCTGTATGCTACAGATTCCCATTAATCCTTCTCTCTATTCCAAGACAAAAAGGGCATTATACTGGGACTATGTTTGAGAGCAAGCATCAGCAGTTTGGAGCTATAAACACTGGTAGGCAATTGTTAATCCAAAACTAAGCATTACAAACCCAGGAAATCCAGTTTAGATTACACTTCGGAATACACCACAAGAATCCCAGCCATCCCTGGGTAAGTATTAACTTTGTGACTACAAGTAAAGCCACCTCCCAGAGCCCAGCATTTAACCTGGGCCTACTTGTCTACCATCACTGCTGAGACAGTAAAGGACACTGTCTGACACAGCTTTTATCAGTTTAAAGAGCTTAGGAAAGAAAACACAAGAAGCTGCAGACAGCAGAGACCTGACTAACTTCATTCATACTGATAGGCAGTGGTGTGGTTTGAAGAAGTTGCAGCTGAAAGGGGGCAGAAAAAAGGACTGTGGCTGTTGCCAGACCCAGCTCAGCATAGCAATAAAAGCCCTGCAGGTAGGTTTGTCTCCCTCAAGCAGTGCAAAATAACTTGGTATTAATAATAAACATGCTATTTAGATTTTTTGTTTGAACAGTGAGAAGACAAAAGGAAGCCTGAGGTATAAAACACTCACTCCAAGCTCAGCTCTTGCTGCTGTTCCTGCCTGTGACTTCACAAGGACCTTGGGGTGGGACCCTACTGTCTGTTTGTTCCCTTTTGAGGTGCCCTGTGGTATCCCACCCAGCCTCCAATGTAGAATCGAGCAGGGATGGGCTATTCCTGGTCCATCTCACTTCTGCCTATCTCTCACAGCAAAAATCACACAAAAGGAGCCAGATTACCCTTAACTCAAACCCACAGCCTGACACACGTTGCCTTATGATTCCTCAGAAAAACCACATGTAGGCTATCAGAAAAGGGTGGAGGTAAAGAAATGCCATGGACACATTTGCATTTGTAACCCACTCCATGCTATAATGGTAAGAAAAAGTTCAACACAGCACTCAGCACAAATAGTGAGACCTTTAATGTCCCTCTCCTTTGCAACACAAAATACTGAGGCTGGAATAATGTGTTACCTTGCTTTGGGACAACGGGGCAGAAACCAAGCAGTATCACTGACTCTTATCCTAGATTTCATTCCTGCACATAATCACACCATTCAGATCATTTTTATGCTCTATGCTATTATGGGTTATTGCACTCTCAAATTAGCCTGTGTCATTTGCCTTGGGATGCCCACATATACCTGTCACAAAACATCTTTAGAAGATATCCCAAATCTCTCCCCCACTTTTTGCCAATCAAAAATCCAATCCTGTGGGTAAATACACCCATTCTAACTATCAGGCTATCAGATTGTTCATCTTGAACACTACAGCAGCCAGACTCCTGTACTGAAAACTATTTTGTTAGATGAAGCATTTGTTTTTCTAGAATTCCACAGCATGTGTCCTAGAATCTTAGTCCTAACATTCTCCCTGGTCACATTACAGGTTTAAAGTCCAACTCCCACCTCCATAGCCTTTAAACACAGATGCAAAGAGAACAACGTAGATCACAATCTCTCTTACCAAGTTTCGACAAAACTGCTCAGGATACAATGTATTATTTTCTTGGTTATATACAAAATGCCAACACAGCAAAGCCTGAATGTCTTTCTGTCAGGGAGCCAAGAGGAAGGAAGGACTTTGCTGGTCAGCTCAAGGACACCTGGAAGTCTTGTGATGCTTTGAGTGTTAATGAAGACAGCACAAAGGACCATCAGGCAAGTTACTCCAATCAAACAAGATGAAGCAGCAGCACCTCAAGCCAATTGCAAGTGATAAACCAGCCACGGAGCTGCATTGCAGGCCTCCCAGTGGAACAAAGGGGCAGCAGATCAGGCGCCTGCAGCTCCAGGATTCTCAGCCCCCAGGGAAAGAGTAGGGGTTCAAACATAGCTGGAAACAACACATGAAAATTTCATTTGTTTAACAGCTACATTTGGCCCTTGGAGGACTCTGGGGAAATTCCTGTCAGAAGGGTATATCTTCCACTGATAGAACTTACATTTATAGTGTTACTGCACCCCACTCTCCATTACAACCACGTTCGCTCAACCTCTGCTGCATACTTAATCCACCTGAAGCGAGAAACCCTTTTCTGTATCACAGTCAGATGCCGTGGAAATGAGCCCAGTATCCCAGAGGATTAGCGTCTGGAGAATGCGAGTTAATTGCACTCTCTGGACAGACTCAGGCTCCAATGGTCAGTGTCCAAATGAGGAATCAGTAGCCGGGATGGATCAGCTCTTCAGAAACAAAAGGTCCCATTATAATGCAAATAGCATTCACTAGGAAGAACAATGAAGGAGAAGTAAAGAAAAGTCAGACAAAGCAACAGAATCCTTGTGGTCTGAAGGTTTTTAGGAGGTATCAGCTGCTCCTTAAACTATTAACAAGATTTCAGAGGGTTTTGTATTTGCTTTTGCATCCCTGGGTGGGAGTTGATAGATGCAACCAAAAGCAAGTATGCAATTTGCTTAAACTTTGTTTCTGTCACCTACGTCCTATTCACAACCTCAGATGGGAACAAATTTCAACATCTGTTACCAAACTTCTGAATGAGAAAGAAAAATTTTTTAAAAAGGAGGAGAGAACAATGTTATGTAAAGCAGAATGGTGGCAATGCCAACAGCTCTCCTTGGCAGGTGCTGGCTGTGAAAGGGCTCCTTTGGAAGATCTTGGCAGCAGCTCCCTGGGCCCAAGGTGAGTGAGTGCCAGGAAAGGGGGCAGTGGGAGACAAGGGAGGGCTAAGGGACCCCTCAGCACAAGCACAGAGATGACCAGGGGTGACCGTGCAGCACTGCTATGTCCTTGGGGAAAGCTCCAGTCTTCAACTGCTGCAGAGGGAAAGTGTCAGGAAAATGTATATACAGTGTAGTTCTTTGAATAAATCAGCATAAATCATGTATTGCTTTGCAAATTTTTCCATGCTAAGCCCTGGTGAAAGAAGGCACCTTTTTGTTTTGTTTGTTTGATTTTTTGGTTTGGTTTGTTCTTGTTTTCGTGCTCCACTGACGCCAGAGCACACCAAGAGCACGTCACACCCAACACATGAAGGGCTCACTGCTGCCCAGCATTTGACTCAACCACGCCAGTCACTTTTATCACATGTTTTGAAATGACAAAGCAATTACAGTGCCACCCTTCATGGTGCCACACATCCCTGAGTGCAATCTGTAGCCTCAGCCCTTCCTCCTTCCCCTCCTGCCACCATGGTGTGACAATCCACTCTTAAAGGTGCATCCTTCCCCTTAAGGGTGGGACATCACACACGTTTGTTTGGTTGGTTTGAAAAACAATACAAAACAAAATTTTAAAACGAAACAAAACGACAAAAACAAAATCAAAACCGCCCTCAAACACTTTCCTACATACACGGCCACATTCAGGATTCTGTTTCCACAAGGTGTCCCAGGGTCCTGTTTTGCAATGACCCAGGGACCGTGAGGGCACTCCCAGCTGCTGGCAGACTGTGCCTCAATGCAGCAGCACGAGAGTTTATTTTAAACATGGGCAGAAAAGGAAACTTAACTTCTTTCTCCTCAAAGCTATTTGCCAAATTCAGAAACTGTTTTAGTCAGAAAAGCAGTGTTACTTTTAACCACTCCCTGTGCCCAGGGAGGATTTGCACAGAAACACTCACAGCTCTGAAGACATGTTTTTCACCTCTGTGAGGGAAAAAACACGGGTTTGGACATTAAAATATTAATTTAAGCTTTTGACACTTCCTGTGTGTCTGGGTGAGTGCCAGGACACGGGCACAGGAGAGAGCGAGCCCGTGTGTGAGGGGAGGGAGGGCCTGCAGGCCCCAGCGTGCTCCTGCCTCCCCTCAGCTGCCACCCGCGGCCACCACCCAGCACCTCCATTGCCCAGCTGGGGCCAGTGGCAGCAGCATGGCCACGAGACCTGCCATGAGGGGTTCCATTGATGAGATAACAAGGTGATAACTCCAGCAGGAACCCCAAACACTCTCTGGCACAGGTGCAGGGCAGCCCTCGGCCCCATGAGATGAGGAGGCCTGGAGCCAAGATGGCGGCAGTTGCCTCAGGAGCAGGCCGCGTGATGCCTTAAGGTTTTAGCCTTTGTATTTTCCAAATCCTGTGCTGCATTAGTGCATGACTCTAAATTCCATATAAAGTGTTAACTACTGTCTTCATACTTTGGTCAGACAAAGCAATTCCTCTGAGCCTGGAACCCTAGAACACCCTACAGGTGCATGAAAAGTATAAACAAAAGTGAATTGGGGGTAGTAAACTGGGGGGTAAATGACTTCATTACCTGAAGTTATAATTGGAGAATTAACTGCTGATATGTAAATGGACCAAACTTATATCTGTCTGAAAAACTCAGCCCATTGTCCATTTTGGGTGTAGCCTCTGAGGCTTCTGACTGCCCCAGGTCTATCTATTGAAGGATTTTAATATTTATATTCTTTTAACCTTGTCTAGCCTCTGTTCTAGGGAGCCACCCCAAGGCATCAAGCAGACACCAAACCTTCTCCTGGCCTGGAAAACCACTTTTTTTGGCCATGCAGGGGGATGTGAGCAGGGCCAGGATACCCCACCACAGCTGCGTGGGGCTGACATTACCCTGCCCACACATGTCACAGCACACAACTGAACGTGCTGAGACATATAAATATCAGAAAGCCTTAATCAGTTTTACAGCTCCTGCAAACAGCTCTGCACAGTGCTGCCCTTCCAGCAGCCAGAGTGTAAGAATTGTGACTGTTAATGAAAAATCTAGAGAAAGAGGCAAACTGAAGATGTAAAGCCCCTCCAGCTCCATGTATGGACAAACAAAACACACTGCTCTGGCAGAGGTGGCAGTTCAGGAACAGCTACACCAGATGAACTCAAATTGTCAAGGAGATTAATATCAAATATTTACCTTTTAGTGCAAATAATCAACTCCATAAAAAGCACTGAATAAAAGCAAAGTGCATTTCCTTTCAAAACCTTATTAGAGAATTGTCAAGCTTCTCTCTCCCCACTTAACATTTCAGCCAGCCATTTGGTATTTGGTACCTGCTGTTATAAAGGCAACTCAATTTGAGTTTGCTTACTGTTGGCTCACGCATTTCATGGGCTAACATTAAAATACTGGGTCAGGGAGAAAGAGGGAGCATTTCTATCCATAGCATCTTAATTGAAACTTTGTTTAAAGCTGTTATAAAGCACAGAAAAAAATGGTCCAAAAGGCTTATTGCAAACCTGCTTCATGATTCAGAGGCGCTCAAGCTACGTTGCAACTGTCTGTACTTCTGCAGCATTCATTTTTCTTGGAGAGGGGGATGATTGTCAGTTCTAAGCACCTCCTTTCCAAATACAGCAAAATTCTTCTCAAAGCACTTTGATCAAGCAATTCTTTTTCCCCAGCCTGCTGCTGCCAAGAGAGGAGCCCCTCCTTGCAGTGCTGGGGATCTGGATGTCTTCAACTGAATGGAGAACTGAGACCAAAATAGGGCAGCAGACAGAATATGCTTAATTGGCCCTCATTTCCTTCCCAAATCCCGGGCTCAAACCGAAGCAAGACTGACAGCTGTGACCCTTCAAGCAGGCATCTGTCCCCAAAACACAACTAAGAGCTTGATAAGGACCTACTTAGGGCAGTGTCTGTGGCTGGCAGACTAGGGAGGTAGCACAGAGACAGCCAAGGCCTGGGGGCTTGGGTTGGAGCTCAGTGCTCATTCCCAACAATTGCCATCCAGCGTGACAAAGGCAAACGTGCCCCAAAAGCTGCCATTCTCCTGGCCATGCAAACAGCTCCCTGCCTGGGCCTAACCACGTTTCCCCTGACCCAGACCCTGACCTGGGGGACAGTTTCACATCCACCCTGCCCACTTAAACAGTTCCTACCAGGTGGGGTGGGAAATCACCTGTGTGCTGTTCCCAGCCACATTCATTGCCTGCCATGCATAGCCTGCCACATTCACAGCACTGGTGCTGCATGTGGTGCCATGGGATTCTTCCAGCATTGCCCAATAACTGCAAAAACTTGGTTTTTATGGAGGATGTCGTGTTAGCCTCTCCTACCTCAGTGAGCAGCCTCAGAGGCAGCTGCTGCAGCCCTTCAGGGTGTGTGTCCCATGTCAAGTGTGTGTAGACTGTGCCACAGCCAAAGGGCCACCTGGGATATGTATAAAGCTCTCTATAATCCAGGGACTCTTCAGAACCACTGCAGAAGGCTAGGGATGGGGAGTGCTTTCAGAAATTTGGAGTCAGCATCCAGCCCAACACACTGAGCCCCTCCTCCTGCTCTCTGTCCCCACAGCTGACAGCCCTATCTCACTCTGAGGTCTTGCTAAAGTCATTACAAAACCAAAAGGAATCAGCTGCACAACCTGAGGCAGGAACATGGGGCTGCCAACCCACACAGCATCCCCTGTTTCCCTCCCTAGGATCTGGGACTGCAGATGGCCGTGCAAATCCAGCCTGTAGGTGTGGGTGGCTGTGCTTGATTTATTCCATCCTGGGCTTTTTTTTTTTCCCTGGATGTTTATGCAGTGACCTGTAGTGTTTATTCTTAGCTTGTATAACAACAATACAGCAGTTTAGTAGGCTGCTCCTAAATATTTGACCTACAAAATGCTCAGTCTAATTTGGAGACCAAGCTGAACTCAGCCAAGTCATAAAATGCTGCCTCATGTTACTACTTTCAGCCCTTAAAACCCAAACCCACAGCTGTGTCCAAGTCTTTCTCTAAAGGGTAACTTCATTGCCCTGTATTTTCCTACACACCCCCGAGAGACCATTAACATGGTACTGCTGGTTTAATTGCCATAAAGGCTCCTGTACATTCAAAACCACTGAGCTGTAAACTCTTCATTTCTCCAATCCACCTTGCATTTTCAGATGGCAGCTCTGGGTATCCACAGTACCAGGACAAGTCAGCTTATAGCTGCTTCTTTGAGTTTTACTTGCAACAATTTTTGGAGAAGGGAGAATGACTTAGGGGATTGACTGTCGTTCTGGCAGTGGCAACCACGTAATGACCCTCTGAAAAGGGGGAGAAATGAAATGGGGCCTGATCCAAAGCCTTTCCTGATACTTCATGGAGAACAAGTTACTCCATGAATAACAACTGGGGGAACAGAATGGCATTCCAGAGAAATCTCTTGAAAAGAAGAGAAATTTTAATATCAGAGATTTTCTTCGACATCAAGTTGTCTTCGTTTCAGAAACTTCTTTCCCCAGTCAGACCAGGAGAATATTCAATCATTGCATAACGTGATTTCAATTCAAATACAGATCTAAAAGTTCAAGTATGAAATTACATACTTGGCCTTTTCACATTAATTAATCCAAATCAATAGAGTAACACACTGGCTTTCACTGGAGAACATCTTTGTGCTAGTGAGAACAGTTAATTAGAGCTGGCACAAACACCTTCCATATCCAGCACGAATAATAATATTCCCAGAGCAAATTTTCTCAGCAAACTTGAGGAAACAGCTGATTCTCGATTCTTCAGCTCACCCACTGCTTCAAAAATTTTAATAAGAGAGGAGTTAATTGGTAATTGATGAGCAGCCCCTGTACTCTTCCTGCCCACCGCACCAGCTCCAGCCCCTCCTCTGGTGTGATCAGAGGTGCCCGAGCCTGTACAATCAGTCCCGGTGCCACGGCAGCCTTGCATAGTGTGTCACCTCTGCAGCATCCCCCTGCTGCCTCCAGCAGGACATCAGTGTCAGCCAGTGACACACGGGCTCAGGGCAGGGCTGAGGCTCTGCCATGTGCTGCACCACTTGGATCTGCTCTGCATCTTCCCTTCAGCTGGGGCCTGTGGGGAGAGCTCTGCCATGTGAGACCCACCTGTGAGCACCTCGTGGAAAAGGGAACAATAAACAAAAGGAGATGATGGGGAAGGTCACAGTCATCAGCTGAAACTGCTGTGGAGGTAACCCCAACCTAAATCAAGAGATTTTCCTTTCATTCAACAGAGACTGAAGGCAGCAGCCACCCAGGGATGTCCATTTCTGCTCAGCACTGTCCTCCTTACCTGCAGACACAGCAAATCAGAGACAGCTGTGCTACGGAGGAAGCAGAGAAACACAAGGGGTCGTGTACACAGCAGCCAGGAAAAGCAACAGCCAGTTGCTCACCCTGTCCTGAAGTCAGTCTTGTGTTAAAAAATGCCACTCATTAAAAGTTATCTGACACACAAGGGTGTTGACACTGTCTAACTTAAGAGACACAGGTATGCAGGAACTCCTCAACTGAGCAGGCAAAGGCTTCCTCTAGAGATGGCCTTACTCTCCAGAAACAAAGACTCCTAAATTAAGAATGACAAGTTGGATGGTCCAAACATTGCTTCAAGCTCCAGTTCCCTTCCCAGTCTCATAGGGCCCTGCTGGCAAGTAGGCTGGACACTGTTTTGTAAACATTTTGGTCAACATAAATGTTTCTTCTAACACAAAATGAACAGCGTTTCATTTATTCACATGTTAGTCCACCATTTTAATTCAGCATTTTTGGTTAAAAATGGTTTTGAAACCAGATAATAATTTAATTACTAAAATATTGAAACAAATGTTTTAGCTTAACATCAGGAAGTTTAGCTGCTTCCACCCCTTTTGATGCTATGACTGTTTTTCTTTTAGCTGGAAATAGTCACTAAAGCTTAACCCATATGTGTTAAAGACTCTGTTCCCTCACAATCTTTTTGTTCATTTAATCCAGAAAACATTCCCTGTGACAGAGCTGCAGCACGTCACTGGGACATCAGGAATTGTACTTGCCAAAAGAGCAAGAAACAGGCATTTACCTAAGACCTGGGAAGCTATTTTTGTTGATCACACAGCTGTCCAAACATGCCATTTTTTCTCTGGGAAGCTGTGACAGCATCCACAATACTTGTTCTTATAACATTCTGGGTAGAATTCAGAATGAGAGCAGCAAAATGCTTTGGGAATAACTTGCACATCCTAAGGCACATACATGAGAATGTACACAAGAGAGAACAGGCTCTCATTAGCTTGGCATCATAATATACCAGAGAGCTGCTCCTGTTGGGCTCCTTTCTGGAGCACCTGCATGGTCCATCATGGCCTGAACACTCCTTGTCCAAGGCTGCAGGGATCCCAAAGGGCTGCACATCATGGGATGGGACTTGACTGTAAATGTAACTACAGAGAGCTTGTAACAAATAAAAAAATAATTTATATTTTAGAGGAGACATTGAGATACCCCACCTTGACTTCTAAGTTAATAGGTTATCAGCAGTTTTTGTTTCTAAAAAAAAAACAAACCCAGAGCTTGGAAGTGGATTCTCTCAAAGTTACACCTACTTTGACTTACTGAGCACTGTCTGGCAGAGTTAAACAGCTGCCTGTGCCATGCTGCAATATGCAAGTATTAGGAAGTAAATTGTATTAGATGCCAGCCATTATCGCAGTGACCCATATTTTAGGGCTTCAGCTGCATGTCTGCCAGTCTTCCTAAAGCAGGTTTTATTGCCAAACTTTTGTACATGCCACTGTTCAGTCAAATAAAGCAGCCTTCTGCCAGAGCGTGAGCAAGATTAGGAAGTAGAACTGACTTAATTTTTCCTAAGAGCAAGGGGCAACAAATACAACCTCAGAAAATGAAAAACTGAACTATGAGGGAAATTTTGAAAATGCAAAGTTTCACAACACAAGCTGGTTTTCTTTGTAGTGGACAAGTCTCAGTTGGCTAACTCAGTGCTAACTGAATTTACTGGAATGCATCAATCACATTCTTAATATAAGCATTTCAGCCTTCAAAAGGCATGTGTGAAAGGTTCAGGTTTCCCACAGAGTGGTGCAGAGTTGCTTCCTCAGCCCAGAGCTGACGGAAGAGGGCAGTCAGGCAGAACCAGCTGGGCCAGCCTGAGAGAAGAGGTTTAGGTAGAGATACTGCAAGGTATCCCTCAGAACCCCAGTGATGGAAAGAGCACCCATATACTGAAGAGTTAAATGCAAAATGCAGCAAAAATGACTGTAACAAGCAAAACATTAACTTCCTCCCTGATTGACCAGAGACAATTGTGAAAAGAGGAACAGTCAAGTTCAGGAAAAATATTTTGACACTTCTTTACCAGGATGAAACAGGGAGAGAAAGCCAGGGAGGGCACTAAGGGCCCCCCATTACTTTGTGTAGTGAGGAAAGGAAAAACCCCAAAGAGCCAGCCAGAAAGCAACTGCAGGTTTAGGTCACACTGGACACATTTCTGTGTAGAAATCCAGCAGCTGGAGAAGCAAGGCTGAGCACAAAGATCCAATGCTCCCCAGCCCCACAAGCAGCAGAGGTATTTGGCTGCTGCACACACCTCAGCTGGGCAACTTCTGCACACAGGCTGCCTTAGGGCGTCCCAGGGATGTGCAGGGAGAGGGGAAGGGCCCTCCAGAGCCTGCAGGCATGGGCAGCTCCCCAGTGGGTCAGCCACATCCCCACACAGCTCTCCCATCCCCGTGGGGAAGGGCCTCCCCACTGCAGCATCCTCCCACTGCCCAGCTCCTCCACCCCACTGGGCTGGACTGGGCTGCCTCCCATCAGCAACAGCTTTGTAGAGGGCATGTGCTTCCCATTCCAAACAAACACACACTTCACAGATCAGAGGTAAAAGACTTTATTATCCCATGGGTTTTTCCTAAGAAGTAAGATTCCCACCAGACAAAATATACAAAGCATCTTATGTTTTCTTTCTAGACAAGTGCATTCTCATCCTATGGAACAGTGACGACATTAGTTGACCCCAAAGAACCAAGATTTGTCCTTAAAGCTGCGGGACTGCACAGTTAGCACATCCAATGACCACGGAAATCATGCAGAACCAGAGGGGAGGGCAGGAGGCCTGTATGGTCACCTGAGTGCAGGCTCAGGCTTCTAGAAACGAAGAGAAACACAGGGCTTAAATTTACCAGTTACTTCCATTAAGTGAACCAATTCTCTGACCCACTTCTTGTCATCCTCTTGGCAATTAAAGCTGGGGCTAGCAGCAAGTTATTGATGGGAAAACACAATGGTAGAAAAGTAAATACCCATCTGGCAGTGGGAACTTTCCACACCGACCTGCAAGAAGTGCACATAATTCTTCATTTTACATCAAGCTTATAGCAGAATGAAACCAAAATGTCCTCCTCTACTTGACAGAAATTAGTATTTATAGCTATGTTTATATAAAATAATAAATATTCAGCCTCTAAGGACATACTAATTCCTATTGCATTACGTGACCATCCTGAGATCCTGTTTTGTTTTCACATAATTAACTCATAGAATTAACACTCAAAGGTTTAAAATATATTAACTTTGCATTTTGGTTCTGCTGAGTTAATGATTGTACTTGCATTTACTTTATCCTTCCTCTTCCAAAACAACAAGCTCATTTCAACAGATGGTGAACAAGTCCAGATTTGCTGGAAACCAATTAACAACTATGTGCCAAGTTGAAACTCACCCCATTCTTTCAAGCCAAAAAACTGCCTGCATTTCAAGAACCCAATTAGTTTTAACTACATTTATGGAACGAAGGGAAGAATATTTAATTACTCTGCAATTCTTCTATCTGATGATCAATAGAAATGCAGTTTTGTTCAAACAATTTCTCTGCAGTATATTGATCAGCTGAATCTTGCCTTGTATCAGTATCTGTACTCCACTGGTGCCTGCAGATAATGTGATACACAGCTGGACTACAGTGATTACTATCAAAACAGCTTTCACTGGAGGAGTTACACAAGAATACACACTGTTAAAAGATTTGAAAAACCTGCTTCTTCACTTGCCAGTAACTATCAGTTCTGCTGCTGACACCACCTTCCCTCTGCTGAGCTCTCAAACTGCCCTGTCTGTAGCCTCACAACTATTCCGTTCCTGTTTAGGTTTAGGTCACCAGCACCTAAATGGAAATCCTCTTCTTGTACACACACCCTCTGTCCCAGTGCCACAGCAGCCTCAGAGCAATATCCCAGACTGAAAGTGCTCAGCCAGGAAAAGAGCACCTATTTCCAGCATTCCTATTCCTCAGCCCTCCTTTCTACCCAAACCTGCTCCCAAGAGATTTCTATCCTGTGGTGTGGAAGAAGCTGCATCTACCCCCAGTTATCTTTGAGCACTGTGTAAATTTAAGCCCAGCAAATGTCTTGGGTAGGTAGCAAGGAAGAAAAGGCCACAAAGGACCCCAGAGGTTAGAGCTGCACAAGCTGGGGGGAGTATAAAAAGTAGCCAGATTACCATGTCTAAAGAGAGGGCTGAGAGCATGTGTGTGCATGTGTGTGCAAGCAAAGCCAAGGAAGGTTACATCTGGAGAGTGGCTTCATGACTTTTGGCAGATAACAGTTTCGACCACAAAAGTGTTTTCAAAGTGACGAATACGATTGCAGTTTCCAGCCTCACGTCGACTGATACCTAGAAGTGATTTAAAGAAAGGAGAGAGGTGAATCAACAAATGATAATCTGTAAGAACCAAAGCAAGGGGGGAAAGAAAGCAGATGAGATGCAACTTCTGAACACTGAAATGTGGGGACAGCCCGTACGGAAAGCAGCATTATCTGGTCTTTGGAAGAATTAACTATATTCTCTAGGATACAGTCCTGCAGTGAGAGCTTCCATGGGCTGGAAACAGCTGGTTTCAGCTGACAGCATCTCAGTGTCATCTCAGGGACCAGAAAGCCTCAAGAAAACAGCAGAAGTCACGGGCTGATACAGAACACAGCCCTGGATGTAGCAAGAAGTGTTTAAACAGCACTTCCTCTCGGGCTGTTTGTACCCCTGCGTGCCTGATCCTGCTCCTCCCTCTTACAGCAAACCTGTGGTGCCCCAATGACAAGCAGGACTGTGGCAGGGCTCCACGAGAGCAGCAAGCAGTGTGTGCTAGCAGCTCCTCCATGTCAGTGCAGCTCCCATTGGGAAAGCACAACCAGTTACAGCCATGGGGACCTCTGCACTCTGCAGCTGCCCCAGAGATCCAAACCCAACTGACTGCAGGTCCATGTTCCAGGTGAGCCTTTAAGTATACCTTAAAAGCAAATTAATACACATACTGGTATTAAAGAGTATTTTGCAGCAATGTTACCATTTCAATATAAGGTACATATTGCTGATTTCCATTAAATCATTTTTATGCAGTCCAATCTTCCCTCTTCACAACGTTTTTCCATACTATTAGAAACTTAATTAATTAAAGGCAATTTGCAGATCTAATCTGCACTGAATAGCTGCCACTGAATCGGGTGCCTTCATTAGGAACATTTTCCAAACAGTTCCCAACAGTCCTGCTATTAGTTCAGCCCCAGGAGACCACGTGTAAATGAATTGCTGTCTCCTGCAACCATTTTTGCAGTTTCTATCAGGCTGATGGACGACACAAACACAGCAGTCAGCACCCATTTGCAGCAGCATCCTGAAGTTGGGTTTCCATTAAGTGGACGGGAAACACCTCAAGGGAAATCCCCAGAGGGAAACCCCACTCTGGCCATGAAGAGGCCAGTGCGGCTGCACCAGCCACAGCAGGGCTGTGATGTGGGGTAGGGAGGATGGGGCAGGGCTGTGATGTGGGGTAGGGAGGATGGGGCAGGGCTGTGATGTGGGGTAGGGAGGATGGGGCAGGGCTGTGATGTGGGGTCAGGAGGATGGGGCAGGGCTGTGATGTAGGGTGAGGAGGATGGGGCAGGGCTGTGATGTGGGGTTAGGAGGATGGGGCAGGGCTGTGATGTGGGGTTAGGAGGATGGGGCAGGGCTGTGATGGGGGTTCAGGAGGATGGGGCAGGGCTGTGATGGGGGTTCAGGAGGATGGGGCAGGGCTGTGATGCAGGATCAGGAGGATGGGGCAGGGCTCTGATGGGGGTGAGGAGGATGGGGCAGGGCTGTGATTCAGGATCAGGAGGATGGGGGTTCAGGAGGATGGGACAGGGCTGTGATGGGGGTCAGGAGGATGGGGCAGGGCTCTCACGTCGGCGGGCGCCGCGCCGCCGCAGCCGGTACGTCTCCTTGCCGCTGCACAGGCGGTAGATGAAGGAGCCCAGCTGCTCCATGTCACTGACGTGCTCCGTGGCTATCATCTCCTCCTGGATTATGTACGTCTGAGGCAGGTATGTCCCCTTCTGAAACGACAGTTTCCACCCAAATCGGGCACAAATACTGCCACGGTCTCCTCCCTGAACGCAACTGTTTCATACAGAACACCACGGAAAACCAAACTGCAGAAAATTCATTCACTGTTGAGGCTCAAGCTCCACTTACTGAGACCAATTAACACGTGTCCTTGTCCTTGCAGGAAATTGTCCCTTGCTACTAGCAAAGTGCACACAAAACAGATTAGATCCAAAAATGGAATGTTCATATAAGGGGTGAAGTCAGTGTAGGATCAACCCTCTTATAAACTGACCCAAATTTTAGAGCAGGATGCCCAAAACTGTAACTCTGAGAGTACAACAAACCCATCTGGAGAGAAATAAAAGCTTAACCAAAATTCCAGAAACTCCACTGAAATGTGCACTCTACATTTACTTCAAAAGGCAAAACCCAAAATCACCAGCCCAGCTCAACATTCCAACATTCCCCTCTCCTCTCTGGTCCATTCAGCACAGCCACAATGATGTCCTGCCCTTCAGGAATGGGGAGTGTCCTGCCCACAGGAATGGGAACTTGAGATGGGCCATGAGCACCACATTCAGAGAAGCACTGAGCTCTCCACATACCTTCATTGCCCCAGGAACATCTGGGGCAGTGACATTCCTGCTGTTGGGGTAGAGACCACTATGAAGACCAGGGTGATGAGTGAGGTGTCATGGCAGAAAGCTACCAGGGGATGGAAAAAATGGGGTTTCTATGTGCCCCCCACAGTTGGAGGTCGCAACTTTCCCTGAAGGAAAAAGTTCAGCTCAGCACTGAAGACTCTCTGCAAGCTCATTCCCAGGTGCTTAGGGCATCTTTCTTGTTTGGACACCACTGTAGCAACAAAGAGCTGTGTAACAAGAGCAGCTTGGGTCAGGGGGCACTTGTGAGTAGATGCTAACTAGATCATGAAGCAATGAGTCACCTCTGGTCCCTTTTCCTTAAGAAATGTCAAGGAAATAAAAGAACTGTCAGACCCTGGGGCCAAGGTAAGCATAATCAAGGTGAAAAGGAAGCAAGAGCAGCACCATTACAAATATCACCTCTTCTGTTTTCCAAGACTGGTTATCTCCACAGAGACATACCTGGAAACACACTACCTTAACTCACTGCTGTGCTCTGGGCTGGCACAGCCAGGTGGATCAATAAGGCTGTCTTCTAATACTGCAGGATAAGACAATTAGTGCCAGTTTGTACTGCACTAACACAACAGTTCTGCAAGAAATTCCACTATTGATTCTCAGGGGTAGAAAGCAGGGGGGCTGTGAGATACGTGCAGTTCCTGGCAGGGCCTGTCACAGTGACAGCCAGGGCTGGGGCTCAGGATGTGCTGTGCCCTTGGCCTGGAGAGAAGGCCCAGAGAGACAGACATGAGCACACAGCCAGTTTCTTCATTGTCTCAGACTGAAATAACTGTGGCAGTGAAGAGGGAATCACCACTTCTCCATCACAGGACTGTGCATCAAGAACAATACCTTCAAGTCTCTGCCAAGAACTTTCAGCAAGCTAAAGCTCTGAGCACCTTGTGCTCTGCAAGAGTGGATCGTCCATCACTTAACTGGGTCACCTCCAACCTCCTGCTGCTGCACATGGGAGCAGCCCTCCATCCTTTCATGCCAGACACTGATGCAGGCCTGGTCACTGAACTGTCACACCTGTACAGAATAAAGCCTGAAAGAAGCAGGTGCAGGGCATGTGGCAGCCACTCTGCCAAGGGGCACCCTGGCACCAGGCTGGCCGGGAGGAAAGAGCAAAGGAGGTTCCCCAACTCCCTGTGCTGCACGGTCTGCTGGAGCAAACCACTGGTGTTAATTGCTGCTCAGACCCTGAAGAGCTCCAAAATGAAACTTTCTGCTGGTAATCAGTCTCATTCATTAGGGACTGACTGCATTCAGAGATGCAGAAAAGGCAAAAGTCTCCAAGTCCAAGGACCAGCAAAGCTCACCCAGCATCCAAAAGGCAGCACTTCTGAGCAGGGGGCAAGCCATAAGGTCATAAACATCCTCATGCAGCAGGAAGAAACTTGAGCTTTCTGCCTGACCAGCAAGCCATCCCCCCTGCATGTGGCCATGAAGATCACAGGCCCACAGCTAATTCAGCTGGGGAGGGACCTTAGGACTTTACCCTGTCTGGTTTTGAACACCTTCAAGAATTTCAAGGAGGCAGCACAACCTCCCTGTGCACCCTGTTCCACTGCTTCACTGTCCTCATGGTGAAAAACTTTTTCTGAGCCCAAAACCAAGCTAACCACTTCAAAACAATGTCTCTAAGGTACAGGTTAAAGCATCCAGAGCACACAGATTGGACACTGCTGGACATTCATCTCAGTAATCAGGAGGTTATTTAAACCCACACCTGCTTTGGGCTCTTCAAGCACTGAAGACCACTTTATTTGTATTGTTATCCCCTTTTTAAATTCAATGACAGTGCATCATTTTCACTGGCCATGGGTTTATATCTGTTATTTTAGGATGTGACCAGCATTCCCAATTTCTCAGTCGTCTTCTCTCAGCTTGTACAACCCTGCCTCTTCCATTTCACTCTGTCCCAGGGACTGGTCACCTGCCACAGTCAGCAGGTGTGACAGGTCTGGAGCGAGTTGTAAGTAAACGTGTGTCCTGCCCCAGTGGGGCTCCCAGCACATTCACCAGACAGTCACAGTGCATGGAACTGTGAGGACTGCTAGGAAACAAACTGGGAGTCTGACAGGGACTGGAGATCAGGCATCTCTCCAGGTATAACTGTTTGTCTCTGAGCTCACACTGCAAAGTTCACCACGCTGCACAGAGCAGGAAGCGAGCAAAGGAAATTTAAGGAAGAATAAGAATTAGATTGTCTTTTTTTTTCCCCTTTCTTTTAAACAGAACCTCCCAGGAGTGATAAAAGGCCCAGGCTCAGTGCCTTGATTTACCTGCAGAAGACTGAGACAGATATGTACTTTTGCAGTCTGAAAAATCCTGTGCTTTTTTCCTGCTGTGAAGATTAAATAGTATTCTATTTTAAGATGGCTGCCTTCAGCAGCACAGGCTTCTGAACTGAACAAAATCTCTGGTACTAAACCAAATTAATGCTGGCTGTGAGCACAATTGCATGAGCCCAAGGCTGGTGCTGCAGCCCAGCAGGGAGGGCAGCAGAGATTCTCCCCCAGAAAGGTGAATACTGAAGGCCTGTTCCTCCCCAAGGGACACTGAGAGCTCTGCAATTGGCGAACCACAGTGCAAACCACAGGAGGGTGCACGGAAGGAATTTTTTCTTTTTTTTTCCTTTGATTCCAACAATCAGTAAACACCAGAGAGAAGGAATCTGCTGCTTCTCTGTGTCTGTCTGGTCAGGCTGATCACCATGCCAGCGTTACTGTGCTGTCTGCACAATCAGTATGTCAGCTAAACCTGCTGAAGCCTTCACTTGACATGAAGACTCAGGGCCAAGGCTTATTTCCCCAGACACAGCAGCTTTGATTTCCCAGGAGCTGCCAGCTGGCACCCAGGAGCCAACTCCAGGAAAGCATGCAGAAAAGCAGGGCTGCAGCTGTACCTTCACGTTGACCAGCAGCTCCCACAGGTTGCGGGGAGGCATCACGATGGTGGTGTTGAGCTCGATGACGTAGCATTTGTCCAGTGTTATGTCATGATACGCTGTCAGACCCTGCGTTCCAAGCACAGAAATGACACAACTGAGCCCTCTGCAATCAGCTGTGACTGCGAAAATGGGTGAGAAGAGGGAATTCAGGGAAAGCAGGAAACTGTGTTAAGCAAACCTCCCTACCAAGCAAGTAGAAGAGAGGGTTGGAAAAACCCAGAGAGGGCCTTGGGCAGGAGAGCAGCTCAGGAATGTGACAACAGTGACAGTGCTAGGCCATGAACACGGAGCTGGTGCACACAGCTCAGCCCCCCAAAGGCCCCAGGAGCTCCTTACTCGCTGGAAATCGTGGATGATGTCTGCAGGGTCGCTCCCTCCAAACTGGGGCACTGGGACATTGATTTGCTCGTAGTTCTCTTCAATGTAGATCTTGACATCTTCGTGCAGCTCCAGCTGCCCTTTGAAGGGCGAGTAGAGCGAGTCTTCGTACAGGACACCGCAGTGGAACACGCTCTCACGGGGCAGCTGTGGGGACAGACCCAGGCAGAGGTACAGCACACACACCCCTAACAGCTCCAGCAAACATGGGTAGGAATGTACCCCCCCTGGGTAAAACATTCATCAGATGCTTGAAGATATTTCAAGATCAATCTTTTTACCAGAGAACATTCTCGGTGAGCCTAGTGCAAATTACCCTTGTGAAACGATCACACCTCACCTCATGCTAGCCAGGTCCAAAGTGAATAAAGAATTCCCTGTCAGCTTTCATGAAGAGTAATTCAAAAAGGCAAAGTGCAAGCTCTTATATTTCTCACCATGCTGTTCACATTCCCCTATAGCCACGGTTTCCAGTAACTGCATTTTTCTACAGGAGGCTTAGAAGTTTGGGCTGAGCAGAGCATCAATTCTAGAGGCCCTTGTAGCTTGGAGTGGCAAATGCAACAAAACAAAGTGGATTCACCTCACAACAAAACAGGAGCTGCTTCTCTCTGAGCAACCTGGAAGGTGTCCCTGCCAGGGCCTCCCTCAGGGCCAGGGCTGCTTCTCTAGGGAATTGCCTCCACCAAAAGCCCTGTGACAGGTACCCTCACCTGAGACAGGGCTGTGTGTGAGGGGGGAGCAGCTCTGGGGCTGTCAGAGCATTTCCAGATCAGATGTAAAGGAGAGCAAGTAATAAGGCACCCATGATTCTTGAAACAAAGACTGCAATTTAATTTGACAGCAAGGAAATCTATGGACAAAAGGAGTATATAAAAAGACTCTTCCGCTGAGTGGATAAGTGCTGGCTGCAGAGATGAAGGCTCACTAACACTCATTCACTAATAGCCACTCCACAGCACAAGGAGCACTCCGGTGCAAATCAGTGCTCTGGGGTTTCTTGGTTTTCCTCCTTAAAAAGCAGCTCTGCCCTGTCTCATTGCCTCTGTTCTGACCTTCCACTGTGCTGCCAGCCCAGTGCCTTGGCCAGGCCAGGCCAGGCCAGGCTTTACAAAGACTACAGGGAAGAAAAGGTGCTGAATGTAAAGGAGGTTGAGAGCTCACTTTCTACATCATCTCATCATCTCCCACTTAGTTCTTACTTCTCTGCTTGCTTTATTAATACCAGCACCTATTTTTGTCACACCTACAGAGTTTTTCTGTGCTAGAGCCTACAAAACCTACTGCAAAAAGCTGTTCCCTTGCCTGTACCCCCTGTTCTCTCCAGGCTTGTTCTCCCCTCACAAGCCAGGCTTTCAGATTGTCATACCCCGGAGAGTAGAGATGTGGAGTTTAAAAGGTACAACAGGCAGGATATTTTTATGCAGTTAAAAAGAAAGCACAACAAAGCCATAAGGGAAGGGGAGGGTTTCTGGAAGGCCCTTCCTGGCACTGGGCATGGAGGTCAGCCTGAGCCTACCACTGAGGAAATGCATCATCTGCAGTGACCAGCAACCTGGCTCCTGAGTCACCACAGTGCAGGGCAACAAAAGCCAGCAGCACCTCTCTCAAAGGTGGTCTGGCTGCTCAGGCTGATGGAACCAGAAGTGCTTCCCAAGTTGCTCTTACCTGGGTGATGAAGAAGTACCTGTACACGTACATTGATGCAAAGACTAGCCCCAGCAGCAGCACAAGCAGGCCCATGGTCAGGTAGCACACCCCACTGAGCGATGACCGGCGGCCCTGCGCCGCGGGGACCGGCTCCTCCTGAGGGACACAACCACAGCACTGTCAGCTGCTGCTCCAGGCCACCACCATCCTGCTCTTCCATCCACAGGGTGCTCCAGAGCACCACCATCCTGCTCTTCCATCCACAGGGTGCTCCAGGGCACCACCAACCTGCTCTTCCATCCACAGGGTGCTCCAGGGCACCACCAACCTGCTGTTCCATCCACAGAGGTCATGCTGTGCAATGAACAGGCGCTGCAAAGCTTCTTCACACCTGGTGACAGTATAACACTTCTTGTGCATTTTGCCTCCCTTATCCCAGATACATAAACTATATACATTATATACATATATATTTATATGTATTGAGAAAAAAAAGTGTATTGAGAAAAAACTGTGTGTGTGTGTGAATATACACAGCATATGTATCACCAGCTTCCCACCAATTGTTCAGAACAAAGACAAGCTTTGTTTCAGTGGGCGATAAAGACTGACCAAAAATAAAAAATAAAATCAGGAACTAAGACTTCCTGGCTACTGAATGTAACAGCACTTATGTATTTATAGTCAATTTTTTTGTTGAAATGCTGCCACTCATGGTAGAATTTCTCAATGGAAATTTTTGTGATGGGAATTACTGGTCCCAGAGAGGTATCTCCTGGCCCTGCTGGATGAGCTGACACAAACTGATGCCCTGATCTCAACTTCATTTTCAAGCACATTGCAGCATAGCTCCCAGGAAAATGGACAGAGCATCAAAAGAAAACATGCCTGTCCTTTTCAGAGTGCTGCCCAATCTATACAGGCAACAGCCAGCTCACCTTGTCACAGCCCTGAAAACAGAGGGCAGTGCAAAGGCAGGGGTACCTCCCGGACACAGGTCATCCCAACCTATGATGCTCTTGTTTTTACTACCAAAATAACTCTTCAAAATGTTAGGCAGGAAGATGTAAGGCCTTTCAGAAGCAGATAAAAGAAGCTGGTTCAGAGATGCCCCAGTTTCCACAGAGAAGAGCTGAAAGCTGCCCTCAGCTGAGCAGGCAGGCAGGGGGGAGAGGCACCAGGGAGGGCTCTTGCAGATTAACTCCCTCTGTGCAGTTTGTGGTCTCATGTGTTTGATTAGACAGACATTCTCTCCACAGCTACTTGGAGACTGCTACGAATGGCAGGAACAGACTGAAAAGCAAAAATCAGCCTCTCATTTCTAAGGTCCCTCACCTCTTCAAAGAAGAGATGTTTCTCCAGGATAACGTGGCCAAGACCCACAGGGTGATGCCAGTGCCGAAGCCCCAATGGGAGAGGCCTCTGGGCCCCTGCCACCCTCTGGTGGCATCAGACGAGCTCTGCCCAGCCCGGCTGGCAGCAAACACCTCTCCTCCTTTCCCTACCTTGGAGCAGCCCTTGTGAGAGCAGCAGCTCAGTGTCAGGCTTGGAG
Source organism: Sturnus vulgaris (assembly GCF_052056855.1). Classification (NCBI taxonomy): domain Eukaryota; kingdom Metazoa; phylum Chordata; class Aves; order Passeriformes; family Sturnidae; genus Sturnus; species Sturnus vulgaris. The sequence continues at coordinate 1,381,575 of NC_142252.1, read as the reverse complement.
GCATCGCTCCTGTCCCAGACTAGGACACCCCAGCATCACTGAGGCACCCTGGGGACCCTGCCAGGTGGGCATTCCCTGCTCCTGCCCCGCACCTGAGCTCCCCTGAGATGCAGGAGCAGGGGCAGAGCCAGGAGCCTGCAGCCCCTCTCCCGCCTGCTGCACTCCCAGCCAACAGGGACTCCTCCACATACTGAATTTTCTATTCCTAGCCACATTCAGCCTGATAACTGCCAAGACCAAATTGCTTTGGGGGAAGCTACAATTCCAGCACACCTCCAGGAGAAATTAATCTACATTTATTTCTCCTTCATCCCAGCTGCTGGAAGACCCACAGCACCTCTATTCACTGCCAGCTCCCTGCACTGAAGGATCACTGTAATCAGTTTGCTGCTGCTCCTCTAGCAAATAAAGGGATGAGCAAGCTGAAAAATATCACATTTTTCTTCTCCTTCTCCAGACAATGGGCAGCAACTCTGACAAGCGACAAAGAACAGGAAAAAAAAGAAAAAATCACATTACTAGAGGAAGTTTAAAGGCTTTCTGACATGAACCACTAGGACAAGAAAGTCATGCTGGATGTCAAGTGTTTCACAAAAACAGCTTTCCCCAGATACTTGTCACCACAGAAAGAGTGCAGATGGTGGGGGTGAAGAGGAAGAAGAAGATCTCCTGCCACTGAAGCAAGGCTGAGAAAATGTTTAATGCTCTGCAAGTGAACCATATCCAAAAGGTGCCAGGTTGCTGTGGTGGTTAATGCACTGCTGCTGCTGCGGTGGGCTGCCAGTGCTGATTCCAGAGAGGGCTGGGAGAGAGACTTCATGGGGACACAGCAACACAAAGGGCAAAAAACACCACTCCCACTAAAACAAAAGCTGTGTTTGAGGAATGGTAGGGAGGGGAAATAAGCCCTCAGTGGTTTGCTACTTGCTAGGGCAGCTCTGTCTTCTTTGCATGACCAAAGACACTGTGAGATATCTCACCTCTCACTGCCAAAGATTAGTTCTGCTCCCTACAAAACATTTCTGGCTCCAGAAAAAATGCCTGAGCTTTGCCTTGTGGGAGAAGGTGGGAGAAGCAAAGCAGAGCTTTGCTCTGGAAGAAGTTATTAAACAAACCCCCAAATTCTGAGGGAGGAAAGAAGAAAAATCAACAGCAATCATTCTGATGGAGCAGCAATTTAGGCAGTGAGGTTAAAAATGCAGCCAGCCAGGCCAAAGGGAACAGTTAGCACAGTCCTGCAAAATACTGCGTAAAAATCACCTGGAAAAACCTGCCTAAAAAGGTGTCTCCATCTGCCAGCCCAGCAGACAGAAAAGCCACCAGCCTTTATCACTGTGAATAAATGACAATTAAAAGCAGCTACATCAGTCTGCAGCTCAGCTTGGGGTTGGAGGCATCCCCAGTGCTGAGAGTCCACGGATGGAGCAGTGCACAGCCTGCTCTAGCAATCTTCACCCAGGATAACCAATCTGCACCAGACTGGAAACATCCAAGAAGCTTCTTCCACAGGCTGCTGCCCTGCTCGTGCCTCTACACACCTCCTTTGCCACATGACCCCCACTCACTGCAGTAGAATAGTTTACAAACTCTAAAAACCAGAAAAATCCATCACAGCTGACTTCCATCTTTCTTGCCTAGGAATGCCTGGCTCCCCAGCAAGGGGAGAATCAGACTTGGCAGCAGGCTTTTCCTGAAAAGCAGTTCATGCCTTCAAGATGTGCATTTCCAAAGCACAAAAATCAAAATATTAACAGACAAAAATGCTGTGCATTCACTAGATGTCTAACAATATTCTAGAGAATTCATTAACCAGACACACCTGCTTGCAACAAGCCATCCTATTAATTTTCTGCCCTGATCAAGCCTGGGGTTTTTTTGGCCAAGAGGAATGGGAAAGGCTGGGGACAAAGCCATCCCTGGGCAGAGGCAGGGACAGGTATTTCAGCTGAGTAAATGGGCTTTCCTCTTTTCATTGTTTTAAACACAATATTCCAAGAGCTGGACATATTTTACACAAAAATGAACATAAGGCCCTTCCTCCCCTCCCTGGGCCGGGCAGAGGACAAACAATCATTTGTTTCTCCATGAAAGAACAGAAGGAAAAGCAACAGCAGTGGCAGAAAGGCAGCATGCCCACGGTCCAGGCACTACAGATGTGTGGGAGCATGCAGAGACACATCCTCAGCTCTGCAGGGTATCCCACTGCCACTCCACACAGTGATTTCTTCTTTGCTCCATTTCCCTTGGCAGTGCCACCTTGCTGACCCTTACAGAAAGGGGGCCAGCTGCTTTTCCAGTGGAGAATTTCAGAAGAGGCAATGGCTAGAGCTCCTTATGCTCTGCAACCCAAGGGGAGGCCACAGCTCGCTCTTCCCCTGCATGGGCAGTGGGGGTGAAAAAGCACCCACCTGCCACAAAGAGCACCTGCACATCTTGGGCTTTTGCCTGGCATTGTTCTGCTAATCCTTCATTCCGCTGGGAAGAGTCAGAGGCAACTCCAGGCACAAGCCTCAGCTCCCAGACATGCTGACTCTGCCTCAGAGTGCAGGCATGATTGCTTTCAGACACTCAGCCCAGCAGACAGGATATTGGAATATAAAAAGGAATTCCTTTCCTCAGATAAACAGGCTCTTCACCAGGACTCAGTGCCCTGCCAGCTCATGGAACAGAGCACAGGCAGCAAAAACACAGATGGGAAAGGATGGAGAAAGGATGGAGGCATGATACAGACCATGGGGTAGAAGAGGCTTGAAAGTAGCCTGAGGGTTGGGAAGAAGTCCTAATTCAGTCTGTGGATTTTCTTTGGAACTTCAGGTCTTGCTGAGGACATGACGAAAATTGGTGGTGTCCTGTTATCCCTGCTTGGTACTAAATAGTTAAGGAAGAGTTCTCCTACAAGGGGGTGGTGGACAGAGGCCTAGCTGGGCACAATGTCTGGTCCAAGGTTTGGAAATCAAGTTCAAAGGCCACAGTGAGTCAGACCAGGAAAACATCCCAGGCACCTGTGGCTGAGCCAACCCCCCCAAATCCACAGCACCAAGCCTTTGGACACAGTACTGGAGGAGCTGTTCACAAGAACCATACCTGGTGAGATGCTGCCTTTGGAATTTCTCATTAATACAGGAGAAGGTTATAAAAATAGAAAAGTGACATTATTGCTCCTTCATCACCCATGTCTCACTGAAGATGACAGAAGTGAGAAAATTAAAGTTGTCGTGTCATGCCTCGATCCCTTCCTGAGTTGCATATTGCCTTTTCTGCTTCTTCAGCTTTGGAAACAGCTCTGAGACCTCCACAAATCCTTCTTCCTGCATTTCTGAAACACACTGGTTTGAAATCTTTCCTTTTAGGTGTGGCAGGGCCTGACAAACAGGAGACAGAAATTGGCAAGTGCCTAAATATACACCCCCAACAGGAAAAGAAGCATGGGGTGACTAAAAATAGTAGATGTGATTTTGATGACTGACAAGTGAGGAGAGAAATGCAATGCAAAGGGATGCAGTTTGGAGAGCAGTGCCATCTGAAATATGCCATCGCTCTCTGGGACACTGTTAAAGGGAGCAGCAGCCTGAGCTTTCAATGTTTGATGCACTGACATAACTGCAGACACTGCCATGGCTCCCTCAAAGGATACAGGCCCCAAACTTAAGAAACCCACATCAGAACAATCTAACTTACCTTGCTGTTCACTCATTTCTGGTACACAAAGGCCAATATAGACCATGGGAAAAGAAAAAAAATCAGTTCAAGGTCGCTACCTCCAGCACATCAAGTCCCATATTCACAGCAAAATCAGTCACTGCTTTACAAAACATAAGGACTTGCAATAGTGGCACCTCCACAGACTTCAAGTAGAAAAGCCCACAGGTGACTGCTGGAGAACTGCAGTGCTGCCACTTACAGTAGGTGTAAGGTGGAAGGGACTGACCTCTCCTCAGATGTGATGGCTTAGCTTTGAGTGTCCCCTCTCGGGAGAGCGCCCCCCAGGCCTGTATCGAGAGCCTGCTCTTTCTGCACATGAAGCAAAGCCCTCTCATCAACACCCCCCAGTGCCAGCACCCCTACTACCTGCAGGTGCCCAGCCATTAATGCTGCTCCCCTGCTCCAGGAAAAGCACTGGGGAGTTTGTGGGATAAGCTGTAAGGTGAAGAAATCCAGAGCTGCCTCCCGAAGACAACCATGCCTGTACTCAGGAATTGCAACCAGGGGAGCTCAGTGGTGGAGAGCCCCCAGGGATGGCTGGGTGGGCAGGCAGGCTCCAGACTGGAGCACCTGCCAAGCCCTGCAGAAGGGAGGTGAGAGACTACACACAGGAAAAAGGCAGACAAAGGAGGACAAGAAGAGGGAGAGGAACAGAGGGAGAAAATATCACAGCAAAGGCATCCTGGCATCCATCAAAGCACCCCAGACACTCCAAAGATGTGCCAGATGAACAAAAAGGGAGAGGAGAGGAGAGGAGAGGAGAGGAGAGGAGAGGAGAGGAGAGGAGAGGAGAGGGGAGGGGAGGGGAGGGGAGGGGAGGGGAGGGGAGGGGAGGGGAGGGGAGGGGAGGGGAGGGGAGGGGAGGGGAGGGGAGGGGAGGGGAGGGGAGGGGAGGGGAGGGGAGGGGAGGGGAGGGGAGGGGAGGGGAGGGGAGGGGAGGGGAGGGGAGGGGAGGGGAGGGGAGGGGAGAGGAGAGGAGAGGAGAGGAGAGGAGAGGAGAGGAGAGGAGAGGAGAGGAGAGGAGAGGAGAGGAGAGGAGAGGAGAGGAGAGGAGAGGAGAGGAGAGGAGAGGAGAGGAGAGGAGAGGAGAGGAGAGGAGAGGAGAGGAGAGGAGAGGAGAGGAGAGGAGAGGAGAGGAGAGGAGAGGAGAGGAGAGGAGAGGAGAGGAGAGGAGAGGAGAGGAGAGGAGAGGAGAGGAGAGGAGAGGAGAGGAGAGGAGAGGAGAGGAGAGGAGAGGAGAGGAGAGGAGAGGAGAGGAGAGGAGAGGAGAGGAGAGGAGAGGAGAGGAGAGGAGAGGAGAGGAGAGGAGAGGAGAGGAGAGGAGAGGAGAGGAGAGGAGAGGAGAGGAGAGGAGAGGAGAGGAGAGGAGAGGAGAGGAGAGGAGAGGAGAGGAGAGGAGAGGAGAGGAGAGGAGAGGAGAGGAGAGGAGAGGAGAGGAGAGGAGAGGAGAGGAGAGGAGAGGAGAGGAGAGGAGAGGAGAGGAGAGGAGAGGAGAGGAGAGGAGAGGAGAGGAGAGGAGAGGAGAGGAGAGGAGAGGAGAGGAGAGGAGAGGAGAGGAGAGGAGAGGAGAGGAGAGGAGAGGAGAGGAGAGGAGAGGAGAGGAGAGGAGAGGAGAGGAGAGGAGAGGAGAGGAGAGGAGAGGAGAGGAGAGGAGAGGAGAGGAGAGGAGAGGAGAGGAGAGGAGAGGAGAGGAGAGGAGAGGAGGGCAAAATGAGGAGAATACCAGGAAAGCACATGGGCGAAGACTGCCTGAGGATCTGCCCTGGCTTAGAGGGGTCAAAGCTCTGCATTAGCAGTGAGAGGCATCTCAAGGAACCCACACATGGAAGGAGAGTCCTTCCAGGCTGAAGGGCATTTCTGATGCTCTAGGTCAGAAAAGGAAAAGTGCATGCACAGACAGAGAGGAAAACATACACACACACACATATATATATATATATATATGTAGGGTGCACAGTTTCCAAGGCAACCAAAGTCCCTGCTCACAGCCCTTGAGCAGTGCCTGCACTGGCCACCCTACAGCATTTCCACAGAGAACACAACTGATGACTTTTGGACTCAAAGACGCCTGGAAGCAAAAAAACAAAAACCCAAAAGCAAGCCTGTAATTAAGAGACTATCACAGCTGAAGGCAAAAAAGTTGCAATAAATGAATCTAATCACACCTTTGAGTGACACCACAGCACGTGACTAGCAACAAAGCCACCTGCCTCAGGAGTCACTTCACAGCACTGGAAATTAGAATATCAAAAACAACTACTGGCTAATTAAAACCCCCAGCTTTGTTGCTATATGACAAAGACAGCAGGATGTTAAAAATGCAGCCTAGCATGTGGGAGCTCTTAAGCACTCAGTGATCATATTTTCCTTCTCCCTCATCAGCAAGAGAGATATAAATCCCCCTCTTTTCTCCTTTTTGCATCCCTTTCTGGAACTGAGGGGCTCTTTCTCCTCCCTCTTTGTACAGGGGTGAGGAATTAATTTCCTTTTTTTTTTTTTTTTTTTTTTGGCGGAGGCATAACTTCCAGCTGGAATGATTCCAGCCTCCCTCTCCTTCTTCCCAAGAGTACAACCATTCAGAGCATTAGCAGAGCCAACAAAGCCCCTGGTAAAAACAAGGCTGTTCTCACCACGCTCACAGCTGAAGCCCCGAGCATCATGTTGAACAGAGAGGCAGCCAGAGAGAAAATAAACAGCTGTGACAAAGTGGCAAAAAAATATCCCAACCTGGGCATTTAACAGCCTGACTGCCAAAATACTGATTCTGATAAACACAGTCTGATTTCCAGGCAACTCACTGCAATGATGGGGAAAATCAGTCCTTGCCACGGAGCAGCTCCAACACCATAGATAAAAGGCTCTGGAGCACCTGGGAGAGAGAAGGAGTGACCACAGCCATGTGAAGGCCATGGGTTGTTTAGGGGTTTTAGGGTTTTTTTATTAAAGACTCCCTGAAGTAGGAGGTGGCATTAAAAGAATGGGAATTTTCCCCAGGAGAAGAAGGGAAGTTAAGCTTTGGCACTGGGTCTCACAACCTCTCCAGAGCAATGAAAGGCAAAAGGCAGCTCAAGCAAGAGCGAAGCAGAGCAGCTGTTCTGGGAATAGGGGAAGCTCTTAACCTGAGAGGTTGGCAAATTTAAAGAGAGCCTTGACTCAAAGGTAAAGACATCTGCAGGTGGCCAGACACCTGACTCCTTAAAAGACCTCTCACAAATGCCAAAAATATTCCAGAACACTGCGAAACTGAGATAAGGAAATGCCAGCAGCTTTCAGCTTGCTCTTGGTGTAGCTGAGTCTTCCTTCTCCTCCCGGGTGAAGGGAAGAGAAGCTGCTCCCAAAACCAGTCTGTTTGCTTCTACCATCATACTTGGAAGAAGCAAGCCACGAGCCTGGGTGCCCCCAAAGTGCTGAGCTGTCCCTGAGGACACACACCCTTCCCTAGACTGCAGTTCTGCAACAGCTCCCATGTAAAACAAGCCCACCTACCATGCGCCCATGCAAGTGGCCCTGGGCACAAGCCAAGAGAGACAGAGGCTGAGTTTGTGAGAGTTGTGGAGGACTGGGTGCTGCGGAAACACATCTGAAAGCAGAAAATGTGGCAGGGAAAAGACACATCAAAAGGTTTCACACTGTTTCACCTGTTTTTCAACTCTAGTGATGCCTTTGGATACTAATGGAGCACCAGTGCAGAGCAACAGCTGGGCCCAGGACTCACCTGGACACTGCCACTGGGCTCTCACACTGCTTTCCCCAGAAAGCTCTGTGTCTGTGTACTATTTAAAATCACAGCACCCACCTCGGAGCTTGCACAGTAAAGGCAGGAAGAGATGGTCAAATCAACCATTCTGGATCTCACCAAGAGAAGCCAAGCTCTGCTGATCTGGCTATGGCCAATGAAGCCAGCACTCCCCTCCTCACTCTTCCTCTAGATGTGACTGATTCCCAAAAAACTGTAAGAAAGGACACAGCCATGCCCAAGATCACTGAAGGTCCTGCCTACTGCTGGTTCTGAAGAGAAGAGGGGCAGTCACAGCCAGAAACCAGCATTGATCACTCTGAGCAGAGGGGCTGAGTCCAGCATCTCCTGGAGGGCAAGTTCAATCACCTTCAAGGAACCAGACTTCAGCTTATAGCATTTGCTTCTTCCCTGAAAATCAAGACTTGCACAGTGTCACACCATAAAATGAAGTCATTGCTCCCCTCTGGAACACTGACAGCTATTATCTTTTCTCCCAGCAACAGCATAGGAAAACTCTGACAATCAATCCTACACTTGAAAATTCACCACAAAGAAAAGGTGTCTAGTTTAACAACAGCAAGAGAGAGGAGGCAAATTTACCCTTCTCTTTGTTGTTCAAACTGACTTCAAAGGTAGGGCATGGCACCAAGGAAGACAACTCTGAAAAGCAAGTGCAGAGAGATGAGTGAAAAAATCCAGCACTCTCACACTGTCCTCCCTCAAATGGTAACACTGGCATTAAAAAACTCCCCAAACATTCCTAGGTTCTCACACATCACTTGGGAAGAAAATACACGTCTACAAGTGAAAATGTGTTTTCCATCTCCTGTAAACCTTGTAATGAGCAAACATTTGGTAGCACAAAATCAGGAACTGCAGAGCAATGCACAAGAACACCTCATCCTCCATCTCTCCAGACCTGGCTGCAGTACCCTGCTGGATGCAGCTCCCTTCTTCTGGGCTTCTGTCCCATACTTCCTTTTGCTTCATTTGTACCCTTTGAAACTCCTCTTTTTAAAGGTATTTCTTGGTTTTCTGTGTTTGGGCACACCAAAACTGCTGTTTCCAAAGTGGGTAAATGCAACACAGGCTCTTCCCAGGTGAAGAGCTCCTCCATGCAAAGCTGGGCTGGCTCCCCCCAGCTTTGAGAGAACACACACCTCTAGACAGATATTTCCAGTTCCTCTGTCTCCAGCTCTTCAGTCTGCACCTCTCTGGTGAAAGACAGCTATAGTTTTCAAAATTTGGTTGCATTTATAACGTATCTACTTGGAATAGACATTCTCTGTCCTAATCCCTCTGCCAGTTTTAGCCAGATCCTTTGTCATGCTCAGCTGGAATATCAAATATTCATGCCTGGAGTCCAGTAAGACACTGAAGTCCAGTATTTCATTACAGCAGATCCTGCAAAGGTCCAGAGACAATTTTTTTTCCAATTCAGATCTTTTCCTTTGCTTCCAAGGCATTCCCAAACCACAGAGAACTAAAACCAAATGACAGTGCTTCTCTTTCAGCTGACAACTCTGTACAGGCCACAAAAAGAAGTTGTCACTTCAGCTCACGTGGTTATAGGAGTGTTGGGCAAAGATCAGGAATAACCTTCTGTTACAGGAGGCTGCTTCTTCAAATTAGGATCTACCATATCCAACTCCCTAAGCCCAAACGTGGTGAGAACCCCTGCAGCTCGAGAGCCTCCAGCCTGGACTCAAGCCTGCAAACATGTCAATGAGCACAATCAATGCACACTGCTCCCAGCGAGTCTTCCCTTCCTCTCTCTGAATTTACAGCTTGCTTTGTGAAAAAGTCTCTTTAAAAGACTCTTCCTCACATCCCCTTCCCTCGCCATCTGTCTCCCACCTCACAACATTCTGCAAGGAAGTGGCTCACAAAGCCCAGCGCTGCACTGGCATGGCAGAGTGCCCAGGCTGGTGTGGCTCTGCTTTACACGCCCAAAGAGCCACTGCTCCTCCACCTGCCCCTGAGCAGGAACCCAGCTCTGGAGCACCACTGCTCCAGGTGCACCAAACCCCTGGGAGAGCCACAAGTGGCACTGCTGTCCTGCTGCCATCATGAAAGGCTGATCCTCTTGGGCTTGCTCGGGCAAATGCAAAGCATTCCCAGCTCACCATGCCCAGCTGAGCAGCAGGAAAGGCAGGGGAGCAGGGACACAGCACCAGCCCCAGCAGTGAGGCACTATCTGACTGCTCAAGAGCTCCACACCCACAGCAGACCTGCTCCTCAGTGGGGAGATGTGCAGCCACAGGAACAGAGCTTCCCGGGCACCAGAGGGGCTCTCAGGGCTCTCTGTGCTCCCCACAGGTCTCCAGGCTTTGCCCTGCTATTTCTGCCAAACAGGGCAACCCCGCTGGGTATGGGAGCTGAGGCAACAAGGAGGAGGCTGAGGCAGCTCAGCCAGCAGCCAGAAGCTGAGGCACCCACCAGACAGAGCTCCTAAGGTGCAGCTACAAAGACACTACACAGACACGGATGGGCTGGATGGATCCAGTGCCAGGCAGCAAACAGCTCCTTGTGGGAAACTTCTCCACACAACCACGAAGGTTGGGATCCAAAGACCACTGAGTCTTGTCAAGACTTTGGAAATGCAGACGGGATGAAAGGCACAAAATCAAAGCCTGGTATTACTGCAACCAACCAAGAGCAAAACATCAGACACACCCTGCAGACACCATTGTGTGCACCCCAGAAAACCTTCACAGCCCCCATGCCTGTCTCTGCCAAATAATGAACAATTATTAGAGGGGTGCACAAGGGATCAAAAAAAAAAACCCAAAAAAACCCAAGCCACATTTTGACTAGAGAGCTCCAGCCATAAGTTTAATTTGGTTCCTGTGGGTTTCAACATCCATCACAATCACAAGGAATACATTTCCCAGGCTAGTTAAAGACACAGCCTATGTATTTATCTCCATTTCAGACTGCAAATATGGAGTTAAATGAAAACTCACCGAAGACTACTTTACATCTGAAAAAATATTTGCCAATGGACACAACGGATTATTTTACTGGCTGCATAACCTCAAGCTGCCTTCTGCTCAAGGCTGCTACATCCCCACTGTTCCTACTAATGACAAGAGTGTTTCTTCTATATGCTCTTAAAGTCTTGCAACAGTCTCAAAATTATGTGGATTTTTCTGACAGGAGTTTAAATTGCATATTCTTCCTGATTCAAGCCAAGCTGTGCAGGGGAGAAACAAGGCTCAGCACATGCAAGTGTGCTGCCACGACTCCTCACCTACTACTTTTCAGGACACATTAGCATCACAGACATCTTGCTGCCTGCCGCATCTTTGCATTCACCGAGCACCTGCCAAAATTCACAGGCTGCGGAAGCTGTGCTGAATCACTTCCCAGCTCTGGCTCCTATCGCTGGGATTGAAGTTATGAGATCAAAGAGGAAAGGAATGCAGAGCATGTTGTTTGCATGTCACCAATGCCATTTTGCTGCAAGGCAGCTAGAGAAAGACACACACAGACAGAAATCATTGGCAGCAGGAACAGGAGTATAGCATGAAAGCCTGGCCATGGAAAGACCAACACTGCAAGCTGGGTGTTTTACAAAGATAAAGCTCCAGCTAAGCCCAAGCACTCCAAAGAATCCACTGTCATAGCCTGAAAAATATCATCAGGAAGAGGCCACCTGATGCCAGTGGATGTGCTGCTCCCTGGACATCCTCACGCTGCACAGACTCTGTAACCCACTCCTGCCCTTATTTCGTGGGTCTCATGTTGATGTTCTTACATGTCTGTCTGCTGGAATCAAGAGACTGTTGAAGAGCCTTTGTTCTAAATTCATGTTTTTAAGTTCCTTTGTAGCTCACAAAGGTGGGCTTAAAAGAATACCACCATGCCTCCCAGGAGTCAGAGAAAGGCCCAAGGCAATGCCAAAAAAACAAAATTCATTATTTGCTACCTAAGCCAATTTCATACATCTGGCAGGACCTGAATCAGAATAATTTTGATTTCTAGGATCTGGCAGCACTAATGATAGAAATAAGTTTCTGTTACTTATATTACTTTTTAAACTCCTTTTCTCACAGTGCTCATGAGAAATAGATAGATCCTGCCTGAACTCATGCAGGATCAACAGAAGAGCTGAGTTTCTGGCTGTGGAAAGCTGGCTTAATGGCAGGATGAGCTGGAAGTCCAGTGTGATTGTCAGCTTCCAGGGTTGGACATGAGAGGCTGGAAGAAAACTAGCACCTTAGTTTGTAATTAGGAAATACAGTCAGGAAATCACCGAGGTCACAGTTGGCCACGTTCCCCCAGGTCTCTGCAGAGCTCCTTGGTGTGACATTAACAGATGTAACCATGACAGACTGAGCACAGCCAGACCCTGGCAGCAGAGCCGAGAGCTGCGAGCACATCGTGAGTGATGGCAGAGATCATCATGGTGTAAGTGACCCCCTGAACTCTGCAGAACAGGGCAGTCTCCTGGAGCCCCTACTGCAAAGCACTTCTCCAGGGCAATTTCCACAGGAGCAGAGCAAAACCATAGCTCGCATATCGTTTTTTGAGTCAGAGAGATACTAGGGTTCAATAAAGGATCAGACCACATGCACAGCCTAGAGATTTGTGAGGAATACAGAAACACCATTCAGGACTCCTCCTCTGAAATGGAAGCGCTGTAACAAGGCAGCCTCGATGCTGTGGGTCAGGCCCAGCTCAGGACAACACGCTCACACCACACAGTGTGGAATTCACCCAGCAGGTCCACCCTCGCAGCAGGGCTGGCAAGTGGGGTTCTCCAGCACCACAGACTTCAGAAACACTCAACTCCTGCCAAACACAGCAGTGTCTGGTTCACTGGCCATACGACCACTGGAATGTGTCCGCACTGCCTGACAGCGCCTGGCCACGGCTCACACAGTCCGGGAGAGACCCACAAGGCTCTACCCCAGCCCCAGCCCATGTTCTGCATCTGCTGTGGATGTTCCAGTGCCTTCGTTCCCCTAGTGCCTGAAGGAGTCCCAAACCCTGCAGGCATGAGCGCTTGTTATCCCTCTCCTAACCATCACCTGAAGGCAGCAGAGCAACTCCACATCACCGTGTCAACTCCCATCTGCAAAGCACCTAGAGTCGTGTGCTCTTAGCCACTTGCTTCTCATCTTGCTCCAGCACCATCTGTTTTCCTCCTCTTGCCTCTTCCCCGTGCCAACCCGAAGCCTCCAGAGATGTCAGGATTTGAAATCCACCCATATATGACCAAGCCGAAATTACATTCCCGCGGGCTAAACCACCCAAAGCGATGAGTTCTGCAGTCACTGTGTGCGCTGGACACTCGCTCCGCTGCCCAGGGACAGCTGCTCGCGCCATGGCGCCCCTACCCTGCCCCATCCCTTCCTCACTTCTCTAAACTTCGGTGCCCACCAGCCCCCGCAGCCGTCGGTGAATCCGGACACTTCTGCCGGTGCGTGTCCGAGGCAGCACCACACCACCCGCACCCCTCGTCTCCCGCCGCCCCTCGCCCCCGCCCCACTCACGGCGCCCGGGGGCAGCAGCACGGCGCCCGCCACCCCATCGCCCCCCGCCGCCTTCTCCTTCTCCTTGTCCGGCTTGAGCGCCGCGGGCGGCTGCTGGACGCCGATCTTCACCATGGCCCCGCTCCGCCGCCGCCGCCGGCCCCGGCACCGCCCCGGGGAGGGGCCGCGCCGCGCCCGCCCTCAGCGCACGGAGCCCGCCACGGGCACCGGGCGGGTCCCAGGCCCCCAGAGCCGCCCCGAGCCCCTCAGGGCCGCCCCGGTCCCTCCGAGCCGCCCCGGTCCCCCAGAGCCGCCCCGGTCCCCCAGAGCCGCCCTGGTCCCTCAGAGCCTCCCCGGTGCCCCCGAGTCGCCCGTGTCCCTCAGAGCCGCCCCGGTCCCCCAGAGCCGCCCTGGTCCCTCAGAGCCTCCCCGGTGCCCCCGAGTCGCCCGTGTCCCTCAGAGCCGCCCCGGTCCCCCAGAGCCGCCCCGGGCCCTGGCAGCACCGTCCGGCCCCGCTCTGCCCGGCTGGGCTGCGGGACACGGAGCGGGTGCAGTGGCACCCCGGGATCTTGGGGTCCGGACACGGTCAGTACTGCCCGTGGCACTGCTGACATCGGGACAGCAAAGGGGAGAAAACAAAACAAAACTAAACAGCCCCCGAGCCGAAAGATGCATCAGCCTGCAGCAGATGTACACAGAGAGCAGGGGTTACTCTGGGGAAAGCCGAGACAGCCCAGCCGCTCTTGGCTTGGAGGCCACAGAACAGAAGCCGTGAACAGAGAGCACTCAGGTGGCCTTTCCCCCAGGATCAGCTCTGGACGGCACCACAGATGGATTACTTTCATCCTGGGGACAGTGACCCAGAAAATGCCCTGTCTGCCAGAAGCAGAGTGTGGCATGCATGAGAGAACTTGGGGGAGGGTTGGGTTGCTTTTGTGCCACCAGATGACGGCTGGGGAGCAGCAGGGAACACAGCAAGGAGTAAAGAACACATGCTGACACTTTCGTTAAGTAACAAAATGGAAAAAAATACATTAACAAAACCCTCTCTGCCAGGTACAGGTAATAAGGAAAGTAGGAAATTGTCAGTGGATAAACACAGCACTACCCTTACATTGATTTGGTCTACTTAAACATAGAATTTATTTATAATAAAGTTGTTATGAGCATTTTCTTTCGATCCAGACGGGTTCATTATGTACTGAGTGCTTTACATCATGTTTTGAACTAACCCATTGATAAATTAGTGCTAAATTTTATTTGTAAAAGGCATCTTTGGCAAGGATTCAACATTGACTCACAACAAGAATTGCTCATAGTGCTGACTTACATTGTTCAATATTTGGAGCTGTTTGGTCCTCCCAGCATCCCACCCTGTGGGTAAAAGTGCCATGGGGATTGCAGGTTTTATTTCACACAGAGATAAGGGGCTGCATTTCCACAGAAGCCGCTAATTTCAGGAGCTCAAACTGAGACAAGATGGTCCCGAGTTTATGGAAATGGGAGTGTTTACAGCCAGATCCAAACATCTCACACTCAGCATGCAAACCAGGAGACAGCCCACCAGGGTCTGTCCTGACTAAAGCTGTAAGGCAAATGCTAACTCTTCTAATCACATGTAGCCTTAGAGCAAGGAAAGGCCCGGAACAGGGCAGAAATCCCCTTGTGTCCCTCTCAATCCACCAGATCATCCTGCTGCCCAGACTGTGCTCTGCCCTGCCCCTTTTTCAGGTTGTTTAGCTGCACACTTCCTCAGGGACAGCCCTCTGTGTGACAAACGCTGTGTTACCTCCTCCAGCCCAGGGGTCCACTGGGCAGCTCTTGTCACAGAGAAGAAACCTAAAGAGAAGAAAAACATCCTTTAGAGAAGAAACATAAAGACAGGATGCAGCTGAAGAAAGCGATTACGAAGCCTTACATTTGATAAAACCAGAGAAAGCTTGACACTAAAATCTTCAGTTTAAAGGCAGAGGTTAAAGAAAGTTGGGGTTTATTCTTTCCATTTATATCTAATGAGACTCTGACCCCCCACCCCAGTCAGTCTGCAGGACTGGTAGGACAAGTCTGCAGTCAGGATCCTCTTCTAATATTTGGGTTATTTGTGACATACTGAGAGAAATAGGCACAAGGCTCTTGATGTTCACCAGGGCTCCTGACACAACTAGTCTATTGATTTTCTCAAAGGCAAACAAATGGAAAGGCAGCATCACACCATTGCCAAGCCAGCAGCACAGCACCAGGCAGCAGTGACAGTGTGACTCTGCCCATTCTTGCATCAGGTGCTGGCCTGTTAACTGCTGAACCAGCCTGGTCCTCTCCAGAGCACAACTGATCTCCTGTTTCAAGTGAGGAGAAGTATTGATCAAATATGTGAGACTGACATAGGTGTTGGGGTGTCCCCTGTGCACAGCTGGGGCCAGCCTGGCTGTTCTCCAGCAGGAAACCTCACCTGGCAGCCACTGCCCTCCCTGCAGGCTCTGCACCTCGTGGCCAGCACAGCCTGAACTGCAGCACCCTGTGCCGCATGAACTGGCCCCCAGAAGGACACCCAGAGCAAGAACTGCTCCCAGGGAGGGCACAGAACCTGCAGGACGCTGTTAAGGTTCACGTGTTCTTTTTTCTTTTATACATGATAAAATGCACAAGTGCCTCACACAATCTTCAAGTTTGCAGTATTTGTGAACATAGCTGGAATACTGGAATATTACTTCTGCTGTACCATAAAAAAACTGCAGGACTGACAAGGAAGGCAAGTTATTATCACCATAACAATGAACCCAATAATTATAAAATGGGTCAACATTAAGGGTGTAAACCGTTAAGAATTTTTACTTATTTAACATTTCAAGACTGGGTCTCAGTCACAGCCACTGCGTTCTGTGGCGTCCCCGGATTTCAATTACATCCCTGGATAAATGGCTTCGCAAGCATTAAGAAAAATCACCCAAGTTATCACAGGCCAAGTTTCAGACTAAAAGATTTCTCAGTAAGAAATCTCTGGCTACAGGCCCTTCAGTCAGAGGCTTAGAGGATAAACACTGACAATGAACTCAAGGCTTCTAACACAGCTTAAAACCGTGTCTCTTGCCCTGCAGTGGAGAAGTGACATGCTGCTTACAGAACATCTTGCTCAAATCTACTGTCTTTTCTATTTTTAAGCAAGCACGTTTCTATTTAAAACTGCCACCTTACCGACTTCCTTAAAGCCATCTGCTGGTTTATTAGTCTGTGACAACAAAGTTTCCATCTCTGAATGTAATTAATGGAATTCCAGGGACAATTTAGTTGACTGACCTTTCATTAAGAATAGCAGTGTGATAGCACTTCTCAAGTAATGAAGAAGTGGGACCTTTAAAAACCTTTATTAAACTGTCCTCTACCTTTCCACTTCTCAGTTTTCAAAAAAGCACGTATGTAAAAAAACCCAAACAGACCAATATTAAAGAGACAGCACAAGATAATTGCTTTAATATATTCCGAGCCAACCAAAATGTGTTTGTCATGTATTGAATTGCATTTATTTCTGAGGTCTTAGCTGTTGTCCCTCACTGTATCAGACTGGAAGGAAATGAGAATTTTAGAGTCCTTAAATCCTTCTGCTTTTCCACTGCAGTTCCAATAAGGGCTTGTACTAGAAAGCGTGCCTAAAAATGAACAGAACTCTGTAATGTGCTGAAAATATACTTTTATTTTCCCTTCTTATGCTTGATCAATTAAATAGAAAGAGGAAGACAGGTTGGGCTAAAAAAAAAAGAAACTGCTAAAAAAATCATAATCACTCTTAAAGGAGCAGACCACAAATGCAGAGGATGTACTCATGGTTTTTTGCTATTCCTTACACAATCTATTCCTAATTACCACACATAATTGCATGAGGTAAAGCAATTACCTGTAGCCAAAGGTACAGAATCAATCCAGTGGTTTCCATGGAAAGTTACAGCTTTCATCTGAACTGAACTGAGCTGAATTTCTTGTCACTCCTCGGCACCTGCCACACCAGCCAGGGCAATGTGTCAATCCTGGTACAGCTATCAGGGACCAGATCCTTTGTTCCTTCTTTTCTTTTCTTTGAAAAAAAAATCCTAATGGTTCAGCAGCACCAGGAAGCCTTGGGCTACCTAGGAGGGTAAATGGAAAACTATTACCATTATGTACTTCAAAAATAACAAGAGAGTAATTTTCTCCTAATAGTAGAAATTATCCTGGATTAGTCTCCCTCCTGGAAACTAGCAAGCTCCAGGTATCTTGGTATTGTGTCTTTTACAAACTCTGGTGCATAAAAGGCCAACACTTTGCATCCTTCAGTGTAGTAGCTTAAAAAAAGTATTCACATTTCAAAAGGTGTGCACAGACCAGATGCACAGTGGCTTTGACCTGAACAATGTTCAGTTAACCACTGGTGGCAGGACTGCTGAAAGCCAGAGCCAGGGGCTTGTTAACATTTGGTTGCCTGTTGTGGTACCAAAACCCCTTCACACCATGTGCCAAAAAGCAGGGAGGGATGGTGAGAAGAGGAAGGGAAAATGTGGTTTGGAGACAGCACCCAAAATACCTAAGCTGGATTTTTATGTCATGGGATAAGCAGGGAGCATACTCAAGACAAAAAAATTACCAGGACTGTTGTATAGTTCATACTTTTTATGATTTAGAGGGAGATTTTCCATTGAAGTATCCACAGTTTACCTGGAAACTTGTTAGGGGTTCCACAAATCAAAATACTTCAAATTTATGTGATTTCTGGAACCAGCAGGGAGGGCATTCGAGTTGGTGGGGAAGCACTAGGGAAAAGAACAGGATACAAGCCTAAAAACCAAAAAAGCCCAGGAAGTGGGAAGGGCTATATTTTCCTACCTTTACATATGAATGCAAGTGTTAAAACACAGCTTAGGCACGAGGGGAGAAAGGGGCTGTATGGGAGATGCTGGTTTAGGATAAAAGGCTGGGGCTAGATTTAAGTAGCTGCTGGAGAAATTGGGTGTGAGGTCTCTGCCCCACGGAGCTCAGCTGCATTCTTGGCCCATTCCCGAGAGCCCCAGCGAGGGACAGAGCTGCAGGTACAAGAGAAGATGTAACCTGAGCTCTCCCTGCCCCTTTCCCTTCAGTCACCTCATTACAGAACTGGGCTTTTTTGCTGTACCTGCACCAACCTTGAAATATTCTGCTTGTCTGAAATTGAAAGAGGCCAAAGGATGTGGAAAACCAGAGACTGAAGCAAAGCCCCCATCCTGTCTGCCAGGGGCCTGCAGACCAGAAGTGTGGGAGGGGATTTGGGAAGACTGGCTTGTGTTCCCCTCACCATAAGGACTATTATCTCAAAGTCATTAGGCCTGGCAAAATCCATCTTCTGGCAGGTGCAGGCAAGTGTTCCCTCACCATGAGCTCTGCCACAGCAGTGTCTGAACCAACATCGTGGGAGGCTCCTTAGTGCAGATGCAGCACAGCACCAGCCTCAGATCTGGGGAGCCAGGGGAAGCACCCCTGGTTCCAGTTTCTGTGGTGTCGGGTGCCTGGCCCCAAGAAAACGTGCCTGCAATTACTGTTCTGAGCACTGTGCATGTTTTAGTCAGCTGCAGAAAAGCCAGGGAGTTTGAGGAGGCATTAGCATACCAGCAGCCACCAGTTTTCACCAGCTCATGCCCATCCATCAAGCAAGTAACCTACTGAGAGCAAAGGCCCCACCTTTTTCTTATTTCTCAGTGTTCTTCTTCTTCAGTAGGGACTATTTACAAGTGTATGGAATGATAGGACATGGAGTAATGACATCAAATGGACAGAGGGCAAGTTTAAACTAGGTGTTAGGGAGAAATTCTTTAGTGTTAGGATGGTGAGGCATTGGAACAGATTGCTCAGAGGAACTCTGGATGACCCATCCCTGGCAGTGTTTAAGGCCAGGTTAGATGAAACTCTGCTATGGTGGAAGGTTGCCATGGCAAGGGGGTTGGAACAAGATGATGTTTAAGGTCCCTTCCTCTGATTCAGGATTTGTTAAGAGTGAGTGACCACACTCAGCCAGGAGCAGAACACATGGAAGGGAAAGGAACATGACACTGAAAACCAGCACCAGTTCTCCAGCAGAGTTTAGGCTGGGAAGGAGGAAAGAGTCATCTCCTGCCAGCAGTTTGACTGCTGAAGAACTGCTTTGAAAGCTCAGATATAATAACTGTGGTGTTCCATGACAGCCACATCCTCTGAGTGAGTCTGCTGTCTCTTTTAATTAGCATGTCTCCATGAACATCTCAGGATTTTATGTTAGACTCTTAGAGAACTATCATTACCTTGAACCCAAGAGGGATGAAGTATCACAGGACAGTGTAACTAACAATTTAGTATTGTTAATCCCTAGGAGATGGAGGCTTTCCTGTTGTCCAGGTGCAGGACTGCAAAAGGAAGAGCCTGAATCTCCTCTGCCCTCTTTCACTTCTGTCTCTGTTGAATTTTCTGTGTGATGCCCCATCATTGCCCAAAGTATTTGCACAGCAGGCACCCTCCTGCTTGCCCTGGTTCCCTAGATTTGATACTTTGGTGCCTTGCCTGAATGCACTCCTGAAAATACACACCAAGAAGATGAGCAAAAACAAGAACAACAAACCCACAGCCAGCATGTTAAACAGAGACTGAAGTGTGCATGGCAAACACCTGCTGGGATATTCTCAGTTTTGGCTGCTTCTTTGAGAGGGTGACTCGGTGAACAATCCTTTTGTTCAGACACCTGGTTTGTCACACCCAAACCTGCTGCAGATCAGCTCACATGGAAGGAACCTGCCACCCCTCCAGCAGCATGTGACATCCCATCATACCCTTAACTCAGTTAATACCAAACAAAATCTCAGTATTACACAGCTGACAAAGAGTTTGCAGCAAGAGAGAGAACCACTCCTGTTTACAGCATCAGCACATGTTATACAAATTCAAGCAAGCCTGGAGTCATCAGCTGGCAGAATTGATCTAACCTTGCTGTGTAAGAGTCCTCAGCTTTGCAGCCCAAATGAAATAAAAGCCAAACCAAGCAAATTAAACTACATCCAGTAATTGCCATACTCCTGTTCAGAAAGTCCCAGGGACAAGGGAATGAGGATGACATTTGTGATGATGTCATATGTTCAATGATCTTGTTTCTTTGAGAACTGGCATGTGACATGGAGGAGAGTTGCCCATGGATTAGAAGAGGCTCATGGGGTCAACTGGACTCCCATACATTCAGAAGTCAATAGTGCAAATGGACAAGCAATGAAAAAATACTTGGATTAGTTCTAATGCAGTTGATTACATAGGCCCAATAGTCACACAGTTGAAACAAGCTCCCTACACTCTCTTTTTGTCCCCTAACACTGCGTGACACCTTTCTGCCCAGGAATGAGGGCCATCCAAATCAGAAGTATATGCCCCAGTTCACCACTAAATGCCCACACCACACCACAACCTTTCTCTAGCCCCCTTCTCTTTGGAGCATAGGCAGAGCAAATGCAGCTGACTTCATGCACAGAGCATCCTTTAATGGCAGCTTCCATTCCCCTGTGGTTTTACCTTCAAGGCCTACCAAACTGTATCCCTGCCCACCAACCACCCCTGTTCCTGGGAACGTGTATTCCACTTCCATCCCACACATGAGAAACCATCAGCTGGCAGATCATGTGGGCACAGCTTGTGCCTGTTCTGCCAGCAAAGATGCTGCTCTGTAGAGCAGTTAAAGCCCTGTCATTGCCCAAAGGCAATATGTGCAGGTTGATATTACAGCTGGAGTGCCATGAACATGTATTCCTCTCATGCTTTTTCAAAACACCCAACACAGCTCTATCAACAGCTGCACAGTTGGTTGTGCCACAGGCAGGCAAAGCAGTTTCAGTACTGTAAGCTGGGACACCAGAACATCCTCCTGAACGTTTCAGGCATGACTGAGGTTACTTTTTGGGGTGTTGCCATAAATTTGGTTCTAAGAAATGGGCAGCCGTATGTTGTTGTTCCCCATTTATATTGAAATTTGTCTTGGTGTGGTCCTGGGGTGCACATGTTGGCCCTGCTCTGCCTTCATGGTAAACCTGCAGTGTCCTTGTGTGAGACAGAAAGTTGGCAGTCTCATTTTTAATCACTTGTAGGTTTGATTTCATCAGTGTTTTTCCAGAGTTTTATTTATGCCTTGTAAAATTTTCCAGAAAGCAGAAAGTCTGTTCAGTCAGGTCACATTGTGAAGGAGATGCCAGTTTGTCCCTCCACAAGTCATCATGACATACTCCCCTTTGTCCCATTCTGCTCTGTCAAGAGGAACTTAAAAATTTCTTGATTTAAGGAATTAAAAATATATAGGAATTAAATACATATAATAAATACATATTCTTAATTCCTATATTTAAAAATATATAGAAATTTTTAAATCTCCTACTACCAATATTGTCCAAGTGGAAAAGGTAACACAGTGTGGGACTCCTAAAAACACACAGCCAATTCTTTCAGAGTGGTCAAAAAGAAAAATCCATACTTTTATGAGCTGCTCTCCCACTCTGTGCCCTTGTGACTGCTGACCCATCTTCCACAGATCTCAGTGAGACACCCCATAATGTGCTGCTGTATGAACCCAGCATGAACATACTGCACTATTCATGAGCACTGTATGTATTAAAATTCCTTCTTGTCTGGGTCAGGAGGTTGCAGTGCCCCACAATGCAGCCCAAGCCATACACAGAATATCCACATTGCAGACATGACCCTGGCACAGCACATGGCTGCAGGTTTGCATGATGGCACAAGAATGTGAGGGGTCCAAGTGGATTTATTGAACTGGCTCTAACTCCTCTAGAACATCATCTTCCACAGTGAAGGATGGGCCCAAGCAAGACTTCAGAAGGTGAAAAGTGATATGGGGTTTTTTTCTGAACATCTCTATCCTAAGTTCAAAGTTTGGGCATAAACATCATGTGTTTTCCAGGACACAATTTCAAAGAAAAAACAGAGAATAAAACCTGTACTCCAAAGTCTCATCTCACAACTCATATAAAAATGTTAACAGGGCAGCAGACAGGGCAATGGCACCTTAAAACAATCCTATTTGTAAGAATTGGTATTTGATGAGCAATGCAGCCTGCAGGTTACTATGGCAGCCAGATCCATCACCTAGGTGACCAAGCACCAGTGATACCAACATTAACCTATCCCTACACACAACCTCACACTGTGCACATTACCAGCCTTCCATTTCTTGGAAGTTTCTCTCCATTGCAGCAGATGGACAGTAACAGAGCATATGGGCAGTCTCCAGGAGGGGTGAGCTCTCCTCACAGCACCAGCCTGCCTTGCTAAGGAGGATTATTTTTGACAGCACCACCTGTGGAAGTGCTGGGCACTTGAGGCAACCAACATGTGTAACATGATTTACTACCAGAATAATAAGTAGTAACTTGTTACTTTGGAAAAGCTTCTGATGGCCAAAGAGTCCACTTAACAGAGGGTCTGAAGCAGAAATCCACACAAAACAGAGAGATTGTTTTGAGGCATTGGCAAGGTCTTCCCCCAAGGAACCATTACTTTGGGGAAGCCAAACTTCCAACAAGGAACACCAAACCCAGTAAATTCCCAAATCAATACCCCACCTATTCCATGGGAATGATCTGTTCCAAATAAGGCCAAATGAGCTGTTTCTCTAATGTTTCACTGATGCTGTTTAAATCTGAGTATCTGAGGAACACTCCTGAGTACAGACCTGTTTGTTTACAACTAAGGAACACATTGCTCTGATTGCAGGAACAGATTCAACTCCAGACTCCTGGAAAATACCGATTTTTTTTTTTTTTTAACAATGTTACATAACTGGTAGCTTCTGTAGTCTAAAGGGATTTTGGTTGCTTGGGCTAAAGGAAATTAAATGGAATTTAGATTTCCCCCTCCCTCCCTTTGTTAAAGGCCACCTTATATCCCATCGAGGAATTAACTGAGGCAGAAATCTCTTTTCCTGCACTTTGATAAATAGGGATGACTCATTATTCCCCCATTTTGCTTTAAATATCCTGTCATCCTTGCAGTGTGCTTTGTTCAGCTATTCTCTCAGCTCCATGCAGCACCTGCTGTAATGACACAGGAAGTTCTCTGTGCTTCTTCTGCCTTTTCAGAGCATCCCCTTTATCAACAGAGCACTCTGACCTTTACACATCCCTCACTTTACTTACCCAGCAGACACTTGCAGCCCCCCAGGAGAGCCTTCCTTTGATCACCACTTCCTAGACAGCAGGAGATTACATTACCTTGGCAAAGCTAAAAAACATGTCACACCTTTCCAAACCTTTACCTGTAATAAAGCACACTCAGATTTGGGGCTGCAGTTTACATTTTTGAAATAGACTGAGCTGTTAACAGCTTCATTGGCACTTCAGGAGGTGGGGAAACTTCTTCAATCAAATTTATTTGTTTGAAACCTAACTGCTTCTTTGTCTTTTGCCCACCTTTCACTGCCTATTGCTTCCTGTTCCTTGTGCTCAATAAAGACAGTGGTGTCTTTTACCTGCTTATCCATGCACAGGTTGAGTAAAGACCATTAGAAGCCAAGCCCTTTGTAATCCTGGAGAACAAAAGAATAACTGTCTTCCTGATAAAGCCAGTTTTCTTGTCTGTCTCTCACTGGCTGATGATGGGATAACACCAGCAAAAGAAATCAAGATCAAAGTCATAGTGCTGGATCTGAGAAGATAAAAGAAAAAATTTCGGAAAGAAAGGAACCTCGGGCAGATGAGAGAAATAAGAAACACAGTTCTGCAACAAAGGATATTTTACACTGAGGCTAGACAAAGGCAGAAGATTCTAGGAAGAAACAGGGCCTTTCTGTTCCAGGGAAGACATCTACTGGGGCCTGAAGGATTCAACCTCAACACAGAGAGCACTTGAGCAGTGGAAAACAAAAAAATAGGAGCATGGAAACAAATAGATGTTTTATTGTTAGCTGAGAACTGTACATTCTTTGTTGTTGACAAATGCAGCTTGAATTTTGCAGAGCTTTGGTATCTGCTTGCCTCCCTCGTGAAAACGCCCTTCAGAGATGATCCAGGAGGTCCAAGGGCTCCCACCCTGCCCCTGGGGGGTGGAATACAAGAGCCAAAGTCCAGATTTTGGGAGAGGGGGACATACCTGCTTTGCTGCTGTCAGACAGGGAACAGTGTGACTTGGAAACTTTCAGAGGAACTGGCAAGGTGAGCAGTACACATGGATGCAGTCAACTGCTCAAGAAGCTCTCCATGTTTTTTGTCTGTGAATTATTGAAATAATGTTTATTTAGTTCATATCCCTAACAGTCCTCTTCAGAAGATTGGGTATCCAAGGTCAACATGCCTTTCAGGACAACTGGGTACCTTTAATGAATAACTGCACTTTAAGCAGTGACTTTAATTAAAATGCATCACTATGCTGGGGAAAATATCCAGCCCTTGTGACATTATGCAATAATGCACTAAGTGTAGAGATACAAGATAAACAAGGAACACTCCGAGCGTTCCTACCATCCTGCATCACTTAACTTTCTATTACTTTTTACCTTTTTTTCTTTCTCAATTCCTATTTATATTTATATATTTAGAAAAGATAACAGGCTAAGTGAACACTGCAGAATTGCCAACAGCTGCTCAGGTGGAAATCTTGCCATTATGAGGTTGCAACCATGCTCAACTGTGTAGAAACAAAACTTCCTTCATGAAACATTGGTCTTTCCTGCAGGAGCAATGAAATGCTCAGTCTTTCCAACTCCATGCCTCTGAGAAATGAAAGGGGTCCTAAATGCTGGAATCCCATTTTGACTTTCATTTTTATCACTCTCAAAACCAAGACTGCGACAGGAAAAGGCAGAAGGATTTTGTCTGTTGTTGCAAAGTGCAAAGATCAGCTCACGACTGCATCTGAGAGGCAGGAATGCAAAGCTTTGCATTTTATATAATGACAAACAAGACAAACCTTATTCATCTGTTTCTTTGTGAGGAAGGCTCACACTAGAGAAAACCCAAAAAACCTGGAGAGAACTGCTTGAAGAGATCATGAAAGGAGACCTTCAAAGGCAGGGGGCAAAGAACCTTCGGATTACTTTTTTTCTTCCTTTTTTATAATGCATAGAGGACATGAAAGAGGTTTTTCAGTAGTTCTTTCTTATTCTAAAAGGATTTTTTTTGTTGTTTCTGCTTCTCTTTTACATTAAAAATTCAAGTCTTGCCTTGAATAAAAGGCTCTGAGGCAAACAGCATCAAAGACATGCACAAGTCAGGATCAAGTACATTGGTAAGGACATTTGGTTAGAGCCCATCTTGCATTGGATTCTTAAGGTTGCAGATAAAAGTCAACAAATTTGAAGATTCAAAAATCAAACCAAGTTTAGTTCAGCTGCAACAAATACTTTTGGAATAGCAAAAAAATTAACATCTTTAAATTACTAATGGTTTAAGAAAAATTCACAGTTGTGTTTGGGCAGAAGAAAACTGTTCTTCATACTCAAAGTGAAATTAGTGATAAATACAATTTATTGCCTTTCTATAGTGGTGAATAGGCTCTAAGTTACCTTTTGAAACAGACTTGTATCCCACACCCTTTTTCTGCTGGGGGAAAAATACTTTCTCAGCCAGCTGGTCTCTTTTCTGAGTAGGAAAGCAGCAGCAGAGCTGTTGGAGAAGGACTGGAGACTATTTCCTGTGCAACAACAGAACCAACTTCAAGTCTATTGTACCTACAAAATGTCAGATAATTTTTCTGCTTGTAAGAGCAGGAAACCTCTCAGACCATTGGGTGGTGAAACTATCTGCTAAAAACATAAAAATACAAAATAAAAGCATCTTCTTGTAACACAAACAGGTTGGATTTGGAAGTCAGCAAGAAGAAGCATAGATAGTGCATCTGATGATATTTTCCCAGTTTCTTTCTGAGTAGATTTGAGCTTTAAAAACTGAAGTGTTATTGTAACACTTTTCCCCTGTTCTGCATATGTGGTTTTGGTGGATTGCCTACTGAATATTGAGTTAGGGATGCTGAGAGCCTGCTCGTGTTCTCAAAGTCCTGTGGCGATGCTGCCCTAGTCAGAATTAAATGACACATTACACCCTGAGTCACCCTCTGCTAATGCCTGCTAGACGTTTTCTGGCATCAAGGTTTCGAATTGGAGCTCATTGGAAATTTTCCATAGGGGAGATTTTCAGTTTCTGAGAAAATAGGAATTTTCCATGTGGGAAAAAAAAGTTGATCTTGCCAAAAAAAGTTGAAAATGTTTGTTTGTAAATAGGATCAAAAGATAGTATTTCATTTTGAATTGACTTGGACTAACCAAAGTGAGCAATGCCCCCGGTGATCTGTGTGAATTTTGGATACTTTCTGATGGAGATAGTCCAGCCAGAGCCCAGCCCCTGACAAAGCTGGGGCTGTGACCACAATTTTCAGATGGCCCAGTGTGACTGCTCATTTCTGACAGCCACGAGTGTCACAGGTGCCTGCTGGGCAGGGCAGGGGTCAGCAATCCCCCCAGTTATACAGCAGGGTTACAGCAGCCCCATGCAGCACATCCAGCAGCAAGACAAACCCAGACAGGTTTTCCAGAGAGAGGATGCACTTCCCAGTAATCCCCAGATGCTTTCTGAGCTAGCATTTCCACCTCCACCTCCTTTCCTCTCTGCTGGAACCACTTCCTCCACTCTTCCATCCCTATTCCCTAGCAGCTCCCTCTCCTTTCCTCACCCCTCACATCCCCAGTGCACAGTAACACACCTGCTGCTGCTGCTGCCCCTCAGCAGCTCCACCCTGGCACTGGGAATCACTGGAGCAGTCTCCTCCTCCCTGGCTGGCTGCCCTCACCCCACAGAGGCACAAACTCTGCCCATCACACGTGCAGAGCTCCAGGGGTGACCTCCATGCTGCTTCCCACCAGGAACATCAGTGGGAGACAAAGCCATTGATGCTCTCCAGTCCTTTGCCCCTTCAGCAGAATTTTCTCCTACAGCTGAAAATATTCCCAAAGCTTGGGTTTTGTGTCTCTTTTTGTTTTAAAAACAAAACCACACAACCTCTCATACTTGTCTAAAAGAAGGCCCCTCCTCTGCCCTCCCAGTGCTCATCAGGAATGCTCTGAGATCTCGAGTGTCTGGACTGTCAAGCCAGCAGTAATCGTTTTTTCCTGTTTCTGGGGCTCTGACTCAATATGCAGATGCCTGCACAATATGCAGATAAACATCAAGGAAACCAGATCCCAAACCTGAAACTGATGTCACCATAAACAACCAGTGCTTAGCCTGAATCTGGTTCTGTGACTTTGCTGCTGTAGATGCAAAAAGGAATTGAAAACTGCTCACTTTGGAGCTGTCTCTGAAGTGTGGAGAACCTCAGATCAGAGCTACCAGTACTCTGTCTGGGTAGAGACCTTCTCACTTACCTTCTGCCTCCAGAGGTTAAAGGCCACACTATAAGATAAGGACATTCAAATTAATATCTTCTGTCTGCCTGGACTTTTGTCCCTTGATCCATGAACTTCCTTCATTCCCTTCCAAATAAAGCAAAACCTCCCTGTACCATGAATGTAACCCTGTAGACACTGCAGGCCTCTCAGAAGCAGACCACACATGTCCAGAAGCTCAGCAACTACAGGAAGGACCTGAAGGAAGCAGAGTTTTCCAGGCAGCACTGACTTCCAGCAGCCTTCAGACAGCTCTGAACTGTGCCAGAGGGTAAGGCTGCAGAGGTGTGGACATGTTGGCACAAAACCAGTTTCTATCAAGCAGCAGATAACAGTGACACAAGTATCTATAATCCCCCAGTGCTCCCCAGGAGAGGCTGCAGGCCAGTCCTGGGAACAGCCTTTGTGTCAGGCCATGAAGCCACTGTTTGGGTAACTTTGGAGCTCATTTGTCCCTCTGCTGTACCAACTCAAACACTGGTGGATTTGCAATTGCCTTTTCTCTCCCTGAGGGTGCTGATCCATCAGGCAGACAGCACTGCAGGGAAGCAGGCTCTGGCTGATGTACTGCATGGAAATTGCAAGGGTCAGTCTGAACAGGGCCACGAGGGGCAGAGGTGACTCTGACACCTGTCACTCCTGGTGGCAGCACGGTGCAGCAGAAAGTCTTTTAGAACTAATGGACTGAGAGAATAGGAACCAAAGATCTGTCACAGGGTGACACTGGCAGTGCCTGATCCTGCCAGCTAGCCTGACATCAGGGTGACACTGGCCCAGCCACCCACCTACAGCTCAGAAAGGACAGGACAGATTGCAAATCTCACTGACAGAAACCCAAAGCTGAGTGTTCATACAAACAGGGCAGCATTTTGAAAGCAGAGGTTTTTATAAATCTGTTTTCAGCTGCAGGTACTGGGTGCCCCACACAGCTGTGTGTGGGTGTTGAGGGCACCTGGCCACCAACCACACACCAAACCTCTCAAAGCAAGGGTCACTCTGCTCAAACTGTGCTACTGCTGCTCCCATCCCTCTCCACATCCCCAGCAACATCCTCATCTGCCAGACAGTGCTGAGCCCTGTATGTGCAGTACCTGTGACCTACTCTCCCACTATTTTCTATTTTCTGATCATATACATGTAGTATTTCCTATAGCAAATCATGTTACCTGCAGCAATGATACTGGATGATGAACTCTTTTCACCCAGAATAAAAATGATCAGACAAATGGCTGCACTTCTTACATGCAATTACAGAATAGTTCCCCAAAAATACAAAGAGCCCCTTGAAAAACGAGCTGAAAAGGCAACTGGCAGAAATCAGAAGGGAAGGCCAAGAGTGAAAGACGTGACTTGCCAAGAGGATTGGGGTTTTGTAAGAGTAGAATCAGACTCAGTAAGAAAGAGATTAACTAATAGAAAACAGAAGTGCAGATAAAAATATCCTTTATGGACTTGGATGTTGAGAAGCAATGAGTGGGAGCACCAAAAGAGATGAAGAAGATTTAAACCATCTTCCATCCCCAGAGCACAAACAGCTCATGAGGCTGAGCACACACAGTGACCCAAGTCAAGGACAGGTAACACAAAGCTGCTGTTCACTGCTCTGCTGCAGAACTGCATCTTTTCTGAACCTGTGCTTCACTGCCTTATCCTGCTCCAGCCTCTTTTTCCTGGAGATTTTCAGCTATCTGTAGGATGAGGCAGGAGCCATGGGGTCAGCCAGGAGGACAGCTGCCTCCACAGCAAGGGGCAGCTGGAGCAGCAGCACAGCCAACATTCTCCTCCTGGGAGCTGCCACAGCCTCCACAGCTGGTGGGAATGAGCCAAGACCACAGGCCACACAATAATGTGGCACCTTGTCTGTCACCTGCCTGACAGGTATTTTTCAAAACTAGACTAGAGTTTACTGCTCATTGTGAAGAACCATCAGGCAACAGATCAATGCAATCATTATCAACTCCTAGGTTTTGCACACCTTTATTAAAGTAAGACCTTTTTGAAACTGGGATGTCTAAAATTGACAATAACTCACTGTAATCATGAATTTAGTCTACCTGAATTTTCCCATATGAACCTTACACCAGAGCACCCCACAAATGTGACACCAACTGTGCACTGCAGTCACATGTTACTAATTACCAGTCTGCCATGTACAGTCAAGGGATATTTAATTTACACCAGTCAAGGCTGACAGAAGAAGCATCACTCAGAAGAATCATTCAACTAAAAGAAATAACTCACAACTTAACACTCTCTTAAAAGTTTCTGCACAAAAATTTATTTTATCCCAATGTTAGCTTTCAGGTTATTCTTGTATCAAAGACATAAAGGGAAAACCTTTTAAAATTGCAAAGCAGCAGTAAGGAATGACTTGTGTAGTATTTTAATATTTTCATTTTTGTCACCATGTCTCTCCCACCTGCAGGTTTCACCCAAATCACACAAGAGAAAGACTGGCATTAGAAATGTGAGAGCTGGGTTCCTGTTTCCCAAACACCACCAAGAAGCAAGAACATTTTCAGCATCTGCCCATTGTAGCTTTTTCACACTTTGGTCCTTGTCAAGTACCTGGTTTTTATATTAGATAAACTGAAGCCAAAATTCCCAGCCTGCCTGTATAGTGTGTACCATATTGCATATATTGCATTCTGATGGCCTAGAACCTAGTACAGCAAGAAAAATAATCTTTTAAATTACATAATAGATATTTTCAAGCTGTTCACAAGCTCCAGTGAACTCATCTTACACTTTTCCATAGGTCTGTAACTACTCCTGCTACGTTTGCTTTATCTGTGCTATTTTTCCTTCTAGAACATCCCTGTGATATGACTTACAGCCAAGACTCAGCCCTGACCTGCAGCTCTGTGTTGTAGGGGCTCCTCAAACCTGCAGCATCACCAACTTCAGCCCAAAGGCTTTCCCTGCTGCTCCAAGAGCCTGAAGAAACACAAAAACCCTGCTCTGCCCATACACTGGGTTTGTGAGATTGTTCTCCTACTTCAAGACACCATTTCTAGGGAAAAGTATGTTTTAGAAAAGGAGTATAATTGTAAATCCTTAAATGCTGTTTTCACATAGTTTGGATATTAGCTGGCATAACCCAGCACTCTGTAATTCCAGAGATGGAAGGTGAGGAAATTCAGCAGTTGCAATCTGAAGTTTTATAGACAGGTGAACCTTTGAGAAATACAGTCTGGAGAGAATAAAAGGTGCAATTTGTCTAGATGCCCAGAATCCCGAATTACAGCCTGATTTCTCAAACTGACATTTTTCTTTTAATTCCATACAGTCTGGAGATGCTGCTAAAGACCTGAGGCTGGCTCACACCTCAGTTGTTTAAACACTGCTCAAGACTGCATGGCTTATTTAGATGCCCTGAATTATAGTTACAAAGGCTTCTTTATTAATGTTACAATATACAACATTCTTAAAACAGATCTAAGAAACCTATACAGCTTTTATTATTGGTTTATGCTCAAATAAATGTAAACCTAATCTTTCCTTCAAGTCTCTGAATAACACTGAGCATATTAAAATCAGTTCAACATCTTTTAATTGTAGAACCTTGTTAAGGAGCACTCACATTTTTATTACCCTCAGTTTCTCCTTGGTGGGATGTGAGGCACATTCCCAAAGGCTGCCACAAGAGGAAGAAAGAACTCTTAATAGGATCCTCCATGACAGCTCAGTACCAGGAATTTGCTATGGAAGAAATGGAAAAACACCTACTGATGATTTAATTTTAGGCAAGGAGAACAGCAAACTGCAGTTATTTATCTTGTTTTTTTCCAAACAGATCCACTCCCCCTAAAACATATCTAAATTGCATCTTTATATTACTTTATATTAAAACATGCACACTGTTTATGTTCCTTCATTGCAAACATGCCTTCTTGATAAATTCTGCAGTGTTGCCAACATTAGGAACACCCAAGGCCAGTGTCCCCCAGGTGGTGTCACCTTCAGCCGTGGGACACTCTCTTGGTGGACATAATCCTAAATACTGCAATTACACAACCCCACCACAACACAGCTGGAAAACTCTCCTGCAATGGAAAACCTTTAGCTTTAAGGGTCCCTTTATGGAAAGGGAGAGTGTCAGTTCTGGCCAAGGCATTTCTGAGCAAGGAAACAAAATATCCTTACTTGTGCAAATCAGAATCTCCAGTAGAAGCCCTCAAAAAAAGAGGCTGGCTTTTTTTTTTTTTTTTTGCTGTGAATACAATACACTCATGAAAAATATATATTGTTTGTAAAACTTGGGAGTGTTGTGGTGGCATTTTTTAAACAGAGGTGCCTCAACAGTTATTTCAAAACAGGAAGCAGAACACAGGACCATAGAATGGTCTGGGTTGGAAGGGACTTTAAAGATCATCATATTCCAGTCCCCATGAGGGCAGGGACACCTTCCATTACTCCAGGTTGCTCAGGGCACCATCCAGGGATGGGGCATCCACAACTCCTCTGGGCAAGCTGTTCCACTGCCTCACCACTCTAACAGCAAAAAATTTCTTCCTACTATCTAATCCAAATTTGCCTTCTCTCAGTTTAAAGCTATTTCCCTTTGTTCTGTCACTGCATGTTCTTGCAAGTAGTCTCTCTCCATCATTCTTCTATCATGAAATAGCCAATTTCCTTCAAAGAATGCAATGTATTGATGCATATCACTGCTCCCTCCTTTCAGCTTTTTCCCAGATTATGATTTTTTGGATGTTTTGACCAGAGTCTATCGTGGATTTAAACTGGATCTGCCCTGGTACACTTGTAAATGTAGATGATATATGCCAGAAACAACTCTTGACAAGTCCAGTGTGCTCAGATTAGGCTGAACACTGATTTAAAGAGGTAACATGTAAAAGAACAGGGTAATGTTTTCCTCATTATGATACTAACCTTCACCTTGAATTGCAACGTGCTGGAAAGCTAAAAGAAACAGTAAAAGAAACTGCCTGGAAAAGGCCAAAACCTTTGGAGAAAGGAATACAGATGTATCATGAGAAACAACCACAAAGGTGATGGAAAATAAAGGCACTGCACCCAAAGAGATGGCATCAGTGAACAGCCACGGGAAGAAAAGCAGCACAGACAGGGAAATAATTCAACCCATCAGCCAGCAAAAGTCTAAAACAAAGAGGGGATAAAGGGGAAGAAGCAAAAGGAAAGCTGATGAAGGTGCCTGCTGGAAATAAGCTGGCAGGCCAAGAGCAGAGGGAGACTTACTGAAAGCAGCTTTGTCCCCAAGCTGATCCCATGGCTCCAAGGACAGCTCCTGCTGGGGCTCCTGGAGATGGCAGCTCAGAAGGCAGGTCCTGCTGATCAGCTCTGTGGGGAAAGTAAATTTTAAGAAGTCAGAGCAACACCTCCTTGTATTTTATGTGCTTCCTCCCACCAGGGCTGCTTCAAACACCTTGTCAAGTGCCCGACTTGTCCACTCAATTCAAATTTGCCATTTGTCTGACTACCAGCACAAATTACTCCTTCCCTCTGTCATCTGTGATCTTCCTGTCTGTAAGGAAGGGAAATGTCAACATTTTCTACAGAGGCTCAGACAGGTGTGGTCTTTACTGGGGGCTATCAAAGACCAAATATTTCTATCTGCAAAGTGATTATGTTTCCAAAGAGCAACTTTTTGTTCAGTAATGTCACTAAACAAAACCATCTGCAGAATCTGCATCAAAAGCTCCTGAAGGTCGTTTCAAACATAGCACTGTCCTGATGTTCACCACACTGCATCAGCTGGGGGAGTTACCTGTGACAGCAGCTCCAGAGGCAGCCAGGAGACCCCAGTGACCAATTAGACTCAGCTCCTGAAAATCAGACAGAAGTGAAGGGCCAAAAATTTATCAACCAACCCTATCAGGTCCTGTCTCCAGCCACGATGCAGGAAATAGCATCTCTTTTTTTGCCCTGGGTCATGCCAAAAAGAAATAAAATCAGCAATAAAAATACAATGAGGCAAGGTAGGCTACCAACAACTAATTAAAATTGATTGCATCTTTAATACAGCACTCTGTCTTAATTCTTTAAAAATGTTTGAGCAAACCAGAGCTTTTCATGATTTAAAATGATTTCATATTTAAAAGGAAGAAAGCTGAGCTACACTAAGGCAATAAGGGAGACCTGATACACATCCACAAGAAACTGATCCTCTTCAGTAACACAGTAAAGAACACACATCTTTCTTCAAAATTTTATTTTAATTTAAATTATGGGGCCAGCCAGATTTTTTGGATACGAAACGCATTTTCCTCAGGAGAAATGAAATGCTACCACGGAAATAGAATTACAATTGTATACATCTCTTTAAAAAAACAAACAAAAAAAAATCAAACGGAAAACCGCTTGCATTTAAATATGTTTTAGTAATACCCTTAAGCCTTCAAGCAGATAAGAAACCACTTCCAGAACAAGTCTTTTAATATGAACAGCACATCGAAGGAGCTTTAATTTAAATACAACTTCTTTTCGAAAGCCAACATTCAAATGTTTCCACATATTAAAAAAGTCACCATAGCCATTGATTCCAAGGCCTAATATAGAGTAACCTCTATCCCAGTCCAAATGTTTTCACTTCTTTACACATAGAAATCTTTAGCACGTCTACGTCTTTCTAAAGAGGAAGCCTTACATGTTATAGTGAGTAACTTGGCAAATAATGTTTTCCTCCACTCAGCTATGATAAACCAAAATAAAACAGACTGTTAGTACTGAACTACAACACCACCTCAGTGCCAGCTCTGCCTGGCAGCTCCGTGAAGAGTCAGCTATTTTCTTTCCTGTAAGCAAAATGATTCTGTTTGCAAAGGACACGTTACAAACCTTTAAAAGACCAATTGTAATGGTAAGAGCAGTTTCAAACAACCGAGTGAAAACACTCAGTTTTCTGGAGCTCTCGGATTTCCCTTGTGAAGGCTTTCAAATCAGCTCAAACGTCACTGATTGCAAAATATTTCAAACGGGAAGAGGGCAGGAAGCAACAAACATTTTCTGTAGCATTGGCAATCATTCAGTCATGCAGAATTGGAACTTTCAGACCCCAATCCACAAGTTTTTGCTTGGTTGTGATCTTAGCGTTACTATATGATGGATAGATACAATTTTAATAACATTATTTAGCTATATTTAGTAGATTCCTTTTGTATGGTCACAGTAACAAAACCATGGTGCAAAATCAGTTGGGTTTTCTGTTTTTATAAATACTGATAGTTTGCAGCATTAAAGAACAAAATCAACGAAGAATTAGATCATTTGGTTACCCCAGGACACCTATGAAATTGTTTCTTGAGGTTGGAGGGAATGAATCACTCACACAACTATTGTACTGAGTTATTTACTGTAAGAAATGACGCACTGCAGGCTCCCCAGAAGTCAGAGGAATCGATATTAATTTAGCATAATCCTTGCCATTTGCAGAGCTGGTGAACACAATGCTAGTTTAATTAAATAAGGCCAGTATTATCTGGTAAGAACGTAGTAGAAAGGGTTCCAGTTCTCTGTTTCAGCCTACCCTAATTGATGGCACCCCATTAGATAAGTGAATACAAAGAATTTGTTTGGGTTTGGGTTTTTGTTTCCTTTTAAATGCTGCAGTACTTAAGATTGTTAAATCAGCATTTCCATGTGATCTGAAGTATTCAATTACATATGAGCATTCATTTTGCAAAACTCAATATTAGGTAATAGTTACAGACTAATACAATAACATTCCTCTGCTGTACAAATTAAATCATATTTTAAAGAAATGAGCAGCCTAGGAGTTATATACAAAAGAAACCGGCAAGCATTGTTGAAATGAAATGCAAAATGTCACTGCTAGGTCTACTGTCTGAAATACCTTTAAAGTAAAATTAACAAAAACCCTTAGAACATATTTCCAAGTTTACAAGTCAAGTCTCAGAAAAATCAAATCATGTCAAAAAAATTCTATAAAGCAGTGAAAGGCATATATACATTTTCCTTATGAACCTTGAGATTTCACTCTTTTAAAAGTTGCTAAGTTTCAATATCAGTTTATTTGCAAGACAACTGTTTATCCCAATAAGCTCACATCTTAGATACATTTCCCCT
This sequence comes from Sturnus vulgaris, assembly GCF_052056855.1. Lineage (NCBI taxonomy): Eukaryota > Metazoa > Chordata > Aves > Passeriformes > Sturnidae > Sturnus > Sturnus vulgaris. The sequence goes on along the minus strand of NC_142252.1, from coordinate 1,346,195 downwards.
TTGATTACAAATAAAGCACTGCACTTTTTTTTTTTTTTTAAATCAAGGCATATAATCTTATACTATGGTGCCAGGTATGCACAGGTCACGTTGTGCTCATTATCTCAAACAAGGTAAGTGCAAACATACAGATTTATTCAGATTTGCAAGCATGCAACCTGTTACTTAACTACATGAATACCTTCTCTCCTAGACCAAACTAGTATCTATATGTTTGCTTTCACGAACCTAGAATCTTTCTTTTCAGGACTCCTAAAACAAGCAGTGTCTTTGAATTCTGAAATGACACAAATATCAAGAAAGTCCACATTGTGCAAGAAAGCAGCAGCTATGTTTCTCAACTTGGACTAAAAATGAAAAGAGAAAAACAAAAACCGTTCACTGAACAGCAGATTAGCAGTAATGTTCCTCATGAATCGATAAGAGTGCCTGATGCTGAATATCTAACAGCAAATGCTGAATTTGGGTTTAATATTTTAAAGGTTTATTGGAGTTTAAGCTTCTTGCTGCGCTGGTCTCTTCAAATCCCTGATCTGTTTAACTAAATAGGTCTTCTCATCATTAAATTGTTCATCCTCGGTCCTGTCATTCTGAAACTTGCTGAGGAACTCAATAAGTTTGGTCTGGTTCTTTAGAAGGATGTCTAATATAGGCTGTGTCTTGTTAGGATTGGCTACAAACACCTGCAAGAAAATAAAAGGCATTGAGCACAACAGTGAGAAACAGCAGGTTAAGTTAAAAAAAGTATCCAACAAAATACTGATGATGATAATTAAAAACTATGTTTTAATTATTCTGGTATCCCACAGAAAAGAAAAATGGGGTAAATGCAAGTTTTTAAATAAAATTACTTTTTTTTTTTTTTAATCAGGACATAAGCTGAACAGCAGTACCCAAGTAAATTTAGTCTGTGGGAGGTGACCAGCCACAGCAGCCTCTGCAGAAACCACTGAAGACAATTTAGGAGTAAATTCTACAGCAAATGCATGGTTTCATATCATGTGCAGCATCTGATGGGTATGTCACATTTCACTGCAAAGTTTTAGACCTCGAGCTGTAACTCTCAGCTGCCAGGTCAGAAGTCATCTTTTATAATGTTCAAATTACAATTCAGGTGATCTGACTGAAACACTGCTGTCCTTCAGAGATCATGCAGTATGATAAAACCACAAAAACTCCATGATTTTATATGGAATCATGCATTCCTTTACCGCATTTAATTCCAAAAGTTTCTAAGAAAGATTACTCTGACAATCACATCCAAGTCCCTAAGTGGTTTCTAAACAGTTTTCAAAAGATAACCAAGATATCTTTGTAAAGATGGATCATAATAAAGCAACCATCAGTGCTCCCTTTATTTAATCACTTAGCAGACATTAAGATAAGCTCCATTTAGGCTCAGCTAAGTAGTTTACTCAATTAAACAACTTCTGGTCAGATTCTTTCTGTTTCATGGTGGGGTTTTGTAACATACCTTGAACACATGGAAGGCCTCAAACTGAATGTTACGACTCTTGTCTCGTAGAAGGTTCATCATTAGTTTGAGATTTTCAGGTTTACTGATGTACTTTGTCATAATTGTGAAATTGTGTCTGTCCAGTAACAATTCACCCAGAAGCTGAAGGCAGAAAAGAAGCTCAAATGAAAAAGTTACTAACACTGGGCATAAGAATCAACTTGTTTATAAATGCTTTCAAAGGCTGCAGTGGTGTGGTGCTCTGTGAATGCAGAACCAGTGGTCAGTAGATAAAAGTACCAACAGAACCAAGTGCCCTAAATTTCAAAGTGTATTTTCCCCTTATTTCAACAACACAGTTTCTCCTTTTCCTCAGAAAGTGAAAAATCACACTTGTTCCCCCTTATAATGAATTGGAAAGAGAAGTCTTTCGTTTTTTCCCCTATGACTTCATTATTTTTTTCACCTATACAGAAGCTATTCAGCATAGAAATAATGCTTTAAAAAAAAAAAAACCACACCAAAAACCCAATAAAACAAGTTGGTACATCAAATAAAATATTGACACTTCTTTTGCTACCTAGAGAGTTTAAAAGGATTTTCCCCAAAAGGATCACCTTTGCTGCAGGCTCTGTATTACATTTATGTTCACTATTTCTTACCTACTTGAATGAAAGATCAGTATTGCATTAGCACATCACATGAATCTTAGTTAAATTATTTAAATGTAACCAGATTTGTTGAAAGAAAACAATCAACAAAAACTAAGAAAGTTGAGGAGCCTTTTCTTCATAGGGAGAGAAATTACTTTAGTCTGTGCTGAACACTAAATAATGCAAGAACTGGACCAAAAAAAAAATCTGATCCCAAGAATTAAAATGCACAGAGAATTAAAAAAGAAATACTATTCAGGGCCCTTACAGAAGCCATTTCAAATAAAGTTAACTCACCTTGAAAAGACAGGGAATCTCTTTGCATTTAAGAAGAAAATAAAATGGCCTTACCTTAAGTGACTGTCTCTTTGTCACATAATTTTCTGAATGAAGTAACTTCTCATATTCACTGAAGAACTAAACACAGAATAAAGAGAAGGGTTAGGACTTTTCAGAGTGCCACAAGGATCCTCTTCCAAATTATTGCAATGAAGTCGAGGAGATGCAAACCCCAAGCAAAACCAAACTGAATGTGAAATCTCAGTAGATGCCTGTAAGTCACTACATTGCCACTACTTATGCTTTTAAAGTGTCTACCAAGTTAAACATTGAATATGCTTTTAAAAATATGAATTTACTCTTCCAAGAGACTTTAATGTTTAGATTACAGGGTAGTGGAAGGAGCTTCCTCGTTATTTCTTCCACAAATAGGTTGCCCAGGGAAGCTGTGAGCAATGTGGTGTGGGTGCCCACGGCATGGGGTTGGGATGAGGGAAGGTTTGGGGTGCCCTGGGCACTGCTCCCCAATTCCCAGATTCCCAGGGATATCGTGGAAAGCACGGCACGGGCTCCCTCTGGAGGAGAAGCCAGGCCTGGCTCCCACAGGACACATTCAGTGCAAGACTTGGATGTCTTGCACTCACCAGATCAGACTCATTTTAAAATTTGTGCAGGGTTTTTTTAAAAACACCCAAGTGACCAACTGGAGTTGCCATTCAAAAGTGTGTCAAAACGTGAGAACATCACTGAGTCAGGCAGGACTAAAATAAACATTTACCTTGCACACTCTTCAGGGTTTTTTAAATATTGTCAAGTTTTACTATTCATAAGTAGTCTAAGTTTCTGTAACACTGTTAAATACAGTTTGACTGCTACTTATTCTCGAAATACATTGACCAAAATCTCTTCATGTTTCAGATACAATTTCACAGCAAGAAGAACTTTGCTCTGAAGCAGATGAAGAGGTCAGCTAAGTATCAACTCTGCACATTTAACTTCTCAGAGCCTCTTCACTGTTTCCCAAACAGTGCCTAAAGCATTATTCAGTAGATATTTCAGGGCTAAAGCAAATAGTCAAAAGGGAACAATCACTTTTTATCTCCTGTTTAAAGCTGAGTCACTCAGAGGAGATATTTGTGATTTAGTGAACATGTCTGGAGACAAAACTTTAAAAATCAAGGTGATTCCAAGTTTGTTGGCTTTGGGGTTTTGGTTTTTTTTAATTGCTTGGGAAGTTTTGGAGTTTTAATCAAAGTAAGATTTAAATACTTAAATATCTTTGTGGAACTGGTTCTGAATAATCTGTTGAAAGGCAAAAGGATTGAAGTCATGTAGCTGAAAATCTCGGGATAAATGAGAGTCTCTAACACTATTTGTTTTGACATTAGGGGTGGAAACTGACCCCCTGCCGAAGTTCAGCTGATTTAATACTGTGTGGAAATCCCCCAAACAAGGAATAAAACTACTGATTTATTTCAGATAAGATACACAGCCCCCAGAAAGCTCTAAATATGAAAAGGTGTCTGCTCACCCTATCGTAATGTTGTTCCAAAAATTCTGCACTTAACAACTTGTGTCTTGTAAGCAAATCCTGTAAAAAAGCACAAACCCAGTAGTGTCACTAAGAAGATTTAAACAGTACAAAGACATTCTCAAACACATAAGACATTTGATCCAAAATTTTGCTATTTCATTAAACACACTCATTTAGGACATGACTGCAATTATCTGGACACTGCTCAGGATCTTGACATCACTTTGGAAAGTGACTTTAATTCACAGAGAACCAGTCTGTGAAATTATCACTGGAGAGTGCTATTTATGGATCAAGGCACACAACTACACACAACCGAGGTTAAGGCCCACCATTTAATATTGATTAATATTATATTTGTTGTCCTTATAACAGATTGTTTTAGGGACACAAAAACTGAGCCTCAAAAAATTTCCCCAGAAAAAGCAACAGCATCAAATATCCTCAGGAGGAGCACAGGAGAGTTGCAGACACAGATTTAAAGCCCCTGGATGTGAGTACACCTGCATTCAGGTAATGCATGATACAGCTTACTCTCCAGAACACAATTTTCAGGAGCAAATATAAAATATGTATTTACAGGTGTTTCTGGCATTCTGAGAAATCAGTGTCCAGCTTACCCATGTGCATCACATCTATTTTCTTCCCCTCTCACAAGGCTTGTTTTGCCAAGAACATCACACACAGCAGTGAGCTCACACAGGAGAGAAGGAACAATTCTGAGGCTCTGAGGAAATTACCTTGAACGTGGCAAATGCATCAGAAGCGATGTCAAACGTTGACATTTCCACATATCTGAAGAAATCGTAGAATTGTTCTGACCACAAGATGATTTTAGCTAGTGGTTCATGCCGGATGCATTCTCTCAGCATTATCCCACAATTTAGAGCAATTTCTGGAGATTCGTACCTGTTAAAAAACCCAACAAAGACTCTTTATAAACTTAGAAACTTTCCCAAGTTAGCACTGCAGCACCACATCTCTAATTACAATGTTCGGTACTATCAAGTAAACAAACCCATAAAAATTAGAGGTACTTATTCCTGCATTAAACTCAATTTTAAAATATTTCTACAAAATACTGCTGAAATAGCTGCCAGTTACAATTATAGCCAATTCAAAGGATTTTCACAAACTGGGAAACAAGACTAAATAAAAATACTTTCTTTGCTCTCAAAATCAATTTTCTTGTTCCATACTGGTACAATTGCAGACATCTGGAAAAACAGTAAATGATTTGCCTTGAAAGCTGCTTGCTTAAACATGACAGCAATTTACAGAAAACTTTCTATATGGGCATGAGGGATTACCAATACTGGACATAAATTCAGATCTCCTCTTTCATTAACGATTTTTCAGTATCACTGGCTGCTCTGCACATCATGAGGTTCCAGCATCTGGAGCAGTCACAGCCTCTCACATGCATTCCTGTCTTACACCTCCACAATCCTCCCTCCTTAACCAGTGGAAGCTATTTCAAATACCCCAGAATTTCAGGAGAAAAGAATCATTGTGCATACTGAGCATTAACTATATTACCCTATTAAAACTGAAATAATTTTCATTAAATCCTGCAATACTCTCCCATTCAACCTGTCGTGAAGATTTGAAATCTACTGAACTTTTTGTAATTCATGCCACAGTTTAAATTTACATAAATTTGCCTCAGTTGGATACCAGATGTAACGTGTAAGTTGCTAAATGCCCGTTTCAAACATCCTGACTTTTAAATATAGATAAAC